>NC_090930.1:83883615-84483615 GCF_040938575.1 Ambystoma mexicanum | reverse complement strand
CTTCCAGGGTTCTGCTTCCAGCGAAGCCAAGACTAATACCTTGGTCCAAAAGCGGTCAGCCCCACTGAGGATGTTTCGGGGACAAAGCTAGCCCCTTCCTTGGACTCCGGTCTACACCTCTCTGGCAGAGAATGTTGAAGTAGACTACCCCCAACAGAGGTCCAGTAAATCTTTCTTGTCCTTTAAGCATCCAAACAATCAAATCAAAGAATGAGCAGGTGCCATCTCCTTATCACGGTAAATTGGCAAAAAGTATTGGTCCAAAGAAAGTCAATCTAGGTTGTTGCAACGTATGTCATTTGCCATATGACAGCACACACAGAGTACCTTGCCTGCAGGAAATGGAGGGGACAGGAAAATGAAGAAAGCCCCAATGGAAATCAAGATGGTAGTATACTTCCCCTAGCCCACCTCTTCTTTTTGCCAATTCTAACTCCATCCCCTTTCCATGGATGCTGACTTCAAAATGACTTCACTCGTCAGCACCCTGGTGTGAGAGTGGCTTTGGTATGTTAGTGCTGCCTTTGAGGCACCAGTTCCCAGGAAACCAATTTGGAGAGACAGTTCATATGCCCTAAGAGAATGTGTTAGCCTGCCTGCAAAAATGAAAGAGGCAGCATACTGGCCTTTGTTCCTCATGGCTGTAGCAAGACAGGCAGACCAGACAGGAATCCATATTAGTCTTGACATAGCTGAGTCATTCTCACAGAGCTGACACTCAGGTGATACCAAATTGCTGTAGCTTTAGAATTGACTGATTCTAGCAGCCACCATGCCAACCCAGGAATGAGTTACCTTTACAGATGTATGTACCACCAGAATGAGTAGATTACACAATAATTATAATTCAGATCAGAAGTGCGGCTAGTTAAAATCCAGCTCTGCCAACTTTGTGTCTTAGTAGCTGGCAAAAACACATGTGGTCTTTGAGCCTGGCATTGTGCCACTGCAGAGCTAGTGCTTTAGATGTCTGGCAACTGGTAACAGCAACAACACATGTGTGCGCCATACATTTTGGCATCGAGCATTTGTGTAAGTGGGGTCTGATTAACAGACCTCCATTTCAGAAACAAAATTGCCTGCATCTTTTTAGCGTTTGGCGTTCCGTCACACTTGGATGATAACTTGCAACTGGCCTGATTTTACTGGCGTCAATCGGCCACCTTTAAGACCACCGGCCATGCATGCTCGGTTTTTGGACTGCAGGATCCCAGTCGCCCAGACCCCAAGTTCGGCCTTCGAGGAGATTGGATCATTTCAACCATACAACGAGCTGCAAGAGAGACTCCGGATTGGGTTTCTCCGTGCAAGCTTATTTATGAAGTCCCAGAGGCAGCCAAGCTGCTACTGCTGCTGCAGCTGTGCGTACCTGGTGCTGTCCAGTGGCCTCCAATACAAAAGTAGAGCTTGTAATTCCCAGGCCTCGTGAGTTTCTCTCTACCCTAACCACCTGCACACCCCCCTTCCCTTTTACGTTGCTTTAGCCACACCCAATGGAGCAAAAACGATTGCTCTGGATAACGGTCAAAACGCGTTACATTATGCGTTGCGAAGGATGATGTGACATCACTGCTTCATTGGTATGTTTCTGGCATTCTGATTTGCTGATAAGTGAACATGCTGTGCATGCCTGAGTTGCAATTGTTGGCCTTTGCTATGTTCAAGGGACACAGCGAGTAGAGCGCTCGCTTTGACATCCGTGCGGAGCCTGCTGACACAGGTTCGAATCCCGGCGGGGCCAAACTCAGCTTTTCATCCTTCCGAGGTCGATAAATGAGCACCACACACCATGGGTAATAATAAGCAGCGCTCCGATACCTGAGGGTTCGTAGCGCTATATAAATGCCTAATTATTGTTATTATTATTATGACCCAGATGTATGGGGCTTCACAGAATATTGTTTGCTTCTCTCTTCTTTTTTGTTTGCAATGAGTGCTCATGTTTTGTGCAGTACTTTAATGAGTGCCATCACTTGTGATGGTCTCCCCTTTATTGTTCTCTGCTAGTCACTGCATGACTGTTCGGGAGAAGGGGGGTGGGAAGGGGGGGGGGCATTTGAGGCTGCACTTGACATGTGACAGCCAAAACCTATTTGATTTTGCAACGTGTGTTTGTTTAACCTCCTGTTCACTGCTGGCATCAACATAAAGACATATGGAATGGTTTGGAACTGGGCTGTTAGTGGTGATTTACCTCAGTCAGTGTGGAAATTGAGATTGCGTGTTGGGGGCTGTAAATCCGATTGATAAATGTTGGGTCTGGAGGTGATGGAGAGGAGCAAGTGAGAGGGCTTCGAAGGAAGAGCATTGAGGTGTGTGGCATTGATGAGTGTACGCCTTTGTAGAAGATGGCCATGTCATCACGTTTTTGTGTGGGCGGTCTCCATGGTGGATGAGATAGTGTGGGGGGAGCATGTCAGGGATGATAGGTGAGTGATGGGGGTTTTGCCATGACGCTGCAAGCAAGCAAATGTGTGTGTGTGACCCTTTTCTGTGGACGCCTGGGAGAATCAACGCCTGGGGGCGAATGGGTGTTCTACAGAAAGTGATTATATTCCCACCGTAACCCGGAAGTAGTTTAGCAGGAAACACATTTAAATGGGAATAGCTCTCCATTCCTCTTTTCTGTCTCTCGAAAGCAGCACCAGGATCACAGCAGGTAAAGAGCTGCAGTTGGGGTGTGGCAGGAGCTTTCAAGCTGCAAAAAGAAGGTTTCTAAGGTGGGTGTTGGTGGATTCAAATCTACCTCTACAGGTAAGGGAGAGATCAAAAGAATGAAGTCAAATACAGCCCAAGGTGCAGGCTTTAAAATGGCCCGTTGACGCATGCAATTTGGAGACTTCTGAGCTACAAAATGGCGTTAAAATCTATCCCTTACTGTGAGATGTCAAAGAAATAATATCGGTAGATCAAGACCAGGTATTCATTTTTTAAATACTGATGGCACGTGCAGTGTGCAGGTGCTTCCGAGTGGCGAAATGGTGGCTTCTGAGGGGAGGAGGAGGGAAATCGACCCTTTCTGTGAAGGAGACAAACAAAAGAATATTTTTGGACATTTAGTAAGTTTAAATAAAACTTTGATGTACTACTAATTATTTACAAATGATATTTTAAATAAACATGTAATACTTTCATATCAAACACACATGGGCCCTCATTACGACCCTGGCGGAAAGTGACTGACCTGACCGCCATAGCGTAAATAGCGTTTCCGCCATTGCACGACGGAGCAAAGTGCGGCTCATTCCGACCCATCGGGCACGAGCACCACGCCATGGCGGAAGTGCAAAGTCCGCGATGGCGGAAATGATCCCAAAACGGCCCACACCGCCGCCGTACGGCGCCCTAGGTGCAATTCCGCCACCCATCTTAGCGGTCACCGCAATGAGCGGCAATCGTAAAGTACGGTGACCGTAAATATACGGAAACGGAAGTAAAAACATGGTCCCGGAACGGGAAACAGCACGCCGTACACCTATAAAAACACAATTTCCACACAACCATTAAAAACACTCCCCTGAGACTCATCCCAACCCGTCATCCACCCTAGTGAAACCAAGAAAAATGGGAAAAGTAGCGAAGAAAGCGTGCGACCGCAAGCGGCAGGTCCACTTCTCCCGTGAGGAACTCACCGTGCTCACAGAGACCCTCCAGGAGAATGCTGCCGTCGTCTTCTCCACGCAAATGACCAGGACGGCACTTGCGAACAAGAAGGCCATATGGGCCCTGGTGGCACAGCGGGTAAGTGCGGTGGGGACCGCACCCCGCAACCCACAGCAATGCAGAAAGCGATGGGACGACTTGCGGATACGCGTCCGGAGCATACTTTCTGCCAACCGAAACATTGCCACAGCTACCGGGGGAGGATCGGAATCACCCATCAAGTTGACCCCCTGGGAAGAAATCTGTGCCTCCACCATTGGAATGGAGAGTATAGAGGGAGTCGGAGGGATGGAGAAAGGAGTGCAGACATCCGAAGAATCAGGTAGGTGGGCCAAATAAAACAATGCCAAATCCACAATGTCCAATCATGTGAAGTACCATGTGTCCACATAGTGCAACAGTAACACATGTCCAGGAGAACGTCCACATACATAGGCCTGATAGCACACTTTAAAAGTCACATTAAATACATAAATAATTAAAAATCCTAAAAACACCCTCTACACGTGCAGCAGGCACTCCCTAACTGCAGGCTGCAAAACAACTGCATCCTCAATCCACACAAAAATGAAACCACCACCAAGGCCCCAACCCAAATCACCCTCAGGTACCACCCCAATGCATGTGATACATTGCCATTCCAATTTCCACAGACCCATTTATAACGCTCGCCCTCCTTTACTCCACCACAGGGTCCGATTCAAACGACGAGCTGCAGGACACCCCTACCAGCACACCTGCAAAGAGGGCCAAGACCAACGGCCAAAGACCCTCCACCTCAGCTGCACGCATCAAGACACGGCAGCAGCACAAATCAAGTGGCAGCACACAGGAGGGAACTTCAACAGGCACCCCAGCAGCCAGCATGCCCACAACAGCACCACCACAGGTCCCCCCAATGGATGCCACAGAAGGCACTGCTTCTGGTGGCAGCAGCACCATAGGTGACACAGCATTAATGGCAGCATGCTCCGACACAGAAAACGGGGATGTCGAAGTAAGATCCATCCATGACCTGTCTCAATCCCCCTGTCTGTTCCATCTCGTACACCATGAGGATACCACGCAGGGGCACCCACAAGACGACGACTGGCCATCCCCCACAAGCCCTGTGGCAAGGCAACATGAGGTGACCAGCCCCTCTTTGACACCACCGCAAATGGCCATGGCACAGCAGAGGCAACAGTCCCTCGACCAGGTGATCGTGCAACAGCAGCAACTGGCCACGCTCCTCAAGGACCATGCTGATGAATGTGGGGGCACTAAGGCAGCCATAGAAACATCAACTGAGACACTTAGGGCAGAAATGGAGAGAAGTACAGAGACACTAAGGGCACAAATGGAGAGAAGCACCGAGAGCCTGAGAGTAGAAATGGAGAGAAGCACCGAGAGCCTGAGAGTACAAATGGAGAGAAGCACCGAGAGCCTGAGGGGGGAACTGCATGCGACGTCCAAAGACGTATGTGCTGAACTTTCCGCTGTGCGCCGTGTGCTCACTGAGCTCTCACAAACCCTTAGGGACATGCATGGACGTGAGCAGGCAGAGACATCATCCGTTGCAAGTTCCGTCCAGGGCAGCCCCCAACGTAGATCTGGGAGGAACCTGCGCTCCACAGGCAGGGGTGCCCCTGATACCCGGAGAGGGGGCTTGCAATAGCGTCTGCCCACTGACTATGAGCATCTTCGGACACTGGTGTTCGGGGGGGAGGTAGGAGGGTGGAGGGGGTGTGTGGGGCTCACTTGGGTGGCGGATCGATGGGGTGTGTAACATGATTTCACATATGCCATAAACAATGCACGATCATCCAATGAGATGTGTGGACATTGATCTTTGTGTACGAGGCCATTATAGGCGTACAGTCCATATTGTGCATGTTCCAGACACACACAGTGCCACAAGTCCCGTGTCCATGTATCAGCCACCAGGCGTGAGTGCTAGAAGCATGCATCTATGATATGCTGACGAATGTCACGGCCCTCCTGTGCCTCGCAGACTCCTTGAGGTGCTGCCACATCCCCACCCTCATCATGACCATCTTCAGGTGCTTGCAGTTCTGCGTCAGGGGGCATGGGCACATTTCTACGTACGCACATGTTGTGTAGCATGACACATGCCATGACCATCTTTGCAACCTTCTCATGGCGGTACAGGAGTGCCCCGCCAGACCTGCTGAGGAAGCGGAAACGAGTCTTCAGTAGGCCGAATGCCTGTTCTATGACTACACGGGTACGTGAGTGGGCATGGTTGTAGTCCTCCTCATGCTGGTCCTGTGGGTTCCGGAGTGGTGTAAGGAGCCATCTCTTCAGTGTATACCCGGCATCACCTGTATGTGGACAATGAAGGATGTTTGAGGAATGACATTGCTACGTACGCACCCCCCCCCTTCCTGCCAGGTCATTGCCGCATCACATACCCCACATTATCATGCATGAAATGAGACTCACCGAGTAGCCAGGATCTGTTCCCTGCATGTCGCTCCATGTAGCGTGGTATTGTAGAGTTCCTCAAGACCATAGAATCATGGGTTGATCCAGGAAATCGGGCACAACAATGTGTAATGATCCTGTTGGAGTCACACACCATTTGTACGTTCAGAGAATGAAATTGTTTTCGGTTGCGGTACTGGGCCTCCATGGCATGTGGGACGACCAATTCCACATGGGTGCAGTCGATGGCACCAATGCAACCCGGTATGCCGCCAAGTGCATGGAATCCCACTTTTGCGTTTGTAATTTCCTGCTCCGAGCGTGGTAGAGAGATGTAGTCGTCTGCGTGCCTCAGGAGGGCATCGAGCACTTGCAATAGTGTCCGTGAGAACAGTGGCTGTGAAATGCCATGCAACTGTCCGACTGTGTGCTGGTAGGTGCCTGTGGCCAGGAAGTGGAGTACAGACACCACCTTCAGTAGGGGTGGGATGGCGGTTGGGCTATCTATCATGCTGACAAGATCAGCCTGTGTCATGTCCACAATGGCGGTTATGGTGTCACGGTCCAAACGGTAGAGGGTGTGGATCTGCTCATCAGTGAGGTTGAACGGATGTGCTCGGAGGCGTGGGATTGCGGGCTGCCTGCGTGGTGGTAGTGGCTGTGCTGGCGGCCCTTGCTGGCCCTGCCTTGCCCTCCTCCTCCTCCTGCGTCTCCTCCGTGCGGCCGGTTGTTGTAGTAGTTGGGGTTCGTCTTCTTCTTGAAGTTGGAGTACTTGCAGTGCCATCAGGTCCCCCAGGGCCAACATCGCTAGTCCTCCCGGTAGCATTTCGGAGTGGGTGTGGTTGTGGGAGGGGGTTGGGTGTGCAATTTATGTGTTTTCAGGCTGTATAGCCTCCACCTGTGGTGATTCATTCCACCTGTGCAAGCTGCAATCCCCTTTGGGCGAGCACGTCACGCACACAACGCGGCAATTCGACGAATGGCATCTTGCTATTACAATCATGTATTTGTTCCAGATGGCTGTGTAATATTGGTTCATATGTTCATTCTGCTATGGTCCCATTGTTTCACATACTATCTTTGCAGTCGCGAACAGACTTGTGAAGGGTCAGTGGAACTTAGTACTCGAGTAACGGTGGACCCTCATGCAACACTGTACCGAGGTTCACCGATGGGCGGGGCGTCCCATTTGTGAGTGAAGCCAGTTGCCATTTTCACACACAGCCGCACTAGATGGATTAATTTGTGATTTCAAGCGGTCACAGTTGCCTTTTCGACGTGATGTTGCAAATGAGGAATTCGAAGGACGGCGCTTTCGGTTTTCAGCTAGCGGCGAGGAGATGCCCACAGGTCTGACTGCAAATATAACGTTCTATTGTTCAATGTCCTTGGGACAGGGGCCATGGCGAGAATGCAATGATTGATATGAATAGTATGGGATGCGCAATAGCGTAGTGGACGATGAGGCCGGACGTTCCCAAATACATGTTACTTCACAACACTGGAATTACGGGGTGGAGCACAGTGGATTTTGCAGACTGCATAACGCACAGACTCAATGGAAATTTCACATGTTATGTGAGTATGAAATCAGGCGTTTTCATACCGGGATGAGGGAATGATGTATGGATGCATGGACAGATGATTTAATACAGAGTTTGCCATGTACAGGGCTTCTTGGAATATATCCACCTCCCCTGCGCTATGTGATGCAGTGCTGCCATAGTGGGACCATCGTCTATCTGCCCTTGTTGAACCCTCCCTGTCTCGACGCGCCTTCAAACACTTGTGTCTATGCACGTTACTAATCCCATCTGATGGATTCTGTTTTAACAGACGCATGCACAAAAACACTCGTTTGTAATAGTGTTTCCACCTCGATATATATAGTTATGATTCGCAAGTGGTTTTTGGGTGGAAATAATCCTTTGGAGTGGGCTAGCATGCATATGGCTGTGGATTTAGTGTGATCATTGAAGTGAGTAATTCAAATGAAGTTCGGATGCCCATACTATTCTTTTTCATTTCATTTGGGTGACAGGTATCTCCTCCCCTTTTGCCACTGCCATCTGTATGCCACTCCTGCAGATGGATTTTACTCCCGACACCTGCTGCTTCGTGTTAATCAGTGGAGCACCATTTCGATCTTATGGGATGATCGCCAATGCGCCACATGCCCTTACGCAGTACTAGTGGCTAGGAGCAACATTTCGGCCTTTCAGCTGGACTAGTGCCTACCTAATGGGACGGCCCTGCGGTTCTAGGCGCTTCCATGTTGCCTTTTTGAACGTGAATGTAGCCCCTGTGTACCATGAAGGAACAGGGCGTCACACAAGAAGAAGCTGGTCATTTATTGCGAATGCAGCCCACAATGATGAAATCTATTTTGGAGTTCATGACCTAATGGCTGTATGGGCTTGGTGATTTTGATGTGCATTAAATTTCTATTCTGATATGAACCGTGTAGCGTTCTTCTTTGCAAGTGATGTAGCATATTCCTATTTGTGGAGCGATGTATTGTGAGGAGATCTGCATTGGGTTCCAGCTTCGGAGTATAGTTGCGTGGTACTGTACTGGGCGCGTTTGCCTACGAAGCCCAGTGAGGTCAGGGATAGGGGCTGCCGATATGACTGTTTTAATGATGTCATGCTCAGGGGCGGGGGATTAGCATTTGTGTAACAGATGCCGGTCAGCCAGGTGGATTGGTGGAATGATGTGATTATCAGAATATGGCTGGTCACAGGTGCCTGTGTTTGCGTGCGTTTCTTGGAGGGAGACTGTGGTCATGTCCATTTGAATGGCTTCTGTATTCGTGCCATCTGTGCCCTGCAGCTCCCATTGGCCCCTCTTGAGATGAGCCTGGCTGCTCAGACACTCTGCCCACTTGTGTGGTAGATGCTTTTGCTGATGGTTGGTTTGTTTACTGGCAGGAGTACAGGGCTGGTGCAGTCTCACTCAGGATGCTGCTTTGGATGTTGCCTTACACTGGTGTCAGTCGATGGGGGGGCCTGTTTTTGTTTGTGTCATTTTTCTGTTCATGTTGCTGGACTTGACCCTTCACATGCCTGTGCTGCATCAGTGCGGCAATGGTGCCATGGCAATTATGGATGGCCACTCACAAGGCACTTGGAGCCCCTAGATTCATTTGTTCGTTGGCAGGCATGGGTGACTTGTACATTTCACTGGTTGCATTGTGTGACTTCATTGCACCTACGAGGAGTTGTGCAATGTGGCCAGGGAGTGGTGTACAGGCACTCAGTAGGGCCGTTTACGGTTGGTTCGCGATGCCGGACTTCTCACCATGGCGGAATGGTACTTTCCGCCATGCTTGATGGCGTTAGGTACATGTCCGCTAGGGTCAGAATTCGCGTACCGTTGCGCCATGGTGGTAATTACGGTTTGGCATGGCGCGCGTGCGCGTACTTGGTGCAGTTAGCGTTGGCGTTCACTACGGTGTCGCTAATGGCATCGTACTTTACGGTGACGGGTCATGATCGCACCGAGCGCTATTCGATGGCGGTATTGCATTTCCGCCATCGTTTTTCGATTTCCGCAAGGGTCGTAATGAGGGCCATGGTCAGATTGTGAAGTTCTTGCTCAAGATTACATGGCTTACATGCAGTGCAATACCACCCTGATATGCAGATTGCTGTCCTCCTCATGTGCCTCTGGTAAGTAAATGTCACCCTTCCAGGTAGTATTCCAGCGCCTGGCAAATGTTGTGAAATGACTATCCACCAAATAGAAGGTAAAAGTGCCAGGCCATATGATGCCAATACCCCCAACCTGGTATGTATCTGGCTACTAGATACCGCTTGCATGACACTACCTTGCAGATGGTGCCAGTACCTGGAGATAATGTCGTGTTGCCTGCAAAACCGTACATGGGCACATGCTTGCAATAGCTAGCAAACGGTCTGAGTTATTCGGCAAATAATGTGAGCATCGTGCCAACAGGGACAATACCAATCAGACCAGTAGTTGGCCTGTAAGAGCCAGGGACACTTTCATTTTGCACAAGGAAAGGATGCACGTGTCCATCCTAGGCATGATGGCCTTTTCATTGCATGGGAACAGGTTCTTGGAATCAGGCCTATTGTTTTAGTTTGATTGGTTGGCCTTCAAAAAGCATTGCCAACGTTTGCGAATGGCCAATGGTGGAGCTACCACCCAGCATTAATAGCCTATGAAAGGTCGTCGCCATGACATATAGCCTCTTATTGGATGGTTCATCTTGCTGCTATTTTCATTGGCTCGCTGTGATGCTGCAACACTTTTGGTATGGTAATGTTTATTTATAAAGCGTCTATACCCAAGACAAGTGTTTCAAAGCGCTCAAGGAGGGAGGGAATCAAGGGGAGAAAAAACAACAGTCATTTAGAGCCCTTGAATTTCTGAACGATACACGTCTGCCCAGGCAGGGTAAGTGCATATAGTATAGTTAACAGTGTAGATAACACCAACTCGGTCTGATGACGATTCTGCAGTTTTTCCAAGTGCATTTAGGCGTCCCCATGCCAGGGGGGAGACAGAGAGGATGGATAGACGATTGTCAAAGGCATAGTACGATTCAGATTGAGCAAGTGCACAGGCAGTACGGGGGACAGAAGGGGGGATAGAGCAAGTGCAGGGTGGCAGGGGGGACAGGGCATCCAGTGAGTCAGAAACTGGGGTAAGTGCTGAGAGATGCCACTCTCATGGGTCATTAATGAAGTGCAGTAGTGATGAGGCAAGTGCAGGCCCGGGGGCAAGTGCGAAGAAGACTGGCGAGGGTGGTTCTTATTCTCAAATCCTATCAGGGTGACTTTATACATATTGAAAGAAAGATGCCTGCCCTGAACATTGGAATTTTGGAATGCTACAATTCGTCTTTAATGTTGGAGAAGCTATTGTTTGTTTTATGATGATGTTTGGGCTGCGTGTTAGCAGCCAAAAGCATTATCAGAAGGGTGAGGCTGTAAATGAGCATTTAACAACGCACACCACCTCAATTGTGTTGTCTGCATACAAACTCTAGACCACAGGTTATTAACCTGCAGAGGGGCTGGACATTATTACTAAATTGTATAAATGTGTGAATGTCCAGATGTCCAGTACCTCTCACTCCTCACACTGAAGGGATGGTACTCACTGTAATGTACTGAGGGCCAGATAGCTATCTGATTTAGTTTCTTTCTAAACTGCGCAGTAGAATAAAGATATGTGAATCTTTATAAGCCCGTGTTTGGTGTGTTTCCTTTTGTGGTACTCAGCCTTGATATTTCCATTTGCTTTTACAGATGGCGCCCGAATTGGGACCCTCAAGATTGATGCCATCTCATTGAAGGTTGACGCGGCTATCGGACTGGGATCGGCAGTGAAATAGGGGGCCCCATTCTTGGATGAGAGACGATACCTCAACAGTACTGCACGACCCGATCCCTGGACGGTGAGCCCGCAGTCCGAGACGGCATCTTGACGAGGGTCCATACATCGAGGCGGGCAGTTTTGCCGAATTCACCAACCACATGGGTCCTTTGTAGTCCTTTGTAATCCGATCAGACCTCCTTTGTCCTTTGATCAGGTGAGTCGTGACCCGATTCTTAAGTATCCTGATCATTTGTTTTAGCGTATTGTTCTTGCAAGTATAATTATTGACCAGGTAACACCAGGAATCTGATATGCCTGAGAAATTGTCTGCCTGCTTCAGGGCGTTATTCAGGAGTGACAGACAATCTTTGTAATTTGGCCAACTGGCGCCACAGGAGGGGTCTCCGGTGTGTACTATGTACTGTAAGCACGGCATTGGTAGTATAATGTTCAATGATATTTGGCACGGACAAACTAGACATGCTTCTGAACTTCAGTGGCCAACCAATGGTAGTTTTGAAATTCCTCATATGGAATATTTAGAGTCTATATTGTTAAAGAAAAAGGCTAGACCTGCAGCATTTGATGTGTTACAGAATTGGAAAAAAGAAGCTATGCAGCAACTTAAAAGTAGAGAGAAACTTGCGCGCCGTCACATGTCCAATGCCGAAAAAGCGTTGTTGTACGATCAAAATAAACAGTCTGAGTCAGTTAGAAATATGGATAGGGCTTTTCATCTTGGTATTCAGAAAATGTATCCGTCTTAAGACTTTCATGTATCTGATGAGTTAATTGATAAACTTCTAAATGAACGAAGCCCTGGTGCCACTGCGCCACCTCCATATGTACCTATTCCTGCTGTTTTGCCTCTTCCTGCTGTCGTTCCTCCTCCCGTCATTATTCCTGCTCCTCCTATCCTTCCTCCTATTGTTCCTCTTCCTCTGGCTGTTGTTCCTCCTCCTATCGTTGCTCCTCCACCTGCACCTTCGCCTTTTCCTACTGTTACGCGTCTGGTAGATTTGTCTTCTGCACCAGAGATAGCACCTTTGCTACCGAATGTACAGGATGTGTCTACTCTTCCTCTTCCGAGTGGTTCTGTTCCGCTTGTAGTTGATAAGGGAGCAGAATGAAAGATTGCAACTCGTAATACTGTGTCTAAAGAGAGAAAGCGCAATTTGACTGCATGGGCCAAACAGTGCATGGACAGGGGTGAACAAGCTAATGTTTTTGCCACACTCTCTAATCTAGACAGTTTTCCTGAGAAAGAATGTTTTTATTGAAGGGTTGGGAATTCATTTATGTGTAATGTGGAACAGATTGGATGATATAGGTCTCCCACAAGGGTTGAGGGATCTGAATGTTTTAGCATATTCAAGAGATACTGCGGAGAAAGTATATGAGCACGTCGAGAGGTTTTTTGAGTATAGAAAGGAGTTGGAAAGGTTACAGAATGAAGAAATTGATGGTGGTAGTATGAATACTATTTTTGTACAGAAACGGTTCCTTCCTTGTTGTAAGTCGATAAGTGAGGAAACACGAATTTGCACGAAGGATGCGATTAGATGGATTTCAGACATGGCGTTATCTCCCGTAGAAGTATATGACACGTATAGCATATGCCAGAAATGCTGAGGAAAGTGATACGGGTTATGGTAGAATACCTGCAGGATGAATGTATAAAAAGAAACATCAGTTGTCCCGCAGAATTATTGAATATCTATAAGAGAGCTTTTTCATCTGACACTCATTCATCTGCTTTAGCGCTCGATTTACCTCTGTTGCTCAGTAAGCGTTTGAAGTTTCCTATCTCTCAGTTGCCTATGAGAGAGGTTCCGCCGACATTTGTCCCAAAAGTCGATGTTCCAGCTGATGCCGGAACAGGCGCAGCTCCTTATGACATTCCTGCACATTATGCATCGCAGTTTGTTCAAATCCCGTTCTCAAGACAGTAAGTGAACACCATTAAACAATCCGTTCCTGATATTTGAAAGAATCCGACAGGGTTCTATAAAGAGATAGAATCAGTCTTGCAGTCGTCAGTATTTACTCTGAGTGATATAGATTTGTTATTTCCCGTGCTCCTACCTATTGATTTGTGGAAACAGATTAGGACTGCTGACGATGTACCAGGGTTAGGGGACACATGGGTTAATATAGTTAGACTATATAGAGAAAGACCAGCTGGCGAGAGACCGCCACAGTTAATATTGACTTTGCCTGATAGAATAGTGACAAAACTAAGAGCCATAATTCCTGCAAGCAGGATTATTTGGGACAAACTTACTGAGGGTGCTACCAAATTCTTTCATCGGTTTGAACAGGTATTTTCAGATTTCAGTGGACAAGATTTGAGCACAGAGTCTGGAAAACGACTATTTGTAGACCAATTTGTGCGTGGATTGTTGCCTGACATCCAGTCGCAAATTATGTCTTCTGAGAGAGCTTGGCAAGCTAAGTCTCCGTCTGAAGTGTTGCATATGGCTCAGTACTATGAAAACCGAGTCAACAGTGAGAAAGAAAGAATTGAAAAGAGAAAGGGAGACCTGAAATCTAAAGTTCTATTACAACAAATTGTTAGAGGCCCTAGAGGGGGTAAGGGGACAGTATGCTCCACAAGGTAATGTGCCGTTGGGTCCTGTACACATAAACTGATGTGCTTATTGCAGAAAAGAGGGTCATTGGTGAGCAGAAAACCTGATCCTCCAGCAGAGGTCGAATAACACATTTGGTAACATGAGTAGACGATCCAGAGGCCGCCCTGGGGCAGGGGGCCATGGGCAAAGCCAGTTTTCTCAAAATGTGCAATCTTTTTCACAGGATAATCAGTCTCCGAGTGTGGATAATAGAAACAGTTTTGATCATCCTTCTGCTGCATATCTTTCTGAAGACCTTCCTTTTGATGACATTTTGTTTTGCTAGGATTGCCCGAATCAGGGTTTGGAACCGACGCCTATTCCCGTTAATCAGGAAGGTCCCTACGTTGAAATGATAGTGGGAAATAGGAAACATCTATTCTTGATAGATACAGGAGCACAGAAGTGTTCCATTGACCATTCACAGGTTCAAAACATTCCGCTCTCAGGATAAACCAATGTTTCTGTAGGGTTTTCTGGTACACCAGTAGTTTGTCCGGTTTCTTCGCAGGTACCGATTACTTTGAGTCCATTCATGGACCACTGTCTATTTCTTTTGACTATGAACTGTGGAGAGAATTTGTTGGGGTTGAATCTGTTGAAGGATTTAAATGCGGTAATTCATTGTTCTTTGGATGGAGTGCGTTTGACAATCTCACCACAGCAAATTTCTGTCTCTCAGTTCTTGACTAGACCTTTGCCTCTGGAATTTAGTGATGTTCTGGAGTGTTTATGGCCAATTGATGACAATGATGTTGGTGTTCTACAAATTGAGCCTGTTAGGATCATTTTAAAACATGGAGTAAAGTTGCCATGTATTCCTCAGTATAAAATCTCGGTTGATGGTGAGCAAGCTTTGAAGTGCATAGTCTCCGATTTTGTACATTGTGCGGTAATTGAGGAAATTGGAGGTAGTTTGTGCAATAGTCCGATTTTGCCTGTGTATAAGAAAGGCAATAATGCAATTCCTTTTTGTTTTATCATTGATTTACGCGCCATCAATAAGATTGTTGCTCCACAATTTTCTATTGTGCCTGATGTGGTGACAATACTAACCATGATCCCGGCTTCTGCTACTCACTTTAGTGTTGTTGATCTCAAGAATGCTTTCTTTAGCATTCCTATACACAAGGATAGCAGATACTTGTTCGCATTCACCGTAGGGAGATGCTCGTTTACATTCACCGTGCTCCGCAACATTACACGGAAAGTCTGAGTATCTATAGTAGGGCTTTGAAAGATCAGCTTGACACACTCGAGTTGCCTACCACTTGTACACTGCTTCAATATGTGGATGATCTGCTTTTAGCCACTGACTCAGAGAGTGCCTAAAGGAGGGCACCGTGTTGTTGCTTATTCACCTAGCAAAACATGGACACAAAGCTTCACTTAAAAAGTTTCAATATTCTCGACAGGAGGTCACCTATTTAGGCTATCTCCTGTCAAAGAAGGGAAGAAGGTTGACGCCTGAACGGATTAAAATAATTTCTAGCATGTCTGTCCCAAATACACAGAAGGAAGTCAGAGCCTTGATAGGAATGGCTTCTTACTGTAGGCAGTGGATCCCAAACTTCTCGTTAACGATTAAACCAATGTTGGCTTTGACAAAGAAGGGCATTTCTTTGCCATTGCCGTGGAACTTGGAACACCAGCAAGCGTTTGATCTGCTCAAGACTGCACTGTGTTCAGCATCAGTTTTGGGCACACCAAATTATGAAAATGCCTTTGTGTTGTATGTGCATGAACATGATGGATGTGCTTTGGCTGTATTAACGCAGGAGGGAAGAGTAGGCCGTGCGGCTACTTTTCTTCACCCTTGATCCTGTTGCATGCGCTTTGCCAAGATGTTTGAGAGCTGTCGCTGCTGCGCCTGTAAAACAGAGCGAGGGTATGGTCCTAGGCCATGCTTTAACCCTGATGGTACCTCACTCTGTAGATGTTCAATTAAACAGAACACAAATGCAACACCTCACCTCCGCACAATTAACGAGATACGAATTGATCTTGTTCGCGCCGCACATCAAAATTCAGAAGTGTTGTTTATTGAATCCGACTGAACTTTTACCTTTCCCACAAGATACTGCTTGGAGTGACAAAGCGTCACATGACTGCCTCTACACCACAGAGCAAGAGACTAAAGGCAGAATCGATTTGAAAGATACTCCTTTGAACAACCCACAAGGGGAGCTGTTTTATGAGATTGTTCCTGTTTCAAACTTCCGGATGGTACACCACGGCTGCTTATGCCATCACCACATTAAGCATGATTGTGGAAACCAGAAGAATCATGCATAACTCCGCGCAGGCCGCAGAGATTATAGCATTGACTCGAGTTTGTGAACTTTCTTAAAGGCTTAGAGTAAATAAATATACTGATAGCCAGTATGCTTTTGGGGTGGTTCATACCTTCGGTAGACTTTGGGCAGAACGAGGTTTCTTGACCTCACATAGAACAAACATCCAATATGGCTCCTTGATAGTATGGTTACTCTCAGCGCTTGCACTCCCCACTCAGTTAGCAATCATGAAATGTGCAGCGCATCAGAAAATCATAGATGATGTAGGAAAAGGGACCGCTTTCGCTGACCGGATACCCAAACAGACTGCCACTGATCTCTATTCAGAAATGTACACTTCAAGGGAAGCCACAAATGTTTGTACTATGGATGAGGGTATCGAATCTGTAAAGACTATTCAAGCCAATGCCACATTAGAAGAATCTAAACAATGCGCTGAGGGTTTGGCAAAATTGGATGATGACGGGTGTTGGGTAGACAAGTTAGAAGGAAAATGGTTTCTGCCAGACGCATACATTACAATGATGGTCGCGATGGCTCACGGGCCCACCCAAAATTTTGCGAGAAAGGTTTCCAAAATGTTACAAAATGTCTGGGTGAATGATAAAATCTCGAAAACAGATGAACGTTTTGTTCAGAGTTGTATGATCTGTCTACAGCATAGTATAGGAAAGGACACATTGACATCTGGGGTCGATTTGGTCTACCTTCTGTCCCCTTTGAAGTCATCCACTTTGATTTCATTGAAATGGAGCCTTGCAATAACTATAAGTATGTTTTAGTTGTTATCTGCACCTTTAGTAAATGGGTTGAAAACTTTCCTGTTAAAGATGCCACAGCAATGACAACGGCAAAAAGCATGCTTAAGGAATATTTTCCTAGGTTTGGTTTGCCAAGGGTCATCTGGTCGGACAATGGTCCGTATTTTATCGCTGATATGATTCTGCAGATATGCGCGGGATTACAGATCGATAAACGGTTCCATTCAGCTAGGCATGCTCAAAGTGCTGGTTTGATAGAGAGACACAACGGAATCATAAAGAACAAGCTTGCTAAGGCGTGTGCCGGCGCCAAACTGAAATGGCCGGACGCCTTACTGATCATGTTATTATCAATGAGAACAACTCCATAGACTAGAACTGGGCACTCCCCTTTTGAGGTGGTTATGGGTAGGCCAGCTAACATTTGGAATTTGCCTAAACCAAAGGCCCTGCGGGACAATGAGCATGTACTTCTTTCCGACTACTGTGACCAGTTAACTAAAAATCTGTATTTGATTTATCAACAGGTGCGTGAAGCCCTCCCAGTCAAGTACGAGGGCCCAGGTCACAGCATGTGGCCTGGTATCTGGGTGGTGATAAAAGCATTCGAAAGAGCATCCTGTCTCACACCACGTTGGAGGGGCCCTCATCAGGTCCTACTGGCCATACAGACTGCTGTGCGAGTGACCGGACGAAAGCACTGGATCCATGTGTCGCATGTCAAGAGGATTCCCTTTGCTTTGCCACATGATACAGAAGATACAAATAATCCTACCTGCTCTGCTCCCAGCGATCACGCAGCATTTAGCAGCATCGGAAGTGCTGCCCCGTGGGGCCTGGGGAAACAGCTGCTTTGTCTCCACACTCTCTTAGAGATCCTTTTTCATCATTGTCAGGTTCTATTGCAAATCCACCACTTCCATCAGGAAGCAACGACACGTTGTTCACAGATCACGCTGTACCAGGAGTCACAAGGTACGATCTGCGTCCACTGAGCTAGACTTAATGCACGGTTTAGCTGTGCCACCAGGAAAAATCATCGTAGGGCTTGTTTTTGGCCCTGTCTTTTACACATAAGGAAATCTGTTGGCAAGGGATAGGGAAGGCTAAGAAAACACGCGGTCAGGAGATCGCCAGCAAATAAACTCTGAAGTATTTTGTTTGAAGAAACAATGCCTGCAATCGCTCCCACTCGTACGGAACAAATAAGTGACTGTGTGACTGATCGTAACAATGAACAATCAAATGTATAGTCTCTTAAAACATATTGTTGTCCTGTAATTATGTTAACCGGCTTCACAATAGTAATTGCCTTAGGATTTTGGTATTTGGAAGAAGTACATCCGCTTCAAATTCTTTTGCCCACAGAAAATGTACCTACTATTTCTACACCTTTCGTGCATCTGCACACTCTATATCCTAGAGACTTTCAGCACAGACAGAGTTACCACAATAACACTTTACTACTCATCACAAATGCCAAACATGCCATTTTTAACAAGTCTAATTGCTGGGTCTGCTCGCATTTACTGCAACACAGAGACAAGGGGTTGGGTTGGTATATTCATCCTTTACCCCTGACTACTGCATGTTATGCTTCTTTAAGGGCACTATTCTTTGGCCGATAGAACGATAGCATCTTGGGGAACTTTGATGGAACAAATTTGAAAGAATTTTTTAAAACGAGTTATAACGCCCCTGGGATGCTCACTTTTTGCAAATAGGAGCAAGTTTAACATTGCTTCTATTAGGCCATCTGATAGACTGTCTCGTCCTTTTCAATCTTTGATCTCTTTCAAGATGGCTCCTATAGGCAATAGGGATGCCACACCACCTTCTTATACTGTTAACCACAGCCCCGATTCAGTTTCTTTCTGCATACAGAGGAATGGTACTCAGTCAATGGGTGATTTCAAGGGCTGCACCAATGTTGCGAACTTGACCAGTGAGGACAGACCTTTGTATGTAGGCGAACCTGTCTACTTTGTTTGCGCTAATAAAGCTTTCCCATGGCTACCTAGAGATTGGCAGGGAACCTGTTATTTCTGTTGCCCGGGGTATTCATAGCAAGCACCATAGAAATCTCAAAGCGCGTCCAAGGCGGGATGAGAATGGCCATACTTCATCACAAGTTCTGGCCGACGTAGCAAAATCCTTCTTACCTTTTTGGGGGCAAATATTAAACTCTAAGAATATCAGAAGACTAGCGAGAGTACTGGAGAGGACCATCAACCGGACCACAGACATACTCTATAACATGACTTTAGAACAGAAAGCAATAAGGTTAGTGGCACTTCAGAACCGGATGGCATTAGACGTTATCGTGGGTGAGCGTGGTGGAGTATGTAAATTAGTGGGTTCCGCTTGTTGCATTTTCGTTCCAGATTCCTCCCCAACCATCTTTAAGGCTATACAAAGTCCAGAGAGGAGGGCATATGCATAGTCCAGCTTAGAGAGAGCCAGTGCTTGGACTGCGGTGCGGAAGTCCTCAGGTTGAAGGATATGTCTGATTTTGCATAGAAGCTGGAGTTGTAGATTGCACGTTTTAGTGACAAAAGCTATGTTGTGTGTGAAGCAGAGAGATTTCATAGGTGTGGAGAGGTGTATGTGTGGGTTGTCTGTGGTGAGTTCTGGGATCCAGGGAGTCACTGGTGTAGTGGGTGCCCCACGCAGCCCCTGTGCTGCAGGGGATCCCACCAGTACCTGTCCTGGGAGGGAGACCACTTAGAAAAAAAATTAAATCAGATAAAACTATTTTAAAAATTGAAATAGTTTCTTTTTGAAGTTACTCTCCCTTTGTAAATAAATTATTAATGTTAGAGCCTAACAGAGCTGCATATTTATTTTTGAAGTCTGAGGGATGCCCCCTCCCCATGACATGGAAGCCTCCAGGCTGGAAGGCTCCATGGCATGGAGTGGGAGGAGTCCTAAGACTTAAAAAAGAAATTGTTTCTTTTTTAAGTCACTCTGCCGTCATAAAGACATTATTTCCAATATGGTTTGGTCCTTTAATGGAAATAATTTCTTTGTGAAGTCAGAGGGACTTAAAAAGAAACCATTTATTTTTTTAGTAATGCAGCTCCACTCCACCCCATGACATGGAGCCCTAACGATCCTCTGCAGACGTGAGGAACAAGCGGTTGTGCTGCAGGGAGCTGAACGCCTTGTTCCCTGTCGCTGGACCAACGGATTTAAGGTAGGAAAATGTATTTTCTTTAAATGTGTGTGTGTGTGCATGTAAGTGTGCATGTAAGTGTGTGTGTATATAAGTATATAATGTAATGTGCATGAATGAGTGAGTGCATGATGTATCGATGGCTGTCTTGGTGTGCCTGTGTAAGTGTATGGTAAAAGAGTGCACACTGAAATGTATGGGTGGCTGGGTGTGCATGTGTGAGTGTATGGTGAAAGGGTGCACACTTAAATATATAGGGGGCTGCCTGTGTGAGTGTATGTATAGTGAAAGGGTGCACCTGCTTAAATGTATGGGTTTATGCCTGGGCGTGTCTGTATTGTGAACAGGTGCACACTTAAATGTATGGTTGGATTCCTTGCTGTGCCTGTATGGTGAAAGGGTACACACTTAAATGTATGTGTGCCTCGGTGTGCGTGTGTGTGTGTGTTTCTGTGTATGGTGAATGGTGTGTATGCTTGTCTTGAGGGGTGCAACAAAACATACATTTCACGGGGGCTAACCCTTCAAATATTGGTAGAAGCGCTAACTTCACAGGCAGTGAGGGAGGGGCATATTTATTTGTGTGGGGTAGCTGACTTCTTTACGCATTGTAATGAGAGACTTCTAGTGCACCTTCAGTATTACAAGCAGTTAACTCTCTCCTTTAAGTCTGAAAGCACCCACTTATGGACTGCTGTGAGAATGAGTGGTCTCCTGAACCCACCCGACCCTTCGAATCATTCCCCTTGTACGCAAGTACTAAACCCACACCACGATATCAATTGCCTGAACAATTAAGCATTTGAACACAGGTACTAACAGTGTAATGCTTTATGCTAGTAATTGCCAGGCCTTTGTTAACAGCGAAACAGAGGCACTGTTTAAGAGCTGTGTCCTGTTCTGTCCGGCAGCGGCTCTGTACGTCAGCCAGGTCGAGTCAATATAGCCCAAACTTTCGGGGGTGGGGCTGAAACCCAGTCAGCTCAATGGTGTTGTGCCACTGTTTGTGTTTAATGTCTTGATTACGTATAGGTAATCTTCATTACTCCTAGCCCTATTCTTCCTCGTCCCAGTACTTGTGTATGATGCACTTTGTTTACTGGGATGAGGTAGAGGGACATGGAGTTAATGCCTGGCTTAATTACCTATTGTGTATGATGCACTTTGTTTACTGGGATGAGGTAGAGGGACATGGAGTTAATGCCTGGCTTAATTACCTGTAATCTTCATTACTCCTATTCCCTCACTTCCTCATCTCAGTACGTACCTATGTGACAAGGTGCCTTATATGTATCCACTGGGACAAGGAAGAGGGACGTGGAGGTAATTCTACATATAGAAGCTAATTTTAGGGGTTGGGGCTGGGGTTGGATGAAGAGGGGATGTGTGGGGGGGTCCGGTGGTGCAGGGATTATGTGATAACTCCTAATGGTCACCCATGTCCAGGCTAAGCAGGCATGATATGTTGTATTAGTGGCTAGAGATGCATTCGATGCAGCCAGTCTAGTCATTTGTTAGTTTGTCTTGACTTGTTTTAACCTGGCATCTCTGATAAAGCAGTCCTGAGTGCTGCCAATCTAGCCATTTCTTACGGTGGCATTCTTAGCATGTGTGATCATATAACCACGATAAGTGTTATTGCTTCAACTGGCATTTTGGTGCAACCAGTCTAGGTATGTCTAAATGTGGCCTGGTATGCTTTACTGTAATATGTTATTAAGTGTCTAGACACGTCTACATTGTGCAGCCAGAGGGACATGTTTTTTTATTGTGATATGACATGTTTAATAGCAAAGCATTGCATTAATTACCATTAATGTTCCTGTGCACTGTTGGTGACTTGCATGTATTGGATTTTTGGATTGGTGTTACCCTACAAAACAATTGCAAACGCTCTGGCTTTTTAGCCATTTTTTCTCAGAAAGTGTGCTGTATAATGCATGAAAACAAATATTGATATCTTTCTCCTAGTGCAGTGTGCGGTGTGCCGCTGCAGAAGCAAGTCTGTGCATATTGCGCAAGCATGGTAATCTAGGCCGGCTCAGAGTGTGGTGTGCCCAGTGATTTGTTTCTGAGCTGGGGTGATCCCTCAGTATGGCTCGCAGGGGGGCCCCTAAATTGTGTGCTACGACACTGCAGGGGGTGAGTTTGGGTTTGTGCCTTGGTGGGCAGATGAGGAGGTAATCTGTCTTAGAAGGGTTGAGTTTGAAGAAGTGGTTGGCCGTCCAGTTGCTGATTGAAGAAAGACAGGTTTCGGGGGGTGGGTGGTGGAGTTGTGAAGAGGATGACATTTGGAAGTATATTTGTGTGTCATCTGCGTATTGGTGGATATGTATATTGTGTTTGGAGATAGTGAGGAGCCTTGTGGGACCCTATACTTCACAGGGTTGTGTTCTTTTCGATACGGGTGCATTGGAGACAATGTCCTGTTAGTGAGAAAGGATGTGAACTAGTCTAGTACGGTGCCAGAGAGATTCATCCTGTGAGCTAAGATGTCTAGTCGAGGGGTGCAGTCATTGGTGTCAAAGGCTGCAGAGAGGTCGAGGATTATGAGTGGTGCTGTGTGTCCTTTGTCTGTGATGCTGTGGAGGTTATCGAGGATGTGAAGAGTAGCAGTTTTAGGGCTGTGCCCAGGTCAAAAGCCAGATTGGAATGGCTTGTGTAGGTTGTTTGTGGTGATGTGTTGTTGTAGTTGGGTACTTACAAAGCGTTCCATGATTCTGGTGAGGTATAATAATGTGCAGTAGTTTTCAGGGCGGGTCCGGTCGAGAGACATTTTTTGAGGAGGGGTGAGATTTTCCCGTTTTGAGGGAATAGTACTATGTGAAAGACTGCAGCTGATAATGTTGAGCCAGTGTACAGCGAGGGTAGTGATGCAATTGGATGCAGCTTGAAGTGGGCATGCATTCTCTAGGAAGTGTGTAGGTTTTGTTTTGGCAATAAGTGAGATAAGGGTGTCAGTGTTGATGGGGTGGAAGGTGCCCCATGTGTTTGGAATGTTTGGGAGTGGCAATGCGAGAGCTGAGGGGAGGGGTGCCCTGAGGTGTATTTTGGAGTTCTAGTGGTTCATGAGGGATTTGCATACTGCAGTAGATGGAAGTGCAGAAGGTGTGGGTGGTGGTTTAGAGAGGGACTTGGTGCTGTTTAATAGTTTCTATGTATGATTGGTGGTGGAGTGTAGTTCTTGGAGGTGATGGGTTTCTTTGACATTGTGTATGTCTGTTTTGTGTTTGTTGCGGAAGTGTCTGAGGGGTGTCCTGGTTGAGGACATGGGTTCTTTTTCCAAGCTCTTTCCAGGCGCCTTGCTTCCTGCTTGATAGAGAAGGGGGAACTGTTGAACCATGGTTTGTGGTGGTTGTTGTGGGGCTTTTGTAATTTGAAGAGTGCAATTTGGTTAAGTTCCTATGTGATGATGGTGTTTGATTAGTTGAGTAGGATGGATAAATGTGCTATGGAGAGGAGGGGTGGTATGAGTGGTGCCAGGGTTATGTATGTAATGTGTTTGATTTGCCTGGGAGGGTGGTTTAGGTGTGTGTGGCAGGTGGTTAGATTTTGAGTGGTAGTGTGAGCATGAATGGGATAGCAAAGTGGTCAAACCATGATACCCATTTGATTATCCAGGGATACATGATTTTGCTTGCAATGAGTTATGTGAGGTCTTATGGGGTGAGTGGAGCGAGGTTAGTCTTTAGTGTGGAATTGGTTTCTGGAACTACTGTGATTGAAGTCGCCAAGGTAGATGCCGTTGCAGTGGTAGGTGTGGTTGTTAGTAGTGAAGTCAGTCCAATCAGTGCGAAAGTTGGGATTGTGTTTAGGAGGGCGATACATGAGGTGGTGAAAGGTGCGGTGTGGGTGTGATTGAGGGGAGCATGTGAGAGAGAGTGAACCAAATGGTTTGCATGGGGGGATAGGCCATAATAGGTGTGTGGTGGGTTTTGAGCCATGTTTCTGTAAGGAAGAGTATATCTGGAGTGTGCAGGCTAATGAGTTCATTAATTTCATGTGCATGGGCAGGTGCAGAGTGGCAGTTGAGCAGAATGCAGGTGTATGCAATTAGTTATTTTAGTGGAGTGCTGTGTTGGAGTTTGATTTGAGTGCTTTATTCAAGGCGTTTTTTGTGGCAAACAGGGCCTTACGGGGAAGACAGAATGAAATAGAGAAGGATATGGCAACAACCCTTAGCTCTGTCTTCCCTTAGCTCTGGATGCCCAAAGGTCAGTGCTTATATACCCAAAGTAACCCGGAAGTAACAATGTCCAGGATCACATTAGCAGTCCATCGATTGACCCTGGATGATTTTGTAGGTCACCTGACCTCTGCAGGCAGCCTCAGGCAGATGGAAGGATTGCCTCTGGTGGTGTTGCGGTGAGCTCTGTGTTGCTCTCATCCCAGTTGAAGCCCCTTTTTTAGGTGGAAAGACCTTTCAAAGATGGCAGTTTTGGGGTCAGAAGTCATGTGGGCACTCCCTAGATCAATCCTGGTTGCTTCTTTGAGGGATGTTTTTACTAGCCTTGTCCATACTGTACCTGCTTGAGGAAAGCCTGAGATGGCCCTTCACACACTGCATCTGATTGTGTTTGAGGGGAAGTTTTCACTAGCCTTGCCCATACTGTACCTGTTTGAGGGAAGCTTCCACTGGCCCTTCACACACTGCACCTGAAGGTGATTGAGGGGAGCTTGCACTATACTTGTCCATACTGTACCTGCTTGAGGAAAGCTTCCACTGGCCCGTCACACACTGCGTCTGATTGTGTTTGAGGGGAAGTTTTCACTAGCCTTGCCCATACTGTACCTGTTTGAGGGAAGCTTCCACTGGCCCTTCACACACTGCACCTGAATGTGATTGAGGGGAGCTTGCACTATACTTGTCCATACTGTACCTGCTTGAGAAAAGCTTCCACTGGCCCATCACACACTGCATCTGATTGTGTTTGAGGGAAAGTTTTCACTAGCCTTGCCCATACTGTACCTGTTTGAGGGAAGCTTCCACTGGCCCTTCACACACTGCACCTGAAGGTGATTGAGGGGAGCTTGCACTATAGTTGTCCATACAGTACCTGCTTGAGGAAAGCTTCCACTGGCCCGTCACACACTGCATCTGATTGTGTTTGAGGGGACGTTTTCACTAGCCTTGCCCATACTGTACCTGTTTGAGGGAAGCTTCCACTGGCCCTTCACACGCTGCACCTGAAGGTGATTGAGGGGAGCTTGCACTATACTTGTCCATACTGTACCTGCTTGAGAAAAGCTTCCACTGGCCCGTCACACACTGCATCTGATTGTGTTTGAGGGGAAGTTTTCACTAGCCTTGCCCATGCTGTACCTGTTTGAGGGAAGCTTCCACTGGCCCTTCACACACTGCACCTGAAGGTGATTGAGGGGAGCTTGCACTATACTTGTCCATACTGTACCTGCTTGAGAAAAGCTTCCACTGGCCCGTCACACACTGCACCTGATTGTGTTTGAGGGGAAGTTTTCACTAGCCTTGCCCATACTGTACCTGTTTGAGGGAAGCTTCCACTGCCCCGTAACACACTGCACCTGATTGTGTTTGAGGGTAGGTACGTTTTCACTAACCTTGTCTATACTGTACCTGCTTGAGGAAAGCTTATTCTGGCCCTTCACACACTGCACCTGAAGGCATTTCAGGCAGGATTGCACTAGTCTTGTCCATACTGTACCTGCTTGTGAAAGGTTTGCTTTGGCCCTCCACACACTGCACCTGATGGTATTTCCGGGAGGTTTTCACTAACCTTGTCCATACTGTACCTGCTTGAGGAAAGCTTATTCTGGCCCTTCACACACTGCACCTGAAGGCATTTCAGGCAGGATTGCACTAGTCTTGTCCATACTGTACCTGCTTGTGAAAGGTTTGCTCTGGCCCTCCACACGCTGCACCTGATGGTATTTCCGGGAGGTTTGCACTAGCCTTGTCCATACTGTACCTGCTTGAGGAAAGCTTGTTCTGGCCCTTCACACACTGCACCTGAAGGCATTTCAGGCAGGATTGCACTAGTCTTGTCCATACTGAACCTGCTTGTGAAAGGTTTTCTCTGGCCCTTCCGACGCTGCACCTGATGGTATTTCCGGGAGGTTTGCACTAGCCTTGTCCATACTGTACCTGCTTGAGGAAAGCTTATTCTGCCCCTTCACACACTGCACCTGAAGGCATTTCAGGCAGGATTGCACTAGTCTTGTCCATACTTTGCCTGCTTTTGAAAGGTTTGCTCTGGCCCTGGCTATGCTGCGTATGCACCTGGTCCATGTGTCGGGGATTCCTGTGCTGTCTCTGCCCATGTAGTACGTGCATGTGCTGTATTTGGGAGGAACACACTTTTTGGGAACTGTTAGAGGTCCCTGTGAGGGGATCTGGCAATTCTGCCAACCACGCTGTACCTCTTCTGTGTCTGATAGCAGCTTTTGTTGCTGCTATCAGTGCTGTACCTGTCCAGGGTGTGGTCAAATCGTTCACAGCTGGTTTCTGTGCTAGATCTGTTCTTTGTGTGGTGGTCACTTTCATGCTACCCATATTGGAATGTTCTTGAATGCCCAGGAAGGTTGGACTTCCACTGCATGTGCAGTGTTTTCTGTGTGCAAATAACGTTTGCAGTGATCCAGCTAGTGCTGTACATGTTTAGTGAGTTAAGGAAGTGCCAGCATGACCCACATTTACGAAACACCATTCATCACATACGAAATGCCATATTTTAAAGAACATTTGGTTAGTACAATTGGGTGAAACTCCAATCAATCTAGCTCCAATCTAGCACAAGCCCCTCTCTAGGAAGCATGGATGGATGGATGGATGGATGGATGGATGGATGGATGGATGGATGGATGGATGGATGGATGGATGGATGGATGGATGGATGGATGGATGGATGGATGGATGGATGGATGGATGGATGGATGGATGGATGGATGGATGGATGGATGGATGGATGGATGGATGGATGGATGGATGGATGGATGGATGGATGGATGGATGGATGGATGGATGGATGGATGGATGGATGGATGGATGGATGGGATGGATGGGATGGATGGATGGATGGATGGATGGATGGATGGATTTATAGCAACATAGAGAGATGGAGCAGTGGGTGGATGGATAGGATCGGTGGGCGAATGGATGGACGGACGGACGGACGGATGGATGGGTGGGTGGCTGGATGAATAAATGGACTTGTAACTCATAGAGAGATGGAGCAGTTGATAAATGGAGGGATAGTTGGATGCATAGATTGATGGATCTATGGATGGACTGATGGAGGGATGGTGTATGGATGGATTTATGACACATGGAGAAGTGGAGTGTTTGATGTATGGAGGATTGGATGGATGACTGGACGGATGAACTTTTAGCACATAGACAGATGGAGCAGTTGAAATATGGCAGGATAAATGTATGGATGGATGGATGGATGGATGGACTTATAGCACATAGCGAGATGGAGCAGTTTATATACGGAGGGATAGTAGGATGCTTAGATGGATGGATGGAAGGATGGAGGGATGGAAGGATGGATGGATGGACTTACACCGCATAGAGGGATGGAGTGGTTAGTGTATGGAGGGATAGATAGATTGATAGGAAGAGTGGGTGAATAGATGGATGAATAGGATGGGTGGGTGAATGGATGGATGGCTATACAGATGGATGATGATTTGATGGATGGATTGATGGATAGAGGAATGGCTGGACTTATAGCTTATAACAAGATAACAAGATGGAGCAGTTGATATATGAAGGGGTAGATGGGGCGATAGGGGGATGGGTGGATGGATGGACTTATAACACATAGAGAGATGGAACGGTTGATGTATGGAGGGATAGATGGATGAATGGATAAATGGATGGGAAGAGTGGGTGAATTGATGGTTGATTAGGATGGGTGGGTGAAGGAATTGATGGATGGATGGATGGATGGATGGATGGATGGATGGATGGATGGATGGATGGATGGATAGATAGATAGATAGATAGATAGATAGATAGATAGATAGATAGATAGATAGATAGATAGATAGATAGATAGATAGATAGATAGATAGAATGGACGGATGGATGGATGGATAATGGTTTGATGGATGGATTGATGGATAGAGGGATAGGTGGACCTCTAGCATATAGAGAGGTGGAGCAGTTGATATATGGAGGGGTAGATGGGGGATAGAGGGATGGGTGGATGGATGGACATATAACACATAGAGAGATGGAACGGTTGATGTATGGAGGGATAGATGGATAAATGGATGGGAAGAGTGGGTGAATTGATGCTCGATTAGGATGGGTGGGTGAAGGAATGGATGGATGGATGGATGGATGGACGGACGGACGGACGGACGGACGGACGGACGGACGGACGGACGGACGGATGGATGGATGGATGGATGGATGGATGATGGATGGATGATGGATGTAGGATGGGTGGGTGAATGGATGGATGGATGGATGGACAGGTGGATAATGGTTTGATGGATGGATTGATGGATAGAGGGATAGGTGGACCTCTAGCATATAGAGAGGTGGAGCAGTTGATATATGAAGGGGTAGATGGGGGGATAGAGGGCTGGGTGGATGGATGGACTTATCACATAGAGAGATGGAACGGTTGATGTATGGAGGTATAGATGGATTGATCGGTAGGATGAGTGGATGTATGGAAGGATGGACAGCAGGATGGACAGAGGGATGGACAGACGCATGGACAGACGCATGGACGGACGGATGGACGGACGGACGGATGGATGGACGGACGGACGGACGGACGGACGGACGGATGGATGGATGGATGGATGGATGGATGGATGGATAGGTGGGTCGGATGGACGGATGGACGGATGGACGGATGGGTAGGATGGGCGGGTATGTGGACGGATGGACGGATGGACGGATGGACGGATGGACGGATGGATGGATGGATGGATGGATGGATGGATGGATGGATAGGTGGATAATGGTTTGATGGATGGATTGATGGATAGAGGGATAGGTGGACCTCTAGCATATAGAGAGGTGGAGCAGTTGATATATGGATGGGTAGATGGGGGATAGAGGGCTGGGTGGATGGATGGACTTATCACAAAGAGAGATGGAACGGTTGATGTATGGAGGTATAGATGGATTGATTGGTAGGATGAGTGGATGTATGGAAAGATGGACAGCAGGATGGACAGAGGGATGGACAGACGGATGGATGGATGGATGAATGGATGGATGGATGGATGGATGGATAGATAGATAGATAGATAGATAGATAGATAGATAGATAGATAGATAGATAGATAGATAGATAGATAGGATGGGTGGGTATATGGACGGATGGACGGTTGGATGGATGGATGGACGGATGCGTGTGTAAGTGAGTAGATGTCTTGTAGAATGCTTTGATTGATTGAATAAAATAATGAATCGATTGTTCACAGATATGTGAATGGATTATTGAAGAAACAGCTGGTGGTTGGTTATCTGAATCAGATTGTAGGTGAACACATAAGTGTATGGGTGAATGTGTGGGTGGAAGGGCAAACATGTGGGTGAATACCTATGTTGTTCGATGGATATCTTGGCAGATACACACATAGATGGGTTTGTGGTTGTAAACACGCATGTTTGTATCACAGCAACATTAGGGGTCGGACCCATACATGTGTAAATGAATGTGTGTGGAGGCACGGGCACACGGTGGCGGGAGGAGATTGGTGGGTGAACAGATGGGGCAGCTGGGAGGAATGTTTGGGTATATATATGAATGTGTGTATAAAATGGGTTGTGATGAGTGACTGGGGCAAGTGTGCGACAACTACCAATGGGTGTCTAGATAAATGCAGAGTGGACGGGCTGGGGGGCCGTGGAACGAACACACTGATGGTTGATTGAGGTATGTAATAATTAAAATGTCGGGTTTCTATATGATATCTCACGCTGGACTCTTCTACACGCTCTTGGCCATGCTGTCATATTGATGGTTATTTTCACCCAATGTTCAATGTTCCTGGGGAATTATTAAGAAATATTCCGTGTGCTGTTACGGGAGGCAGAGGCTGGTGAATTGGGGAGGAGAAGCGGTGAACAAGCGATGGATTGAGAGCTGTGCCCCCCCACTTGAAAGAGAGGTCCACCCAGCCTGACCGGATATCCTAAACACAATATGCACGGTGTGCAATCAAAGCACAGGGGAAAGCGGGCGGCAAGTTTATTATTCTGGCCGAGCTCAAATAAATGGACACTCAGTCGATGTGGGATCTGGGACTCCTTCCCCAGATGTGGCCAGTTCGCCCTGCACCGGGCCTTATTAATCACCAAGGCCTGCGTGCACCCCTTCGCGCTCGGATTAGGGAAAGTCAACTCAGCGTGATAATCACTCCGGGCCTAGATAAATACGGGGCGACCCCCCCCCCCCCCCCCAGGCCTCTTGCCTCGCACAGGCATCCATCAGTCAGCACGGGGACGCTTCTCTGCCCTTACCCAGAAGGCACCGCTGCTGCGATGGCTGCCTGCCTTCGCTCCCATAGCTCCCACCCGTTTCTCCCACTCCACATCCCCAGCCGTTTCTTGGGTTTGTCTTGGATTACGTCAACGCGGACTGCGCCCGAACACAAATAAACCCAAGCCCTCCGTGCCCCAGTATTTTAGGTGACATGCTGGTTCCGCTCTGCTGACTTTGAAGTTCGTGGCCTTTCTGTGCTTGGAATGGAGGGCGCAGACCCGGGTTCCTCGCGTTGCTGGATAGATCAGGATAAAGTCAGCGTTCTCGGTTCAGCAATTCTAAGATGGGGAGACCCTGCTGCTGACCCGAAACCACAAGCCCGGCAGTATGAAGAGACCCTCAAGAAGCATGAAATGTAGAGTTTGGAGGAAGACGTGCATGGGAGAATATCGGTAGAACATTTACATTCCTGAAATCACACACACAGCCCACCTTTTATAGGACTAGATGACAGTGTTATGCTGAGGTGGAGCAATGCATTCGCTTTCGAAACTGCAAGGCCTTCTTCATGGCACGCCTGTCACCGAATCCAATGACTAACAACAAAAAAAATATATATCCAAACCTTCATTACAGTTGGAAAGTTCACATTTTCCCAAAGAAAAAAAGCGATGCAGTGCATTGGGGCAGCCTCTCCTAGGAAAGTGCAAGGGCTGAAAGCAACTTAGGAGCTGTCTTTTTAGACTGCCAAGAAGAGCAGGCAAATAGTAAATAAGGCAGCATTCTAAGTCAGCTGAAAAAGAGGAAACTAAAGCGCTGTGGATTAAGGCGCTATATTAATAACACATCCTTATCATTATCATGAAATAGGGACCGTGGGACTGGAGGAACCAGGCAATGCTTTTTAATGTCAAATTCTGTATTTCAAATGTTCTGGCGTGTATCCACGCTAGGGTGACCAGACGTCCTGGTTTTGCTGGGACCGTCCCAGTGTTTTTCCCTTGGCCCTGGCGTCCAGTGGCGCCCTCAGACATTTTTCTTAGGGGTGGCCTGATGAGGCCACAGGAAATCTTGGTGTGGCACACAGGGTACCACACAGGGACAGATCCAGCCTCAACATTTTGGTCGGGCTGGATGCAGTTTTGAAAACTATTAGTGAAACGGGACATTAAACCTATTGCGCTACTGAACCCCCATTATCCTAACGCCCCCTCCTGAAGCCCAGGAGGCTGAGTAGATATGACGCCTTCCTTTGGCCCGTTAGATCCATCTTTCACCCCAACTCACCAGAGGCGTAGCCACTATTCTGTAACAAGTGGGGCCTGGAGCTAATGGAGTAGGGCCCACATTAAGAAGAGCCTGCAGAAGGAAGGACACTTGTGCTGCCCCCAGCCAAACGCACAGGAGTGACAGAGAGTAGTGAGGGCGGGCGAACTAATCAAGGGGGGGGGTCCCCTTAAGAAAAGGTTTTAAACAATGGGTTAAAATTGTGCATTTTGCATTACACTTTGTGATAAATTAGGTAAAAAGCCACACGGTTTACAATCGATTTTGTAGGGTATTACATAAAACATACGTTAGATGCCAAGCCACCAACAATGCACGGGAGCATTTTTAAACACATTTTCATAATGCCTTTGCCCGCTATATGCCAGTACTCTGCAAGTGTAAAAAAGCATTTTCATATTGATTGTGCTCACACATGTCCATTCTGGTGCACCTATATATGCCACTATTCCCACATAGGAAAATACTCATGTTTGGTTTGTCCATAATGCCAGTAACAATACTATAACAAAGCATGTTTATGCTGGGTCTGTCAATACATGCCAGTATCCCGATGTAAGGACGAACTCCAGTTGGCTTTGCCTTCATTCCAGTGAAAAAAAGCCATGCCACAGTAAGAAAATATACCCTTGCTGGCTACACAAATCCCCCACTCCACATATAAGAACACTCATCTTGTTGTATTTGCTCCCTAATGGCAGTAAAAAATGTCAGGCCACATTAAAAAAAAAAACTTAGCCTTGCAGGCAGAACGAATGCACCCACCCCAATGTAGGAATAACTATGTTGCCTGTGGCCTTAACACCAGTAATAAACTGCAATGCCACAGGAAGAAAACATGCTCTTGCTGGCTAGCTGGTAAGATAGCTCAGCAGGCTGAGTGCATGCTTTTGTGATCCGTGATTCGCAGGTTCAAATCCTGGCAAGGCCAACTCTGCCTTTCACACTTCAAAGTGACCTTCATGATCTCTACGGACCTTGTTCTGTTATGTTGCTTGTGCACCTTGTTACCTCTCTGTTACTCTCTACTGTACTGTTTTCCCTGCTCACCAAGTTGTACCACTGCAGTGATACTTACGGGTTTGGGCGATGTCAATAAAGGCAATAAATAAATAAAACTCATTAAATGAGTTCAAACTTCGGCTGGGTGAAACATTTGATGTAAATATGTTCTCTGTACACCGCTTTGGCGAATGCGCTATATAAATAGCATATCATCACACAAATCCCCCCACCCATATAAGAACACGTAAGTTGTACGCATCATGTTATATTCCCCCATCTAAGAACACTCATCATGTTGCCTTTTGACCTTAATGCAAGTACAGCATTCCATGCCAGAGTAAGACCCAGCCAGGCCAGCCCCACTGTAGTATACAAAGAGCCAGGTATGATTCATGCAAAGGCAAGAATGTTTCCCCGGCTCAGAAGGAGGAATTAGAGAGCTAACATGGCATTGCCCCAGAGATTGGAGAGGAAGATGACAATGAAAAGGGGAGGTAATCACTGCATGCTTTCAAAGCAATGAGTAGACAACTTGGGCAAGGGTGAATTTGGGACAAAGTCCAAAGAGCTGTCTAGTCTATGAGGCAAAGGGCAGGCATACACTGGCCCATATGGCAACAGGGCAATACATGAAAGGCCAGCCTATCATGCTAGTGTGCGACAATTATTTTAGTCAAAGGGACACATATTTTGGGCCAAAGTGGCTCAGTTTGATGGGTTACTGTAGCTTGCGGCTGTTAGTTTTGACCAATGCTACAGAGTAAAAAATGCTTTAAAAAAAATCACTATCTGTAACTAATATTACCAAACACTCCCCAATGTGTTGTGCCAAAACAGGCTGCCAGGAAAAATAATGAAAAATCTGTCCCAGAACGCGACACATTGCAATGTGCAAAGCTGGGCCACTTTTTCTTTGGTGCCTGGGGTTCATTTCATGTTGAGCCCGAACCTGGCAAAGAGGAGTGGGAGGATATATAAAGGGGGAAATTGAGTAAGTGGCGACCTTTCTTGAGGTAATAGCAAGTGAAGTACAAGGAGAGATCAGAGCCCCATAGAGAGCCAGTGTGTGGGTGGCTTCGAGGAGGATGCGCTCCGGACCTGCTCAACACTCCAAGAGCAAGGAAAGAGGGGATACAAAATGGAGCGGGCCTTGTTAGATTAAGATAAAAAAAATTAAAAAAAATACTTGTACGTTAAATCAATTCTGTCTCAGTTATTGGAGGGTGGGCAGAGGGCAATCAGACAGTTGCGTGCAGCATAGCACAACGATGTGTGTAAATACAAAGACACACATAATCACAGACTCTTCACAGGCCTGCATGAAACCGTATCTACAAATGATTAACTTAGCCCTGCACATGGGTGCACGTCACGTACCAGGCCACTCGAATTTGGGGCCTTTCTTATCCTGGTTGTTAATAACCTATGAGTGGCGTTTACAATGCATTTTTGAAGGTAATGCCTTCCTAAGCACACGTTTGGGTCTCCTAAACATCAAAGTTTGCACATCCAAGCTGAGTGTCTTTGCGTTCTTCTTGCACTCACTGAAGCCCCCAAGATTGTTCACACCCACTGCTGCACTTCAAGCAGCAGTGACACTCGCCCTTGGGATCTACTGGACTTTGACTCTCTCCAACCTTCAGTGCTACAAGCAACAGTGGGGCACTTTCTCTTTGCACTACGCTACACTTTTGCGGGCACTGAACTGGGCATGTTATTGTCCATGCACAGGTCAGTGCAAAAAAATAAGTATTTTTTTGTTGCTTTTTCATGGGGTGGCCAATGGGGGGGGGACAGCATTTTTATAAGGGTGGCCATAGCCCCCTGGCCACCACTTGGTGGCGCCCCTGCCGGCGTCAAGCGATTTTTTGGAGTTCTGAAACTCTGTTCTGGGATTTGGGGATGGCTGGCTATTGTCCTGGCTTTTGCCGGTGACCCTTGAACAAATGCCAAAATCAGGCAGGGAGAGGGTGTGAAACACTTGTGTTTCATGCCATCCTCCTTCCTCCATGACTTCTCTCGTGCAATGAGAGCTTTGAGCTTTCACTGAACACGTCCTTACATGAACTTTGTGTGAAAAAGACCACCAACACAGATGTAGGACTACATTTGCATTGGAGTTCTATGTGTCAAAACTGTAGTCCTACTTCTATGTCGGTGGCACCTCCCGTTTTTTTTTATTTTTACAATCTGGTCAACCTACTCCACGCCTTCATTTGCTCAACCCTGCGATGGAGAACTTCTGTCCCCAGGTCTCACCTCAGAGCCTACTCCAGGTTGTGGGTGAGTACCTTAAAATTCACCTAAGCTGCTGTGAAGCAAGTGGTCAGCACTGCATAGTTTTCAGACCAGATATGGAGACTCCCGGAGCATCTAAGAATTACAGCTTATTTTATGTTATGTTACTACGCTTTGATATTGCACCAAATCACCACCAGAATAGGTTCAAAGCAGCTTCAGCTTTGTCCAAAAATACTTGCAAAGGAACAGGTCAGCATGCTCAAAGCATAACAGAGTGTGTCTTCAATGGGTGGTTATGCAAATCTAGTGTTTTCTGCTTATGCAAGTACATTTCTTAAGTGACTATGCAAGAACATATCTAAAGTGCTTATGCAAGAACATCTCTAAAGTGCCTATGCAAGAACATATCTAAAATACTTGTGGAAGAGCATCTCTAAAATGCTTATGCAAGAACATCTCTAAAGTGCCTATGCAAGAACATATCTAAAGTGCTTGTGCAAGAGCATCTCTAAAGTGCTTAGGCAACAACATCTCTAACGTGCTTATGCAATAACATCTCTAGAGTGCTTATGCAAGAGCATCTCTAAAGTGCTTGTGCAAAAACATCTCTAAAGTGCCTATGCAAGAACATATCTAAATTGCTTGTGCAAGAGCATCTCTAAAGTGCTTAGGCAACAACATCTCTAAAGCGCTTATGCAAGAACATCTCTAAAGAGCTTATGCAAGAACATCTCTAAAGTGCTTTGGACTCGTATGGAATTTTTCCAGTGCAGATCTAGGCAACTTTGGCCAAGTGGTCGTGCAATAGTGAACAAGGCTTCGCACAGACACTGCAGTCACTAACAACACAGCGTAACACAAGTGAAGCAGAGGCGCAATCACAACATGATGAGATATTTTGCAAAACATAGTGAGAGGCCGAGCATCCGCTGGGTAATTGTCCAGCAGCCACACTACGCGCCTCTCCCCACCCCCTTTCCGCCCCCAAAAATGGTTTCCTTGAGTCCCATCAAATAACCTCTTTTTTAATATTGGCAGTTGTTGTGGACACAAGATTTGGGAATGCAGTTTGTGAATAGCACCATTAGTCAAGTCTCAAGCAAACAATATAAGGGTGCACCCCTACAATTTGTTTTTTGGGGACATAAGTGGCAATAGTGAATTATTTTGTAGATTTTCAAAGCAACTTAAATTAAGCAAGTGTTAGCCCCTCTACCAAGCACATTGTTAGGAGAACGGTTTGCCCGAGCAACTTTTGACAACATGAGACATTGTTTAAGTAAAGCTGTGCAGGTGCCATCATGTGAGATAGGGTTGTTTAGTCAGACAGACACACGGCCATCACGCTGTGCAGTGGGGGATACTCGTCCAGCAGAACCACAGCCACAGAAATGCAGCAGAGACCTTCTAGACCAACAGAACCACAGCCACAGAAATGCAGCAGTGACCTTCTAGACCAGCAGAACCACAGCAACAGAGATGCAGCAGAGACCTTCTAGACCAGCAGAACCACAGCCACAGAAATGAAGCAGAGACCTTCTAGACCAGCAGAACCACAGCCACATAAATGCAGTGCAGGCCTTCTATACCAGCAGAACCACAGCCACAGAAATGCAGCAGAGACCTTCTAGACCAGCAGAACATCAGCCACAGAAATGCAGTGCAGGCCTTCTATACCAGCAGAACCACAGCCACAGAACTGCAGCAGAGACCTTCTAGACCAGCAGAACCACAGCCACAGAAATGCGGCGGAGACCTTCTAGACCAGCAGAACCACAGCCACAGAAATACAGTGCATGCCTTCTATACCAGCAGAACCGCAGCCAAAGAAATGCAGCGGAGGCCTTCTAGTCCAGGAGAACCACAGCCACAGAAATGCAGCAGAGACCTTCTAGACCAGCAGAACCACAGCCACAGAAATGCAGCAGAGACCTTCTAGACCAGCAGAACCACAGCCACAGAAATGCGGTGGAGACCTTCTAGACCAGCAGAACCACAGCCACAGAAATGCAGTGCAGGCCTTCTATACCAGCAGAACCACAGCCAAAGAAATGCAGCGGAGGCCTTCTAGTCCAGGAGAACCACAGCCACAGAAATGCAGCAGAGACCTTCTAGACCAGCAGAACCACAGCCACAGAAATGCAGCAGAGACCCTCTAGACCAGCAGAACCACAGCCACAGAAATGCAGTGCAGGCCTTCTAGACCAGCAGAACCACAGCCACAGAAATGCAGCAGAGACCTTGTAGACCAGCAGAACCACAGCCACAGAAATGCAGTGCAGGCCTTCTATACCAGCAGAACCACAGTCACAGAACTGCGGCAGAGACCTTCTAGATCAGCAGAACCACAGCCACAGAAATGCAGCAGAGACCTTCTAGACCAGCAGAACCACAGCCACAGAAATGCGGCGGAGACCATCTAGACCAGCATAACCACATCCACAGAAATGCAGTGCAGGCCTTCTATACCAGCAGAACCACAGCCAAAGAAATGCAGCGGAGGCATTCTAGTCCAGCAGAACCACAGCCACAGAAATGCAGTGGAGACCTTCTAGTCCAGCAGAACCACAGCCACAGAAATGCAGTGCAGGCCTTCTATACCAGCAGAACCACAGCCAAAGAAATGCACAGGAGGCCTTCTAGACCAGCAGAACCACAGCCACAGAAATGCGGCAGAGACCTTCTAGACCAGCAGAACCACAGCCACAGAAATGCAGTGCAGGCCTTCTATACCAGCAGAACCACAGCCAAAGAAATGCAGCAGAGGCCTTCTAGTCCAGGAGAACCACAGCCACAGAAACGCAGTGGAGACCTTCTCGTCTAGCAGAACCACAGCCACAGAAATGCAGTGCAGGCCTTCTGGTATACACGCATTTCGTCGAATGATTTTACATCGTGGGACTTTTCATCGCCAACCATTTCATCGTCAAAAACTTTTTTTTAAAACCTTTTTATGGGGGGGTGTTTGGTGCGGTTTGGGGTATGATTATTTAAGTAAGGAGGGTGTGGGGGGGCGAAGCCCCCTCATAAATAAAAACATTTTTAAAAAAAGGAGTTTTTGGCAATGAATGGGTGGCAATGAAAAGTCCCACGATGTAAAATCATTCGGCGCAATAACGTAGAACCGGCCTTCTATACCAGCAGAACAACACCCACAGAAATGCAATGGAGGCCTTCTAGACCAGCAGGTCCACAGCCACAGAACTGCAGTGGAGACCATCTAGTCCAGCAGATCAAGAGTATAAAACTGTGCATTGTGGGCCTCCTAGTCCAACACATTCACATGCACAGAAATGCAGTGGGGACCTAATAGTCAACCATATCCACAGCCACAGAGATGCAGTGGGAGCCTTCTAGTCAAGCAGATCCACAGCCACAGAAATGCAGTGGGGGCCTTCTATTCCAGCAGATCCACATTCGCAGAAATGCAGCGGGGGCCTTCTAGACAAGCAGATCCACAGCCACAGAGATGCAGTGGAGGCTGTCTAGCCAAGCAGATCCACAGCCATAGAGATCCAGTGGGTGCTGTCTAGTTAAGCAGACCCACAGCCACAGAGATGCAGTGGAGGCCATCTAGTCAAGCAGATCCACAGTCAAGCAGACCCACAGCCACAGAGATGCAGTGGAGGCCATCTAGTCAAGCAGATCCACAGCTATAGAGATGCAGTGGAGGTCGTCTAGTCAAGCAGATCCACAGCCACAGAGATGCAGTGTAGGCCGTCTAGACCAGCAGGTCAACAGCCACAGAACCGTGCAGTATTGGATCTTCTAGATCAGCAGGCCCACAGCCACAGAAATTCTGTGGAGGCCGTCTAGTCCAGCAGACCCAAGAGTATAAAACTGTGCTTTGAGGGCCTCTAGTCCAACACATCAACACACTCAGAAATACAGTGTGGGCTTTCTAGTCCAGCAGACCAACACCACAGAAATGCAGTGGAGGCCTTCTAGACAAGCAGGGTCAAAAGCCACAGAAATGCAGTAGAGGCCGTCCAGTCCAGCGGACCCGGGATTATAAAACTGTGCATTGGGGGCTTTGTAGTCCAACACATCCACACTCAATTAAATGCATTGGGGGCCTACTAGACCAGCAGGTCCAAAGCCACAGAAATGCAGTGGACGGCTGCTAGACCAGCAGGTCCCAAGCCACGTAAATGCTGTGGAGGCTGTCTAGTTCAGCAGACCCAAGAGTATAAAACTGTGCATTGGGGGCCTTCTAGTCCAACACATCGACTCGCACAGAAATGCAGTGGGGTCCTTCTAGTCCAGCAGATCCACAGCCACAGAAATGGACGAGAGGGCTTCTAGACCAGTAGGTCCAAAGCCACAGAAATGCAGATGGGGCCTTCTAGTCCAAAACATCCCAAGGCACAGAAATGTAGTGGGTAGTTCTAGACCAACAAGTCCACATTCCCAGACCCATGCAGTAGGGGGTCTTCTAGTCACGCATATCCACAGCCACAAAAAATGCAGTGGAGGACTTCTAGTCAACCAGAACCACAACCACAGAAATGCAGTGGAGGCCTTCTAGTCAAGCAGATCCACAGCCACAGAAATCCAGCGTGGGCCTTCTAGACAAGTAGAACCCCAGAACCATGCAGTAGGGGCTCTTCTAGTCAAGCAGAACCAAAGCCACAGAGATGCAATGGAGACTGTCTAGTCCAGCAGACCCAAGACTATAAAACTGTGAATTGTGGGCCTTCTGGTCCAACACATCCACCGGCACAGAAATGCAGTGGGTGCCTTCTAGTCCAGCTGATCCACGGCCACAGCAATGCAGCAGGGGCCTTCCAGTCCAGCAGATCCACGGCCACAGCAATGCAGCGGGGGCCTTCCAGTCCATCAATTCCATGGCCACAGCAATGCAGCGGGGGCCTACCAGTCCAACAGATCCACTCTAAATCAATTCCGCAGGGGCCTTACAGTCCAGTAGATCCACGGTCACAGCAATACAGCAGGGGCCTTCTAGTCCAGCAGATCCAAGGCCCCAAGATCCACCACCACAGCAACGCAGCGAGAGCCTCCTAATCCAGCAGATCCACGGCCACAGCAATGCAGCGAGGGCCTTCTAGACCAGCAGATCCACAGCCGCAGCAATGCAGCAAGGGCCTTCTATTCCAGCAGATCCACATCCACAGCAATGCAGCGGGGGCCTTCTAGTCCAGCAGATCTACGGCCACAGCAACGCAGTGAGGGTCTTCTAGTCCAGCAGATGCATGGCCACAGCAACGCAGCGGGGGCCTTCTAGTACAGCAGATCCACAGCCACAGCAATGCAGCGGAGGCCTTGCAGTCCAGCAGATCCACAGCCACAGCAATGCAGTGGGGGCCTTCTAGTCCAGCAGATCCATTGCCACAGCAATGCAGCAGGGGCCTTCCAGTCCAGCAGATCCACAGTCACAGCAATGCAGCGAGGGCCTTCTAGTCCAGCAGATCCATTGCCACAGCAATGCAGCAGGGGCCTACCAGTCCAGCAGATCCACAGTCACAGCAATGCAGCGAGGGCCTTCTAGTCCAGCAGATCCATTGCCACAGCAATGCAGCAGGGGCCTACAAGTCCAGCAGATCCACAGTCACAGCAATGCAGCGAGGGCCTTCTAGACCAGCAGATCCGAAGCCACAAGGTCCACTGCCACAGCAACGCAGCGAGGGCCTTCTAGACCAGCAGATCCATGACCACAGCAATGCAGTTGGGGCCTTTTAGTCTAGCAGATCCACGGCCACAAGGTCCTCCGCCACAGCAATTCAGCGAGGGCCTTCTAGTCCAGCAGATCCACGGCCACAGCAATGCACTGAGGGCCTTTCAGAGAAGTAGAACCACAGAACCATGCAGCAGGGGCTCTTCTAGTCAAGCAGATCCAAAGCCACAGAGATGCAATGGAGACTGTCTAGTCCAGCGGACCCAAGACTATAAAACTGTGAATTGTGGGCCTTCTGGTCCAACACATCCACAGGCACAGAAATGCAGTGGGGACCTAATAGTCAACCATATCCACAGCCAGAGAACCATGCAGTAGGGGGTCTTCTAGTCCAGCAGATCCACGGCCACAGCAATGCAGCGAGGGCCTTCTAATCCAGCAGATCCATTTGCACAGCAATGCAGGAGGGGCCTTCTAGTCCAGCAGATCCACAGTCACAGCAATGCAGCGAGGGCCTTCTAGTCCAGCAGATCCACAGTCACAGCAATGCAGCGGGGGCCTACCAGTCCAGCAGATCCACGGCCACAGCAATGCAGCGGGGGCCTTCCAGTCCAGCAAATCCACAGTCACAGCAATGCAGCGGGGGCCTTCCAGTCCAGCAGATCCACAGTCACAGCAATGCAGCGGGGGCCTTCTAGTCCAGCAGATCCACAGTCACAGCAATGCAGCGAGGGCCTTCTAGTCCAGCAGATCCACAGTCACAGCAATGCAGCGGGGGCCTTCTAGTCCAGCAGATCCACAGTCACAGCAATGCAGCGGGGGCCTTCTAGTCCAGCAGATCCACAGTCACAGCAATGCAGCGGGGGCCTACCAGTCCAACAGATCCACGGTCACAGCAATGCATCGGGGACCTTCTAGTCCAGCAGATCCACGGCCACAGCAATGCAGCGGGGGCCTTCTAGTCCAGCAGATCCACGGCCACAGCAATGCAGCGGGGGCCTTCCAGTCCAGCAGATCCACGGCCACAGCAATGCAGCGGGGGCCTTCCAGTCCAGCAGATCCATGACCACAGCAATGCAGCAGGGGCTTTCCCGTCCAGGAGACACTGGCGTGCATTTAGGACCTTCCAGCCCTGGAGGCCCACATGGCTACTTGTTTGAGAGGAAATGAGCACGTGGAACGTGGAGCATAACGCCGTGGACTTTGTCAAGCATTGTCTCCATTTGAAGCGTCAGGATCTGGCCACGTGCCAGCCACAGAACTGCCAGAAGTTCGTAGATAGTTACCTCTTCCCTTTCTGCCACCAGGGGCACCACAGGAAAAGGGTTGGCCTTTCTGAAAATGTGTAATATGGAGCCACTTTGAACTTTATTTTCAGGACCTCTTTTGGTTTCCAGTCCATCCCTTTCTGCCACAGATCCCCTCAGGCACTCGTTACCATGCACACTCTGCCACCCCCAACATCTCTTTGCGCCTAACATTTCATGCCAATATCAAATTAGAATAAATATGAATAAATGAGAGAACCTTCCATGCAGTTAATACTATCGCAGAGGTCGCCCCGGTGCGCGACCCTTATAATCTCCCGTAATGACTTGCTGCCGCGCGCGCAATTAAAAAAGAAAGCGAAACTTTTTTTTTTTGTTTTTTCTCCACTCGTAATTATTCCAGAGGGCTCCGTCCATATCAGGTTTGGTTGCCCAGCCGTGGCCCCATTAATCAAGCCTGTTAGAAACGGTTAAACTGCAACAATTATTGGTGTTTTTTTTTTATTATTATTTTTATGGCTTTTAAAATAAATTGAACAGGAATCTGTCATCTGTCGTGGAGGGGCCCAGGGACGGGGAGTAGGGGCTGGAAAAATCAAGGATAATGCTGACTTTCATTCCTCTAGAGAGGGGGAACATGTATTTTTACTGCTGGGTCCCAGCTGCAGATTGACTCGCTTGCTATTTACAAAAAAAATCTGTTTTCGTGTTGAATGGAATTGATGTTTAGAAAGTACAGGTCTCCGAGCGTTCCTAGCACGTGCCCAATGTCGTTAATAATATCTCCAATCAGCGTGCGCGATTAGCACTGAACAATGAACACCTGTGGTGGGTGATTTAGAGGCCAGCAGGTGTGCACTCAGCACAATCCGGGATTGCTGGGAGCCTGCAGTGCCGGAGTCCATTGCACCCACACAGAGCCAACCTAGGACTGGCCTTGCCCCCCAGCCCTGGACGTCTGGCAGACGCACGCGACCATGTTGGACAAGTGCAGAATGTGTGACGTGTCATTTGCAAAGCGCTAAACACTGTTCTGTGGCCTTTTAGCGCTGTGTGTCACGTGTTGCTGCAGCTAGGCTGTGGTTTAAAAGGGGAACTCCTGGAGTCCCACCAGGTTCCAGGCTGCTGTGAACATCCGATACGCAGGTAATGCGCGTAAACCACCACTGACTGCTTTTGAAGGTCATAGAATTCCAGCTGTTCTGCACAGCTCAGACATAGGGGCCCATTTTAAGCATTATGCTTTAACGGGGGCCACTGTTGGATATTAGCGGCCCGAAGCCCACCTCAACACCAAAGCGAGGGCCAGTGGGGAGAGCTAAGGGTTCCTGAGGCACGACATGGCTATTAACACCAGCTAGACGGCCAAAGGGAGGTGCCCGGAACGGCAGAAGAGCGGAGCCGGGGGTTGGGGTGGGGCGGGAGGCAAGCGTGCTGTAGTACCACACTAACGCTGAGAGACAGTGCCCCACTCTCTCTCACTATCTATCACTGCAGGTGAGAGTCGCGTTCTCATCTGTGGATCTGCTAGAGCCACCCCAGCTGTTGCTGACAGCAGCACACACAGAGATATCTTGAAGGAGGGGCGTGTGTGTGCTGTGTTTCTATGGTTAGAAGAACTAGAGCAGCATCCAGAGAGGCCTCCCCTGAGGTGGGGTCAAACCTGGTGTTTGGAGACACACATGGTCATTGTGTGGGCACGGCAGGCATGTCACCATCACACTGAGGGTGCTCTTCCATTCAGAGGGGGGTGAGCGGGATATAGACTGGCCCTGCAAGGAGTAATAGGGTTCTGACAGAACCTGCAAGGGACTAGAGGACCACACTGCAGGGTTTGCAATTGAGTTTGCATTGTATTCCTTTTGTATTAATTGTGAGAGTTTGTAAATCACGTAGCACGTGTGAAGATAATGCAAGTCTAACAATCAGGGACCAGCACATACAATTTGAGTTTTAATGTGAACAACAAACTGTTTTCTAGTCTTGCCAAGAGAAACTATTAAAAATTACGTTTTTCATTTCGAGTAAGGTTGTACATTGTCTCTCGGTAAAGTTGTATATATATGTTTATAATGACCACCTTCAGTATACATTGTAATCATAAAAATGTTGTTACCTGTCTTACTGAGCAATGCACATTATTAAAAACTAGAACAAATAAATGTATACTGTTTTCTGATAAAAGGTTATCTATCATTCCTATAGTATTAAAGTCACCTCTGTAGTTATCTCATGTCCACAGCACTCTATGTATTGGCTTACTCAAGCTTTATCTCATGTAACGGGTTGCAACTGCGCCCTGGTGCCCCAGGGTTTGGGCGCTTCAAAAATGTAAAAATAAATACACAAATAAATAAATAATTAAAATGGGATGACTGGTACACTCGGATTGAAGTATTTTGAAATATGTCTAGAAGGAGGCGAAAGCTGACAAATAGCACTAATGAGGGTTCCTGGCTGCATTACAGAAATTCAAATAGCATTTTGGGAACATATTAATGATCACAGATTTTTATATTTGACAAACAAATCTGTGATAAATGGGCTTTATTCGTGAACGAGAAAGTACAAAATGCAAACTGGGCATGGTAGTTATTTTCTATTTCACAACACCCAGACTATCATTAAAGTGTTTGTAACCAGGAACTATATATCTCATTTGCATAACTTCAGAATTCGGGTGTGAGAACTAAAAGACTGAAACGTCTGTCAGTCAGAGGGCTGCCTCTTTCGTTTTTAGACATTGTTGCTGGTATTGGGAAACCCACAGAATTTTAGAAGAGGGTCTACGTATCTGGGAAAGAATGGCTTCCTGCATGTGCATACATTATTAGAGAATTATTTACATAGCATGAACAGAATCTGTTACATGCAGCAGATCTTGTGCGGTTGCACGACATAACAAAGAGTGAGCAGCAATTTTTGGATAAAACTATGGGTCTGATTCATGGAATGTTTTTCCCGGTGCAAAGTGACTTTGCACTGCCAACAAACACCAAGCGTATTATTGCAGTGTAAAGTCACTTTGCACCAGTGCAAAGACACTTTTCACTGCGCTATAAATTCCATGACTCAGCCTCTACGTCTTTTCCCTTGGAATGGAGATGCTGTGCCAGGGAACGCCATCTACTTTTATTTCATATGTGAACACCTATTTATTTCCCCATGCCACCCAGTTTCCAAAGGATTGCAACCAGTGAGTCAATTCCAGGTTTTTGGAAGTCAAGATACTTCCATATTTAAAATATTGGGAGGAAATTACTTTTGTGGCAAACAAATGGAACTTCATTGTTTGGTAGTAAAAAAGATAGGTAGAATTCTCCTTTTTCAAGTACAAGAACAAAACAGGGAAAGAAAAATGTGTACTTGTATAATTGCCAATCTAGCCACAAAGAATGGTGGGAGGGACATTGGGAGATATCAAGCAAAGTGAAAGTGCCATTTGTATGCTTAAGAATACTTGTGTGGCTCCTCACCGGGATGTACTTTTTGATATACTTAAGCAATAAGCCCCTCGCAGGGGGGGGCATTACCACTTCAGATAATGCCACGCGGGCCCATAGTTCCAGTCCCGAGTGAAGTGAGGGCCTTGACGAAGGCCCCGTGGCCTGAAGTGGTAATGCCCGCCTGTGAGGGGTCTATTGCTATTAGTACCCCGGCCAGAAAGACTGGGAAACTGGGGTGCTAAAAGTATTTCGGAACAGGAAAAAAAAAAAAGTTTAAACAAAATGGCTGCCTGGGAGATAGAAAACGAAATCAATTTTCTCTTTCCATGGAGGTCATTGAGAAACAATAAAAAAAGTAAACAGACAAAATGCCTACCATTGAAAGGGACTACACATAGTCCCTTCTCACTTTCCATGACAGCCATTCAGAAAATAGGGAAAAAAGTAAACAAACATCCTCCCGATGAGGAGCAAAAAAGAAGGTAAGTGGAGGGAATGGGGGAGGGAAGGGAGATCTTTGGAGGGGTGGGAGGAAGGGAGCATTTACCTCATTCCCTGCTGAGGGAAGATGGTGGCCTCCAGCCGTGAGGTGGCTCGGAATGCAGGAATTCCCCCGTTCCAAGCCTCTTCGTTGGCTGAGAGGCTGCCACACCACCTTTGCCGGGTACTAATCTGCAGTAGCCACTTTAACTTCTTGGTACCAATTATTGAATGATTTCTGGCTTTTTACGGTACATACAATCTTCCAAAAGGGGCTTAAGAGAAGTACTGACTTTAAAACATAAGATGCATTTTTGACTGTGCAACCAAGTGTAGTTATTCGAATAGGAAAACATGGAAACTGGGCGGGATGGAAGGTGATATGACGCGGCAGTAGATTAAGGCTTTGCAGAGAGGGCCACAGTAATGACTTACACCGGCTTAATTTCCTGCACCTAACTGGGTGATCAAGAGGCTCCTTGCAGGTCTGAGAAATCAGCTGGCTACCAGGATTGGGCTCGCCCTGATGTGAATTTCACCTCTGGTGACTTTGAGCTCCTGCCCTGTAAGACAGTAACTCCCATTTAAAGCAAATATTGCAAAATACCTTATCATCTACCAAACACACCTTCTATTTTTTACTGACTGTATACGGAAGTCGGCACTGGAGGCTGAATCTACTCGCGTAGCACTGGGCAATTAGGTATATGGTCTATTGTTATAGTGTGAGCTTAGGCTCCAGTCTGAGAGCGTAGGGTGTCATGGCCTAGAATGTAGTGATGTCATGACTGAATGTAGAGTGTGTGGCTGGTGGTGTTCTGTGGTTGACCGTTGGGGCTTTGCCAGCTGGAGAGTGTTGTGAGGGGGGTGGGGCAAGACCAGTGTTCCTCCTACGTGTCGTGCCATCTACGTTTCCCCTTTCCTGATGTGTTCGTGAAGTGGTACAGGTCTTGGACAATAAAGCATCATGACACTTACCTTGGAGTACCCGATCCACACTTCTTTACGTCTATGCTAGATCAAGGTTTCGGTAGATTGAATTAGCAGCAAGGTCACGCAAAGGAGAGGTGTTGCCCACATCTCTTGCGTTTGCATATGTTTGTTGGACATCGGATATCTTGCGCTGGTTAGTGTGATATAGTAAAAGTAGTTTCCCAGGTTTTCAGGTAAAGGATTAAATTGGTCGTTTGGGTAGGTCAGCCGAAAAGTGTTTTGACCCATGCCGTTCTTTCACAAGATATCTGGGGTATTTTGTACTGAATCTGACTGGCATCTGTGAGCCCTGCTCAGATATTGATGTTGATATTTTATTTGTATCGCGCTCGTACGCAGGTGTTTCAGAGTTCATCGAGGCAAGGGAGGGGAACAAGGGAAAACAAAAACAATGATCTTACTAGGCCCAGAGACATTAAAAAAAGGCTCAAAGAAGAGTCTCTCCAGTATGAATAAAACATGTAGCTATCCAGCTGTCAAAAGATTAGAAATATCTGCGTGGGTCCTTTAGTCTATCCTGTATCTACTTCCTGTTTAGCTTATACCATGCGTTCTTAGGCTCCCCGCTTTGAAAAAAGGAAGTAGCCTGTCCTGGGAAATTTCACATTTACACATTTCATCAATAACAAAATATATAAATTGTAGCTTAGACACTGGTTTTTGCAGGATGATTTGCAAGGATATCAAGTTGGTATATTTTTAAAAGGGATGTCAACGGCGCTATTAGCAGGTGTCTGGACGGACTCCAGGGAATGCCTTGCGGGTCTGGGAAGCTGCTTCAAGGAGGGGATTCCCATGGCTGGTTCAGGCAGGGTGGGTGGGGAGTGGGGGACTGGAGGACAAGGCGAGGAAGGGATGAAGTTTATTCGGATTAGTATCCATTAACACATACAAACCACACAATTTAAAAATCTGACGATTTATGATGACAAGTCAAACTACAGTACATTGGGGGGTCATTACGACCTGGGCGTGAAGGGATACCGGGCACCGGTAATGACACAGTGCCGGTAATTCCTTTGCGCCCTATTCCGAGGTCCCTTTGCAGGTCCTCCCTTAACGCCTGGTTTTACCAGGCGTTATGGACGGGACCCGCAAAGGGATACCAGGGTCAATAACGGTACTGCAATTTGCGGTACCGTTATTGCCGCCTTCCCCCTTCCCATTGAGCCCTATGGGGGCTCAAATCGGAATGGGGAATGGCTCTGGTGAATGGGGAATTACCGGTCACGCCGACCTCGGACTGGACCGGTAATTACTCCCTTCACCAGATCGGAGGCCATGGCTAACTCCAAACTCGGAATGAGGGCCATTGTCTACTAAAAGCCATGTTCACGGAATTTAAGACATTTTATGCATCTAAATTAGATTTATCCTGTTATCCGGTTTTCCCTTCGAGTGCAGCTCTTAAATATTAAAAAACATTATATAAATCCTCTTTCTTATTGCGTGGCATAAACATTGACATAGCGTCCATACGTGTCCTGATAACATTATTGATAACATGCAGCCTAAGCCATTTTTTCCTAAAACCAATAAAAAAATCTGCAATTAGTCTTCTTCGTTGCCCATATCGCAGGGGCATATCCTCCCTAAACCTAGCCATTGCATCCTTGCCCTCAAAGGGGGAACATTCAATCTAACTGTTAGTATAATCCTATGGCAATCTGGGGATTTAATTTGATTTATGAAGGTTAGAGAACTCGGTTGTTTACAAGAGGGGGAACAGAATTTGTATCAATTTTATCCTGAATTAAATGGAACTCTATGTGAGCGGCCCTTTGCCTAAGAAGGGTCTTAAACGGACTATTCAAGAGTGTGCTTAGGGTCGGCCAAATACCCCAACCCCAGCTTTTCATCAGGGCAATCCCATTAGAGAACCAGCTTGAGGGATCCTTAATAGGACACCGGATTACCTCCCTCATCGCTTTCCCCACATTTGAATTAACTGAGGAACTAAGATGGACCTTTAGGAGGAACTCTAGAATCCTCCTTTGGGCCTGTTGGGTTATGCCAGGGTATAAAATGGGGGATAGCAGAGACTGAGGGCAAGGTGGCATGGAATTGGGGATTCGGGTGTTGAAACCCTTGATAAAGCGATAATCCTGCCCTTTACGGGCTGTTTCGAGATGGCCGAAAAAAGGTGGTCTTTAAGAGGAGTCTTCCCTATTGGGTGGGATAATAACACAGAGCCGCTGCTTGCATCCCTAATGCTTGTGATCAATGATAGCTGTGAATCTCTTCAAATACAATACAGGAATGTTCTCAACACGTGTATGCAAGATGCTGCGTTACTATAGGCAGGTCTGTGATGCCCTGAACAAGTATCTGCAAATGAAAATTCCGGCAATTCCCTTACCTTCTAAGAACTACATTTCCCATCTGCAATCCCACCACCAGACCACTGCTCCTGGTAGCATGCCCCCCCTCCCTAGCCGAAACGCATTTCAGGAAGGCAGTAAGCAGAGGCAGGGTTTCCTCATGTATTTTTCTTCTGTTCTAAGAAATTGACAATTAATTTTCTATTGCAGCTCGTTTTTTCACTTTTGTTCACTAATTTTGAATTCACATGTTATCATATTTATTTGGTTTTTGTATTATATCTCTTACTGTTTACAAACTATTTATGCATACTTTTTTATAACATATCCGTGCATATTTTTTCTTGTGAAATAAATACTTAAAGAATCCTTACACAAACTTGAGGCTGCCTCGATTGCTTTAAGAGAACCCTAAAATGTATGATATCGTAATGGTACGCTCAGAGAAATAACTTAAATTGAACCTATTGAGATTTGTATTTAAAGCAGTACAGACTTTCTTGTTATAGTACATTTCCTCATGTCATGGCACCAAATTATGGAACTCACTCTTGAGTTGGCTAGGATATAGCCTTCTGAAATTAAGAAAGGACTGAGACTTGGTTTGATGAATGAACTACATTGATCCTTCTCTCAGCCATCATGTGCACGCGCTTAGAATTTATATCACTTGTTAGACTAAAAGAACACAATAGATTAATAACAATAGTGGTTATTCATGCAGTAAAGAAATGAAGTGAATTGTGTTTGATGCATGAGTAACAGGTGCTACTATTACTCTGCTAGCTGGTACTTGTCATCTTCAAGGACTGGCCTGTACACTTCTGGTCAAACTGAGCCCGCCGAGCCGTCTGTTGGCATTATTTCCTTCACTGGTGGAAGTGAAATTGGTGTAGCAGTTTGCACTTGGCCGTTGTATGGAGAAGTTAAGCTGATAATATATGGTTTATTAACTGTGTGGAATATGCCATTACCTGATTTCTGTGGGCAATCCAGTGAACCCCAATTTTTACACTCAATTCCCAGACCACTTGTTTTTTAAATTTCCTAAGTCCTATGAAAATTTACTAAAATAAATACTTTTCAAAAGTGCTTTATTAGCATAATTTCTTCCTCAATTTCTAAATATTTCCTTTGGAGAGGTCCCACAAATTCCAGTATAAGCGGGTCTTTATTTCCTATAAAGTATTTGTCAATGCAACATTTCCAATGGCCTTTAAATCCCCTCTTATCTTTTATTTAATAAGAATTCATGTTGTGGAACAACCCTGACCCTTTTCAAAGGTGTCTGTGAATCCAATCATGTTTTGTACCATGTTCACCTGGCAGACGGAGGCTTAGGAGTGACCAAAGAATGTACAGAGTGCTATATAAAATCATCTACAACAATACACAATAATCTGATAATTAACACAAACAATAGGTGACATGATAGGTTATTTATAACGCGATTAATACCCAGAGGTTTCTAAGCACGGACACAGGGATGGAACCTGTGTTGCTTCGTTTGGTCTTGCTTCCAAGATGAGCACATTGCCCCTGAGCTATCCGCCCGAGACAATGAACATTATAAAATGAAAAATTGAACAATAAAGTAGAATTACCAAATGTACACTGCCCATTATGCAAATAAAGCAGTGTCGATGTAGAGAGTAATTATTGTATTGTATTTGTAATTTATACAGCATGTTACCATTATTATAGTCTCTAACAAGCTCGCCTTGGAAGCAAGACGACGCAGAGAAACACAGGTTTGATTCCCGGATCCTGGCTTAGAAACCTCTGGGTATTAATCGCGTTATAAATAACCAATTACAATTATAATGTGCTAGTGGTGGGAATGCCCTCGGGGACCGAAGTCCAAAATGTGGGGAATTACTGAGTAGGTTTAGAATGCACATGTGTATTTGGCGATGATAATGCTTATGAGGGCTGTCTGGGCTCTGGTAAAAACAACCGACGAGGTCAGGGATGTGACTGGGTGCTGAGAGAGGTCAGGAAAAAGCGTGAGTGCAAGAGACTCATTAGGTCTCAAGCTGGCCTGCATTTGTCATAGGACTTCACTGCATACTGATGTCAGAGGTGTTGATGTAAGTAGGTGGAAGAATTATGGGACCAGCAAGACCAAATTGTGGTATTCTGATGTGTGCGGTTAGCTGTGTCTGCTCCGGTGTCCAATGGGGTGGTGCGTTTATACGTACCTAGAAACTCTGATGGAGCTTTGTTGTAGATACACCCTTTTCCTCAGGTAGTGTCATTGTCTGTCTATTCTTGCAGCTGTGATAAATGGTTAGTGACACAGGCTAGCCTTCACAAATGATCACAAATAGAGCAAGGGCTATACTTTTAATCTCTCCCTGGTGGAGAGCATGGTGAATCTTCACAAATAGTGTGCTTGGGCTAAAACCTAACAATTGTTACAAGCACCATGAGTGGCCAAACCCAAATAGTTTGTCCAACCACAATACCTTGCCACTCCTTATGTCCTACCAGGGTGACTTTCACAGAGTAATGAGGACCAGTTTGAGAGTTTGAGGGTATGCAGAATGGTGAGTTTTAAGTATGGTTAGTTAGAAGCAACACATTTCCTATCCCAACAATCCAGTTAAATTAGGTAAGATCAGTGCAGCACATTACCCACCCCCAACAGACGATCTAAGTACAACACATTTCCCACCTCTAACAATCCATCCAAGTCCAGTACGTTTCCCACCCCCAACATTCCAACTAAGTGCAACACATGTCCTACCTACAACAGTTTGTCTAAATGCAATATGATTACTACCCCCAACAATCCAACTAAGTGCAGTACATTTCCTACCCCTAACAGTCCATCTAAGCATGACACATTTCCCACCTCCAACAATCCATCCAAGTGCGGTACATTTCCCACTCCCAACAATCCATCCAAGTGCAATGAATTTCTCATCCCCAACAATCCACCAAAGTGTGAGACATTTCCTACCCCCAAAAATCATCTAAGTGCAACACATTTTCTACCCCCAACAATGCATATAAGTGCAACACATTTCTCACCTCCAACAACCCATCTAAGTGCAATACATTTCCCACCCCAACAATCCATCTACGTGTGATACATTGCCTACCCCAACAGTCCAGTTAAGTTAGGTTGAGTTGTGTGCAGCACATTACACACCCCCAACAGTCCATCGAAGTGCGACACATTTCCCAACTCCAACCATCCATCTAAGTGTGGGACATTTCCCACCCCCAACAATCCATTGAAGTGCGACACATTTCCTACCCGCAACAAACCATTTCAGGGAGCAGAATCCAACACAATACAGATGTTACACGATGCCCATCTCAGAGCGCAGCAGGGAGGATATGGATAACCTATACAAACAGACTGGACACACAGTATGGCTCACATATACAATTAGGCCAAATGTAAAAAGGCCAACCCATGTAAATAGGTCAGATGTAGAAAATGGCCACATTCCACAATTAGGCTAAATGCAGGCAGGTATATGTTCATAGGTAATAAGAGTGGTGGGGTTTTACTGAAGTAGATTATTGGCTGTGCTCCTGCCCACACCACACTTACATTTTCCGTTGCTGTAGGTTGTCTGTGTCAAGCATCCCGAGGCGAACATGGGCAAAAACGGAATGGAGCTGCTTAGTAGCGAGCTGCCCTTTGCCTCTGGCCCTTAGGCGGTGGCTGCTGGGCAAGGCTGTCCTGGGTCCCTCTTTTAAAAGTGTGGCAGCCAATGCGGCTATGCCAATAATGGGGTGCAGAAGCGGGCAGTGGGTGGGAGGAGCATAGAGGCCAGGAAAACACACAACAGGAGAGGGTCGGGAAAAGCAGGCGACAAAAAGCAGGGAAAAAAAAGAGGGAGAGGCAAAGAAGAGAAAAAAGGAAAAATAACTGCAAAAAAGGAGGAGGCAACGAGGGAGCACTTACCTGACGCTGGGCCAGGAACGGTGGCAGCAATACCTGCTTGCACAGGCCTGCTGCAGATCTAAAGACTGTCCTGGACCCTGCAAGCAGGTAAGGTTGGCAGCCAACACGGCCAGCCAATCATGAGGAGGGGAGGAAGGGGCATGGTGAGAGGAACACCTGTAAAAGGAGTGGCAAGGGGAAGCAGGGGACAAAAAGCAGGAGAAACACAAAAAACAGAAAGTAGCAAAGAGGGGAAAAAGGAAAAACTATGCGACAAAGGAGTGTGCAAGGAGGGAGCACTTACCTGAAGCTGGGCAGGAACTGTGGCAGCAGACCCGTGTGTCTATGTAGAGAGTAATTATCCCAAAATATGAAGGGAACGGTGTGCCCTATTTCTCCACACTGGCAGATTGCGCAGGCGAGAACTCAGCACAGGCTAAATTGCTGCACAGCATACGTCTTACTTTCCATTCAGATGTTGTATGATGACCTTCTTTGCAGTGTAGTTAGAGGAAGGGAGGAGAGCGGCATCTCTGGAGAATCAAGACTCCAGAGCATAGCAGCCAGCCAGCTGTGTTTAAGATGTTGGATGGATCTGGAGCTCTGCTACAGTGTCTTTCCCTCATTTGTCCATCGTGTAATGTGGACAGGAATGCCCAGTGCGAAGAGAGTACAGAGCCCTTCAGCTGCACAGAGCTACAAAAGGCTGCTGCACCTCCTCTTCCAGGAAATCAGGTACAAGAATGCCTAAGGATTTGGGGCTCCAGGAAGGACTCTTGTACTCCAGTGGACTAAATATTCCACTATGCTCTTCCATCTGGCTCATCCATCATCCGATACCTCTGGGACAAAAACCTTGATTTTAATTTTATTTTATTGCTTAAAGCACAAACCTAGCTCATGATCAACAGAGCACTTTGCAACAGGAAGGTGCCAGACCTGGGCGTGGCATTGTGTACAGTAGTGCAGTGCTCCTGGCGGGGGAGGGAGAGAGGGATTTATATTTGCTTGGTAGGTATTGTGTACAAATTAGGGTCTTGGCTGCATTCAGTTTATGGTAAGCTTTTGACATTCATGTTGGGGTAGTAGTTAGGCATTTGCGGAGTCAAGCAATGCTTGGCGGGCCACTGACAGTAAGGTAAAGCTGAGTGCCATCAGTGTATAGATGCATAGCGATGTCAGAGTCTTTTTGAAGAGTTCCCATTGTTCCATGTATAGATTGAAGATGACGAAGGAGAGAATGACACATGGGGGGTGGGGGAGCACTTCTAGTAACATTGATCAAACCGGTCAAGAAAGACAGCCGGGTAGAGTAGATTCTGCCGTGTGTCTTGGCGTCTGCCAGTGAGTTAGCTAGCCTAGATTTATAAAGCAGGACTATTTTGGAGCAGGGGGATAACACATCTTGTTGGCTTTCTTGAAATGATGCGTATGCATCTGCATATTTCTACAATATTGTTGTTGTAGAGGAGGTCCCAGACATGGCCTACACCGCAACCCCACAGAGTGAGGTGCCAGAAACATACTCGCCAAAGTATGTGACGTATGAGGAACAAATCAGCCAACAGAGAGCAGCTCTAGGACTCTGCCCAGTGCACATCAGAAGAGCAATACCTGTTGAAGTGCCTATACCAGACAACCTTGGGCAGCCCGGTAACCACTGAGACAACTGTACCAGCAGTTAACACGCAATGAAGACTACTAACAGACTGTCCCCGAAGAGACCCAAAGAGCCTTAATGGAAGGCAAATGGTGACGACATGAGAACCTGGACAGTCGTACAGATGAACATAAACGACAAGCGAAGTTGAAACACAAGGGTGAAACGTTAGGAATAAAGTTGGAATGGACGTGTAAGAGAAAAGACGTTAATATAAAGAAACGTAACCAATAAGTGAAATAAGCACATGTAACTGACTAAAGTGCCTTTAAATAGGATTGGAACGCAAAAAGCTAAGAGAATGATACTGCTTGCAATGCTTAGTAGAAGAATAGAGCGGTATGCACCAACTATATATCTACCTCAATAAAGCACACTATACAAGTGCGACTCCATTTTGTAAAAGCAGAATTAAGCCCCGGCTGCAAAGGGCTAGCAAGGCCAAGATTCATATTCCAGCCAAAGGAAGAGCGGAATCGAAACTTAGTGAGAAGTAGCTCATGCTTGGGAATTCGAGGTCAACCTAAGGAAGGGAGGAGAGCGGCATCTCTGGAGAATCAAGACTTCAGAGCATAGCAGCCAGCCAGTGAAGGTTGAGATAAAGAGGCCCCAGGCAGGTGGCGAGGCTACGGGAGAATCAAATAAACGAATACAAGGAAAATGAAGAAGATTCACGGTGAACAAACACGTGACCAGCCAAGGGCGAAGAGGTACCAACGTCTGATGTCACCCGGAACCCGAGGATGCCATAACCTTCCCAGATAAGAAGCTACAGTTTCGGGGCCATCCTCAGCCAACTAATTGACACATAGCCTTAATGTGCTGATTGATGGAAGCGAAGCCGGGTTAATCTTGGGGCAAAAGGCACCTGGGTGTCTATTCTGTATGCTGCTAATTAAAGTAGAGATTTAAGCCTAGGAGTGTAACCCACCCAATCACAATGGACCGAATAATCTAGGGTCCTATAGCTGTAGAACCAATTAGACGTTGTGCTTGTAGTGACATCTATCATGAGTGATGTAGAGGGGTGGACGTAGATGCCCACCCGATAAGAGTTATCCAATCCCTATGCTTTGTTACCATATACAGATATAACACCTATACTTAAGTTACCTTTTCCAACCAATAGAATTGCATGATAAACTTATGAGTGTTACACATCAATGATGACGATTTTTGCGTATAACTATTGCTGTCTGAATGAAGAATTTGGGAGTTGAAGCGAGACAGGTCGATCGCATTACTGTTGATTACCATTTGTTTCCCCGTTTTTTGTACTTGTCATGAAACAGACTTCCCTTTGCCAAACCGTTGACTTGTCCTCATTGATTGGCGATGGAGTAAGTGAATCCCACACCCCATCCTCTTCATGGTGCGGCTATCTTGTTTAAAGGTGCCGGGGGGCAAGCTCTGAATCTCATGGGTCTGTTCAGAGATTGCTTTGTCCTCCAGTACATTGTGATTTTAATTGAAAATATATATCAACATGCACACATCAAACAAGAAAACAGAGAGCCTGAAAAGCACCAATGTGATGTCTTCCCTGAGCTCACCGCCCCCGTTTTATACCAGATTGTGATATCACCACACAGTGCTGCCATGAAACAGGTTTATCATGAATGTCAATGGTTCCGGCCTTGTTTGGAAAATCTCACGCTTTGTGCTTTTTCTATATCATAAACCTCTGTGGACTGAGGATTGTCTCAAGGCCCCTGCCCAAGTGTTTTTACTTTCAATGGAATTGGTCACTCACCCAGAGTGCAGCATCATTCCAAGCCTGAGTGAGTCTGCAATGTGGGTCAGCTTGGTGGGCTGATTTGAGCGATTTGGTTTGTGGCATCCCAAATGAAACGCCCGATTTTGGTGGAATTCTAACTTAGCAGATCTCTAGTCTGTTCTCCATAGCTTGCTCTCCCCTCTGCCTTCAGCAGGAGGGCCACATATGCTGGAGTCAGAGCCAGACACCTGGCTTTTACTTCTTTGTGATAATGGCCCTGGTAATTCTAGGCTGTGTTCAAGAATGACATTGCAAGGCCTTACCCAACAAGTGCATTAGCATGGAAAGGCTTAATTAAACACACCTACAGAGAACATTTTGCGCATCAGGCTGGAAAGATTGAAGCAAAAACCTGTGACAAAAGTATAATTTAATGATGACGTCTTTTGAAACTAAATGCAAATGGGAAAGTTTCATAAAGAAAGTACGTTTTGGTATAATTGGGCCCTGCCAGAAGGGGGACTTGAACATACTCGTGTAGTAATGCATTTGAGATGTATTTTGACACATAGAAGCACCACTGTATCCATGTACTGGTAGAACTCTGCACATGGAAGGCCTGATCATTAGAACGGGGTTTTGCAGGGGTGAGGCTCAAACAGACCATGTGTTGCCCAACACTCCACTTTAACTAAAACTACAAGTGCAAGCCTCCAGGCAGCGATGACTCATTTGGGGTGTGAATTGGGGTGAATTTGGATAAATACTCATGAGAAACAGACTTGGGATAGGCATTGAAAGAGTACTCAGCCCACAGGACCTCCAAATACATCTTAGAGAAAGCACAAGGTCGAGTTTTCAAAAAAGGCAGATTGGACCCTAGGAGCACTGGCATTCAAGATTAACATGTTTCATGGGGGCATGACTGTGGCATTGGGCTCAGGCCAGTAAGTTAAAATGTTATGTGACATGAACACTTGGTGGTCAAGGTGTTCTGGCTTTCTGTATTGGCATGCTGGTCAGTTCGAGAGACACCTCCAGTTTTAAACAAATATTTGGAAACATTCCCCCCAGCAGATGCAAATGTTTCCCTTTTGAAAAGAAGAAATTGTATTACTTGCTGCTTTCACTTCAGAACCACTAAAAGGATATCCAGCACACTAGGCTTGCTCAATGATATCCAGCACTCCAAGCTTGCTCAATGATATCAGGCAGACTAGGCTTGCTCAATGATATCCAGCACACTGAGCTTGCTCAATGATATCCAGCACTCTATGCTTTGTCAATGATATCCAGCACTCTAAGCTTGCTCAATGATAGCCAGCATACTATGCTTGCTCAATGATATCCAGCACACTGAGCTTGCTCAATGATATCCAGCACTCTAAGCTTGCTCAATGATATCCAGCATACTAGGCTTGCTCAATGATATCCGGCACACTGAGCTTGCTCAATGATATCCAGCACACTGAGCTTGCTCAATGATATCCAGCACTCTAAGCTTGCTCAACGATATCCAGCACTCTAAGCTTGCTCAATGATATCCAGCACACTGAGCTTGCTCAATGATATCCAGCACTCTAAGCTTGCTCAATGATATCCAGCACTCTAAGCTTGCTCAACGATATCCAGCACTCTAAGCTTGCTCAATGATATCCAGCATACTACGCTTGCTCAATGATATCCAGCACACTGAGCTTGCTCAATGATATCCAGCACTCTAAGCTTGCTCAATGATATCCAGCACTCTAAGCTTGCCCAACGATATCCAGCACTCTAAGCTTGCTCAATGATATCCAGCATTCTACGCTTGCTCAATGATATCCAGCCCACTGAGCTGAATGATGTCGGTCCTGGACTTTGAAACCCACTAACACTTTCCAAAACCTGTGCATTTGTTTATTTGTGTTTATTGGTTTTAATTGTTATAGGCAACAGAATTAATATAATGGTCACGGTGGCCGTAGGCAGAAAGCAGGGAAAGCGGAAAGCACGTAAGAAAACTACGAGTTGGACAGAGAGGCAAGGAAGTTATTTTTTATGCAAATATGAAAGACACGAAGAGAGAACAAGGAATGGATGTCCAAAGTTGGAGAGTTTGAATGCTTTGGAACCAGAAAGGAGAAAGAACAGAAGCGAGTTGTAGCTGACTGGGGTCTGGGTACGCGAAAAAGAAAAAGTGATTGGGAAACGGAGGGGACAGGAGGGGAAGAGAAAGGGATGAACGTAGACATGACAAAACCATGTAAACCTTTGGAAATGATGAAAAGGGGGTGAAGAAAAAAAACAGAAGGAAAAAGGTAGAAACCCCTAGAGAAGGGAAGGAGTGAAAGGTGTGCGAGGAGGCAGGTTGCTCCCACTATTCAGATGGAGTTTCTCACTCCAAGGCATTGGCAGTAAACTCAATGCCATTCAGCCATAGCTGGCCCCGTTCCATAGGACCTTATACGTGTTGACCCAGAGAGACTTGTTGTCTGTAGGATGCTTGCAGACATGCATAGTTTAATTCTGATGCCTACCGCTCCACCGCTGGAAAGCCGCTCAACCACTACTGCTTTCCCAGTTTCCTGTGATTCAAGCCTATCTGTGTGCCTAGCTGTGTGCTGGTTGAGATGAATCAGGGAATGTCCAGTTGCTTGAAGACAATGGTGTGGAAACATTGGATCCGACCAGATTTCTGCATCATTCACATTGGGGCATGCACAATTCTGCGTGATCTCCACCATGTGCACATCAACGATGCAGAGATCTGCGATCATGGCCGCCATGGCAGAAATGTTATTGCCTCATTGATTTCCACAAACTGCCCCTGGTTTCTGCTGGCGCCAGAAAAGCCATGCTCAATCCCTGGAATCCCAGCCATTCCATGGGGATCATCACTGGGCTCCTTGGAAGCAAGGGGAAATCCACGCTTTCCTGCGCACTCTTCCCATGGAGAATCAGATCAGGAGGATGCATAGACATTCTGGGCACTTTTTTGCACCGCTATTTTCTGCAGGCGCTTCAATTCGAATGATATTTCAATTTAGTATTATTCACCAACTGTCTGACAAGGCTATCAGTAATTGAGCAGTTCTATGCCGACAAAAATTGATTGCCGACAAAAATGGATATCATTCATTGAGCAGTTCTATGCCGACAGTAATGGATATTATGTATTTATTTATTTATTCATTTACTTGTAAGATGCCAGGAACCCGCAGGTATCTGGGCGCCGGGACATAAACACAGGACAACAGAAATGAGAACGGGACAAACGTTAGCATTTCCAATGGTCAGAGTACATGGGGACTCCGCAGAAAAAGGTTTTCAGTGAATGTCGAATAAAGTTTATTTCCCTTTGCAGTCTTAATTCAACAGGGAGGACATTTCATATCTTAGCAGCCTGAACCAGAAAGGATCCCTCCAGGCTGGTGGGAAATTTGAATTTGTGAATCTTAAGCTTGGCTAGAGCTGAGGAGCGGAATGTTCTGGTAGGCTCGTATTGTGTCACAAGATCTTTTTTGTAACAAGGTGAGTTTCCAAGTAGGGATTTCTGCACAAGTATGGATGGCTTGAATTTCAATCGAGCTGCATTAGGTTGCCAGTGGAGATCTTGCTGACTATGATGAGGTGGTTTTTGGATTTTCCCTTACCAATCCTTACCGCATAATTTTGAATTACTTGGAGTGCTCTTATGTTCTTTTTGCACGATCCAATGAGTAAGGCGTTCCCGTAGTCCAATCTAGAAAGAATTGTTGCCCGTGCAACAGAGGCACAGTTATGGTCCAATAGGAATGGGTGAAGATTTTTAAGCAATCGCAGATAGTAATGGCAGTTTTTGACTGTTTGATTGGTGTGGGAGTCTGCATCCGTTAGTAGACACCTGGATGTTGGAATCTTTGATTGGAAATGCCTGGTATTGCAGACTAAGTTTAGGCCGCTCATGTGGGGTGCCAAAGATCACATCCAATGGTGGTTCATCGAGGTCTCAATGTGTTTGTAGGTGGATTTGGGTGAGAGAGAATCGCATTTGTGGTCCCCTACACATTGAGCAGTTCTATGCTGACAGACAAGGATATCATTGAGCAGTGCTATGCCGACAGACGAGGATATCAGCCACTGAGTAGTTCTATGCCGACAGACGAGGATATCAGCCATTGAGTAGTTCTATGCCGACAGACAAGGATATCAGTCATTGAGCAGGTCTATTCTATGCTGACAGACGAGGATATCAGCCATTGAGTAGTTCTATGCCGACAGACAAGGATATCACTCATTGAGCAGTTCTATGCCGACAGACGAGGATATTAGCCATTGAGTAGTTCTATGCCGACAAAGTACTTTTTCCATTCACAGAACTCATAAAACATAAATACATTTCTTTCTTGGCCTTAAAATCTTTGGGAAAAAACACAACTAAAATCTGTATTCCTTTTTGGCAACAATCCTGTTTATTTTTGCTAATCCAGCAGACTTTTTAGTTTTAGGTCCCTTTTAAAGTACTCATCTGACAGCTGTCATTCAGGTATCCCCGGGTACTGCACCCAGATTTTGGCATAGGCTGTCAGTTCACAGACTTTGTATGTTTCACAATGCTTCATTTGATACATAAAATTTAGCACCAGGCAAGATTGTGAATGTTGAAAAGTGTTGTGGTATGGGCATTTTTGAGGTTTTTGGCAATAAAGCAAATGTCATTCGTAGGCACATTTTGGGGTTTTGCTTGCGAAGTGCTGCTTTTCTCTCTGCACTCTGTTCGCTGGTCATGGAGTCCCCTGGGACATTTCTGCAGGGTGTGCTCTATTCCACCGCACATGTACCATGGGTGGCAGGTTGTGCATTCCTAGGTTTTTGTAGGTTTTTGGCACGCACAAGGGTTTTGCTGCCATTGTTGCTGTTTCTTTCCCCATAACTGGCAGGGTGATGCTGCATTGCATAGCGGAGTGGGTCAATACATCCCACAAGGGCTAACAGTAACAGGTCTTGAAACAATACCATTTGTAGAACCAGGTCCTTCACACCAGGCAGCTCACAGTAGACCGGAATCTTACCATTACTCCGACTCTACAATGTCGCCCGGTATGTAAACTGCACCTGTGTGCACTTCAAAAATCCCGATCCCCCATTACTGTGCTCAAGCAGAGCGGGGGTTGCGGAGGTGTCCCCCACTCTCCTTGGTCACTCGAAGAAACGGGAGTTGGGAGTTGCAGCAGTATCCCTCGCTTACCATTATGGTAAGCGGGGGACAAGAGTCGGCAGCGCACACATAAATGTGCCGTGGTAATGTGGGATGTTTTTACCCATGCATCCAAGCCCTACCATAAAACTGTGCAATACTGGCATTGAAAACATCATGATGGCCAGAACTCCCCAGAGAGTGCACAGGGAAAACATGAAGAATAGGCTGCCACCCATTTTTGCCTATGTTGTGAGCACAGGAGGGCACTGCCTAAAACCACCATTGGGCTACACACACAGTAGCCTGAAACCATTGGGAATGGAAATGCTGATTGCCAAAAGCAACCCAGAACTGTGGGGAATTAATTTTCTTAATGTCAAAATGGATGCAATACTGGTGCTCACCACTATCAGAAAGCCGGCGTTTTAAAACCACCAGACTTTTGTGTAAAACTGAACAAATGAACCCAAACCAGGCCAAGGAAAGACTTGCTAAGAAGTGGATACAATGTAAAACTATATTCTGAAATGACTTGAAGGAAATCATTATTTAATGTATATATAAAAAATAGCTGGGGATGTCAGCAGCGTAAGTGAATTTGGGTTTAAAGCCACTAAAATCGAAATGTTTAGAATAAATGAGTGACCTACTTGTGAGTGTCACATAGGTTGCAATTGTTTAAATGTCATAGTTTTGAACTTAGAATCAGCATTCTATCTGCATGTGCAAAAATTGTAAGTTGGATTTGAATGTAGAAAACTGGGAACTAAAGGGACATTTAGCTGAAGCCTGGCTGAAGAGAGTGAATTCTGCCCGGCAACTACCCCTGACAGGAGTGAAACCTGCTCAGCCACTCTTCCCAGGCCTGGCTGCATTCTGCTGCCCCTGCCAAAAGGAGATGACACCTCTCTGATTGAATTATGGGAGTGGCACCTGGGGACTACAGGAAACTAAACAAAGCACTGTCAGTGGCTCAGGCAAATGTTATATTGGGGGGGCCGTAAAGTGGCTTCCTCTTGGGAGAAACTGGGAGGGGCAGTGCCTGTGAGAGCCAGCTGAGCTTGGGGGAAGTGGATAAACCAGAAATTCCACCATGTGCTTTGGAAAACCACACCCCTTTGGGGCCAGAGCATGATTTTAAAAAGATGGATAATTCACAGTGCAGACTTGTCAAAATTATATAAATAACATCATCATTCTTGCGATTTTTCTGTGCACATTTTAAGAGGTATTAGGACCCTGTGGTATGTTCTTGGGGATAGTAGCGGAAAAAAAGGTTGTTACTCCAAATGTCTGTATGTTGAAAATCTGACACTTTATCATCTGAAACCCATATCCCTGGTGCACATTTGTGTAAAATCTGGAAAGGTTTAGAGGTCGTTATCTGGATGAAAAGAGGAGAATTCTGTCATGAGTGGACACGACATCGTACAAAGACAGGGATCGGATGGTTTGGTGCTACAGAAAATATGTTAACTGGACCTATAATATTAGAAAAATGGTACATAGATAAATATGTATTTGGGTCAGAAATAGATTTGTGTGCATTTCGACAAGGGGAGGTTCCTCTGACCATAAAACCTACAGCATCACTCTGACACTCCATTTCTTTCCCCCAATCAAGGGAGAGAGGAAAGCTTGGCCAATGATAAGTGAGAGGGGCAGGCTTAGCTAGGCCCAGGCACACACCCATTTTCAAAACACATAAAAGGAACATTGAAAGCCAGGTAGACACATTCACTTTCCACTTCCTTGCGGGACGCTTTGCCGGGAGACTTCAGACTTCACATCCAGAGATCCAGACTTCAAATCCATCAATCTCCAGAGACCAGAAATTAACTCCAGAATTTGTAGCAGAGAGGCCTGAATCCACAAGCTGAATCCTCTTCAGCAGGCCTCAAAACCAACCAAACTATTCAACAGCCGGGCGAGCTGTTTGAATTCTTTGCCAAGAACTTTTGCAAGAACCTGTAGCAGTATCCAGAAAGCAGTGCTGTATCCGGAACCGCTAGCAGAACCGATAACAGAACCAGAGACCCAGAGACCAGATCGCTGTGAAGAACCGCCAGCAGAAGTCCAGCCAATCCTGACCCGATCGGTGATGAAGTCGCATTCCTGTCCAAAATCTAGTGTGAGTACCCAGCTAGCACTGTGCCAAAACCAATCTCTTAGTTTAAAATAATCTAATCCAAACTATTTTAGCCTGCTGCCTCCTAGAATCATGTCATTCTGTCATCTTTAAAACTGAAAGCGAGTTTTAACTGTCATCTTAAAGCTAAGATTCTAAACTTTCCAACGAGCCTAGAACCAACTTCCTTATAGTGCCTCCGTAATTGCGCTCGACGCACGTGACTAAATTTGCCGCGATTTGACATTTTGCTTAATTTCAGCCACGTGTAAAAATATTTGTCCTTGCTTTCCTTGCTGAAATTCGTGTGCAACCTGACAATCATTCATAGAGCATTGCTAAAGTGATCCTGAATTAATTTAAGTAGCTGTCACTCACCCTGAACCTCTATAGGGAATTAAAAGCCTTTTTAGCATATTTTTCACTTAATTGCAACCACATAAAAGGATGTTGCCTGTGTTTAAAACTCCTACCTGTTTTCCTCTAAGCTTGCTAGGGGAGAACTGAATTATATTTCATTGCATTCCTGAGAACTGTGTGCTTTCCTCCCATCTCTTTACCTTGCATAGGGGCGGGGTGAATTGTCAAAGAAAAGTGATTACATTGTCTTTTGTTGAAGTCATATCAAGTTTATTTTCTGTACTGCATTTTCATTCGTCATTGCATTGTCCTTGAAGCCATACAAGCATTCTTAGCTACTTTATCCTCTTTATCCTCTGTAACATTATCCATTGTTGATCACTATCATCTTCACAAGTGTGCTATCAAACATTAATTTACTATAAAAGTGTGATAGATATATATTGTTTAATTTTCAAATAAACCTTTTAAATTTTCAAAACAAACCTACTTCTTGGCTCAGCGGGGTCGGGGGGATTCTGACAGAGGGGTGTTATAAAAGGGTTGTCATCCAGAGTAAATGAACTGGAAATAAAAATACATCAATAAGGGCTTCCATCAGCATCCCAGACTAGGCATTGACTTAGCTGTAGTGTTGAATTGAAGTTGCTTACAGTAAAGGTAGGTGGGGTCGGGTGGGGGTTGGAGGATTGTCAGCAAAAGTGATCTATCTGATCACTGCATCGTAAGTCGCATTGACATTTTCATCAGTGCAGTTACGGGCAGCGCAGTGAACACATAGATTCAGTTGATCCCACCTGGCGGATCCCACCTGGAACTTCTGGAGGCAGATTGTGGGCCAGTCGAATCATAAACCTGCTCTTGCAGGAGGGATACGGGATGGGCTACAGGGACTAGAAGAAGTCTGCTTTGCTTGCAGCACATTTCCTGCACTTTTTCACTAGCATAAACAGCAGCCTGCTAGACCTCCTTGGTAAGCAGTGCTGGAAGGGATGCCTTTCGGTACTCTTGCAATGATGTGCTGCAGCTTTTGCTCTCAAGCTGAAGTATTTATGCAACTTTAAGACTAGTGCAAGAATAAATAGGAGGCACACGCGAAAGGCAAGTTGCCATGTTGTGTATGTTATCTAATGGTAGGTTAGATATCTAGTCAATTCATCTAAACCCATTCCATCTAATACCACTCCATCGAAATGTTTCCATCTAAGAAAATGTCCATCTAATGCATGCTTTTGAGGAGTAAAGGGTTAATTTTTGTCCAGGTGCATTTTAAAGGGTGAAAAAACTGGAGTTTGGGGGGACAAAAGAAACAAAAATGCATTGGATGGAAACCTTTTAGATGGAAAACGTTCGATTGAATGGCATTAGATGCAATTGTTTTAGATGAAATGACCATAAGCAGTAGGTTATGTTATTTTGCCTTGCACCGCTACCACCCAGGGGAAGTCTGCAGGCGGGTGAAGCCATAGCTGCAAACATTACCTAACCTTTACCGAAAAGTTAGCAAACAAAAACTGCCAAATTGCTTCACTATTGTGTATGGCAACGTTCCAAGTAATACAGAAACACAGTGGTTAGGTCTTACCTAGGTATGTCCGTGAATATAGCTCTAGCGCCGGTTCATAAAAATAAGACAAGCATGCTTACTGCCAGTAGGTCCATGTCCAACTTTGCCAGCCTGGCAATCTTTCACATGGGTCCTCTAATGTTGTATACTAAGCTGTACAGTGAGGGGCCTTGAACTAATTGAACATCTCCCAGTGAACGGAGGATAGCACAGGGGCAATGCGCTGGTCTTGGAAGTAAGACCACGCCAAGCAACAGAGGTATGAAATCAAAGATTAGCGCTTAGAAACCAAACTCGGGTACGATATTAGGCGCGTTGTAAAAAAACAATGAAATAAAAATAAAATGAAAATCCCGGAAGGTCATTGCAGAACAAAGTTAAGTTGATGATACACAAGCTCTGACTCTCCAATGTAGGGTCACTTAAAAGAAGGGCTGAAGAAACAGGCCCTGGGGCTGCCGGTGAATAGAGGGGCCCCGGACGGTGCTTTGCTTGATGTGCACCGCTGCTATAAAGGGCCACGTGTTTGTGAGAGCCTCAAGAACAGCTGCACTTACCTCCCCATTGTCCTAACCTCGTCCTTGCACAGGTTGGACCGACAGAGGGATACTGCCGAGATGGAGTGCAGAACGCATGCATGTCTGCACAGTAGGCCCCCTGCAAATGGTGCATACTTGCAAGGTAACCATGCACTGGCGCCAGAATGCCATTCCAGTAAACATGTGCAAGGAAATTGCACTGACGCTTTCCTATGCTGAACAATCTTTGAGAGAAGCTGGCTCTCGCCCTGTCCTTGCTAAACCTGTTTGTGTGTGAAGCTTGCACTAGCCTTGTCCATGCTGTCCGTGCACTTGCTTTGTTAGAGGTGTTTGCAGTAGCCGTGCACCAATTGCACCTGTTTGGGTGGAAATCTTTCACTGGCCCTGCTCTTGCTGTATCTGATGGTGTTTGTAGGAAGCTTGCACAATAATGATTATGGTAAACATGTACCCTGTTGTTAAGGAAGTTTGCCCTAGCCCTGTGCATACTGTACTCATTTGAAGAGAGCTGGCAATGCAGAACGGTACTTGTCCTTTTTGCGATGGTTGGCTGTGCTGGCCCTGCCCTTGTAGTAACTGTATGTACTATATTTTTGAGGAAAGCCCATACTGTTAGGAACTGTTATAGGTTCGCGTGCGAGACCAGGTACTGGTGCTACTCGTCCTGTACCTGTTCTGTGTGTGATAGTAGCGTTTAGTGCTGCTATCAATGCTGCACTTGTGTGTGTATGTACATGGAATTTATAGTGCTGGATGGGAAAATACACCCTTGTTCAGGGCAGCAACAATCCTTTCACCGGCCCAGTCTATACTGTGGTGCTACGCCTTCATAGACACTCCAGCCTACTGTGAAGGCTGCTTGCTACAGCCAGCAGGTTGCTGACCGACCTGGCACCGGCCCAGTCCGTATTGTGGTGCTACGCCTTCATAGACACGCCTGCCTACTGTGCAGGCTGCTTGCCACAGCCAGCAGGGTGCTGACCGACCATGCAGCGGCCCAGTCCATACTCCTGCCTACTGTGCAGACTGCTTGCCACAGCCAGCAGGGTTCTGACTGACCTTGCAGCGGCCCAGTCCGTACTGTGGTGCTATGCCTTCATAGACACTCCTGCCTACTTTGCACGCTGCATGCACACCCAGCAGGGTGCTGACCGACCTTGCAGCGACCCAGTCTGTATTGTGGTGCTACTCCTTCATAGACACTCCTGCCTAATGTGCAGGCTGCTTGCCACAGCCAGCAGGGTGCTGACCGACCTTGCAGCGGCCCAATCCCTACTCCTGCCTACTGTGCAGGCTGCTTGCCACAGCCAGCAGGGTGCTGACCGACCTTGCAGCGGACCAGTCCATACTGTGGTGCTACGCCTTCATAGACACTCCTGCCTGATGTGCAGGCTGCTGGCCAAAGCCAGCAGGGTGCTGACCAACCTTGCAGCGGCCCAAGTAGGTGCTGTGCTGTGGTGCTATGCCTTCATAGACACTATTGCCTATTGTGCAGGCTGTTTGCCGCAGACAGCAGGGTGCTGACCGACCTTGCAGCGGCCCAGTCTGTGCTGTGGTGGTACGCCTTCATAGACACTCCTGCCTACTGTGCAGGCTGCTTGTCACAGCCAGCAGGGTGCTGACTGACATTCCAGCGGCCCAGTCCTTACTGTGGTGCTACGCCTTCATAGACACTCCTGCCTACTGTGGAGGCTGCTTGCCGCAGACATCAGGGCGCTGACCGACCTTGCAGCGGCCCAGTCCGTACTGTGGTGCTATGCCTTCATAGACACTCCTGCCTACTGTGAAGGTTGCTTGCTACAGCCAGCAGGGTGCTGACCGACCTGGCACCGGCCCAGTCCGTATTGTGGTGCTACGCCTTCATAGACACTCCTGCCTACTGTGCAGGCTGCTTGCTACAGCCAGCAGGGTGCTGACCGACCTTGCAGCGGCCCAGTCCATACTCCTGCCTACGGTGCAGGCTGCTTGCCACAGCCAGCAGGGTGCTGACCGACCTTGCAGCGGCCCAGTCCATACTCCTGCCTACTTTGCAAGCTGCTTGCTACCTTGCAACAGCCAGCAGGGTGCTGACCGACCTTGCAGCGGCCCAGTCCGTACTGTGGTGCAACGCCTTCATAGACACTCCTGCCTACTGTGCACGCTGCTTGCCACAGCCAGCAGGGTGCTGAACGACCTTGCAGTGGCCCAGTCCCTACTGTGGTGCTACGCCTTCATAGACACTCCTGCCTACTGTGCAGGCTGCTTGCCACAGCCAGCAGGGTGCTGACTGACCTTGCAGTGGCCCAGTCGGTGCTGTGCTGTGGTGCTACGCCTTCATAGACACTCCTGCCTACTGTGCAGGCTGTTTGCCACAGCCAGCAGGGTGCTGACCGACCTTGCAGCGGCCCAGTCTGTGCTGTGTTGCTGCGCCTTCATAGACGCTCCTGCCTACTGTGAAGGCTGCTTGTCGCAGCCATCAGGGTGCTGACAGACCTGGCAGCGGCCCAGTCCGTACTGTGGTGCTACACCTTCAAAGACAGTCCTGCTGACTGTGCAGGCTGCCTACCACAGCAAGCAGGGTGCTGACCAACCTTGCAGCAGCCCAGTCTGTACTGTGGTGCTACGCCTTCACAGACACTCCTGCCTACTGTGCAGGCTGCTTGTCGCAGCTAGCAGGGTGGTGACCGACCTTGCAGCGGCCCAGTCTGTGCTGTGTTGCTGCGCCTTCATAGACGCTCCTGCCTACTGTGAAGGCTGCTTGCCACAGCCAGCAGGGTGCTGACCGACCTTGCAGCAGCCGAGTCCGTACTGTGGTGCTACACCTTCAAAGACAGTCCTGCTGACTGTGCAGGCTGCCTACCACAGCCAGCAGGGTGCTGACCAACCTTGCAGCAGCCCAGTCTGTACTGTGGTGCTACGCCTTCACAGACACTCCTGCCTACTGTGCAGGCTGCTTGTCGCAGCTAGCAGGGTGGTGACCGACCTTGCAGTGGCCCAGTCTGTACTGTGGTGCTACGCCTTCATAGACACTCATGCTTACTGTGCAGGCTGCTTTCCAAAGCCAGCAGGGTGCTGATGGACTTGCACCAGCCCAGACCGTGCTGTGGTGCTACGCCTTCATAGACACTCCTGCCTACTGTGCAGGCTACTTGTTACAGCCAGCATGGTGCTGACCGACCTTGCAGCGGCCCAGTCTGTATTGTGTTGCTACGCCTTCATAGACACTACTGCCTACTGAGCAGGCTGCTTGCCACAGACAGCAAGGTGCTGACCAACCTTGCAGTAGCCCAGTCCGTGTTGTGGTGCTACGCCTTCATAGGCACTCCTGCCTACTGAGCAGGCTGCTCGCCACAGCCAGCAGGCTGCTGACCGACCTTGCAGCGGCCCAGTCTGTATTGTGGTGCTACACCTTCATAGACACTACTGCCTACTGCGCAGGCCTGCTCGCCACAGCCAGCAGGGTGCTGACCGACCTTGCAGCAGCCCAGTCCGTATTGTGGTTCTACGCCTTCATAGACACTCCTGCCTACTGTGCAGGCTGCTTGCCACAGCCAGCAGGGTGCTGACTGACCTTGCAGCAGCCCAGTCCGTATTGTGGTGCTACGCCTTCATAGACACTCCTGCCTACTGTGCAGGCCTCTCGCCACAGCCAGCAGGGTGCTGACTGACCTTGCAGCAGCCCAGTCCGTACTGTGGTGCTACGCCTTTATAGACACTCCTACCTACTCTGCAGACTGCTTGCTACAGCCAGCAGTGCGCTGACCAACATGGCACCGGCCCAGTCCGTATTGTGGTGCTACGCCTTCATAGACACTCCTGCCTACTGAGCACGCTGCTTGCCACAGCCAGCAGGGTGCTGGACGACCTTGCAGTGACCCAGTCCGTACTGTGGTGCTACGCCTTAATAGACACTTCTGCCTACTGTGCAGGCTGCTTGCCACAGCCAGCAGGGTGCTGACCGACCTTGCAGCGGCCCAAGTAGGTGCTGTGCTGTGGTGCTATGCCTTCATAGACACTCTTGCCTACTGTGCAGGCTGTTTGCCGCAGACAGCAGGGTGCTGACCGACCTTGCAGCGGCCCAGTCTGTGCTGTGGTGGTACGCCTTCATTGACACTCCTGCCTACTGTGCAGGCTGCTTGTCACAGCCAGCAGGGTGCTGACTGACATTCCAGCGGCCATGTCCTTACTGTGGTGCTACGCCTTCAAAGACACTCATGCCTACTGTGCAGGCCGCTCGCCACAGCCAGCAGGGTCCTGACCGACCTTGCAGCAGCCCACTTCGTATTGTGGTGCTACCCCTTTATAGACACTCCTGCCTACCGTGCAGGCCGCTCGCCACAGCCAGCATGGTGCTGGCCGACCTTGCAGCGGCCCAGTCTGTATTGTGGTGCTACGCCTTCATAGACACTCCTGCCTACTGTGCAGGCTGCTCGCCACAACCAGCAGGGTGCTGACCGACCTTGCAGCAGCCCAGTCCGTATTGTGGTGCTACGCCTTCATAGACACTCCTGCCTACTGTGCAGGCCGCTCGCCAGAGCTAGCAGGGTGCTTACCGACATTCCAGCAGCCCAGTCCTTACTGTGGTGCTACGCCTTCATAGACACTCCTTCCTACTGTGCAGGCTGCTTGCCACAGCCAGCAGGGTGCTGACCGACCTTGCAGCGGCCCACTCCGTATTGTGGTGCTACGCCTTCATAGACACTCCTGCCTACTGTGCAGGGCGCTCGCCACAACCAGCAGGGTGCTGACCAACCTTGCAGCGGGCCAGTCTGTATTGTGGTGCTACGCCTTCATAGACACTCCTGCCTACTGTGCAGGCTGCTTGCCACAGCCAGCATGGTGCTGACCGACCTTGCAGCGGGCCAGTCCGTATTGTGGTGCTACGCCTTCATAGACACTCCTGCCTACTGTGCAGGCCGCTCGCCACAGCCAGCATGGTGCTGACCGACCTTGCAGCGGGCCAGTCTGTATTGTGGTGCTACGCCTTCATAGACACTCCTGCCTGCTGTGCAGGCTGCTTGCCACAGCTTGTTTGATTGAGGGTATCTTCCAGTAGCGTACTGTACAGGTTCCCAAGCTGCTACCCGAATGCCCTATTAGACACAGGGAAACAAGGTCCGGTTTGGCAGAATGACAAACACATCCCAACAGAGGAACGGGTTAGGACAAAAAGACGACACGTTACAGGGCACTCAGTACGGAGTACGGTTCTATGTGTTTTATTCGAGAACATTTTTATCGAAAAAAAATGTAACAAAACAAAAACAGCGAAAAAATCTGATTTTTAGAAATGTTATTATTATGGGGGGGTCGCCCCCAAAGCCTCCTGTTTTCCTATGTTTATAACTCCCTCCCCCCCTAGCGCCTCCCCACGTGTTTTAAGGCCTTACACCACACCTTGTATATGCATATATTTCTTTTTTATTCAGTGTTAATTTGTTGTTTCGGTTCCGTAAAAAAAAAAAATGGCGGTAAAATGTTTTCGATAATATCGCTGGATACCACTCAATACGTGATTTGTTTTGACTGTGCTGTATTTGTATGAAAAATAAATAAAATTAAAACAACTATGAATACAAGTAAAACTGCACGTGGGGCTTAGCAGGCCACCAAGTTTCTTTTTTTATGGACAAAGAAGGGGTCTTAGGGCCTGATTCACAGAAGCCTGTTATATTGGCCGCAATCCCATTGACAAATGTTCCTGGAATCAGGCCCTTGGAGGAAGACAGGAAAGGCATAAAGAGGAAGGCTGGAGACACCAAGCAGGTGCCAGGTTGGTAACAGCTTTCCCTTTGGGCACGTCCTCCTTTGCCCCCCGCCCCTCATGTCACCCACTGCCACTGCTCCTGTCTGCTGAATTTGAGAGGTTGAGCTGCCGGGCCCCCTGATTTCCACATCAAAATTCCCTTCAAGGAACAGACGGGCTGTGGAAGGGATTAACCAGGCTCGCGATTGCACATAACCTCCCTCTCTGGCCCACAGTGCATGTAACACCGGGTACATCAGCGCCCCTGAAATCGATTCCGCAGGCTGCTGTTCGAATGCACTCTGGCATCCTTGCCGGCCTGGCGCGGCGTGCAGAGAACAAAAGGCACACGTAATAAGAGGGAGCCCTAGAAATATTAAATGCACATTAAAATGCATGTTTCCTTTCCCACTGGGTGCAAAGTGCCGTTAAGACTTGACTGCATTTATGATGCTGGCAGGCATGTGGAGCTTGGAGACGGGGTGCGCACGGTGATTGCTGGCACGGAAATGCGTCTGCCGCGAGCATGCCAGACAGACCGGTTTCTCTGATCTGCGCCCTCTTTCTCATACAAAGTGGCCAATGCAGACTGGCAGGACGTGATCCAGCTGAGGCCATACGACTAAAGGGAGCCCTCTGACTCTTCTGCTGCCACCAGAACCCAAACATGGCCAGGGATTCTTTTTATAGGTGGGAGTGGGGGCAGAAATGACTTAGAAAGCTCTGGGTTGCATGTTCAGCTCCCAACCACACGTTATTATCATCTGGCAGCTTGCTCAATTCTCTATGTTAGTTATTATCATCTGGCAGCATGCTCAATTCTCTATGTTAGTTATAATCTGGCAGCTTGCTCAATTATCTCTGTTATTATCATCTGGCAGCTTGCTCAATTCTCTATGTTAGTTATTATCATCTGGCAGCATGCTCAATTCTCTATGTTAGTTATTATCATCTTGCTCAATTCTCTGTTAGTTATTATCATCTGGCAGCATGCTCAATTCTCTGTTAGTTATTATCATCTGGCAGCATGCTCAATTCTCTATGTTAGCTATGTTAGTTATAATCTGGCAGTTTGCTCAATTCTCTCTGTTATTATCATCTGGCAGCTTGCTCAATTCTCTATATTAGTTATTATCATCTGGCAGCATGCTCAATTCTCTATGTTCGTTATTATCATCTGGCAGCATGCTCAATTCTCTATGTTAGTTATAATCTGGCAGCTTGCTCAATTCTCTCTGTTATTATCATCTGGCAGCTTGCTCAATTCTCTATGTTAGTTATTATCATCTGGCAGCATGCTCAATTCTCTATGTTAGTTATTATCATCTTGCTCAATTCTCTGTTAGTTATTATCATCTGGCAGCATGCTCAATTCTCTGTTAGTTATTATCATCTGGCAGCATGCTCAATTCTCTATGTTAGCTATGTTAGTTATAATCTGGCAGTTTGCTCAATTCTCTCTGTTATTATCATCTGGCAGCTTGCTCAATTCTCTATATTAGTTATTATCATCTGGCAGCATGCTCAATTCTCTATGTTCGTTATTATCATCTGGCAGCATGCTCAATTCTCTATGTTAGTTATAATCTGGCAGCTTGCTCAATTCTCTCTGTTATTATCATCTGGCAGCTTGCTCAATTCTCTATGTTAGTTATTATTATCTGGCAGTTTGCCCAATGATCATATAAAAAGGGAAGAAATTAAATTGCTTTTTTATATGAAGCTTCATGCCGGAGTCCACCTTCGTAGGGCGTGGCCGTGTTTCGCACCTGTGTTGCTAGTGATGCCCCTGAACTATCCTACTAACACTATGTCAGTTATTATCATCTAGCAACTTGCAAAATCAAGGCTCTTTTTTGGTTATTATCATCTGGCAACTTGCTCAAAGCTTTATATTATTATCATCTGGCAGCTCGCACAATCCTCTATGTGAACTGTATTAGGAAAACATGAATACAACGTCAGACTTTTTATGGTTTGGTTGTAAGTAGCAAGCAGGAGGTAGAGTATAAGGACCCAGGGATCCCTACCACACATCAGATAGTGTGTGTCTATGCCAAGTGAACACTGTGCATGTCTACAACTTCTCGCTGGCTTAAATGCCTGATGGGGGTTTGCAGCTTCCTCTAAACAGGATGCCGAGGGCTTAGGTGTAAGGCCATTCCTGAACAATCCAAGCTATTCGATTCTTGGGGAGGCAGCCATTGCTTCTAGCAAGAATCTAGTGCATTCATGACCAGTTCTAGGGCAAGGAAATAACAGGTGGCACCCTAAGGTGCTGGAAACAGGTGGTGCCATGATATAATCAGAAGCAGCAGCTAAATCATTGGCCTCATTGCCAGCAGAGGGGGGTGCCAGGATGTCACTTTTCCCTAAACAACAAGCATGCTTACTTGGCACTGGGCATCGTTCATGACCGCCACTCCCTTTGGCCCTACGTCTCTCCAGCCCACTCTGCAATGCTAGGGCCAGATAGTTACGCAGGGCAACATAGGCTCCAATCCCGGTCCCTGCTTAGCGACTGGTCTCCAGTATTGAGCGTGCTATAAAAGATAAATGAATGACTGGATGAATTAGCAGAGAAGACACATTGGATCAGACTGGCAGTCACTCAAGCTAACCATTGCTCAGGAACATGAGCAGGAAAGCCGCCCTGCTAACAGAATGTCCAAGTGGGCAAGCGCTTTGAGTCATGCCATTGCAGGAATGAACCCAGACAGTGCAAACAGTCTGCTAATCCGGTAGATGTCGTTGATCATGAGACCATGTGCTTATTTTCGGGTGAAGTCAGAGACTTATAGGCAAGCAAAGTTGCCCTCGTGGGTTCCAGGGTTGAGAAAGGGTTACTACATTGGGTAAGGGGCAGGTGGAACAACTCGTTTCAATGCCTTTAACATTGGCCTTTCAAGTAAAGACATTGCTTTTAAAATAAGCGAATTTAAGGAATCTTGAAAGTCATGAAGTTAAGATCCAGAACAGCAAAGTGAAAAGCTTGAGAGACGAATCCTCCGGGAACTGCACAGGATGGGCGTGAGGGTATTGAGGCGCATGGCACTGGCTAGGGGTAGACGGACCTTACCCTATTCCATGACCCCCATTATTTGAAGAAGCGTGGCGAAGCAGTACTCGAAGCCTATAGACATATTGGCATTCAGAGGAAGAGACAGAACAAGAAAAAAACCAAGGTTTGGCTATCATTACATTCTAGTCTTGTGCAAACGTATTTGGGTAACACCCGAAGCACTCAAAAGTCCACAAAGTCGCGCGGACTGGACTGTTCCAAGCTTCCATCCATTGTGGTTAAGGTGGAGTGGTTCAAGTCAGTTTGGCCTAAAAAAAATGAACTCGAATAGAATGGTTAGCCGTGTGTTAGAGCGAACGAGTGTACCATTCACTGACTGTAGCATTCAACGGCTGCACTCGATTGTGCAACCAACATGACATCTTTTTGTATTTTTGTAACAGTGCTTGCTGGAGAGACCGCCAGTGACCACCACTTTTGAAATAGACGCATGTGACATTTGTTTACAGTGACTACTGTGCTGGCGGACTTCTCCGTTGGAAGTAGGAGATCGCAATGCAGTGTCTGCAACTGTGTGTCCAGCATATGAGCCTTTGTGTGTATAGTTCTAGGGAGGATGTACACAAGTGAAAGTGGACTGATTACCCCTCCCTGCGTCCACTCGATTGATTTAGGCCAACACAAATGATACTTTGAACATTTATAATGTTTCACTGTATAACAGCAAGCACATTCATTTTAAAACAAAATGTATTCAATACTTAAAACAAACAGGTAAAAACAGATTATTTTGGTCGTAAAGTATTAACTGAGAAAGTTATGTTCAACCTCTTATCATTAGGTGGGGTTAGTACGTGACTTGGATTCTTAATAGATTAATGAATTTGTCACACAGAACAAAAAAAAAAAAAGACTAAAAAGCCTTACTCTTCAGAGATTGTTCTTGTGTACGGGTAGTGGAATTGGGAGACAAAATCATACTGTTTCAGTGGAGACCCCTAAAATCCGGCCTCCGGGTAAGTAAGGCACTTGAGATGGTCTACATATGTTTCGGCCCCTGTGTCTATTAGGCGCTATCGCTAATGCTTGTTGACTGTATCCTGTTGGGCCTCAGGGAGGAGAAAGTCCCAGTGACCCCCCTTGCGTGGCATATACACATGAGAGTTTGTGTGGCAGCCACTAGGATGGTGCAGAGTTGGTTGGAGGCAGGAGATTACCATTGATGGGCTGCAACTGAGTGTACAAAACACATGGCATCTTTTTTAGTGACTCAGGAGTTGCCAACATGCCTGGAGCACTCAAGCGTGCCAGGGGTAGAGGGAGGAATGCAGAAATGTTGTGTTATGTTAATGCAACTTCTAAAGACACATCATTCACCCAAAAGCATCTGGGCACTACTCCTGAAGTAAGAGAAAGAGCACAGGCCAAAAAGGGTACGTTTTCAATGCCTGGCGAAAGCGTAGCCCGCAGTGAACGAGGAAGAGAATTCCACAAGATGGCTGCTGCGACAGAAAAAGAGCACCCACCAACCCGGCTAAGTTTAACCGTAGGGATAGGAACAAGAAGAGTACGAGCCGAGCGGAGGCACGCGCGAGAACATGTAGAAGGAATTTTCACTGGAGGTGTTCGGCCCCCTGTCCAAAGAAGGTGCGATTTACAAGGCACAGTGCCTTAAATTGTATACGCTGGACTACCGGAAGCCATTGAAGCTTCCGTAGCATGGGAGAGATGTGGGGACAACGAGAGGGAAAGTGGCCACACGGGCGGCCGAGTTTTGACGGACTTGTAACCGACGCAGACGCTAGGCACATCAGTGACAAAAACAGAGAGTTGCAGTAGTCAATAGATAAGACAACCAGCACTGAGACCACCGGGGCCAGAAACTGCAATGGAATAAGCAGGAGGGCTTTGCGGAGTATCTTGAGATGGAAATAGCCGCGCTGCCACACTACCACCACTTTGGCCTCCACGGGCAAGGAATGGGCTACTTGCCACAGCCACTGCATGGGTTGTAATGAAGGCCTCATTCGCACATGCAGCCCGTTCTGCGGCGCGTCGCTGGAGTGTACAAGATGATGCCTCTCCAGTGCAGGGCTGGAAGCCAAAGGTGGAGGTTCAATCCACTTTCTCTCGTGCAGAAGAATAGCGTGAATTGCAGTTTGCGATCCCGGAGAAATAGCCACAATGCAGAGGAGCAGGAGATGGGGAGTTCCTGGTCTCCATCACAACAGACACATCCACTGATCATACAAATAATGCTGCTGATGATGAGGAAGAAGATACTGGTCATGGCTCAGGCTCCAGACTTAAGAAACCACTCCAGAGCTCGGAGACATAGACAAAGTGATTCTCCCAGCAGTGACCAGTGTCTTTCAAATAAACCCAGATTCTCATCAGGGGTCTTCACAAAGAGACTTATTTTTCTATGTTTGTCTTTTCGCTGGAGGGAAGAAATGTATGACAAATATTCTTAAAGGGTTTTTACAAAAGGGTTTCTTAAAGGCAAGGTAATTTAAGGAACATCATAATGAAGAAGAAAATGTCACAGATAAGTATCAAATGTCTCAATGATACCAAATAGTGACCTGATCTGTCAAAACTGAAGCTCTCCTGCTCTCTCCTATTGTAGACCAGCCCAGACCTCCCGCCAATAACCAAGCATAAGCCACAGAAAGAAATGCATTTAGCTAAACCTTTCACGTGACCAACAAATCTCCAGAGATATGTTATGGCTTTGATTGGCCCACTCATTCTCTCACAGAGAGGGTCAGTGGCTGTGATTGGCCTACTCATTCTCTCACAGAGAGGGCCAGTGGCTGTGATTGGCCTACTCATTCTCTCACAGAGAGGGTCAGTGGCTGTGATTGGCCTACTCATTCTCTCACAGAGAGGGTCAGTGGCTGTGATTGGCCTACTCATTCTCTCACAGAGAGGGTCAGTGGCTGTGATTGGCACACTACTCTTGAGCCTGATCACCAAACCCATACATACGTTTGAGGGCTATTTTGTGCAACCAGAAAATCTTGCAAGTGCATCGTGATGTAATGTTATGTAACTGTAAAGTGTGTTTTCTGACATTACAATGTCCTCTTGATACACACATCTACAAGGAGGGTGATGGGTTTCAGTTACTGGCGAATGAGGCAAAGTTACCCTCCAAGAAGGAGCACAGCTACTGATTGAAGAGGCCCTTAAGTCAGGACAGCATTAAATCACATTTGCATAGAAATATAGAAGAACAGGCATGGGTGTAATTTTAGGGGGGGACAGGGGTGTTTGCCCCCCGAACTTTCATGGCACACCATTTTGTCCCCTTTCATTTGGCTGGGGCACCTTTTCTTCAGATGTCATGTCCCCCCCCCAACATTTTCAGCAAAGTTACTCCACTGAGAACAGGTGTGCTGCACTCACAGCAATGTGTGCTCAAAATGTAATGTATTGGTTGAGGGGTTGTTCACCGTGTAAAGGGGTGAAAATAGAACTTATTGGTGCTCCATGAGCTGGCCAATCTCACAGTCCAAGTTGTTTCATTCAGGTGTTTTAATATTCTGGTCATTTGGGTAGGTAGAAATGTCCATTTTGTGACTACTGCCGGGACATGACTATGTTTAATCATAACACGCTCTCTAAGGTCTCCCTCTGTGAGAACTAACCTTCCAGCGACATCTGAAATTATTCCTCAACCGTTCTGTTTGTCCTCTCTAGCAACTCATTTGCTTGCGGACTGTACTAAGGAGGCTGCAAATATTTTTTGACACAGCCATTCCAAATCCGCTTCCGTGCACATGTGAATTGCATGTTGTTGTCCGTTCCTAATATCGTTGCTAACCTACCACGAGAAACACCGCACATACCAATAAAACCACCACACTAGTTTCTGCTTCACTTCCAGTTCACACTAAGGCTATTTACAATGGTACACTAACATGAACTTTAGACCTTCCTCCAAACTCAGGTAATGTTCAATAAATTCAAATGAAAATCAAATGGATTATTCAGAAAAGGGCAGGTAATTCGGTGTCACCTGGCATACTCTGAAGCATCCCCTTAGTGCATGTGCAGGCGCAACGACCGCCTTCCAACTATGGCCCTTTTAGTCGCTGCTCCTTAGCACTGTGGGATGCCACTCACTTCTATCCATCATCTCCCACAATGTGCAGAACTCAGATCACATATCCATAGCCCCCAGGCCAAGAGAGTGAAATAATCTTGTGCCCAACCCCAGGACTGACCAATTCATCCCATGACCACCTAGACATGATACATGACGCCAGGGGCAACAGTAGTGTTAGACTGTTTAGCGTGCTGCAGGGAATGTGTTCAAAATTCAACGACTTTTATTCTTCTGATCCTGTCCTCTCCAACACCTTGAGTTATGTTATGTTATATACATTTCTAAAGCGCACATACACCCGAAGGTATCTTGGCGCTAAGTGATACAGAGCAGCAGTTGTTCAGAGGAGCCTAATACAGATAAGTCTTTAAAGCATGACGAAAGGACAGATAGTTATCAACCATTCGAAGTGGCAGTGGGAGACTGTTCCAGATTTTAGCGGCAATAACAGAGAGAGCCCGGCCGCCAATACGAGAGAGTCTGACTTGAGGAATGAAAATCAGAAAAGCAGACTGAGAGCACAGAGGACGGGATAGCACGTAACATGGAAATTTAGTTTGGAAGTATTCTGCACCCTGCTTATAGAATGCACGGTGCACAATACACATTGATTTAAAGAGCATGCACTTCTCGATGGGCAGCCAGTGCAGTTGCCTAAGGAGCGGGGTAATGTGAGCTCTAAACGGAGGACGAATGACCGCCCGAACAGTGGCATTTTGCAGCAGCTGGAGGCAATTAGTAAATAGCCTGGCTGACCCAAGTAGAGGGAGTTGCAGTAGTCCGTGGTGGTCAGCACTAAGGCAGCTACCACTGGAGCGTGTTATACCGTCGGCACAAAAGGGAGCACCTTGCGCAGTATACGCAGTTTGAAATGACCAGACTTGCATACGGCCCCCACTTGGGGTTCCATGGATAGAGAAGACGACAGCGTCACACCAAGATTTTTACTGTTGCCGCAGGCGTAGGGCAGGTGCCTAGAGACTCTGGCCCGAACTCATGGGTCCAGAAGCAGAGGGGGCAGGAGGTGCCAACCACCAGCACCTCTGTCTTGGACCCATTGAGCTTCAGCCAGTTTGCAGCCATCCAGGCACCGAGATCTTCCAGGCAGCTCCTTAACCGAGTTGCGGTGTCTGCTCTTGTGAGATCAAGCCAGACAAGAATCTGTGTGTCGTCGGCGTAGGAATAAAATCCGAACCTATGCGACAGAATAAGAAGCAGGAGAGGACGGATATACATATTAAATATATTAAATAGGATGGGCGAAAGGCCAGACCCCTGAGGGACTCCGCAGGGGAGCAAGCCAGGAAGGGAACAGAAAGGAGGCAGAGATACTGACTGAGTCCGATTAGATAGAAAGGCTTGGAACCAATCAAGGTCTTGGCCTGAAGTACCAGCATCAGACAGTCGGGCCAGGAGGGTGGGGTGGTCGACCGTGTCAAACGCGGACATGAGGACATGGGCTTGGGTGGGGAACGAGTATACATCGCCATTCATAAAACCCAGGAATAAAACTCATGTAGTGGCTACGTCCACAAAACTAGTTTCACCTGTGCACTACAAAGCCCACTCTCCCTCATTCCAAACATTCTGCTTTCCAACACCTCGGTAAGTGATGCTCTCTTCCAATGACTGACAGCCACTCTGAAGGCCTGTCCACCAACCAGTGCCATTCAGTCCCAGTGATTGGTCCTGTTTGTTTCTGCATCTGCCGTCCAATCACTGCTTGTCACTCCATGCAGAAGGATGCACTCACGGGCTGATGCCAGTCTTGGTTGGGAATAGGCAGGCATGTTGGGCGGCGATCACAGTCTTGCGAGTGATGTCTCATGTATGTTTTGGCAGTCAGACAACCCTCCAATGAGTGAGAGCCTCCAGCACTGGACTCGGATGAAACAACTTTACTTCTGTTAGTATTTTATTTCACTGCTTCCGGAGACTTTGGGAAAAACAAGGTAACAGGCAACAGAAAGCAAGATGCCACATGGGCCATCTTGTCTCCTATCAGGCATCAACTGATTCCAATGGCAGGGCCTGGGTTTCCCCAAAATGGAGTATACTCAGAGCACCTGTCAAATTCAGCACAGAGCTGCCACCAGCCCATACCCTGCTCTGTGGGCCACACACAAGTGCCCAAAAACATACTCTAGGGGTACAGGGTTGTTTAAGCAAAATCGGTTGAATTTCAGTACATTAAACACATCACACCTAGACAATTATGAAAAAAAAAACAAGGTCTCAACAATCTGCCCCAATTGAACGGATCTTGTACATTGAATATTAAGTTGCATCTCTATACATTGGTTGACACATATACACTGTCTTCTTGCTGAACACAGTGTCGTTCATTACAATGCTCCGCTGTGTATGGGCCAATGGGAAATAGGTATGGCTTCTTTTGGTCGAATCACATTTCTCCACAGAATCTGAAGTGAAATTAAATACCTGTATAATTTCTGAATCCTCTTTGTTCTCTTTCATCAAAGAAACATGTATTCCTTTCAAACGGATGCCTGTAGGTGTCCCTGGGCCAAGATCTCTTGGAATGCGGTCGGCAGGTAGCCAGGCACCTGTGTGAGGAAGACAGTGAGTGGGGGTCGGGTGAGGGGGTTAAATCATTTGGGTCTGCTGAGAGCTGTTCTTGCCGCTGGGAGTGAATACCACAGCGAACTGCCCTCTCCTGAATTCCAGTTTGGTGGACTTGTATTGAGCAGCAAATGCCACAAAATGTCCTTACATCTTAGCATTTGGACCGTATATTGAGCCTCAAAATAAGTTGGGTGGTGAGGTAAAAATGTGGCAGTATTACTGTTACTGCTGCATTACTGGAGCGGTAACACTAATTCTTTTTGGTGGTATCTCAGCGGATTTAGCACTGAGATATCACCAAACCTGTAATGACACCCATTTCACTATTTTCATACCCTCATGGCGCTAATGGCTGTGTCAGTGCATGAATCCTGCGGGCACCCTGCACTTCACAAGCATGAATACCACAAGCCACCTGCAGTTCAGAAGCATAAATTCCACAGGCGACCTGCACTTCAGAAGCATGAATCTTGTTGGCATCCTGCACTTCACAACTATGAATCTTGCAAGCCATCTTCATTTCAGAAGCATGAATCCTTCAAACCACTTAGACTTCACAAGTATGAATCCTGCAAGCCACCCACACTTCACAAGTATGAATCCTGCAAGCCACCTGCACTTCACAAGTATGAATCCTGCAAGACACCCGCACTTCACAAGTATGAATCCCATGGGCCACCTTCACTTCACAAGCATGAACCTCATTGGCCACCTGCACTTCACAAGCATGAATCCGTGGGCAGTCTACACTTCACATGCATGAATCCCGTTGGAAGCCTGCACTTCACAAGCATGAGTCCCGCCGACGGCTTGCACTCACAAGCATGAATCCTGCGGGCCACCTGCTCTTCACAAACAATAATCCTGTGGGCAGACTGAACTTCACAAGCATCAATCCCGTGGGCCACCTGCACTTTATAAGCATGAATCCACCAGGCCACCTGCACTTCACAAGCATGAATCCCACGGATGGCCTGCACTTCACAAGCATGAAACCCGTGGGCAGCTTGCACTTCACAAGCACGAGTCCCACCGACGGCCTGCACTTCACAAGCATGAATCCTGCGGGCCACCTGCTCTTCACAAACATCAATCCTGTGGGCAGACTGCACTTCACAAGCATAAATCCCATGGGCCACCTGCACTTTATAAGCATGAATCCACCAGGCGACCTGCACTTCACAAGCATGAATCCCATGGACGGCCTTCACTTCATAGGAATGAATCCCATGGGCCACCAGTGCTTCACAAGCATGAAACCCGTGAGCAGCTTGCACTTCACAAGCATAAATCCCACGGACAGGCTGCACTTCACAGGTATGAATTCCACATGTCACCTGCACTTCACAAGCATGAATTCCATTGGCCACCTACACTTCATAAGCATGAACCTCGCGGGTAGCCTGCACTTCACAAGCATGAATCCAGTGGACTACCTGCACTTCACAAGCATGAATCCCATGGGCCACCTACACTTCAGAAGCATGAACCTCGCGGGCAGCTTCCACTTCACAAGCATGAATCCCACGGCCTACCTGCACTTCACAAGCATGAATTCCACGTGTCACATGCACTTCACAAACATGAATCCCTGGGGCAGCCTGAACTTCACAAGCATGAATCCAGTGGGCAGCTTGCACTTCACAAGCATGAATCCCGCAGGCAGCTTGCACTTCACAAGCATGAATACCCTGCGCAGCATGCACTTCACAAGCATGAATCCCACAGGCCACATGCATTTCATAAGCATGAATCTTGTGGGCATCCTGCACTTCACAACTATGAATCTTGCAAGCCATCTTCATTTCAGAAGCATGAATCCTTCAAACCACCTAGACTTCACAAGTATGAATCCTGCAAGCCACCCGCACTTCACAAGTATGAATCCTGCAAGCCACCCGCACTTCACAAGTATGAATCCCATGGGCCACCTTCACTTCACAAGCATGAACCTCGTTGGCCACCTGCACTTCACAAGCATGAATCCGTGGGCAGCCTACACTTCACATGCATGAATCTCGTTGGAAGCCTGCACTTCACAAGCATGAGTCCCGCCGGCGGCCTGCACTTCACAAGCATGAATCCTGCGGGCCATATGCTCTTCACAATCATGAATCCTGTGGGCAGACTGAACTTCACAAGCATCAATCCCGTGGGCCACCTGCACTTTATAAACATGAATCCACCAGGCCACCTGCACTTCACAAGCATGATTCCCGCAGACGGCCTGCACTTCATAAGCATGAATCCCACGGGCCACCTGCACTTCATAAGCATGAATCCTGAGGGTCATCTGCTCTTCACAAACATGAATCCTGTGGGCAGACTGAACTTCACAAGCATCAATCCCGTGGGCCACCTGCACTTTATAAACATGAATCCACCAGGCCACCTGCACTTCATAAGTATGAATCCCACGGGCCACCTGCACTTCACAAGCATGAAACCCGTGGGCAGCCTGCACTTCACAAACATGAATCCCGTGGGCAGCTTGCACTTCACAAACATGAATCCCTCGGGCAGCCTGAACTTCACAAGCATGAATCCCGTGGGCAGCTCGCACTTCACAAGCATGAATCCCACAGGCCATGTGCATTTCATAAGCATGAATCCCACGTTCCACCTGAACTTAACAAGCATGAATCCCGCAGGCAGCTTGCACTTCACAAGCATGAATCACGCGGATGGTCTGCACTTCATAAGCATGAATCCCACAGGCCATGTGCATTTCATAAGCATGAATCCCACGTTCCACCTGCACTTCATAAGCATGAATCCCGTGGGCCACCTGCACTTCATAAGAATGAAACACGTGGGCAGATTGCACTTCACAAGCATGAATCCCACGTGCCACCTGCACTTCATAAGCATGAATCCCACGGGCCACCTGCACTTCATAAGCATGAATCCCGTGGGCAGGTTGCACTTCACAAGCATGAATCCTGTGGGCAGGTTGCACTTCACAAGCATGAATCCCACGTGCCACCTGCACTTCATAAGCATGAATCCCACGGGCCACCTGCACTTCATAAGCATGAATCCCACGGGCCACCTGCACTTCATAATCATGAATCCCACGGGCCACCTGCACTTCATAAGCATGAAACACGTGGGCAGATTGCACTTCACAAGCATGAATTCCACGTGCCACCTGCACTTCATAAGCATGAATCCCACGGGCCACCTGCACTTCATAAGCATGAATCCCGTGGGCAGGTTGCACTTCACAAGCATGAATCCCACGTGCCACCTGCACTTCATAAGCATGAATCCCACAGGCCACCTGCACTTCATAAGCATGAAACACGTGGGCAGCTTGCACTTCATAAGCATGAATCCCACGGGCCACCTGCACTTCATATGCATGAATACCACGGGCTTCCTGCACTTCATAAGCATGAAACACGTGGGCAGCTTGCACTTCATAAGCATGAATATCACGGGCCACCTACACTTCATAAGCATGAATCCCACGGGCCACCTGCACTTCATAAGCATGAATCCCACGGGCCACCTGCACTTCATAAGCATGAATCCCGTGGGCAGCTTGCACTTCACAAGCATGAATCCCACGTGCCACCTGCACTTCATAAGCATGAATCTCATTGGCCACCTGCAATTCACAAGCATGAATCTGTGGCCAGTCTACACTTCACATGCATGAATCCCATTGGAAGCCTGCACTTCACAAGCATGAGTCCCGCCGGCGGCTTGCACTCACAAGCATGAATCCTGCGGGCCACCTGCTCTTCACAAACAATAATCCTGTGGGCAGACTGAACTTCACAAGCATCAATCCCGTGGGCCACCTGCACTTTATAAGCATGAATCCACCAGGCCACCTGCACTTCACAAGCATGAATCCCGCGGACGGCCTGCACTTCACAAGCATGAAACCCGTGGGCAGCTTGCACTTCACAAGCATAAATCCCACGGGCAGGCTGCACTTCACAGGTATGAATTCCACATGCCGCCTGCACTTCACAAGCATGAATCCCATTGGCCACCTACACTTCATAAGCATGAACCTCGCGGGTAGCCTGCACTTCACAAGTATGAATCCCGCGGACTACCTGCACTTCACAAGATTGAATTTCCCAGGCCACCTGCACTTCACAAGCATGAATCCCATGGGCCACCTACACTTCAGAAGCATGAACCTCGCGGGCAGCCTCCACTTCACAAGCATGAATCCCACGGCCTACCTGCACTTCAAAAGCATGAATTCCACGGGTCACATGCACTTCACCAGCATGAATCCCATGGGCAGCCTGCACTTCACAAACATGAATCCCGTGGGCAGCTTGCACTTCACAAACATGAATCCCTCGGGCAGCCTGAACTTCACAAGCATGAATCCCGTGGGCAGCTCGCACTTCACAAGCATGAATCCCACAGGCCATGTGCATTTCATAAGCATGAATCCCACGTTCCACCTGAACTTCACAAGCATGAATCCCGCAGGCAGCTTGCACTTCACAAGCATGAATCACGCGGATGGTCTGCACTTCATAAGCATGAATCCCACAGGCCATGTGCATTTCATAAGCATGAATCCCACGTTCCACCTGCACTTCATAAGCATGAATCCCGTGGGCCACCTGCACTTCATAAGCATGAAACACGTGGGCAGATTGCACTTCACAAGCATGAATCCCACGTGCCACCTGCACTTCATAAGCATGAATCCCACGGGCCACCTGCACTTCATAAGCATGAATCCCGTGGGCAGGTTGCACTTCACAAGCATGAATCCCGTGGGCAGGTTGCACTTCACAAACATGAATCCCTCGGGCAGCCTGAACTTCACAAGCATGAATCCCGTGGGCAGCTCGCACTTCACAAGCATGAATCCCACGGGCCACCTGCACTTCATAAGCATGAATCCCGTGGGCAGGTTGCACTTCACAAGCATGAATCCCACGTGCCACCTGCACTTCATAAGCATGAATCCCACAGGCCACCTGCACTTCATAAGCATGAAACACGTGGGCAGCTTGCACTTCATAAGCATGAATCCCACGGGCCACCTGCACTTCATATGCATGAATACCACGGGCTTCCTGCACTTCATAAGCATGAAACACGTGGGCAGCTTGCACTTCATAAGCATGAATATCACGGGCCACCTACACTTCATAAGCATGAATCCCACGGGCCACCTGCACTTCATAAGCATGAATCCCACGGGCCACCTGCACTTCATAAGCATGAATCCCGTGGGCAGCTTGCACTTCACAAGCATGAATCCCACGTGCCACCTGCACTTCATAAGCATGAATCTCATTGGCCACCTGCAATTCACAAGCATGAATCCGTGGCCAGTCTACACTTCACATGCATGAATCCCATTGGAAGCCTGCACTTCACAAGCATGAGTCCCGCCGGCGGCTTGCACTCAGAAGCATGAATCCTGCGGGCCACCTGCTCTTCACAAACAATAATCCTGTGGGCAGACTGAACTTCACAAGCATCAATCCCGTGGGCCACCTGCACTTTATAAGCATGAATCCACCAGGCCACCTGCACTTCACAAGCATGAATCCCATGGGCCACCTACACTTCAGAAGCATGAACCTCGCGGGCAGCTTCCACTTCACAAGCATGAATCCCACGGCCTACCTGCACTTCACAAGCATGAATTCCACGTGTCACATGCACTTCACAAACATGAATCCCTGGGGCAGCCTGAACTTCACAAGCATGAATCCAGTGGGCAGCTTGCACTTCACAAGCATGAATCCCGCAGGCAGCTTGCACTTCACAAGCATGAATACCCTGCGCAGCATGCACTTCACAAGCATGAATCCCACAGGCCACATGCATTTCATAAGCATGAATCTTGTGGGCATCCTGCACTTCACAACTATGAATCTTGCAAGCCATCTTCATTTCAGAAGCATGAATACTTCAAACCACCTAGACTTCACAAGTATGAATCCTGCAAGCCACCCGCACTTCACAAGTATGAATCCTGCAAGCCACCCGCACTTCACAAGTATGAATCCCATGGGCCACCTTCACTTCACAAGCATGAACCTCGTTGGCCACCTGCACTTCACAAGCATGAATCCGTGGGCAGCCTACACTTCACATGCATGAATCTCGTTGGAAGCCTGCACTTCACAAGCATGAGTCCCGCCGGCGGCCTGCACTTCACAAGCATGAATCCTGCGGGCCATATGCTCTTCACAATCATGAATCCTGTGGGCAGACTGAACTTCACAAGCATCAATCCCGTGGGCCACCTGCACTTTATAAACATGAATCCACCAGGCCACCTGCACTTCACAAGCATGATTCCCGCAGACGGCCTGCACTTCATAAGCATGAATCCCACGGGCCACCTGCACTTCATAAGCATGAATCCTGAGGGTCATCTGCTCTTCACAAACATGAATCCTGTGGGCAGACTGAACTTCACAAGCATCAATCCCGTGGGCCACCTGCACTTTATAAACATGAATCCACCAGGCCACCTGCACTTCATAAGTATGAATCCCACGGGCCACCTGCACTTCACAAGCATGAAACCCGTGGGCAGCCTGCACTTCACAAACATGAATCCCGTGGGCAGCTTGCACTTCACAAACATGAATCCCTCGGGCAGCCTGAACTTCACAAGCATGAATCCCGTGGGCAGCTCGCACTTCACAAGCATGAATCCCACAGGCCATGTGCATTTCATAAGCATGAATCCCACGTTCCACCTGAACTTAACAAGCATGAATCCCGCAGGCAGCTTGCACTTCACAAGCATGAATCACGCGGATGGTCTGCACTTCATAAGCATGAATCCCACAGGCCATGTGCATTTCATAAGCATGAATCCCACGTTCCACCTGCACTTCATAAGCATGAATCCCGTGGGCCACCTGCACTTCATAAGCATGAAACACGTGGGCAGATTGCACTTCACAAGCATGAATCCCACGTGCCACCTGCACTTCATAAGCATGAATCCCACGGGCCACCTGCACTTCATAAGCATGAATCCCGTGGGCAGGTTGCACTTCACAAGCATGAATCCTGTGGGCAGGTTGCACTTCACAAGCATGAATCCCACGTGCCACCTGCACTTCATAAGCATGAATCCCACGGGCCACCTGCACTTCATAAGCATGAATCCCACGGGCCACCTGCACTTCATAATCATGAATCCCACGGGCCACCTGCACTTCATAAGCATGAAACACGTGGGCAGATTGCACTTCACAAGCATGAATTCCACGTGCCACCTGCACTTCATAAGCATGAATCCCACGGGCCACCTGCACTTCATAAGCATGAATCCCGTGGGCAGGTTGCACTTCACAAGCATGAATCCCACGTGCCACCTGCACTTCATAAGCATGAATCCCACAGGCCACCTGCACTTCATAAGCATGAAACACGTGGGCAGCTTGCACTTCATAAGCATGAATCCCACGGGCCACCTGCACTTCATATGCATGAATACCACGGGCTTCCTGCACTTCATAAGCATGAAACACGTGGGCAGCTTGCACTTCATAAGCATGAATATCACGGGCCACCTACACTTCATAAGCATGAATCCCACGGGCCACCTGCACTTCATAAGCATGAATCCCACGGGCCACCTGCACTTCATAAGCATGAATCCCGTGGGCAGCTTGCACTTCACAAGCATGAATCCCACGTGCCACCTGCACTTCATAAGCATGAATCTCATTGGCCACCTGCAATTCACAAGCATGAATCTGTGGCCAGTCTACACTTCACATGCATGAATCCCATTGGAAGCCTGCACTTCACAAGCATGAGTCCCGCCGGCGGCTTGCACTCACAAGCATGAATCCTGCGGGCCACCTGCTCTTCACAAACAATAATCCTGTGGGCAGACTGAACTTCACAAGCATCAATCCCGTGGGCCACCTGCACTTTATAAGCATGAATCCACCAGGCCACCTGCACTTCACAAGCATGAATCCCGCGGACGGCCTGCACTTCACAAGCATGAAACCCGTGGGCAGCTTGCACTTCACAAGCATAAATCCCACGGGCAGGCTGCACTTCACAGGTATGAATTCCACATGCCGCCTGCACTTCACAAGCATGAATCCCATTGGCCACCTACACTTCATAAGCATGAACCTCGCGGGTAGCCTGCACTTCACAAGTATGAATCCCGCGGACTACCTGCACTTCACAAGATTGAATTTCCCAGGCCACCTGCACTTCACAAGCATGAATCCCATGGGCCACCTACACTTCAGAAGCATGAACCTCGCGGGCAGCCTCCACTTCACAAGCATGAATCCCACGGCCTACCTGCACTTCAAAAGCATGAATTCCACGGGTCACATGCACTTCACCAGCATGAATCCCATGGGCAGCCTGCACTTCACAAACATGAATCCCGTGGGCAGCTTGCACTTCACAAACATGAATCCCTCGGGCAGCCTGAACTTCACAAGCATGAATCCCGTGGGCAGCTCGCACTTCACAAGCATGAATCCCACAGGCCATGTGCATTTCATAAGCATGAATCCCACGTTCCACCTGAACTTCACAAGCATGAATCCTGCAGGCAGCTTGCACTTCACAAGCATGAATCACGCGGATGGTCTGCACTTCATAAGCATGAATCCCACAGGCCATGTGCATTTCATAAGCATGAATCCCACGTTCCACCTGCACTTCATAAGCATGAATCCCGTGGGCCACCTGCACTTCATAAGCATGAAACACGTGGGCAGATTGCACTTCACAAGCATGAATCCCACGTGCCACCTGCACTTCATAAGCATGAATCCCACGGGCCACCTGCACTTCATAAGCATGAATCCCGTGGGCAGGTTGCACTTCACAAGCATGAATCCCGTGGGCAGGTTGCACTTCACAAGCATGAATCCCACGTGCCACCTGCACTTCATAAGCATGAATCCCACGGGCCACCTGCACTTCATAAGCATGAATCCCACGGGCCACCTGCACTTCATAAGCATGAATCCCACGGGCCACCTGCACTTCATAAGCATGAAACACGTGGGCAGATTGCACTTCACAAGCATGAATCCCACGTGCCACCTGCACTTCATAAGCATGAATCCCACGGGCCACCTGCACTTCATAAGCATGAATCCCGTGGGCAGGTTGCACTTCACAAGCATGAATCCCACGTGCCACCTGCACTTCATAAGCATGAATCCCACAGGCCACCTGCACTTCATAAGCATGAAACACGTGGGCAGCTTGCACTTCATAAGCATGAATCCCACGGGCCACCTGCACTTCATATGCATGAATACCACGGGCTTCCTGCACTTCATAAGCATGAAACACGTGGGCAGCTTGCACTTCCTAAGCATGAATATCACGGGCCACCTACACTTCATAAGCATGAATCCCACGGGCCACCTGCACTTCATAAGCATGAATCCCACGGGCCACCTGCACTTCATAAGCATGAATCCCGTGGGCAGCTTGCACTTCACAAGCATGAATCCCACGTGCCACCTGCACTTCATAAGCATGAATCTCATTGGCCACCTGCAATTCACAAGCATGAATCCGTGGCCAGTCTACACTTCACATGCATGAATCCCATTGGAAGCCTGCACTTCACAAGCATGAGTCCCGCCGGCGGCTTGCACTCACAAGCATGAATCCTGCGGGCCACCTGCTCTTCACAAACAATAATCCTGTGGGCAGACTGAACTTCACAAGCATCAATCCCGTGGGCCACCTGCACTTTATAAGCATGAATCCACCAGGCCACCTGCACTTCACAAGCATGAATCCCGCGGACGGCCTGCACTTCACAAGCATGAAACCCGTGGGCAGCTTGCACTTCACAAGCATGAGTCCCGCCGACGGCCTGCACTTCACAAGCATGAATCCTGCGGGCCACCTGCTCTTCACAAACATGAATCCTGTGGGCAGACTGCACTTCACAAGCATAAATCCCATGGGCCACCTGCACTTTATAAGCATGAATCCACCAGCCCACCTGCACTTCACATGCATGAATCCTGCGGGCACCCTGCACTTCACAAGCATGAATACCACAAGCCACCTGCACTTCATAAGCATAAATTCCACAGGCGACCTGCACTTCAGAAGCATGAATCTTGTTGGCATCCTGCACTTCACAACTATGAATCTTGCAAGCCATCTTCATTTCAGAAGCATGAATCCTTCAAACCACTTAGACTTCACAAGTATGAATCCTGCAAGCCACCCACACTTCACAAGTATGAATCCTGCAAGCCACCTGCACTTCACAAGTATGAATCCTGCAAGACACCCGCACTTCACAAGTATGAATCCCATGGGCCACCTTCACTTCACAAGCATGAACCTCATTGGCCACCTGCACTTCACAAGCATGAATCCGTGGGCAGTCTACACTTCACATGCATGAATCCCGTTGGAAGCCTGCTCTTCACAAGCATGAGTCCCGCCGATGGCTTGCACTCACAAGCATGAATCCTGCGGGCCACCTGCTCTTCACAAACAATAATCCTGTGGGCAGACTGAACTTCACAAGCATCAATCCCGTGGGCCACCTGCACTTTATAAGCATGAATCCACCAGGCCACCTGCACTTCACAAGCATGAATCCCACGGATGGCCTGCACTTCACAAGCATGAAACCCGTGGGCAGCTTGCACTTCACAAGCATGAGTCCCACCGACGGCCTGCACTTCACAAGCATGAATCCTGCGGGCCACCTGCTCTTCACAAACATCAATCCTGTGGGCAGACTGCACTTCACAAGCATAAATCCCATGGGCCACCTGCACTTTATAAGCATGAATCCACCAGGCCACCTGCACTTCACAAGCATGAATCCCATGGACGGCCTTCACTTCATAGGAATGAATCCCATGGGCCACCAGTGCTTCACAAGCATGAAACCCGTGAGCAGCTTGCACTTCACAAGCATAAATACCACGGACAGGCTGCACTTCACAGGTATGAATTCCACATGTCACCTGCACTTCACAAGCATGAATTCCATTGGCCACCTACACTTCATAAGCATGAACCTCGCGCGTAGCCTGCACTTCACAAGCATGAATCCAGCGGACTACCTGCACTTCACAAGCATGAATCCCATGGGCCACCTACACTTCAGAAGCATGAACCTCGCGGGCAGCCTCCACTTCACAAGCATGAATCCCACGGCCTACCTGCACTTCACAAGCATGAATTCCACGTGTCACATGCACTTCACAAACATGAATCCCTGGGGCAGCCTGAACTTCACAAGCATGAATCCAGTGGGCAGCTTGCACTTCACAAGCATGAATCCCGCAGGCAGCTTGCACTTCACAAGCATGAATACCCTGCGCAGCATGCACTTCACAAGCATGAATCCCACAGGCCACGTGCATTTCATAAGCATGAATCTTGTGGGCATCCTGCACTTCACAACTATGAATCTTGCAAGCCATCTTCATTTCAGAAGCATGAATCCTTCAAACCACCTAGACTTCACAAGTATGAATCCTGCAAGCCACCCGCACTTCACAAGTATGAATCCTGCAAGCCACCCGCACTTCACAAGTATGAATCCCATGGGCCACCTTCACTTCACAAGCATGAACCTCATTGGCCACCTGCACTTCACAAGCATGAATCCGTGGGCAGCCTACACTTCACATGCATGAATCTCGTTGGAAGCCTGCACTTCACAAGCATGAGTCCCACCGACGGCCTGCACTTCACAAGCATGAATCCTGCGGGCCACCTGCTCTTCACAAACATCAATCCTGTGGGCAGACTGCACTTCACAAGCATAAATCCCATGGGCCACCTGCACTTTATAAGCATGAATCCACCAGGCCACCTGCACTTCACAAGCATGAATCCCATGGACGGCCTTCACTTCATAGGAATGAATCCCATGGGCCACCAGTGCTTCACAAGCATGAAACCCGTGAGCAGCTTGCACTTCACAAGCATAAATACCACGGACAGGCTGCACTTCACAGGTATGAATTCCACATGTCACCTGCACTTCACAAGCATGAATTCCATTGGCCACCTACACTTCATAAGCATGAACCTCGCGGGTAGCCTGCACTTCACAAGCATGAATCCAGCGGACTACCTGCACTTCACAAGCATGAATCCCATGGGCCACCTACACTTCAGAAGCATGAACCTCGCGGGCAGCCTCCACTTCACAAGCATGAATCCCACGGCCTACCTGCACTTCACAAGCATGAATTCCACGTGTCACATGCACTTCACAAACATGAATCCCTGGGGCAGCCTGAACTTCACAAGCATGAATCCAGTGGGCAGCTTACACTTCACAAGCATGAATCCCGCAGGCAGCTTGCACTTCACAAGCATGAATACCCTGCGCAGCATGCACTTCACAAGCATGAATCCCACAGGCCACGTGCATTTCATAAGCATGAATCTTGTGGGCATCCTGCACTTCACAACTATGAATCTTGCAAGCCATCTTCATTTCAGAAGCATGAATCCTTCAAACCACCTAGACTTCACAAGTATGAATCCTGCAAGCCACCCGCACTTCACAAGTATGAATCCTGCAAGCCACCCGCACTTCACAAGTATGAATCCCATGGGCCACCTTCACTTCACAAGCATGAACCTCGTTGGCCACCTGCACTTCACAAGCATGAATCCGTGGGCAGCCTACACTTCACATGCATGAATCTCGTTGGAAGCCTGCACTTCACAAGCATGAGTCCCGCCGGCGGCCTGCACTTCACAAGCATGAATCCTGCGGGCCATATGCTCTTCACAATCATGAATCCTGTGGGCAGACTGAACTTCACAAGCATCAATCCCGTGGGCCACCTGCACTTTATAAACATGAATCCACCAGGCCACCTGCACTTCACAAGCATGATTCCCGCAGATGGCCTGCACTTCATAAGCATGAATCCCACGGGCCACCTGCACTTCATAAGCATGAATCCTGAGGGTCATCTGCTCTTCACAAACATGAATCCTGTGGGCAGACTGAACTTCACAAGCATCAATCCCGTGGGCCACCTGCACTTTATAAACATGAATCCACCAGGCCACCTGCACTTCATAAGTATGAATCCCACGGGCCACCTGCACTTCACAAGCATGAAACCCGTGGGCAGCCTGCACTTCACAAACATGAATCCCGTGGGCAGCTTGCACTTCACAAACATGAATCCCTCGGGCAGCCTGAACTTCACAAGCATGAATCCCGTGGGCAGCTCGCACTTCACAAGCATGAATCCCATAGGCCATGTGCATTTCATAAGCATGAATCCCACGTTCCACCTGAACTTAACAAGCATGAATCCCGCAGGCAGCTTGCACTTCACAAGCATGTATCACGCGGATGGTCTGCACTTCATAAGCATGAATCCCACAGGCCATGTGCATTTCATAAGCATGAATCCCACGTTCCACCTGCACTTCATAAGCATGAATCCCGTGGGCCACCTGCACTTCATAAGCATGAAACACGTGGGCAGATTGCACTTCACAAGCATGAATCCCACGTGCCACCTGCACTTCATAAGCATGAATCCCACGGGCCACCTGCACTTCATAAGCATGAATCCCGTGGGCAGGTTGAACTTCACAAGCATGAATCCTGTGGGCAGGTTGCACTTCACAAGCATGAATCCCACGTGCCACCTGCACTTCATAAGCATGAATCCCACGGGCCACCTGCACTTCATAAGCATGAATCCCACGGGCCACCTGCACTTCATAATCATGAATCCCACGGGCCACCTGCACTTCATAAGCATGAAACACGTGGGCAGATTGCACTTCACAAGCATGAATCCCACGTGCCACCTGCACTTCATAAGCATGAATCCCACGGGCCACCTGCACTTCATAAGCATGAATCCCGTGGGAAGGTTGCACTTCACAAGCATGAATCCCACGTGCCACCTGCACTTCATAAGCATGAATCCCACAGGCCACCTGCACTTCATAAGCATGAAACACGTGGGCAGCTTGCACTTCATAAGCATGAATCCCACGGGCCACCTGCACTTCATATGCATGAATACCACGGGCTTCCTGCACTTCATAAGCATGAAACACGTGGGCAGCTTGCACTTCATAAGCATGAATATCACGGGCCACCTACACTTCATAAGCATGAATCCCACGGGCCACCTGCACTTCATAAGCATGAATCCCACGGGCCACCTGCACTTCATAAGCATGAATCCCGTGGGCAGCTTGCACTTCACAAGCATGAATCCCACGTGCCACCTGCACTTCATAAGCATGAATCTCATTGGCCACCTGCAATTCACAAGCATGAATCTGTGGCCAGTCTACACTTCACATGCATGAATCCCATTGGAAGCCTGCACTTCACAAGCATGAGTCCCGCCGGCGGCTTGCACTCACAAGCATGAATCCTGCGGGCCACCTGCTCTTCACAAACAATAATCCTGTGGGCAGACTGAACTTCACAAGCATCAATCCCGTGGGCCACCTGCACTTTATAAGCATGAATCCACCAGGCCACCTGCACTTCACAAGCATGAATCCCGCGGACGGCCTGCACTTCACAAGCATGAAACCCGTGGGCAGCTTGCACTTCACAAGCATAAATCCCACGGGCAGGCTGCACTTCACAGGTATGAATTCCACATGCCGCCTGCACTTCACAAGCATGAATCCCATTGGCCACCTACATTTCATAAGCATGAACCTCGCGGGTAGCCTGCACTTCACAAGTATGAATCCCGCGGACTACCTGCACTTAACAAGATTGAATTTCCCAGGCCACCTGCACTTCACAAGCATGAATCCCATGGGCCACCTACACTTCAGAAGCATGAACCTCGCGGGCAGCCTCCACTTCACAAGCATGAATCCCACGGCCTACCTGCACTTCAAAAGCATGAATTCCACGGGTCACATGCACTTCACCAGCATGAATCCCATGGGCAGCCTGCACTTCACAAACATGAATCCCGTGGGCAGCTTGCACTTCACAAACATGAATCCCTCGGGCAGCCTGAACTTCACAAGCATGAATCCCGTGGGCAGCTCGCACTTCACAAGCATGAATCCCACAGGCCATGTGCATTTCATAAGCATGAATCCCACGTTCCACCTGAACTTCACAAGCATGAATCCCGCAGGCAGCTTGCACTTCACAAGCATGAATCACGCGGATGGTCTGCACTTCATAAGCATGAATCCCACAGGCCATGTGCATTTCATAAGCATGAATCCCACGTTCCACCTGCACTTCATAAGCATGAATCCCGTGGGCCACCTGCACTTCATAAGCATGAAACACGTGGGCAGATTACACTTCACAAGCATGAATCCCACGTGCCACCTGCACTTCATAAGCATGAATCCCACGGGCCACCTGCACTTCATAAGCATGAATCCCGTGGGCAGGTTGCACTTCACAAGCTTGAATCCCGTGGGCAGGTTGCACTTCACAAGCATGAATCCCACTTGCCACCTGCACTTCATAAGCATGAATCCCACGGGCCATCTGCACTTCATAAGCATGAATCCCACGGGCCACCTGCACTTCATAAGCATGAATCCCACGGGCCACCTGCACTTCATAAGCATGAAACACGTGGGCAGATTGCACTTCACAAGCATGAATCCCACGTGCCACCTGCACTTCATAAGCATGAATCCCACGGGCCACCTGCACTTCATAAGCATGAATCCCGTGGGCAGGTTGCACTTCACAAGCATGAATCCCACGTGCCACCTGCACTTCATAAGCATGAATCCCACAGGCCACCTGCACTTCATAAGCATGAAACACGTGGGCAGCTTGCACTTCATAAGCATGAATCCCACGGGCCACCTGCACTTCATATGCATGAATACCACGGGCTTCCTGCACTTCATAAGCATGAAACACGTGGGCAGCTTGCACTTCCTAAGCATGAATATCACGGGCCACCTACACTTCATAAGCATGAATCCCACGGGCCACCTGCACTTCATAAGCATGAATCCCACGGGCCACCTGCACTTCATAAGCATGAATCCCGTGGGCAGCTTGCACTTCACAAGCATGAATCCCACGTGCCACCTGCACTTCATAAGCATGAATCTCATTGGCCACCTGCAATTCACAAGCATGAATCCGTGGGCAGTCTACACTTCACATGCATGAATCCCGTTGGAAGCCTGCTCTTCACAAGCATGAGTCCCGCCGATGGCTTGCACTCACAAGTATGAATCCTGCAAGCCACCTGCACTTCACAAGTATGAATCCTGCAAGACACCCGCACTTCACAAGTATGAATCCCATGGGCCACCTTCACTTCACAAGCATGAACCTCATTGGCCACCTGCACTTCACAAGCATGAATCCGTGGGCAGTCTACACTTCACATGCATGAATCCCGTTGGAAGCCTGCTCTTCACAAGCATGAGTCCCGCCGATGGCTTGCACTCACAAGCATGAATCCTGCGGGCCACCTGCTCTTCACAAACAATAATCCTGTGGGCAGACTGAACTTCACAAGCATCAATCCCGTGGGCCACCTGCACTTTATAAGCATGAATCCACCAGGCCACCTGCACTTCACAAGCATGAATCCCGCGGACGGCCTGCACTTCACAAGCATGAAACCCGTGGGCAGCTTGCACTTCACAAGCATAAATCCCACGGGCAGGCTGCACTTCACAGGTATGAATTCCACATGCCGCCTGCACTTCACAAGCATGAATCCCATTGGCCACCTACATTTCATAAGCATGAAACTCGCGGGTAGCCTGCACTTCACAAGTATGAATCCCGCGGACTACCTGCACTTAACAAGATTGAATTTCCCAGGCCACCTGCACTTCACAAGCATGAATCCCATGGGCCACCTACACTTCAGAAGCATGAACCTCGCGGGCAGCCTCCACTTCACAAGCATGAATCCCACGGCCTACCTGCACTTCAAAAGCATGAATTCCACGGGTCACATGCACTTCACCAGCATGAATCCCATGGGCAGCCTGCACTTCACAAACATGAATCCCGTGGGCAGCTTGCACTTCACAAACATGAATCCCTCGGGCAGCCTGAACTTCACAAGCATGAATCCCGTGGGCAGCTCGCACTTCACAAGCATGAATCCCACAGGCCATGTGCATTTCATAAGCATGAATCCCACGTTCCACCTGAACTTCACAAGCATGAATCCCGCAGGCAGCTTGCACTTCACAAGCATGAATCACGCGGATGGTCTGCACTTCATAAGCATGAATCCCACAGGCCATGTGCATTTCATAAGCATGAATCCCACGTTCCACCTGCACTTCATAAGCATGAATCCCGTGGGCCACCTGCACTTCATAAGCATGAAACACGTGGGCAGATTGCACTTCACAAGCATGAATCCCACGTGCCACCTGCACTTCATAAGCATGAATCCCACGGGCCACCTGCACTTCATAAGCATGAATCCCGTGGGCAGGTTGCACTTCACAAGCTTGAATCCCGTGGGCAGGTTGCACTTCACAAGCATGAATCCCACTTGCCACCTGCACTTCATAAGCATGAATCCCACGGGCCATCTGCACTTCATAAGCATGAATCCCACGGGCCACCTGCACTTCATAAGCATGAATCCCACGGGCCACCTGCACTTCATAAGCATGAAACACGTGGGCAGATTGCACTTCACAAGCATGAATCCCACGTGCCACCTGCACTTCATAAGCATGAATCCCACGGGCCACCTGCACTTCATAAGCATGAATCCCGTGGGCAGGTTGCACTTCACAAGCATGAATCCCACGTGCCACCTGCACTTCATAAGCATGAATCCCACAGGCCACCTGCACTTCATAAGCATGAAACACGTGGGCAGCTTGCACTTCATAAGCATGAATCCCACGGGCCACCTGCACTTCATATGCATGAATACCACGGGCTTCCTGCACTTCATAAGCATGAAACACGTGGGCAGCTTGCACTTCCTAAGCATGAATATCACGGGCCACCTACACTTCATAAGCATGAATCCCACGGGCCACCTGCACTTCATAAGCATGAATCCCACGGGCCACCTGCACTTCATAAGCATGAATCCCGTGGGCAGCTTGCACTTCACAAGCATGAATCCCACGTGCCACCTGCACTTCATAAGCATGAATCTCATTGGCCACCTGCAATTCACAAGCATGAATCCGTGGCCAGTCTACACTTCACATGCATGAATCCCATTGGAAGCCTGCACTTCACAAGCATGAGTCCCGCCGGCGGCTTGCACTCACAAGCATGAATCCTGCGGGCCACCTGCTCTTCACAAACAATAATCCTGTGGGCAGACTGAACTTCACAAGCATCAATCCCGTGGGCCACCTGCACTTTATAAGCATGAATCCACCAGGCCACCTGCACTTCACAAGCATGAATCCCGCGGACGGCCTGCACTTCACAAGCATGAAACCCGTGGGCAGCTTGCACTTCACAAGCATGAGTCCCGCCGACGGCCTGCACTTCACAAGCATGAATCCTGCGGGCCACCTGCTCTTCACAAACATGAATCCTGTGGGCAGACTGCACTTCACAAGCATAAATCCCATGGGCCACCTGCACTTTATAAGCATGAATCCACCAGCCCACCTGCACTTCACATGCATGAATCCTGCGGGCACCCTGCACTTCACAAGCATGAATACCACAAGCCACCTGCACTTCATAAGCATAAATTCCACAGGCGACCTGCACTTCAGAAGCATGAATCTTGTTGGCATCCTGCACTTCACAACTATGAATCTTGCAAGCCATCTTCATTTCAGAAGCATGAATCCTTCAAACCACTTAGACTTCACAAGTATGAATCCTGCAAGCCACCCACACTTCACAAGTATGAATCCTGCAAGCCACCTGCACTTCACAAGTATGAATCCTGCAAGACACCCGCACTTCACAAGTATGAATCCCATGGGCCACCTTCACTTCACAAGCATGAACCTCATTGGCCACCTGCACTTCACAAGCATGAATCCGTGGGCAGTCTACACTTCACATGCATGAATCCCGTTGGAAGCCTGCTCTTCACAAGCATGAGTCCCGCCGATGGCTTGCACTCACAAGCATGAATCCTGCGGGCCACCTGCTCTTCACAAACAATAATCCTGTGGGCAGACTGAACTTCACAAGCATCAATCCCGTGGGCCACCTGCACTTTATAAGCATGAATCCACCAGGCCACCTGCACTTCACAAGCATGAATCCCACGGATGGCCTGCACTTCACAAGCATGAAACCCGTGGGCAGCTTGCACTTCACAAGCATGAGTCCCACCGACGGCCTGCACTTCACAAGCATGAATCCTGCGGGCCACCTGCTCTTCACAAACATCAATCCTGTGGGCAGACTGCACTTCACAAGCATAAATCCCATGGGCCACCTGCACTTTATAAGCATGAATCCACCAGGCCACCTGCACTTCACAAGCATGAATCCCATGGACGGCCTTCACTTCATAGGAATGAATCCCATGGGCCACCAGTGCTTCACAAGCATGAAACCCGTGAGCAGCTTGCACTTCACAAGCATAAATACCACGGACAGGCTGCACTTCACAGGTATGAATTCCACATGTCACCTGCACTTCACAAGCATGAATTCCATTGGCCACCTACACTTCATAAGCATGAACCTCGCGCGTAGCCTGCACTTCACAAGCATGAATCCAGCGGACTACCTGCACTTCACAAGCATGAATCCCATGGGCCACCTACACTTCAGAAGCATGAACCTCGCGGGCAGCCTCCACTTCACAAGCATGAATCCCACGGCCTACCTGCACTTCACAAGCATGAATTCCACGTGTCACATGCACTTCACAAACATGAATCCCTGGGGCAGCCTGAACTTCACAAGCATGAATCCAGTGGGCAGCTTGCACTTCACAAGCATGAATCCCGCAGGCAGCTTGCACTTCACAAGCATGAATACCCTGCGCAGCATGCACTTCACAAGCATGAATCCCACAGGCCACGTGCATTTCATAAGCATGAATCTTGTGGGCATCCTGCACTTCACAACTATGAATCTTGCAAGCCATCTTCATTTCAGAAGCATGAATCCTTCAAACCACCTAGACTTCACAAGTATGAATCCTGCAAGCCACCCGCACTTCACAAGTATGAATCCTGCAAGCCACCCGCACTTCACAAGTATGAATCCCATGGGCCACCTTCACTTCACAAGCATGAACCTCATTGGCCACCTGCACTTCACAAGCATGAATCCGTGGGCAGCCTACACTTCACATGCATGAATCTCGTTGGAAGCCTGCACTTCACAAGCATGAGTCCCACCGACGGCCTGCACTTCACAAGCATGAATCCTGCGGGCCACCTGCTCTTCACAAACATCAATCCTGTGGGCAGACTGCACTTCACAAGCATAAATCCCATGGGCCACCTGCACTTTATAAGCATGAATCCACCAGGCCACCTGCACTTCACAAGCATGAATCCCATGGACGGCCTTCACTTCATAGGAATGAATCCCATGGGCCACCAGTGCTTCACAAGCATGAAACCCGTGAGCAGCTTGCACTTCACAAGCATAAATACCACGGACAGGCTGCACTTCACAGGTATGAATTCCACATGTCACCTGCACTTCACAAGCATGAATTCCATTGTTCACCTACACTTCATAAGCATGAACCTCGCGGGTAGCCTGCACTTCACAAGCATGAATCCAGCGGACTACCTGCACTTCACAAGCATGAATCCCATGGGCCACCTACACTTCAGAAGCATGAACCTCGCGGGCAGCCTCCACTTCACAAGCATGAATCCCACGGCCTACCTGCACTTCACAAGCATGAATTCCACGTGTCACATGCACTTCACAAACATGAATCCCTGGGGCAGCCTGAACTTCACAAGCATGAATCCAGTGGGCAGCTTGCACTTCACAAGCATGAATCCCGCAGGCAGCTTGCACTTCACAAGCATGAATACCCTGCGCAGCATGCACTTCACAAGCATGAATCCCACAGGCCACGTGCATTTCATAAGCATGAATCTTGTGGGCATCCTGCACTTCACAACTATGAATCTTGCAAGCCATCTTCATTTCAGAAGCATGAATCCTTCAAACCACCTAGACTTCACAAGTATGAATCCTGCAAGCCACCCGCACTTCACAAGTATGAATCCTGCAAGCCACCCGCACTTCACAAGTATGAATCCCATGGGCCACCTTCACTTCACAAGCATGAACCTCATTGGCCACCTGCACTTCACAAGCATGAATCCGTGGGCAGCCTACACTTCACATGCATGAATCTCGTTGGAAGCCTGCACTTCACAAGCATGAGTCCCGCCGGCGGCCTGCACTTCACAAGCATGAATCCTGCGGGCCATATGCTCTTCACAATCATGAATCCTGTGGGCAGACTGAACTTCACAAGCATCAATCCTGTGGGCCACCTGCACTTTATAAACATGAATCCACCAGGCCACCTGCACTTCACAAGCATGATTCCCGCAGACGGCCTGCACTTCATAAGCATGAATCCCACGGGCCACCTGCACTTCATAAGCATGAATCCTGAGGGTCATCTGCTCTTCACAAACATGAATCCTGTGGGCAGACTGAACTTCACAAGCATCAATCCCGTGGGCCACCTGCACTTTATAAACATGAATCCACCAGGCCACCTGCACTTCATAAGTATGAATCCCACGGGCCACCTGCACTTCACAAGCATGAAACCCGTGGGCAGCTTGCACTTCACAAGCATGAGTCCCGCCGACGGCCTGCACTTCACAAGCATGAATCCTGCGGGCCACCTGCTCTTCACAAACATGAATCCTGTGGGCAGACTGCACTTCACAAGCATAAATCCCGTGGGCCACCTGCACTTTATAAGCATGAATCCACTAGGCCACCTGCACTTCACAAGCATGAATCCCATGGACGGCCTTCACTTCATAGGAATGAATCCCGCGGGCCACCAGTGCTTCACAACCATGAAACCCGTGAGCAGCTTGCACTTCACAAGCATAAATCCCACGGGCAGGCTGCACTTCACAGGTATGAATTCCACATGCCGCCTGCACTTCACAAGCATGACTCCCATTGGCCACCTACACTTCATAAGCATGAACCTCGTGGGTAGCCTGCACTTCACAAGCATGAATCCCGCGGACTACCTGCACTTCACAAGATTGAATTTCCCAGGCCACCTGCACTTCACAAGCATGAATCCCATGGGCCACCTACACTTCAGAAGCATGAACCTCGCGGGCAGCCTCCACTTCACAAGCATGAATCCCACGGCCTACCTGCACTTCAAAAGCATGAATTCCACGGGTCACATGCACTTCACCAGCATGAATCCCATGGGCAGCCTGCACTTCACAAACATGAATCCCGTGGGCAGCTTGCACTTCACAAACATGAATCCCTCGGGCAGCCTGAACTTCACAAGCATGAATCCCGTGGGCAGCTCGCACTTCACAAGCATGAATCCCACAGGCCATGTGCATTTCATAAGCATGAATCCCACGTTCCACCTGAACTTCACAAGCATGAATCCCGCAGGCAGCTTGCACTTCACAAGCATGAATCACGCGGATGGTCTGCACTTCATAAGCATGAATCCCACAGGCCATGTGCATTTCATAAGCATGAATCCCACGTTCCACCTGCACTTCATAAGCATGAATCCCGTGGGCCACCTGCACTTCATAAGCATGAAACACGTGGGCAGATTGCACTTCACAAGCATGAATCCCACGTGCCACCTGCACTTCATAAGCATGAATCCCACGGGCCACCTGCACTTCATAAGCATGAATCCCGTGGGCAGGTTGCACTTCACAAGCATGAATCCCACGTGCCACCTGCACTTCATAAGCATGAATCCCACGGGCCACCTGCACTTCATAAGCATGAATCCCATGGGCCACCTGCACTTCATAAGCATGAAAAACGTGGGCAGATTGCACTTCACAAGCATGAATCCCACGTGCCACCTGCACTTCATAAGCATGAATCCCACGGGCCACCTGCACTTCATAAGCATGAATCCCGTGGGCAGGTTGCACTTCACAAGCATGAATCCCACGTGCCACCTGCACTTCATAAGCATGAATCCCACAGGCCACCTGCACTTCATAAGCATGAAACACGTGGGCAGCTTGCACTTCATAAGCATGAATCCCACGGGCCACCTGCACTTCATATGCATGAATACCACGGGCTTCCTGCACTTCATAAGCATGAAACACGTGGGCAGCTTGCACTTCATAAGCATGAATCCCACAGGCCACCTACACTTCATAAGCATGAATCCCACGGGCCACCTGCACTTCATAAGCATGAATCCCACGGGCCACCTGCACTTCATAAGCATGAATCCCGTGGGCAGCTTGCACTTCACAAGCATGAATCCCACGTGCCACCTGCACTTCATAAGCATGAATCTCATTGGCCACCTGCAATTCACAAGCATGAATCCGTGGCCAGTCTACACTTCACATGCATGAATCCCATTGGAAGCCTGCACTTCACAAGCATGAGTCCCGCCGGCGGCTTGCACTCACAAGCATGAATCCTGCGGGCCACCTGCTCTTCACAAACAATAATCCTGTGGGCAGACTGAACTTCACAAGCATCAATCCCGTGGGCCACCTGCACTTTATAAGCATGAATCCACCAGGCCACCTGCACTTCACAAGCATGAATCCCGCGGACGGCCTGCACTTCACAAGCATGAAACCCGTGGGCAGCTTGCACTTCACAAGCATGAGTCCCGCCGACGGCCTGCACTTCACAAGCATGAATCCTGCGGGCCACCTGCTCTTCACAAACATGAATCCTGTGGGCAGACTGCACTTCACAAGCATAAATCCCATGGGCCACCTGCACTTTATAAGCATGAATCCACCAGCCCACCTGCACTTCACAAGCATGAATCCCATGGACGGCCTTCACTTCATCAGAATGAATCCCATGGGCCACCAGTGCTTCACAAGCATGAAACCCGTGAGCAGCTTGCACTTCACAAGCATAAATCCCACGGGCAGGCTGCACTTCACAGGTCTGAATTCCACATGCCACCTGCACTTCACAAGCATGAATTCCATTGGCCACCTACACTTCATAAGCAGAAACCTCGCGGGTAGCCTGCACTTCACAAGCATGAATCCCGCGGACTACCTGCACTTCACAAGCATGAATTTCACAGGCCACCTGCACTTCACAAGCATGAATTCCATGGGCCACCTACACTTCAGAAGCATGAACCTCACGGGCAACATCCACTTCACAAGCATGAATCCCACGGCCTACCTGCACTTCACAAGCATGAATTCCACCTGTCACATGCACTTCACAAACATGAATCCCTCGGGCAGCCTGAACTTCACAAGCATGAATCCAGTGGGCAGCTTGCACTTCACAAGCATGAATACCCTGCGCAGCATGCACTTCACAAGCATGAATCCCACAAGCCACGTGCATTTCATAAGCATGAATCTTGTGGGCATCCTGCACTTCACAACTATGAATCTTGCAAGCCATCTTCATTTCAGAAGCATGAATCCTTCAAACCACCTAGACTTCACAAGTATGAATCCTGCAAGCCACCCGCACTTCACAAGTATGAATCCTGCAAGCCACCCGCACTTCACAAGTATGAATCCTGCAAGCCACCCGCACTTCACAAGTATGAATCCCATGGGCCACCTTCACTTCACAAGCATGAACCTCATTGGCCACCTGCACTTCACAAGCATGAATCCGTGGGCAGCCTGCACTTCACAAGCATGAGTCCCGCCGGCGCCCTGCACTTCACAAGCATGAATCCTGCGGGCCATATGCTCTTCACAAACATGAATCCTGTGTGCAGACTGAACTTCACAAGCATCAATCCCGTGGGCCACCTGCACTTTATAAACATGAATCCACCAGGCCACCTGCACTTCACAAGCATGATTCCCGCGGACGGCCTGCACTTCATAAGCATGAATCCCACGGGCCACCTGCACTTCATAAGCATGAATCCTGTGGGTCATCTGCTCTTCACAAACATGAATCTTGTGGGCAGACTGAACTTCACAAGCATCAATCCCGTGGGCCACCTGCACTTTATAAACATGAATCCACCAGGCCACCTGCACTTCATAAGTATGAATCCCACGGGCCACCTGCACTTCACAAGCATGAAACCCGTGGGCAGCTTGCACTTCACAAGCATGAGTCCCGCCGACGGCCTGCACTTCACAAGCATGAATCCTGCGGGCCACCTGCTCTTCACAAACATGAATCCTGTGGGCAGACTGCACTTCACAAGCATAAATCCCGTGGGCCACCTGCACTTTATAAGCATGAATCCACTAGGCCACCTGCACTTCACAAGCATGAATCCCATGGACGGCCTTCACTTCATAGGAATGAATCCGCGGGCCACCAGTGCTTCACAAGCATGAAACCCGTGAGCAGCTTGCACTTCACAAGCATAAATCCCACGAACAGGCTGCACTTCACAGGTATGAATTCCACATGCCGCCTGCACTTCACAAGCATGAATCCCATTGGCCACCTACACTTCATAAGCATGAACCTCGCAGGTAGCCTGCCCTTCACAAGCATGAATCCCGCGGACTACCTGCACTTCACAAGATTGAATTTCCCAGGCCACCTGCACTTCACAAGCATGAATCCCATGGGCCACCTACACTTCAGAGCACGAACCTCGCGGGCAGCCTCCACTTCACAAGCATGAATCCCACGGCCTACCTGCACTTCAAAAGTATGAATTCCACGGGTCACATGCACTTCACCAGCATGAATCCCATGGGCAGCCTGAACTTCACAAGCATGAATCCCGCGGACGGTCTGCACTTCATAAGCATGAATCCCACAGGCTATGTGCATTTCATAAGCATGAATCCCACGTTCCACCGGCACTTCACAAGCATGAATCCCGTGGGCAGCTCGCACTTCACAAGCATGAATCCCGCGGATGGTCTGCACTTCATAAGCATGAATCCCACAGGCCATGTGCATTTCATAAGCATGAATCCCACGTTCCACCTGCACTTCATAAGCATGAATCCCGTGGGCAGCTTGCACTTCACAAGCATGAATCAAACGTGCCACCTGCACTTCATAAGCATGAATCCCACGGGCCACCTGCACTTCATAAGCATGAATCCCACGGGCCACCTGCACTTCATAAGCATGAAACACGGGGGCAGATTGCACTTCACAAGCATGAATCCCACGTGCCACCTGCACTTCATAAGCATGAATCCCACGGGCCACCTGCACTTCATAAACATGAATCCCGTGGGCAGCTTGCACTTCACAAGCATGAATCCCACGTGCCACCTGCACTTCATAAGCATGAATCCCACAGGCCACCTGCACTTCATAAGCATGAAACACATGGGCAGCTTGCACTTCATAAGCATGAATCCCACGGGCCACCTGCACTTCATAAGCATGAATCCCACGGGCCACCTGCACTTCATAAGCATGAAACACGTGGGCAGCTTGCACTTCATAAGCATGAATCCCACGGGCCACCTGCACTTCATAAGCATGAATCCCACGGGCCACCTGCACTTCATAAGCATGAATCCCACGGGCCACCTGCACTTCATAAGCATGAATCCCGTGGGCAGCTTGCACTTCACAAGCATGAATCCCACGTGCCACCTGCACTTCATAAGCATGAATCCCACGTGTCACCTGCACTTCACAAGCATGAATCCCACGGGCCACCTGCACTTCTTAAGCATGAATCCCACGGGCCACCTGCACTTCATAAGCATGTATCCTGTGGGCAGCCTCCACTTCATAAGCATGAATCCTGTGGGCAGCTTGCACTTCACAAGCATGAATCCCACGTGCCAACTGCACTTCATAAGCATGAATCCCACGTGCCACCTGCACTTCATAAGCATGAATCCCACGGGCCACCTGCACTTCATAAGCATGAATCCCACGGGCCACCTGCACTTCATAAGCATGAATCCCACGGGCCACCTGCACTTCATAAGCATGAAACCCGTGGGCAGCTTGCACTTCACAAGCATGAATCCCGCGGGCAGCTTGCACATCACAAGCATGAATACCCTGGGCAGCCTGCAGTTCACAAGCATGAATACCCTGGGCAGCCTGCGCTTCACAAGCATGAATCCCGCGGACAGTCTGTACTTCATAAGCATGAATCCCACGTGCCACCTGCACTTCATAAGCATGAATCCCACGGGCCACCTGCACTTCATAAGCATGAATCCCATCGGGCCACCTGCACTTCATAAGCATGAATCCCACGGGCCACCTGCACTTCATAAGCAAGAAACCCGTGGGCAGCTTGCACTTCACAAGCATGAATCCCGCGGGCAGCTTGCACATCACAAGCATGAATACCCTGGGCAGCCTGCAGTTCACAAGCATGAATACCCTGGGCAGCCTGCGCTTCACAAGCATGAAACCCGCGGACAGTCTGTACTTCATAAGCATGAATCCCACGTGCCACGGTAATTTCATAAGCATGAATCCCACGGGCCACCTGCACTTCATAAGCATGAAACCCGTGGGCAGCCTGCACTTCACAAGCATGAATCCCGCGGACAGGCTGCACTTCTCAAGCATGAATCCCGCGGGCAGGCTACACTTCACAAGCATGAATCCCTGCGGGCAGGCTGCACTTCACAAGCATGAATCCCGCGGGCAGGCTGCACTTCACAAGCATGAATCCCGCGGACAGGCTGCACTTCACAAGCATGAATCCCACGCCCAGCAGACTTAGGCTTCCCTTTTTCCAAGGTTGATAAACAAGTGCCATAAAACATATTGATGATAACATTGGTTTCTGCAGTTCGTAGAAATGGGAAGGGCCCACACAACATATATTAACAATAACCTATGTTCATGTCTAGTGCTTCCTGCCAGAATCTCCCCACTATGCCTCTCAAAGTGATCTGAAGATTACGAAAGCTTGCCAATTAATGACCATATTAGCCTAAGTAAGTATCATCCCGTTATCCTTTTTGGATCAACACCTTTTATATTACCCTTGGCTAACACGGTACAAGAAAACTGCACCATATTGATTGAGATACAGATTATGAATAAAATAAGAAAAGTGGTGTTCCGTCCCAGAATGACTTTTTATTTTTATTTTACATGTAGCACTGAATCATTCTCTAAGAATTTAGGATCCGGTTGTAATAATTAGGAATAAGACCAGGGGCTCAGATTTGATTGACTTTAGTTTCTAGGTTAAACAGCTGTTGTCTTCCAGGTTGAAATAGAGTCACCTTATCAAAACAGTCATCAGCACTAATTGTATTGCCACTTTTTTCAAGAACTCAATCCACTCACTTTTGACTCAAAATCCTCCAAGAGTTGGCTTTGGCAATGCTTTGTCTGTCCATCCATTTTCTTTCCCATCAGAATAGATTCCATGTTTGCTATTAATTAGTAAAGCTCAATATTATAGTTCCAATTATTTTTTCTGTGTAATGCTCTGGCTTCTTGTATCAGATGATCACAGCTATGTGTTACTTTCTCCAATCCAAGAACATGTTTCGCTTGGCAGGCTCAGCACTGCACTGGCAGATCTTCAACACATATCAGCATTGATGGGCCTCGTGGGCCAAGCAGCACAAATAAAGCAATCTGTGAATCGGTGTATTGTCCCTTTACTTCTCGCCCATCTTCTCTGCAAGGTATGGCTTCCTTCTAAATGCAAAGCTTGGCATTCTTCAGTAATTCAAGAGTGCAAAAGAACACCCAAATATTGCACAGGTGAGAAACGTTACTCTCTAAGGTGACCCGTAACACCGTTATCCCAAGCAGGTATAGCAGGAAATGGAGCGGTTGTAACTAAAGATGGCGAGAAAAAGGCGAACACACAGTGAAATGACACACGTGCATGCAGTAGACACAACAGATATGCACTCACCATGAAGAAACACGGAGAGTAGGTCAAATATGCATTTATACATGAAGAATATTGATTGCATCCATTTAAACATGAAGAATATTAGCATAAGTAATGTATAAGCCGAATGCACCCTGATTTATAAACTTTTATATCTCACTGATATAGAAACACAACAGTAATGGGCAGCCATCATTTCCAACATGGAAGCCGCAGTACGCATTTAAGTGGATGAAAGGCCTCGAGACTCCACGAAGATTCAAACAGCTGAATTCACTGAAATACAGATCCAGGCAGGGCACAAACCTCAGCAATGCAACCCAAACCAAGGTTATCGAGAAATTATGCAGATTATGGATGACTCAGAGAGAACACAAGATAATAATTAATTATTAATGAGAGAACAGCCAGTCTCTGAAGGCCAGATGCAGGATAATTACAAGCCCAAGACTTCATAGGGAACGGATCAAGCAAACTCATATTAGTTACATTCTCAATAAATGCAGGGTGAAATCATTTCAAAACGCGGTCTCATCACAAGTGAAGTAGGGGGGAAATCTGAAGATCCATGAACCCCATTGAGATTATCTCAAGCACAATTCTGCAAATAGCAATTGCACACACGCACCTGGAAGAAGCTCTGGGGAGCTCTAGATTGTGTGATCCTCTGCACTGCTAGAAATGTAAATCGGTTTCAATGTGTACCATTCCTGGTGACATAGTTGATGCCCCTATAGGTAAGGTGGCTATTATAGACCTGCATTCCCTGTGCACGCCTGCTTGACCAATGAAGATTAAATTGAACAGATTGTGTGTTGTATCTCTAAGGAAATTAATTGTCCACAGTTTTACTCATATTCTCTGTACTTACCATATGATGAACAAGTCTATGAGAATTTGAAATCTAAAGCATTGTACCAACACAACATAACATGTTCAGTAAGTAAAAAAATAAAGTATCAGAACTGATTACAATCCCTGTCATAATGTCTTGGAGATGACGTGGGATGGAGCAGGGTAGGTCCTGAAGTCTAGAAAGCTTACACGAGGTGTGTGGAATGGAGAGCAGGCAGAAAGTGGCAAACATGGTAATCATTGTTTTCATGGCATTCATTTGTAGTCAGCTTCAGGTTGGGCACCTGATGACATTGGTGTCATGACCGTGGTAAGAGTCGAAAGCAAGTCCCAAGCATCTATTACCGGTACAACCTAGAGGCGGTGCAATAGGGTGCCCCCAGAAGTCAGGTTTATGGAGGGATGGGTAAAGGAACCTAGTTTAAATGAATGCTCAATTTCAACATGGAACATCATGAACCTGGAAATAATCCCACAGACTCACACAGATTCCTTAAAATAGGCTGCGAAGGATGGAGAGAATCCCACAGACTCACACAGATTCCTTTAAATGGCTGAGAAGAATGTGATGGTGAATAGAATTGAAGGCTGCAGCTCAGCCAGAATATCACTCTCAGCGGTCATATTCCACTGTACATTATATAGGTTTCTTGTATGGCACTTGTCTACAACATCAGCATGCTTCCAATCTCTGAAAAAAGGGTCAAAGAAAAGAGTAAAAGTAAAAATAGGGATTATGGGTAGGAGGTGTGGCACGTGCAAACATCGTCCAAAACCCTTGCTATTGTAGAGTTCCTCATGGCCTTCTACTCTTGCCCTTCCATCTTCTTTTGGCTGCCGCAGTGGCCAAGACAGGCACGAGAGCAGCAGGAAGTGGCAACATCACCATTTTCAAGGGGCACACTCCAGAGCATCATGGGACTCTTAGCCACTGAACCCAGAATGTTGTTCTGCTGAACCCCAAAATGTGGCAGAGATATCTCGTTCAAAGGCCAGGGTACGAAGTCAAGACAGGAAAGGGTCAAATAGGTCTTCACATCCTATAAGATCTTAACATTAGATGGTATGTTCAAGTTATATTTCAACGTTCTGATTCCGAACCTTGACATGAAGTGGTGTGGATGGTAAGTGGTTGGATGGAGAACCTGTAGACTTGAGTTCTAGGTCTGGATGTGCCACTCGGCAGAGTGGTGAGCTCCTGGGTGAATCACTTTGGGATGGACCAGGTGGCACCTCCTGTCCTTGAGCGTACCCTTAAGCGGCTGCATTGGACCCTTGGTCCTCCTAAATAGGGCATGCATAGGGACATGTCTGGTAGCTGCGAGTGTTTAAACGTCTATGCCAAGAAGAAATCCAAAGACACACACAGGTTTTCTTTAAATGTTTCTTACATTGTTTTGTGCTTTTCAAGAACACACATGTTCTGCGCTGCCTGTCCCCTTAGGACAGGTTAGCAATGTTATGGAACACACCTGTTTTTGCTGGTGAAAGTCCTGTTTATTTAAAATCATATTTCATGTCCAAAAACGATCCATGCGTGTTTCACGATATTCCTTGAGCTTGTCCAAGCCCTTCATAACCATCAGGGCAGGGGTGGAGCACGTGACCTGCACGCACATGCTGCAGCGTAAGCCACGTCGGAAGGATCTTGTTTTAAGGCGCAAGCGCAGGTTTGGCTTTTCCTCTACAAATGTGTGAACAAAAGCAGAACACTTTAGAACCACTGAACGTTCAGGTTGCATGCTCTGTATGCGTGTTGCAAAAGTGAATGAAGGTGTGCATTCGTGTGTGGATTAATTGCAAAGTGGTGTAAAGCCCACCTTTTCCAGTTCCGTGGCTTCGTTGTGCGTGGCTCTGCAAGAGAAGTTGCGGAGTTGGAGCTGTCAGTGGGATGGGGGACAAGACAGGCATGAACATAAACGGGGGTGTTGATGAGTGCAGGCCTGAAGTTGGATCGGGATAAAGAAGTGATTTTTGGCTTTGCTTTACCAAGAGTAACAGGGCCTTGGGAGGCATGAAGCTGACCTGTGCCGTGTGGCATGCATGAATATTGAGGAATGGGAGCTTTCACTGCAGCAGGTTTGATCGTGATAGAATTTGAAACATTTGTTACCATGCGTTTTGCCACAACTATACATGGCGGGTGGGTTTAGGTGAAGAATTAATGTAGATGGCTTAAGGGTGGGTTGGGGGGGTCTCCCCCACATATATCGGAATCAAAATTGTCCAGTAAAATAAAATACTTAGATGAATTCTACCACAATCAAATGTTCTCAACCAAACCACCCTAAGCCATGTATTGTAAGGTGGTAGGTTATGAAGCGAGAAGTCAATTAGTGGGTGGAAAGAAAAAGTTTGGGATCACTGGGGACTCTTTTTATGTAGTCTAATTATTAGACTCGGCCCTTCTAGTAAGGACATGTTACTGTGGAGCTCTGTGGTTGGCTTCTAGGGGATGAGTTCCCTCTTGGTGTTTCCGGACCACACACATGATATTGATGTGTACCCTGTGTTTGAACGGAAGCCAGGTAAGTGTTCACCAGGACGAGGTGATGCGTTTGCCGCTTTTGGTTCTCAGGGGGAGTCTGGATGCAGCATTTTAGTGATTCTTGGAGAACCAGTTGAATGCCATTGGCATATTCTAGAATGAGTACGCGTGTGATGACTGCATGGTTTAGCGCAGGAAGGTGCGGTATGACCTGATGTAAGGGATCATTTCCAAGTTGGAAGAAGGCGCTTTTTGTTAGTGGTGTCTCCCTGGAGTTTGAGGCATTCCTCGTGAAGACTGTGAGGCTAATGAGTGCGGAAGTCGGGGAGTGGCAGTGTGCGATTTCTTTAAAGCAAGGGATTGTCATGTGGCCTGTTGTGCTGCTGAGAATCATCATTTCACTTTTGGTTTGGTAAAGTTTGCATCTCTTTATCATCATGCATGTGCAAACTGGCACAAAGCGGATACCAAGGTCCACTTTAGACAATGGGTTGTGTTTGCAGACAATGTGTGTGTTTTCTGCATTATTGAAGCATGTGACGCCTGAGTAGTTCATGAGTTCCACGAGGAGATGAACAATCACAAGCGTCAGGGTTTATGTCAAAGTTCAAAGGACAGATAGACGGTACATGAACGCAGCATGTTAACAGGAATAGAACCCCTGATCCTCTTGCCTGTTTTCTTCCCCGACATCCTTTCTGGACACGGAAGAACTTAGGGGGGTTTCACTAGTCCCAGTTCATTAAGGGTCATATTTCTGGGCTCTGGGAGTAAAACAATAGGTAACAGAAATGACAGAATGTCTCCTCTGTAAGTCCCAAAACAAACTAATACTAATAAAAAAAAAGTTGCCTCCCGTAAATCCATAGAATATTTTCAGTCACTTACAGCCTGTGGTGTTTTTAGGGACCTCTGTACTTCTTTTGTATTGTTCTCTTTCTTTTGTCACTTTCTGGATATAGGTGGATATATGGTTATAGGTCCACCAGGGGCTCCTCCTCTTCATCCACAATTTTACTTTCCTTTTATAATATATATGGACCGAACCCTTTCGGCTCGAACCTGCCCTTATGGACTTTTCTCATGTGTTTGTAAAGATTTTTTTAGCCAGTAGGATTGGTTGGTTTGAACTCCCAGGAGGTTCTCTGGTTGCATTGTCTGTTTCACTCCCAACCCCATTTGAGGGTCTGCAGACAGTGCCTATATATTTTTATTTGTGTTTTTTATTGTTTAAAGTGCAGACCTCGCTCGAAATCAGAGGAGCACAGCACAGAGTGTGGGTAGCCGGAATTTGGGCTGGCATCTTTTAACCGTGGTGCGGTACTGTGAGTTCTATGTGTCGGCATGCGTCCTTGGTCAGGTGTTGTTGAAAGAGCCATGTTTGGAGACATTTGAGAAACTGGAGAACTGTGGGGGCATTCCTAGCCGACACCCGGATGGTGGGTGCATGACAAGAGAAGGATTGTTTGTGGGTCCTCCCTTTGCAGACAAGTTGTGATTCAAGCCGGTTGGCCGATTTGCTCTGAAAGGAGTGCGTGCTACCTAATATGAGGAGCTTAGCTGTCAGGTACACTGGTGTGCTACTCGTGACTGCTTTGTAGATGATACATGCAGTATTGAGCAGTATCCTGGCTTGGAGTGGAAGCCAATGTATTTTGCGTAGAATGGGCATAATTTGGTCGAATTTCCGTGTTTCTGTAATAAGACATGCTGCAGCATGGTAGACTGCTTTTAGAGCCAAGTGAACAGCTGGGAGCACTCTGAGGAGAGCATTTTCCCCATCGATGTGCAAGACCACCAGAGCCTGCACTACAGTGCGGAAGCCCTGCGGCAGGATGAAGGGTATGCTTTTTCGTAGGGTAGAGATTCCGATCCATGCTGTTTGGACTTTCTTGGCTATGTGTTTCTGGAAGGACAGGCTGCTGTCAATGGTGAAGCCTAAGGATTTTGCTGAGTCCCAGAGTTTTAGAGCAAATCCTTTTAGGTGCAAATCACTGAGCCATTGTTGGACAAGTTGGGTTTTTTAATGGGTGGATCGATGAGGACAAATTCAGTCTTGGATGGGTTTAGTTTTAGGTAGGAACTGGATGATGGCTAGGTAATCGTAGAGATGAATGATGTCCTGCACACTATTTACTCTCATGTTCACCTGAGTATAATCTGCGATTGGTGGATGGCTATATTGGGATCTTTGAGGAGAGTACCCAGAAGCTCCATGTAAAGGTGAAAAAGGATCGGTGAGAGGATGGAGCCTTGGAGGACTTTGAAGGAGAACTGGAGTTGTTTAGAACACAATAAGTTCATCTGGACAGCCTGGTGTCTGACTGAGAGGTAGGAGGTAAACCAATTCAGGACAGTGCCAGAAAATTCCGTCCTGTCAGCAAAGAAGGAGAGAAGGATGCAGTGGTCGACAGTGTTGAAGGCAGCCAAGAGGTTAAGGAGGACAAGAAGGTCTCCCTTATCCATTATTTGAATGGCATCTGTTAGGGAGAATTCTCTGTTTAGGCTGAATTTCCTAACCTAGTGAGTCCCCCAGCAGCTTTGCTGGATTTCTGGAGTTTGTTTTTTTCCATCCTGCCAAGAGTGGGACTCTTTTCTCCCGCTCTTGGACATGTATTTGTGTAATTCCTTTGAATGTCAATGTGTTCTATGGGCTATGGGGTCTTTTACTCCATAGGGTCTCATATGTTTTTCTATGTGTGTTACACCGCACCCTACGTGCCGTAGCACTGGGGCATCCTAACGGACACCCACCATAGACTCCATACCCGGGGACTGACTACTGTCTCCCTGGGCATATAAAGATGTAAAGTCACCGTTGGCTTTACTAGACCTAAATTTACTAACAGAACTAGTACAAACCATCTTATTGTGGACGTACTAGTAGGGGTAATTCGATTAGTCCTGGATCTAGTACTCGAGGGGGCACTGTCCGGTCCCCCCTCGTCGAGTTTTGGCTGGTGGCAGTGGAAACTACTTGTTATGTTCGACCCCGAACATAACACTATGGTATTCGTCCGATTGTTAGAGATTGATAGTTTTCCTCGTTAATCTCTAACGTACCACCGGTCTACTTATCGTAAATAAGTTCATCGGATGGTATTTTCTGCCAGAACTCGGTTTTTAAAATGGCGTCTGTGTTCGTCTCTGAGACTCCTAAACCAAAGATTGAGCCCTTTGTTCCACTTTTGGCGGGCTCTGTACAGAGACCCTCCAAAGTGGTGCCATTCTGTCTGGGTTACCACAGGGGTGTGGGAGGGGGTTTAGGCACCCTGGACCGAGTTGCCTTGCCAACTCCGGTCGCACTCTGGAGTGATTGGCCCAAGTGGTGAGCCTCCCCGCTCACCACTTAGCATGTGTTGATTGACAGCTAGGCTGACTGAATGGGGGTTTTCTGCATAAAAGCAGGGCTTTTGGGACTGGATCTTCAGAAGTCGCCACAGGACCTAAGAATCCGACGAGGGTAACGCTGAGCCGACCTGCACGACGACACCTCCAGTGGAGCCCTGCGGAACCGACTCACCACTTCCCGACGACAGAGGAGATCTCCCTGCCGGAGAGTCTCTTCCCCTGAATGGTGGGAACAACCAGTCTCCTTTGCTTTTTATTCGCCTCAGGACGCAGTGGTCGAATTGCCCATGCAGAGCACCTCGGCAACCGGATAGCCACTACCCCTGTACCGCTACCAAAAGGTGGTGCCTTGTGACGGAGCACTCCGCGGCTGGTCTCGTCCCTGGTGGTGCACCGGACTTCACTTTTCTTCGACGACGAGAACATCTCTACTCTTGGCAAAGACCCGACGTGCATCCACCACCAGGAACAACTGCCCCCGCCGGACCTACCCTCCACAACAAGGTACCGTGTCTGCCTGGCTTCCCTTTCGATCGGTTCGAGTGAGGTGTCTTAATCCTCTCCTTTCCGTTGGGTCACCTCCAAGCTTTCTCACGTATTGTTCTGAACTGGTTCAATCTCCCGATAACAATTTGCCACAAAGACTCGAACGCATTTCCACTAGACTTTTGGGACATATCGCCTTGCTTCTCTCCGAGTGGGCCTGGCCTGTGAACTTTACGATCTATTGTGATTCTTGCCTTCTTGCCTTGCATTTTTCCCGTGAAGTATTGAACTGTGTTGCTTTCATAACCTGCCTATTTTTCTCTCCCGTCCTAACTAATATTAGAATGCCATCTAGGTTGAGAAATACACCTCTGTTTGTAAATAAGTGGTGCCGGTAAAACCTAGACTTGTCGAAATATTGCTAGGGGGATTGATCGCTTCTTCTTCATAGAGTAATTGTGTTTGATTTGTTTGCCATGATAGTGCCATAGTGTTTTTGATAGATGTTTCGTTATAAATAAATACCTTAATATCTTTACACTGAGCCTCGTTGCGTGTTTGCTTGTCTTACTGTGAAGAATTGCCCTATCTTGTATACTCCACATACTGCTTAACTCTTCTTGAGAGAAGTCTGACTGCTCAGCCACAGCTACCAACAGTGAATCTGTGTGGTGCAGACTGCTACCAAGTGGGTTTACTGCCAAACACCTGTAGTCCTAAATCTTTTGCAGTGGTCCCAGAAGAACTGCACAGGTTTCCGCCTAACAGCATCATCCACCACCTCGATGTTGGATGTCTTAATGCTACACTTTGGACAGAACCCTGACTAATAGTCATTTAGGAGGTGGAGTTGTCTGATTCTGGTGAGCAGTTGAGTTACAGCTACTTTTTCCAAGATGAAACCAATATATGTGACTTAGTAATAGGCCTGTAGTTGGCCATGTTTTCTGGATCTAAGAATGTTTTTTTTTTTTTTTATTTAGTTCATTTGAGACCAGTGTTGAGGTTGTCTGGGAATGGCCCTTCTGTGAGGGAGGCATTGATGATGCTGAGGAGTGCATTGAGCTCCTCAGTCAGTTGTAAGAAGTATGTTTGGGGGAGGCAAGTGCCTATACATGGTGCCAGGGCCATGGGTCTGATGTTAGCATGTGCATTCTGTCCTCCATCTGGAGTGAGGTTGTATGCTTTGCTAGCCTGTCTGGCTCCTGGGATCTTGTGCATGCAAGCATTTTCCCTGTGTGCGACACTTGCAAACACTAGCCCAGTCAGATGTAACTTTGATTGCTTTTACACATCAGATGTACTGCCCTGTGGTAACTGTATGTAGATCTCCTGGTTGCTCACTATTTGTCTGCATGTCTCGGAGGACTCTGTGTTTTTTTTACATAACAATCTCTGCTTTCAAGTCTTAAAATCACGGCAAAAATGGCCATGTATACAAAATATTGCAGCAAAAATACTGTGGTTTTGCAGCTACAGTCATGTAAAGGATGCGGGGGACACCCCTGCAACCCCTGGTCTCAATATACCATTTAGGAGGAGCGGGGGACACCCACGCAACCCCTGTTCCCCTTAAATGGTCAAATGGGGTACACTTTTGCCAGGTCAAACCACAGGATCTTTTTACCCGCAACATTTTTCTGCGATTTTATTACCTGATATCCAATCTCTCAGCAACCATTTTTTCCTCCACTTTTGTATCTTTGTTTTTGTCTCCGCAAAAAGCATACCCCCCGCACTCCCTGTCCATTCCACCTTTTACGCCCTACACATCCAATATTGCCTCACTCAAATCTACCATCCACTTTTTCTGCAGTAAAAAAGTGTGGTGTAAAACCTTCTGTGGTTCTTGTTCGGTAAACAGACTGGATACCACCACAGAGCCACTTAAAGGAGCAGAGCTTGTTTATGCATCCCAGTGACAAGTTCTGACCATACCACTAGAGAAGGGTAGGATAGATCAGAGGATCATCAACACACCAATCCCAGGTCCTTCATCACTTACCATGTGGCTGTACCCGGCCCCCATGTTCACCCCATTTCTTGCGTTCTGAGCCAGGCAAGGAGCTTAATCACAGGAGTCATGTCAATTTTGAATAGCATTGTTAAAAGGTTGTATTGTTGTGGTGTTCCATAGGTGATGATGTGACATCATGCTGTGTGCGTGTGTGCATGTGCTTGTGAGGAATTACGCAATCTGGCATATGACAGTTCCTTCTATAACGAGTTTAGGAGCTCTTTAAGCCATTTTAGCAGGATTTTGGGGCTCATAGTATCAAATGGGGTGGGTGCATTGAAGAGAGTACTCCAAATGAAGGAGAGCCAATTCCATTCCCCTATTGGCCTGATTCCTTATTGTGATCTGTGTAGGTTGTTGTTGTAATTCTGGAGTTGTTGATAGATTAATTGATCAAGGATTTTAGCTGTGAATGCTGTTTTGTAAATGGGGCACTAGGTTGCCGGGTCATTGGGATCAGCTGTTCATTTTTTGAAGGCTTACAGGAGGACACCTTGTTCAATAGTTGAATTAAGGAGAGATTGGAATATATATATATGAGTGGGATTTGTTGGGTTATGGTTTTCCTAGATGTTGGCCATGGGTCTTTGGCTATTCCTGACATGTTACTGGCACTGACTGCTGTTTGTCCATGAATTGAATTGAGAAGGATTGGAAAACCCATAGTGCCAGTGTGTGTCATCTGTTTTTTGCTACTTTGGTGGTCTTGGATCTGTTAAATTGTATGTACATTTTATGTTATGCTACCTGGCCCTGTATTATCACACACTGATCAAGCTCCCAGAATCTCCCTCTATCTGCATTTATTCTTTCTCTGTTTCTCTCTATGCATGAATCCTGCGGGCAGCCTGCACTTCACAAGCATGAATCCCGCGGCCGTCCTTTGGGTAGGTGCATGTTTGCTAGAGCCATCCCAGCTGTTGGTGAAAGCAGTTTGCCCAGAAAATAGACATAGATATCTTGAAGGGGGAGGGAGGGGAGATGGTGTGTTCTTATGAAGGTCAAAACTGATGTGATGTGCAATGACAGAGGCATCCTCTAACTTGGGGATCAACCTGGAGTTTGCAGACATACTTTGTCATCTATGTGTCCTACATTGATTTCACTATCACACTAAGGGTGGAGGGGGTGATGTGGGTAGCCTCTTTGAAGGGGCTAGAGTTCTGATGTAACATGTAAATGACCAGAGAACCACATTGCATGGACGACAATTGTGTTAGTTATTTTCTATTTTTCGTTCACTATTACTGTTTGTGAATGTTGTAAAAAATGTGTTGGTTCAGCAGCACTACAAGTGAATCAGTATTTTCATAGTTGCATGTCTCTTTTTTTAATTTTACAGTGCTCATTTCTAATTTCTACTTCCAGTGTATATTGTAGTCTTAATAGGAATGTTACACTTTGTGGGGTGTAATCAAAGGAGCCAAACAGACGGAACTGAAAGCCCATGTGAAAAAGGCCTTCCTGTCATTACCAAAGGAAAAGCAGCATTTTTAATTTGCAAATGCAGAAGAAATTCCAATGTCCCTTTCATATAAAGAACATGATTTTTAAACACTGACACCAAAATGGCATTGCAAGGGTATCTTTCTGCAAGGCAAATCCAGAGAACACTAAAACAAAAATGTAATCCAAGTGCATATTCGAAAAGTGCATCACGTTACTGGGTGAGAAATAAATGCAGCATTTTCACTGAAACTGCCACCCATTAAAAGGTGGTGCACTGTGACAATTCAGACTCACTTTTCAGCAGAAGAATGAACAGCAGATAATTAAAAGTGTATGACTGAACGAAACAGCCCTGTACTTTCAGCGCAAAAGCAAAGTGGACCTTGAGAACACACTGTATGTCAAAGCATCAAGGCTGATGCTAGAACATGCAATATGTGGGTTCCTTTCAGCCAATGACAAATGGTGGGCCTCTGGGCAAACTTCACCATGGCTTCCACTACTGCCAGCATGGTTTGTGCATCATAGCTGTTTATAACTGCAATAAAATATGTCTTGCCTGAAAAGTGTTGAGTATCAAGTGCTCCCCAGACTTTTTGTCTCTGAAGGCAGTTCTATGCAGAGCAAATTGCTCTATCCGGTGCATCCCGGGTATTTACGATCTGCAAACAAACAACTTGAAACAACAAAGAAACAAATGGCCTGGAGGAAGCAGAGCTCCCATTTTCCCAACATGAAGATTTACTTTGAATTGATAAGGACTATTAAAACGTATACTTTTTTCTCAGCAACCAAATGCTGTACTTTCGTGATTGATGTGTCATTTTGTAGGTCATTTCCAGGAAATGTTAGTGATATAAAATGCATCCACTTGCAACTGAGAGTACAGTAATGGCCATCTAAAATGGGTTTCTGGCTGATCTGAAAGTGTTCCGAAATATTAGAGTTGTTGAACTGGTGTAGGATAACATCAGGAATGTGGGGAATAATTGCATGTTCCTAATACTTATACTTTTTTGTAAAAATGGCAGAAAACTGCCAAACGGCCAGGCAACTTGGTGCAGACCCGGCTGTTGTTTTGTTAAATTACCCCCGATTAGCTGAATCAGAATATCTGTATATATTGTGACAGTTACTAGTACATGAATGATGTTTTGCCAAAAATTTCTCTTGAGCAGAAATGGGAATTGCAAATGGAAGTTGCCATATGTATGTTTCAGACTCTTGAACCAATCCTTAGTGAGGGGCTGGAGTTGGGAGGACAGGGAAGTGTAACTGTCCAATCCTGGTTGCAAGAACTCTTGCAGGGTACTCTCCAAGATTGTAAACTTCATGGTGTCATCGCTGCTATATAAAGTGGATGCACCATGAGGAAGAAGGGAGAGCTGCTGAAATGTACCATCTGACAGCCGCTTGGAAACACTAAAAAGAGATTTTGCTGTATTTGCCTTTGGGTAGAGCTATCTATTTCTGCTGTCGCTTGCTGGGGAGGCATAAAAAGCTAACTGGGTCCTGTGCTGAAGGGCTGGGCATTATCCTTGAGAGTGGAGTGACCAGACCCCTGCCCTATTATCCAAGAGGCTTCTGATATGCAGCTGGCTTTCCTGAAATTAAAACGGGGGTTTTCATGTAAGTAGACTTGAGCCCCTTGTAATCCAAAATGTGGGGGAATCTGCCGGCCTTAAATCCTTTCGTTTATTGTGGGGGTGGTGGGGTGCAAAACTGTGTAGATCCTTAGCCCATTTAACTAAATATATTAATGTAATTGATTCCCCTTGGCAGACAACACAGGATGAATTTTGTTAAAATTCAAAATTAACAAAGCTCATTCCCAGTGTTTCTTGGAAACTATAGACTGTAATTTAATTTGGGTAGTCTTCCTCAACACAGGCCTTTAAGTGCAGAGGGCCTGAAACCCAAAAATCTCAAATCAACCAAATTTTTACTCATCATTTTAAAGTTTATTCAGAATAGACCTTCAGCACAATTATTCACAACAATAGATAGTGAATGTATAAGAAATTGTATATAATAGTACAAACAATAATCTTAAAAACACACATAAATCTTAACATGGGATCTGCGTTAATTATTATGTTACTAATGGAGTTACCCCCATTGAGGAGAGCAAGCTCGCAGCCTCATATCACTTTCCAATGTAGAATTTAAAAAGTACCCATCATCTTCCTTCTTAATAGCCAGGTATGATGCACGTATCTAGCGGAGGCAAACAAAACTTTCCACTCCAATGTGCAGGTTAAAAACAACATAGCTTCTTCTCAAGTGTTCCTTATCCTTGCTTCCATCAATACAGCTCTACTTCTTAGCTCTTGTTAAACAGGGCAAATTAGCATAAAATTATTGAAAGTTTCATCCACTAATCTGCAGGTGGGGCATTGGCCAGATCTTGACAGCGACCATGTTCGGGTCTATCAGGCTGTCTGCAAGATCCCAAGCCTAAAACGGATACATGAGGAACGTTCATGGGGTGAGGGTGGGTGTGAAGTTTACATTTGTCCCTCCTGTTGCAAGGCAGGAATTCTGGGCCATTCTTCAGTGAACACATCAGTACCTGTAGCTGTTCAAAGGCTTTACTCTTAGCAGTTACTTTGAGTTCCAATTTAGATGTTAATTGACACTGAAGAGGGATGTCTCATAAGGATTTGGCATTCAACCTACACAACAGTTCTCTTACAGGAACTATCCAATCACACCTCTTTGCACCTTCACATTTCTTTCTTGTGGAATTTTCTATTCTTGCATTTATGGTTTACAGGAAACCTTAAACAACTTGAAATGAAATATATAAAAACAAAAGAATACATATAATTCATAACCAGTAAACATAAAATCATACATTTGTTTTCATTTCATCTGTAAATGATATTCCAAAAACTATTCAAAGCTAAAATTAGAGAAACATTAGTCCCCCACCTTAACCTACACCTAAATAAATTCATGAATGCTTCAGTGTTATACCGCTTTTGCCCTTAAAACAGGATGATCTAGTAGTGATAAAGTGCGGACATGCAATGACCCAATGTTTCAAAGTTACTATTGTATCATTATTATCAAAAAATCTGCAATTTAAAGGTTGACCTCTTGACAGATGGTCTTTCCAGTGCTTAGGTCTTTCCCTCAAATGTAACTGGTTTAACCTAAAGCGCATATAATTAGTGTAAATCTTGTTACAGGGAAAGCGTATGTATGTGTCATAGGTTCCGATGCTATCGATTGTCTCAGCCCAGTCTGACCTAAGCAAACACCTTTTTACAACTCCTAGTCGCTGAATTAGGTCGAGCTTGGACATCCCAATTGAAAATAATATGCTATGCATTCTGGATCTGAAGGAGTTTAGTGAAAGGATTGATTCACCCTGCATAACTTTATTTATATCCTCATAAATTGAGTTCTCAAGAGGATCATGGATTTTTTCATATGTCGATAGTTGTTTCCACACATCAGGTCTTCAGAGGAGAGGACAGGCATAATTCATGTCTTATTACTGCATTTGGTATCGCCATTGATAGCCACAAAACCTCCTTCTACAACTTACCTTGTATGATATTAAGCAAGCTCCCCAGATTGTGAAGACACATATCAAGACCATAAAGGAGGACCGGTTCTTTCTTAGCTAAATTAAAATGATAAAATGGTAAGATGGAACATTTGCACAGTCTAGACAATAACTTTTTCATTTGGGGAGTTTCCACAGTGGCCTTATTGGTGAGATTATTGCCCAAATAGATCACTGGAAGTGGCTGATCCACTCTTTCAGAACACATCGTCCAGTGCCTAACCTTCAATTTATAGCCCTTAGAAAAGACTATCACCTTAGATTTGGATGCGTTGGGAGACAGGTTATTCGCTAGCGCATCCAAAGAAGAGGTTCATCGTGCGTTGGAGGCCCCCAGGAGTTCTTTCAAAGAGTATGAAATCATCTGCAAAGCGAGCCAATCAAACTTTATGTTGCCAAGCTGTGCCGGTGAGATAGAGGGCCCCTGCCACAGACCCTCCAGATCACTTACATAAAGATTAAATAGTATCAGCCCAGAGTACATCCCTGTTTGAGGCCTACAAACAATTAAAAAACCCTCGACAGTAACACCTCTGTAGTCAGGCGCAGTCGCAGTGTAGTATCTGCATGGAGAAGACCGAGTAGTTGTACCAACTTTCTCGGCACATTCATAGACATAATTTTTTACCACAACTTAGATCTGACCTCACAGTCGAAAGCGCTAGACATATCCAGTGAAGCCAATTATACTTCCCCTACTTGAGCATGACGAATGTTAGGACGTAAGTGGGCCATATTAGTGGCATTACAGGGAGTTCCCAATTCCTGCCTGAACCCTACCTGAAATCTGCTCAGAATCTTGGCTTATTTGACAACCTGATTAAGTTCCTTTCAAAGCAATATAGCAGAAACTTTGCTAGTGGCATCAATAAGTGCAATTGGCCTGTAGTTGTTAGGGTCCTGAGCGACTCCATTTTTAAAGATAGGGGTAATGATTGATTGGGCCCTTGAGACAGGGATAACATGGGTCAAATAGATTTGATCTAACATGGGTTTCAGACGCCCAGCCCAAATCTGCTGAATATCTTTTAGAACAAAGGGAGGAATAATGTTGGGGCCCGGAGCACAGGAAGGCTTGAGTCTACCAATGGCCCACGTAATATTTTCTTCATCCCAAGGGTAACAACCTGCACTGACAGGGCCCAAATCAAGGTCATGGGTATCTTTGTAGCTTTCCAGCAAAGAATATTTCTTCACCTAAAAGTTAACCCAGGATTGTTCCTCTATAGGGGAATCAGTACTCTCCCCTTTAGGCCCAGAGTCCGATTTATAGAATCAATTCCCATTTTGTCCAATGAATTTGATTGATGGCCAATGCCAGATCACCCCTTGTACGACCCAGTTCCACTTTTACTGCTGGGCTAGTAATAGTGTGGGAACCCTCTACTTCAAATTGAGTCGTTAACATGGTTTTCTGGAACATATAGATACTTAGCAATCCCTCATTAGTGGGTTTATCGATACATTTGAATCGATTAATGCCACCACACACATTCCAGGAAATCAGCTCAACCCCCATCCCCTTAACGCATTGTCATTCTAGTCTCTTTTTTTTCTGTGGTTTCTATTAGTTTAAAACCCACAAAGTGTATGTTAAAGGTTGAAATGTTCTGTGTTTGATCAATAATACAAGCAAAAAAAAATTGTTTCGCATTGTCCTTAGTTTCCAGTGCCATTATTTCATAGCCCAGGAATAAAAGATTCTCCCTCTGTTCCCAAACCTTGTTTGCCACTTTATCCGCGATAGGCAGTGAAATCCCATCAATGTCATCAGATGTAATAGACCTCAGTTGAGGGATCTTCTGGAAAGTTGCCAATACTCTCAACCTGTTCATCCTCAGTAAATTGTCAGGTGAGTTCTTCGCAACCCAGCCTAGAATTTTTGTAACACAACGATTGGGCTCGCCCCTTCGCTGTTTCAGATGCAGGATGTACAGGTATTTCAAGATCTGCCTCCCATACCGGTGTAGCTGATTGCAATATGCACCTTGCCGACTTAACCTCAAGATTTCTATTGTTATTGTCGGTAGTTAAGATGTTTGCTGGGGGTATATATATAATAGACCCCTAATTGGCAACAGCCCCAGAACCCCTGCCGTAGGCTGTCAACCTCTCAGAGGTCTGTAACCCTGTCGTCACATGCCAAAAGAGGTGATCTTAGTTTGCTTTGTCGGTAGGCGATCAAGAAAGCCTACGTCATGGTCCATTGAAGATCAATCCGATGCTTCCCTCGGTAAGACTTGTCTCCCTGAGAAAAAGCCAGAAGTTGATACTAGTTGTTTATCAGGGACATTGGACACTTCATTCCCGCCGGAAATACCAAGCGGCGTGATTGTATCCAATGTCTTTTCGATAATATCAGGTCCCCTAGCAGAGGACCTAGATACAGTCTCATCATCTTGACCCGGTTATCGATCCAAATCTAGCAATTTATTGGTCCCTGACAGTTGGCTTATACCATGTAAATTTAAATGGTTCTGTTTGCTGTTTGCTTTTTTCCCCCTAGCAGTCAGCTGCCTACTATCTAGATCTTTAAGATTTTCCGGTATAGCTGTTATAGTGGGAACTTTCAGTAATGGTCCAGAAGGATAGTATAGGGCTGCAATATTTCTAGGCGAGCAGCAGCCTCCACAAGAAACGAAGGGCTATCAGACATATCTGAGATCTGGGAATTGTGCAGAACATCAGTGCTAGATACCTCCACCAATTAAGTGCACGTTGTGGCATCCTTGACCACCATCCCTTCACATTCAACCTCACATGTAACCCACTGGGTTTTCTTCAACATAGACAATTGATCTAAAATGATTGTCATCTTTGCATTTAGGTTTGTCAATCTTTGGGCATTCTCCAATAGAAAATCCTAATTAATCCCATTTGTTCACTTTGGGGAACCATCCTCCTGACAAATCCTTCCAAAAACAAAGTTTGATTTGTCAGTTCATTGAATGCAGTCTTCTGACCAGTTATCACCCCACCCAAATTGTCTTGTGTCTCTCAGTCAGAGTCCTTAATGCAAGATTGAGGCTAATATGCACATTTGATATTAGGGAAGAAACTAAATCTTGGAATGGAAGGTCCATAGCACCACTAGATATGCAACCGTCTTGTTTTATAGGCGATTTAGGTCCCTCCCTTGATGTTTGGGCCACATTCACAGAGGAGCCATTTATGTCTCTGTGCCTTTTTATAACCTTCCCCTAAACCTTAGGCAGTGACAAGAGGCCCTCACTCTCCTTGTATGAACTATGTAAATTGACAGTCACGGTACTCTTCATTGTGCTTTCCTCAATTTTATTAGATGTTTTTTGCTGTTCCTGGTCACATGTAGGGCGATCAGGAAATGACAACAACCGATTGCCTTCGTAGGTGGAAGTCCTGACCTCACTTGACAACACCCCCAGGGAGTTCATTTTATCGGACGCTAGTTGACCAGTGGCTCCAGAGTGTAGCCTCTGGCCTCTGGTAATTCCAGAATCATCCAGAATGGAGGTCATATACAGGTCTATAATGTCTCTCAGGAGGTCCCTAGTTGTTGATGCTACTAAATGAAAAGAATCCTCCATGATAGTACAGTCCTCTCCTAAACCATGGATCTTGCCCTCCCCTGCCTCATCAGGGAGCGGGAGGGTCAATGGCCTACCGCATCTAACTGTGCTTGAGGCTTAGGCGTGGATCGAGACCCCCCACATGAAGTTCCAAATACAAACACCTTAGGAGAATGGGGAGAAGGAACAGAAGAGTCGCAAAAAGGTTGGTTTAACGAGGTACAAGAATCCTTTCCTAATACCGTATGCATTTGATTGTTTAGTGCAGGAGATCCGTTATCCTTATTGGCCTGCCCAAAAAGCTGAGGGATAGATCCGTGGAATCTTAGCACCTTCCTGGACAGCATAATAGGGGGTGTAGCCTGCAGGTACCCCACATCTACTAGCCTCATCCAAGCGTCATGGTCTTGTACATTCTCCAGAATTAGTTCTGTATTTTTTGTTGAAAGCAATGATTTATAAGGGGCCTCCTCGTGTCCATTAGTTGCCAGATTACGGATAGCGCTCACATGACCCTCCCGTTCTGTTGTGACTTTGACCTGGCCAAAACCACTCCTCAAGTTCGGCATGATCTTAATTTGCGCCAAAAGTTAGGAACCAGTAGGACAAGAGAGTAGGGGTCCAGTGACCTGGCCCTCTAGGGGTCAATAAGACAAGATTAGCCTGGAACAATGCCTGAAAAGTATCCAAGCACACTTCACAGGAGGGATTACAAAAAAAGATTAAAAACAAGACAGTTTCATATTACGCAAAGTTGAACTCAAAGCCCCAGCCCCCACAAGCACGAGCCAGTACCAAAAAGTAATAAATATTTTTTTAAAAAATGATGACACAATGTTATAACAAATGATTTCTGTTAGCTGTCAGCTGGGTAGGCTCAAAGGTGCAAGTGCCCGTAGTCACCTCCTGAAATTTCATAATCCCAAACACCACCCTGGAGATGTATTGAATACACTTTTGCAGAGCGGTTCCACCTCAACATTAAACCCCGGGTCAGCTCAAAGGCAGAATGCCCACAGTCACCACCCAGAGTAGATTAGTCAAATTACTCTGGAAAAATACGGATTGTGGAAGACGTGCCCCTTTGTTCCAGAACCCGTGGCGGCTCAAAGGCAAGAGTGCCCAGAGTCACTGATCCAATTTAAATGCAAGCGACACAGAAATGTAAATACAAATTATATAGTAATTGAAACACAACAATGAAATCACAGTAGGAGTACAGTACAGTAGTAATACCAGTGGAACAAGAGATCCTTCCTTTGGTTCGCTGGCCAGGTCAGCTCAAAGGCAATAAAGCCCGCAATCACTACATGGGGAAGAACCAAGGATCTATTGGTGCAGTTTACAAAACACAAATTTAATATCGCCTTTCAAATCCGTGACCAAAGTCGTTGGAAGGCGTGGGTCAAAAAGTTGCCAGCCATCACCTACAATGGGAGACAGCAATAGAGGTATCCTTCAGCAAAATTATTTCATGCACCAACGGTAATAGTTCAGGAACCCCCTTAGATCGGAATAAGTAGACTTTCAACGGTTATTCTTTTCAAAGTCAGGCAGTCAATGTCTCGGCTGCATATAATGCTGTTGCTGTGCACAAGCAGTCTATCAAAGAGGTGAGAGGAAAGAGGACAAAGACCTCACTCAATATACCCCACTCACTTTGTAGCTCTTAAATGCAGTTATTTCTCAGCCGCGACTATAGGTATAGCATCTTGTGGCGTTGGGTGTACGTGGCTTACACAGACTGCACAAACTGCTGTCTAATCACAACTCCCTCAACTCTGCTCCGCTCCGTGGGCCTTGGCTGTTTTATGTGTCGGCTCCTCCTTGAAGCAATGAACATAAAAAGAATACTATAGCAGACCGCATAGACTGCTGTTGAATCGCAACTCGCCCAACTCCGCTCCACTCTGCAGTCCTGGACTGTTTTATTTGTCGGCTCCTCCTTGAACAATGAATAGGAAAAAAATACTATAGCAGACTGCACAGACTGCTGTTGAATCACAACTCTCCAAACTCTACTCTGTAGTTCCGGGTTGTTTTTTTTCTGTTGGCTCCTCCTTGAAGCAATGAACAGGAAAAAATTCTATAGCAGACTGCACAGACTGCTGTTGAATCACAACTCGCCCAACTCCTTCAAATTTTTGCTGTCCAACTTCCCCAACACAGACCTTTCAATGTTTATTTTAAACCAAAAGGGTGGGTGAAACCATGATTGCCAAATGCATTTGTACCAATCTATAAACCCAACTGCTCACCTTTTTAAGCATGCAGGAAAACCAAAATTGGACAGCACGACATACGTAATTGTTTTTGTTTATTGATCAGTTTCATTGTTTCTTGAAGTGAAATTTGTAGAAAGTCAAGAATTGTGATTTGTGTTCTTTTCAACCCACTTGTGTGTTATTTATGTTGAGAGAAATGTATTTTGTTGTGCCACAGATAAAGTGATATTTGACATATTAGTGTGATTTTTTTCACATCTAATTCAAATAAATATAAATATATTTCCAGTACCATGGCTTGGTTCTTGGCTCATTGATAGCTCAGGAGGAGAGATGCAAGGGGCATGATATGAGGCTAAATTAGGGCTGAATGAAAGAACTGACATTAAGCGTTTATTGTGTGACACTTAGCTTGCGGAGGGAAGTAACTCCCTGTGTTGAGAGTTACAAATTGGGGGCTTGTGGCCGGGATTTGACTGGCTATTTCTGAATCATGTCAAGTGCATTGTGACGGACCATTCATTTTGAGGTAAGTGCATTAAGGTGGAGGAAAAGTCATATTTGTTTTGTTAAAGGGCCATGCGGACTTGAACCCTGAGTTCAAGGGAGGTGTATAGGTGATAAATTAAGATTAAGTATGAATTCATATGGATTTGGCATTGTGTGTGAAAATTAAGCAGGAACAGGGGAATTTTTACCTGTGCGCTAAGTAAATTCTACAACAATTGCAAAAAGGCCATTTTTAAATATGTATGTAATTGAATTAGATGATGCCAGGAAACACTTCCTTACTAAGCTGTTCATTCGTGATGGGTGGACAGAGGTGGATGAAGGTGACTGGCAAACTAAAATGATGCAAGTTGTCACATCAGAAGGAATTGCCCTTTGGCGTCAAGTTGGGATATGGCACAAAGCTTTAGAGGCATTTTATAAGACCCAAAAGGCTCAAGAACTGAGTCAAATTGCTCACCTCACGGCATATCTATACTTCCTCTTGCAGTTTACATTTACATTTACATTTATAAAGCGCTCACACAGCCCGCAGGCATCGAGGCGCTGTTACAGGAATTGTTTGTTTTTCTTAGTTGCGTATTTTTTTTTTGTCTTAGTTACGTATTTATAACGTGCTTAAACACCCAGAGGTTTCTAAGCGCGGACCCGGGGATCGAACCTGTTGTTGCTTCGTGTCGTCTTGCTTCCAAGACGCGCACGCTGCCGCTGAGCTATCCTCCCGGGACAGTTAGTAGAAGAGCGAGTGCAGAAGAGTGAGGTCTGTGTGCAGAGTCAGACTGAGATTTTAAATGAGGCGCAGAAAAAACATAGACGTTCAAGCACAGCAGAACCATATTTTCGAGTTAAAACCAGAAAGCCCATGGAACAACTCAAGAATGAGTTAAACCCCCAGCAGCAAGAGTGTGCAGAGCGTGAAGCACAGTTTTCTGCACTGCCAAATGCACATAAAGAGTGTGTGGAAAATTTGAACTCACTGCAACAGTATGTCAATGATCTGACTATTTATAATAGAGGGATGTTAGATGACCTTGTGGCCTGTCAATTACAAATAAAGAAGTTGAAAAATGAAAACAGTCAGTTAATCATAAAAGGGGGTGAATCTCAAAATGACTCATCAGATATATCAGAAGGTACATACTTTAGAAAAAACTGAAAATGCAATGGGTGAAGGAAATAGACCATTGATCCAGAAGAACAGTGTTCAGGAGCTGCATCAGTTGAAAATGGATGCAGAAAAGAGTCAGCCAGGTTCTCAGGAACTGGCTGGAAATAGGCAAGAAAATTAGGAACTCATGGAGCGCGTGAGACAAGCGGAAGCTGACCTGTTACAGGCAGTGCAGTGTTGAAATGTGCAAGAGAAAGAGATTGGTATTTTGAAATCCAACCGCTTTTAATATGTGCACACAATTCCAGCCATACAAAATGATAATAAGTCAAGTCAGAATGAAATCAAGGAATTGAAAGATCGATTAATGGCCCAAAGTAAAGTGCTTGAAGCCAATCAGGCCCTGTTCTCAGAGTTACAAAGCCAGAACTATGAACACTATACAAAAATAAGGACAGAGAGAAGCAGGTGTGAGAGTTTGGCAAATGAAAATGAAAATTACAAACAGGAATTGAGTCACCCTGACCAATCATGGAAAGGGCCATCTGATCCAGGGGTGATGCCCTCCCCATCAGGACCATCATGCCAGTTAAGCACAACTTTCTATGGGCCGACTGCGACTGACATCATGATTTCCACCTACCACGTCCATGGAAAATGACGCACCAAAACATACCCAGGTCTAACCAAACTGATCCAGAAGGCCAGTCTTAATCTGAGATTGAGGAGTACTCACCTCTACTGCACAGAAGGGGTAGTGGCTGGACCAGTGTGTCCTGGGCAGTAAGGAATAATCCAGTGAGTACTTCAGACCATGAAACTCCCTTGATGAGACAATGATGGATTTGGACATAAAAACATGAGATTCCAGGGAGACCATCTAGCTCACTTTGCTGGAGAAGAACATTTAAAGCATCAGCCCAATGGGCTGTCAAATAATTTGCACTTTCTTTGCACCTTGGAGGAGAAAGAAGGAAACAATGTTGTGCTGGTCAAGCTGCAGGGTCAGTTTGAATTATCAGCTCTGGTGGATACTGGATACCAAGCCACCCTCCTGTCCCAAAAGGCTGCTTCCCAGACAACTCTGCAATTTCGATGGGAATGATATTTCTGTTTAAGGGACTGTGGATCTGGAAATAAAAATTGGGCGACATTGAGTTAAACATATGGTGATAGTCGTGACTCCAGAGGGCACACCTTGTTTACTGGGGAAGGATCTCCTGAGGAGTTTATCACCTCTGATCGTCTGTGTAAACAAGGTCCTCTGCACTTAGATTAACCGTCCTATAAAACTGAAAATGAGTACAATTATGTAAGCATGAATGGTACCTGTCATTTAATTGATCAACATTCTGAGAATGCAGAATTCCATTTCAAGAATAATCAAGTCCCAGACATCACTGTCATCTCTGTAGGAGAACAAACTGGTGATGGCAACCCTTCTCCATTCTTGAAAATCAACCATGCTCCCAGTTTTTAGTGGCAGTCCACACCTGATGGGAACACCCTAAAATGTTACACCACTCCAAAATCAGAAGAAACGTTGAGTCCAGTGAAACCAGACAAGGACAAACCCACTCAAAGTCTGACGAACATTCAGAAAAATGGCAAACAGTTGTTTTCCCCTATTCCGCTAAATGAGGCGGGTACCAGTGCTAGCCAGATTATGCCTGAATAACGGAAGGAGCTTCATCAGTGAAACATTATTCATAAAACTCCCAAAAGATCATACCATTCCCACATTTAAATTGATTGACAAATGGGACAGGTCTGGAAAACGCAGATTCCAAGAATCTCTAGGCCATAGGCGACAAAAGCATAGAACATAATTGTTGGGTTGTGAGAGATGTCCCTACTGCCTTTTATTTATACAATGACATTCCCAATCGATTTGCATCCATTTGGACCTAATTAATAATAATGCCTGATCATGACCGGGGGGTAACCCCATTGGCTCTGACCACATAGAAAAAGCATTCCGGTCAGCTCAATTACTGATTTCTGCCATTGAAGTTAAAGTGCAAGAAGAGGTTACCATCCCAGGACAGGTACCACAATTCACTATTCCCCTCAAAATTAAGGGAGAACAGAACTTCAAAAAATCAGGACACCCTATTTATTTAAAATCCCATCTCCGCAACAAGGTTTACTATTTAAATCCAACACCTCTAGTAGATCTAGAACATAACACAATTTGAATATTGGTGGATAACAGCGACCCTCGAAGTATCACTTTGGGCCCAGACACCTTTATTGGAATGGCGGTCGATGCCCAACATTATTCTATTGATTTAGCCAATGAAATATGAGAACAATCCTAAATCACTATTTCGACATCAGTGACAGTATTCCTCCAGAAAAGATTTTTACTAGGCATGGGGGGAATTTCCCAGTGTACTCTCCCTGCCCCTACAGGGTGGAAGAGGTGACCTCTGACATTACAAGGGAGGAGGTAGTATTCAGAGTCAAGGACCACTACCTAGAATCCCTGGAACCAACTGTCCAGGTCAACACCATTAAAAAAGATCTCTCCACCCAACTGGAGGATACTGCTGAAATTGCCAAGCCAGAGGTATTTCCAGGTTTCAAGCAGATGGACGAAGAATAGATCAATCATGATGATGCCTGTGAGACCGATGAGCACAGACAAAGGCTGAAACAGGTCTTCCTGGGATTGTAAGATATCTTTTCCGTGGACTCTTATGACTGTGTACTCACATCCATTCATTCAACCACTCTACCCAAGGACCCCGAGATGGCTCCAGTGTTTGTAAAACAATACCGGTTACCTCTCGCGTCCATGGAGTCGCTCACAGAGATTATTTAGAATTTAGGATCCAGTGGGATAATTCGTCCTATCCACAGTACCTTCAACAATCCTGTACTGGGGATTCTCAAAACAAATGACCAATGGAGACAATGTGCAGATCTGAGGGAGTTGAACACACGGTTTCACATGTCAAGATGTCCCCTTCCCTACATCGATCAGTGACTGGCCCAGATCCAAGGTTCAAAGGTGTACACCACCATTGACCAGACCAAAGGATACTGCAAAGTACCCGTGAGTAGGGAATACCAGTACAAGCTAACAAAAGTGGACCTGAACCCACTTTGGATACATAAACTATGACAATGAGTTAAACATCTTTCGACATAAGGCCATGCCCGCTTGGGTGAAAGAGGAAACCTTGCCTATGTAGATTATGTTCTGAGCAAGGGCTCAACTGTGGAGGAACATATAGCAGAAATCTCCTATATTCTGACTCAGTTGAATAAAGCCAGAGAAAACTGTTCTTTCTGAAGACACAGTGGTGTAAGACACGAGTGAACTTCACCCCTGAGAGTCTTAATCCCCAGGCGAAGAAGGTGGAAGTCTTCTTGAAATTAAAAGACCCTACTACTTTTCAAGAATTAAGAAGCCTTTTTTGACACACTAATTATATTCAGAAGTTCATTGGAGACAACACAGAGGTCACTGGACCCTTGGTCCATTTATTAAAGGCTTGAGTCAAGTGGTAGTGGAGTCCAGAACAAGCAGAGGCAGTTAAAAAACTGAAAAGAAGTCTTTCCCAGGCTCCTTGTTTGGCTTATCCCATAAAGAGCAAGGAGTTCTTATTGCAGACAGGGTACTCAAACATTTGCCTAATAGTGGTGTTATATCAAAAGCATGACAAGGTCAACAAAGTCATCTCGTACACGAGCAAGACTTTGTCCTCTGTTGTGGAAAAATTCAATGACTGCAAAAGGGCACTCCTGGCATTGGTATGAGTGTTGAAAAATTACTACCCATTCCTCCAGGGGGAGCGCATCATTGTCAAGGTCCTCACCAACACTTGCAATACCTCCCAAGTGACAGAATCTGGGCAGGGAATGTGAGTAATTCCACAATAACTTTCTGGATTCTGTTCATTTAAGGCTTTCCTGTAGAGGTCAGATATGACCAAAACAAGAAGAGTCCCCTAGCGGAAGGGTTGGCGGACTTGCATGATTGTGCTCAAGAAAACTGTTTTGACGACAAAAACCCAATGACCAATAACATGGAGGTGTACTTAACTTCCCCACAAAAGGTCTCTGTAGAAGACACGTGCCAGGAGATACCCACAGTTTATGCAGATGTGTGTTCCTACCATATTGACAACAAACGGAGATAAAGAACTGGTGGCTGGTATTGGGAATGCCTGGGTGAATTATACCCTGGTATGCTGTGCTTGTTATAACATAGGACCCTGAAGTAGTCAGAATGCAGAGTTGATGGCCATTCATCAAGCCATCCTCACTGCAGTGCACCACCAATTTAAAGAACTGGTAATAATCACTGACTCTGACTATGTCAGGAATGGGTTCGTGAAGCACCTGATCAACTGGAAGAATCTTTGTGCCAACAATAAACCCTTAAAGCATGCCAAACTGATCCAGTCAATTGATGATCTGGTGACCTCCAATGAGATGGTCATCTATTGGAAGAAGATATGACATCATTCCAAAATAGAAGGTCACGAGAAGACTCTGCGTGACCTGGCTGACCAGCTGCTCAAAGAGGCGCTCTACTGGGGGATTTCATAGAAACTGAATCCCTGCTGGGGTGAATCCAAGTTGCTGCTTTCACCAGGTCACTACCAGTCACAAACAGGTCACAAACTGTGTGAATAGGGAACTCTCTTCTGCCCAGTGGAGTAAAGATACCCCAGATGCAGATTTGATCACTGCATAAAAAGAGAACCAGATCATTGGAAAATTCTTTATAACCTATTTTCCTCTAACAGAGTTGGATTATACCGGTAAAGAGGATCTCTGGGTGTTGATTAAGTTTTCTACAATGTCCCGGATCCAAGACGGTTGGTAAGGAAAACCCTATCACACGACATTAAAAATCTTGCATAATGTTGCCTACTGGCCACACATGAGCCAGGACCTCAGCACTTACCAAAAGGGGCGTCTTGTGTGTGCTCAATTTCAACCCAATACACTCACACACAGAGTTCCCCTACAAAAAGGGGAATGCCGCTGCCTTGGTCAGATGTGCAAGTTGATTTTGTCAGGCTAGTGATTCCCTTCTCTAGAGGAAACAATTACATGTTGACTTTGACATGCTTGTTCATAAACTGGGTAGAGTGTCTTCCAGCCCTGAATTGTAAGGCGGAGACAGACTAATGGTCATCTACATCTGATCTTGTTTCGGCCTCCCGCACAGGATTGAGTCGGACCGAGGAAGTCATTTTACCAGTGAGGTGATGGCAAAGATATGGGAGATTCTAGGGGTAAAAGAGTATCTTAAAGAAATTTGTGGCATACTCTGGACCCAGTTGGGACATCTGATTGCCACTTGTCCTGATAGCAATTAGCTCTACACCATCTTCAGCAAAAGAAATGTCTCATTAGAGCCCATGACCGGACTAAAATTGGTGTTACCTCAGCATCTGCTCTACAGAACTCAAGAGCAAACCCTGATAAATGTGTCCATTACTTATGAGTACAGTGAAAATTTAAGGCAGCACCTCCAGCCCGCTTTTGCTTATGCTCAGCACAATTAAGTGAAGTCGACTGAAGGAATGAAGACCTATTATGATCTAAAGACCACCAAGAAAGAAAATGTGTAGATGACAAGCTTTGCCTGTACACTTGTCAAAGGAATCAGGCCGAGTAATGGAAATGTCTTCCAACTTGGCGTTGTGCCTTTGAAATTGTAGATCCAATATCACCTGTTGCCTACAAGATTAGCATCACAAAAGGAGAACAGACAGAAGAAAAATGGGCCCAGATCAATCGGTTGAAAAGCTTTCATCACAGACACGCTTTACGACTGATTGAGGAGCCAAATGAAAGTCGAGCAGATGAACTGTCCGAGGAGTGAAAACTCTGAATGCAGAATTATAACAAGTGAGTATTTTAATTCATATTCTTTGGAAATGTAAAAAAAAACAATGAAACGTGTTTAAGTGATTTTCTCAAATATGGTGTCTAGTTTTATTTAATGTTGTTATCTTCCAAATTAAAGTCTTGAAATTGTTGTCTATTTCTATGTAAATATGTTCTCTCAAATGCAATGTTCATCTTCCATGGAAAGATGGAGGTTAAAAAGTAATGAACCTCTTTTTTTCCATTGTTATATAAATAACTTCTGTAACTTCCATCCTGGAGGCAAGAGGGGAGTCCGGAGAGGACCCCAGGGACCTGGAAGGAAAGAATAAAGGGAGTGTCGTGCTACACCCCCGAACCCAAAGATGGAAGAGGAGGCTGGAGTGTAAATGAAATGGGGACTTTGGATGAAAACCCACCTGCCTTCTCTCCCCCATCAAAGAATCCTGAAATAACAGGGGGGGGCATGTGGGGTGTAATCAAAGGCCCCAAACTAATGGAATGGAAAGGCCATGTGAAAAAGGCCTACCTGTCATTACCAAAGGAAAAGCAGCATTTTTAATTCACAAAGACAGAAGAAATTCAAAGGTCCCTTTCACATAAAAAACTGGATTTTTAAACATTGACCCCAAATGGCTTTGCACAGGTGTCTTTCTGAAAGGGATATCCAGAGAAGGCTAAAACAAATATGTAATGCAAGTGCAGATTTGACAGCACATCACATTACTGTCTGAGAAGTAAATGCAGCATCTTCACTGAAACTGCCACCCATCAAAAGGTGGTGCACTGTGACAATTCCTATTCACTACTTTTCACCAGAAAAAACAAACAGCAGATAATTGAAAGTGTTTTATTAATTACTGAAAGAAACAACCATGTACTTTCAGCGCTAAAGCAAAGTGGACTCTGAGAACACACGGTCCGGTATGTCAAGGAATCAAGGCTGATGCTAGAAAATGCAATATGAAGGTTCCTTTCAGCCAAAGATAAAAGGTGGGCCTCTGGGCAAACTTCACAAAGGATTCCCCCACTATTAGCCCGATTTGTGCTTCCAAGCTGTTTACAACTGCAATAAAATGTGACTTGCCTGCAAAAAATTTAGAGTATCAAGTGCTCCCCAGACATGCTGTCTCTGAAGGCAGTTCTATGCAGAGCAAATGGCACTAGCTGGTGCATCCCAGGTATTTAGGATCTGCAAACAACCAACTTCAAATGACAAAGAGACAAATGGCCTGGAGAAAACAGAGTCCCATTTACCCAGCATGAAGATGTACTATTCATTTAAATGGACTATTATAATTTAGGCCTTTTTCTCAGCAACCAGAATTTATACTTTCTTGATTGATGTGTCATTTTTTAGGTAATTTCGAGACGATTCTGGTGATATAAAATGCATTTACCTGTGACTCAGGGAACTGTAATGGCCATCTAAAATGGGTTTCTAGCTGATCTGAAAATGTTCTGAATGTGAGAGTTGGCGAACTAGAGAAGGGTACAATTGAGAAGGTGGGGAATAAAGTGCATGTTCCTAACTGTTATGCTTTTTGTAAAAATGGTCGAAAACTGACAGACAGCTGTGCAACATGGTGCAGATCCAGCTTTTGTTTTATTAAATTCCCCCTGATTAGCTGAATCTGAATATATTGAATATATACATATATTATATATATATATATATATATATATATATATATATATATATATATATATATATATATATATATATATATATATATATATATTATGACAGTTACTAGTAAAATTATGATGGTTTGCCACATAACTCGTTTTTGCTAAAATGTTGACATGAGAACAAATGGGGATTGCAATTCACATGGGGATTGCAATTCAAAGTTGCCCACAGGCCATCCCCACCCCCTCTGCTCCCCCTGTGATGTTCCATTGTGCACCCCTTCTCGCACACAGGTGTTGCCAGTTTTGCTTGATTCTTCTACCCTACTCCCCTGCAACCCCCCCAGCCTACTTCTGCAGGAGTCTATCCTGATACATTCTGGTTTCACCATCACCGTCTTGTGGCTAATGCTGGATTTGACTTTTATGGACTCCATTGATTCATGGTGTGTCACCTTTTCTCAACTCTCATGCTGTACTTCCTTTTGCATCTTGTACTCATGGTGGCCCTGAATCATGCTGTTCCCATATTCGTCTTGTATCCTGGCTTCCAATATTATGTGTTACTACCTACTTCTGCAATTGTATTCACTCTCCCCTCTTGCTTCCCCACTCTTTTTGACTGCTTATTCTCTGTTCTCTCTCCCTCTCCCTGTCTCCCTTTTCTTATCTCCTCCCCTCCTCTCCTTACTTCCTTCTGTGCACTTACTCTATCAGAATTGTCCCTGGAGCTAGTATGATAGCAACCTCGTCTGTCTCCTCCCCCTCCCCATACTTGTTTTTTTTCTCCTTCCCCTCCAGCACTATCTGAAATGTTGTCAGGCCTAGTACGATAGTCACGTGTTTTGTTCCTCCCCTCCCTTTCTGCACCACTCTCCCTTACCTTTTGTTTTTCTCTGACTCTACCAGAATTGTCATCAGGCCTAGTACGGTAGTCGCCTGTCTGTTTCCATTTCCTGCCTCTCTCCACGTCCCTTCCTTATCTATGTCATAAATCTTGCACTATCTGAAATGTTGTCAGGTCGAGTACGATAGTTAATTTCACATCCTTACTGTTCATGGCCTGTAAGAATGTCATTGTATTTTCCCTTGTTACCTCCATTGCCTTGATGCGCTTTGAACACATTGTGTATAGGCGCTATATAAATAAACTATCGTATCATATCATATGTCTGTTCCAGACTCTTAAACCAATCCTTAGTGAGGGGCTGGAGTTGGATGGAGAGAGAGGCGTAACTGTTCAATCCTGATTGCAAGAACTCTTGCAGGGAACTCCCCAAGATTGTAACCTTGATGGTGTCACTGCTGCTATATAAAGTGGATGCACCATGAGGAAGAGGAGAGAGCTGCTGAAACTCACCATCTGACAGCTGCCAGGAAACATTAAAAGGAGATTTTGCTGTAATTGCCTATATGTGAAATTATCTTTTGCTGCTGTCTCTTGATGCTGGGATGGTTTAAATAGCTGACTGGGTCCTATGGTGAAGAGCTGGGGGCCATCCTTGAGAGTGGAGTGACCAGACTCCTGCCCTGTTCTCCAGGAGGGTCCTGATACATATCTGGATTTCCTGAACTTTAGACCGAGGTTTTCATGTAAGTAGACTTGAGCCGATTGTAAACAAATGGTTGGTTAATCTGGTGACCTTAAATCCTTTCCCTTTATAGTTTGTGGGGGTGTGTGCAAAACTGTGTAGATCTTATCCTATTTAACTAAAAATATGAATTTAATTAATCCCTTGGCAGAACACCATGGGATGAGTTTTGTTAAAATAAAAAGATTTACAAAGCTGATTCCCAGTGTGCGCTGAAAACTATAGACTGTAATTCAATTGGGTAATCTTTCTGTTCAGCTTCCCCTACACAGGCCTGTAAGTGGAGAGGGGTCTGAAGCCTACAATTGTCAAATCATCCCAATTTTTACTGTCCAACTTCCCCAAGACAGACCTTTCAGTGTGGGTGAAATCAATCTATAAACCTAATTTATAAATTAGGTTTATAGATAGATGGGATTGACCGGGATGACACCCAGCTCTTTCTTTCTTTCTCGTCAATCACACCTGACATCCACATAACCTTTCTTCCTGTTTTACTGCCATTAAAACCTGGATGTCATCCCACTTTCTCTCCCTCAATAGCGATAAGACCAAAGTCTTATTCTTTCCCTCCACCTCACTTCTCCCTCCTTCTCCCCCTCCTTACATTCTCTTTCCCCCTTCTAATCTCCCCATCTCTGACCATGCTCGCAATCTTGGCCTCCACCTCGACTCCTCCCTCTCCTTTACCCACCATATTTCTCTTACCACCTGCGCCTGTCGCTACCACCTCCTCAATATTTGCAAAATCTGTTCCTCCCTCACCTTCCAAGCCACTAAATTCCTAATCACTTCCCTCTTCTTCTCTCATCTTTTCTATTGCTCTACGCTCCTCTTCGGCCTCCCGGCCTCTTATCTTGCTCCCCTCAAATCCCTCTATCACCCTTCTATTCGTACCCTCTGCCTTCTCTCTCCTCACGCTCTCTTATCTTGGCTGTCTTCCCTTTCATTATCTACTTAAATTTAACTTCCTTCGTCTCGTCTTTAAATCTCTTCATGATCTTGCCCCTTACCTTTCCTCCCTCCTCTCATTCTACTCTCCCTCTTCCCACCTCCGATCTGCTGACCTCTTCCTACTCACTGTCCCCCCGCCTCCTTGTGCCCCTTCCCGTTTCCGTTCCTTTCATCGCTTTGCCCCCCTATACCCTCTCTCTATCCGCTCTATTTCCTCTTACCCCGCCTTCTGTTCTTCCTTGAAATCCCACCTTCTACATCCCCCATCCTGTTAATCCCATCTCTTCTCTCTTCCACTGTTCTGTTTCTCTCCACAGACCTAGGAAAATTGTTCTACATATTGTTTTGATGGTTTGTTTCATGTTTTGCATTTAAGCTTCAAATTCTTTGTATCCTGTTGTTGTCATGTAAAGCGCTTTGGAGTAAAGCGCTCTATAAATTTAATAAATACAAATACAAATACAAATAATTGCTCGCCTTTTAAGCGTGCATGAAATTTCACAGCACGGCATAGGTAATTGTTTTTGTCTATTGATCAGTTTAATTATTTCTTGAAGTGAAGTTTGCAGAAAATAAAGAATTGTGATTTGTGTTCTTGTCAACCTACTTGTGTGATTTATTCATGTTGAGAGAAGTTTATTGTGTTGCGCCACAGATATAGTGGTGTTTGGCATTTTAGTGCGAGTTTATTCACATCTAATTCAAATAAATATAAATATATGTCCTGTACACCGGCCTGGTTCTTGGCTCATTGGTAGCTCAGGTGGATAGATACAAGTGGCATGATATGAGGCTGAAATAGGGCTGAATAAAAGAACTGGCATTAACCATTTATTGTGTGACACTTAGCTTGGTGAGGTCTCTCAATGCACCGTTACAACTTGCCTTTCTGAGCAAAGCACATGATCAAAACCTCAAATAATCATATAATGCTTCCTTTTTTCTGATGGAACCATTCCAAAATATACAGGCTGCTTCACTGGGGGGAAACGACTTAGGAAATAAGTGGAAGGGACAAACAGCATCAATGAGGGTTCCAATCTAATTTGCTTAACATTGCAGTGCATTTTCGGAAGAGAAAAATAACCAAAGACCTTACGGTTTGACAAATATGTCTGTGATAAAAGGTAGATAACGCACACTCAGCTTGGTGTTCATGTCCTTTTTCTGAACACTCACTCTAACATTAAGGTGTTTTTTTTTTGTTTTTTTTTACCATGAACCATAAACCCACACCTGATTTCTTTGTTAATACTGTTTGTGTTTAGAAGGTCCAATTATAGGTTGGAGAATTTGATCCCAAATGCGCGGTTCTTTTGGAATCTATGTGCTTATTTTTCAATGCAGCACTAGTTTAGTTGCAAGAAATGAAACTGCTTAGGAATCCGGCCAAACTCCAGCTCTAAGCGCTATATCAAGAAGGGAGGTTTACCTTCAGACTTTCCCACGTCAGCTTTGGGGGGCAGTCCTTGGGTTCTGATCCTGGCGTGAGAGTTCCCTGCATGCACGCCTCAGTATTTATTTCTCCTATCTCTTTCAATGCTGATTGATTGGCTTTTAAGTCCACGACAGGCTTGGCAAACCTAGGACTCTGGAGCTAAAAGGTTTCAAACACAGCATTTTAACATCGTCCGCTTCCATTTGCAGAGTGCTTTCATCCTCATTAAAACAATCTGGTATTTGTTTAAATCTCGCAAATAACTTCCCCCATTACTTTGATCCACCCTGAAGTTTTTCCGCCTTCCCTCACCCCCTCACTGATGTCTTTCCAGCTCTGCAGATAAATTACCTTAGCATTCTCTAAGCACTGCAAACAGATTCGTTATCAAAATACACGGGCATTGCATCAAGTACCTCCAGGCATTTCAGGAGGATTTGAGTGTTTATAGTATTCCCTTTGCTCCATAACAATAATTGATCTTTTCAATGTCAAACCAATTGTTCTAATTGACCTTATTAAAGCACACTATGCTGAATGAAGCACTCCCAATCTCCATCCCTCGGTTTTACTCTCAATGATCTGAAATAGCTTTTTTAGCACAGACACAGGGTCCAATGTGCACTAGAGCACTTTTTAGTGGACATTCATTCTGTTAAATGTAACTCAGGAAGTATACTGGCTGGGTCTGATTGAAACCAGAATACCATGAGTGATTGGATGGAGGTGGCAAAGTGCAGATTGTTACTTATGAATAATTGCAATATGAGGCACAGGCAGAAAAAGAGGTTTGCCCAGAATCACACAACTGGTGTTGGTCAAGTGCAGAAGCCAAGATTCAAACCCACATCTACTGGCTGCAAAGTGAGCTACTTGGTCTGTACCATCCCCTGCCTTCCCTCCAGCTCCCCTCCCCTTTTCCACCGCCCAGCCAACAAACGAAATTGAGGTCACTCATTGAGCAACAAACATCTCACCCAAGCAGTATAGTTTGTTCCCAGGATATGGTTATGGAGCATGGATTCCACAAGCAGGTCCCAAATGGTTGCCTGCAAATTCGGCTCCTGAAATGCCCCCAAAGTACATGCCTTAGTTCTGAACTCTTTCCTGTCTGTCAGACAGGTGGTGGGTGGGCTCAGAATGTTGTCTCCACCCTAAGCTTAAACACAAGTAGAGGGATGGTAGGCACCCTATGCTCCATTTCTGGGCAGGTCTGACCTTCCTGCCCGTGGCAGGAGAAGAGTCATCTCACACATCATGACTCTGTGTGTGCCCTATGGCGCAAGGGGACTATCATCTAGATTGTGTGCACTTGAGTGGTGTGTGTGTGTGGTGTGTGTGTGTGTGTGTGTGTGTGTGTGTGTGTGTGTATATACAGATGACCTCAAGAACACGCCAACACTTGAAAACAGTTGAAGAATTTTATTTTCAGAATAGTAAAGGGGGTTGCTCTCCCGCTCTTGTCTAGTGAAGGCCTTTCCCTCAATATACCAGGCCTCTGTCAACCCCAGGATTGTCACTAGAGATAGGTAACATACTATCCAGAAAGCTGTCTATCTAGTGGTGATGACCTAAAGGCAAACACTCTCTCTATCTAAGACTCCCACTGGGATCAATCCAGGGGGTCCCTGACCTAAAGTTCCCCATACAGTATAACGGATGGACTGATGCCTTCCAGGCACTCATGACTCACTTGGTCATTTCCTGCTGTGCTCTGATATTCCTTTCTGTGTGTCTGTCACTCTCATTGCTCTCTTCCAACTCTCCCTACTAGTCCCCACACCATCTCTCCTCTTCCCCCTCACATTTCCTCTTCGATCCCTCAAATATCTCTCTCTCCACTACCTACCTCCACCCACCAATCTTACTCCCTACATTCTCCAGACTATTACTCCCCCCTACACAACACTACTACTGTGATAATGCAGATGATTACATCATTACCAACTTCTGCCCCGGACCCGCCACATTACCTCAAGGGCGAGAAACGTTACAAACTGAGACAGCCTTGCCACCCATGAACCTAGGGGTGGTTGACAATATGAGTTAAACTGAGCTCCATGAAATAATATGCTTAACTAAAGTGAATGTACATGCAATCTGCCATAAAGGATTAGTTAGATTGGGCAACACAAGTAAGGACTGAAAGTAGTTTTTAGAATGCACAAATAGTGTGCGGTATAAATAGTGCAACACAGTATAAAAGGACAGGACGTTCGTGTGTACCAAGAGAGGGACTCACTACACTGATAGGGCAGTTGGATCATAGGTATATAAGGAGCTGAATAAACAGGCAGGGTGTGATGAATCAACTTCCGGGCACTAGTGGTCCAGGGATGAATATCAGTTTCTAAACCATCAATCAACCCCAAACCTCTAGTACACCAGAAGGCATCCAAGCAGATTGGAATACAAGTGAATTATAAGACCTCCTTGTCCAAATTTGGTAACGTGGACGGAACGGCAGGCTTATCTCCGCAAGGTCGTGGAACGTTGGTTGGTTGCAACACAGCGAAAATACAATTATTACCCAATGATAAAATGGACTGTCCAGCCAAGGTTGTATAAAATATCTACTTTAGTATTACTTCAACAGACAGTTCTAGCACACTAAAATTACAACCAACACTGTAAAGGACCACAGAGGATAGACAGTTTCACAAAGGAAAGGGATGCACTCTGGATACTAACAGGAGGGTAGTTGGTAGAGCAAATAGTCTTCCTGTTCAAGGTTTTTTGGTTTCAACACCAAAGGGGCAAAGGGTTGGAACTTTCTCTAGGGGCCTTTAGAGAAGGACCAGGGGATGGCAGAAACACAATGTACCTGGTGCTGAAGAGGTTATTGGTGCTCAGCAGCATTTGAGGTGGTTCCAGAGCTCTTTGCAGCCCTTGAGACAGAGTTAGTGGTGAGAGACAGCTGCGGGTATCAGGCGGCAGGCAGTTTGGCAAGCGAGACTGGACGGACATCTGCAGGCTGTCCGGAGCAGCGGCTCGGGCCAAGAATCTGAGCTGGTTGGTGGATCTGGAATGCAGGTCGAGGCGTCCTGGATGGCTTTGCCGACTGTTAGCACGCAGCCAGATGTGGTTCGAGGACTCGGCTGTCTCGAAATTGTCCTTAAAAAGATGGATGCTGGATGATGCTTGTGTGGCACTCCTCCTAGCTTCTTTGCAGGGCTTGTGTCGTTTCAAGGCGGACAGCCCAAAACCCATGAGGGTGTTAGCAAGCAACGGCTTTGTCCTTTGTCCAGCGACTTGCTTAAACTTCCCACCTAAGAAGCTTGCTGTCAGAACCCTGCAGGGCACACTGTGTGCTGACTGGGTACCGGTTCTGGAGCTGCTGGACAGGTCCCATGAGTCCGGTATCTCCCTTTGTTCCCCGGAAGATGTTTAGGGGAGGGTTCTTGCTTCCCTCTTGGAACTCCTGGCCTTCCTTCACTGGCAGAAGATATAAGGTAGACTGTACCTTGAGCTTGGATATAAATGAGTCCTTCTTACTCCTTGCAAAGTCTTCAGATGATCTGATCAGTGAGGGGGCTCAGCCCTCTTTTAAAGCCAAATGGGGCACAGGGATTGGTGTAGACCAAGTATAACTTAAGCAAGCTAATCATGGGTCTCCAACAACAATCTTCAGTGACACTTCAGGTCAGAATCAGAGTGCTTGTCAACAGACAGGGGAAGGATGACAATCTTCCTGTCTGCTGTACATCAAAGTGTCTCCCTAATTAACTGAGCCATCTGTGTTGCTCGATCACAACATGGGTCTCCTTTGAAGTAGGGGGTTGCAGGCAGACTTTCGTCTCTTACAATTCATATACTTCCCTGCTCTAAAAGGAGTGGTTCCAGACAGGACATTCACTGCCCTTTCATACCAAGGATGGATGTTAGTACGAAGTTGATACATTGCATTATAAAGAGGTGTTCTGGTCTCCATTGTCACTTTGTCCACCCAGGCCTTCCCTGAAACCTGCCAATTAAAATGTTTTCAGTATTCGCCGCCACCAGCAAGGTTTGACAATGGAGATGCAAATCCATGTGGCCTTGAAATTCTAATCAGGCTACCCATGGTGAAGGCTTTTGATATACCCATGGCTGTCAGATGTCAGCTACACATGACAGGGGAGAGTGGCGCTGGTAAGCTTTGTCCTCCGCGAGTACATAACCTTTTTTCAGCTGTGCAGTGAATGTGCAAAGTATGTGTGGGAATGGCCCCACATATTTTCAGAGGTTCATCTCCCATCATTCATTCTTTTAAACAAACAAAAAAAACAGGCAAGCACACTCTTACCATGTGCATGGTCGAATCACTCACACAGGGACAACATCCTATGGCACACATACAAGATGAATAGCCGCAGCTATAGGTCACCAAAATGGAGACAGGAAGACAGAAATGCAGCCGTTTTTCTAACACAGAGGCTGCATCAGGTCTCAGAATTAGCAAGGCCTCAGAAACCAAGTTGCTGAATTTACAAAAACACATGTATTTTAGAAACTCTTGCAGAGCCCACACAGTAGCTCACAGCCAGAGCCAAGGTCAAGAATCAGGAGGGAAGAGATAGATGAATGGAACCTAGGAACAAGATAATGGGTTCCAGGACGAGAAGTGGTAGACTCCTAAGTTAATTAACTTTAATAAGAGCACAAACAACCATTGATGTCCAGGTGCACCAGATCAGTAAGCCAAAAGACTCTATAGAAAAGTAATTGTCCCAAGTGGCCGCAAAGTACAGAAAATGCATGTCAGAATTGGATAAAACCTCAACAACAAATAAAAGGAAGTCCACTCTGAAACACTGTACCCTAACAAGTGTTAATTTCTATTGTAAACTAGGCGCCAACCAATAGAAATTCCCCTTGCCACCACACCTATAATGGATAATGCCAATCAATTAGCTGTCCCTTTAATGATGTATTAGAAAAAGAATCTTTAATAGAATAGGTCCAAGTGGAGGCTTCAGATAAGCATAGACCAATTAAGTAACTAACCCCTATGCTTTCTATATGTAGTTTGAGCCATTAACCAAACCAATTTCCCCATAGGTTTTGTAGACTGATAGCGTAATGTGACGTCATTGCTGATGTAATTTTGGAACAAAGAGCTATGAGAACAAGATGCTTGTATGCAGTCCCAGCTAGTATTCATTGTTTGAATAAAGCTGGGTTTTGACATGAACCTGAGTCCTCCATCATTGAGTATTATTCTGGCTAATTGTGTATAATTGGGCGCACCTTTACACTACTCTCCCCTCTTCAATCTACTACTACTCTCCTCTCTCCACTCTAGTACACCTCTCCTGCTACACACCATTACTCTCCCCTCTCATCTATACTACTGCGCTCCCCTCTCCACCCTATGGAAATTCTTTTCTCTCCACATCGCTACTACTCTCACTCCAACCACACCTCCTGCCCCCAGTCACTGTCCTTTAACTTCCCCATTCACTTCCTACTCTCACTCTAGTAGTCTCACTCACCTGACACACACACACACTAAAACCTAAGTACCACATTCTGCCACCAACCATTACCTCACCTTAAACAATCCTTCAGCAATTCTCATCCACACTCCTCTGCTCTCTCCTTCCGCTCTTGGTGCTCCTTCTCTACCCTTGACCTCACCTGAACAACCAACACCTTCCTGCTTCCTGATCAACAGTGGTACTTAATTCAAAAATGCAGGCACATGAAGACGGAACAGGTAGTGGGGCCCTCACAACTCTCACACCCTGCTTCTAGGGCTGGACTGTGCCTCTGGGAATCCCAATTGTAGGTCTCCAACCGCAGGCTGAGAGGGTTTCTCTAGCCCCGCTTGACAGAGTCAGTCTCTGAATCTGCCACAGCGTGTGTGTTGTGGTCACTTAGAATTAGGAGACTGACAAGGAGGCATGATTTCCACAGGTTTTAGTCTCTCTTCAAAGAAAGTAGACCTAGTCTTTCCCTGAGTCTGTGTTATGAATGCCTACTCTATACAAAAGGATATCAAAAGAGATGCTTGTCAGGATGTGAAGATGCCTAAACAAAAATGCAGACCTCTTTCCTGAATTGAATTCTATTCTGACCTACTTTCTTCCCCTGCTTCTCAAAAGGAATGCATAAAATAACCAAGGCATACTTTAGACCATTGCCCAAATAAAGGGTGGCTGCCTTCTGACCCCCCACCCTTCTGTCTCTTTCCCATAGGCCCTTGCCTATGTAAACATTCCCAAGCGTGCAGTCTGGGTACTGCTGGAGTATCACCCTAGGCTTCCCACTCCAGGGCTCTTCTCCTTTTCACTTCCCACCCTGGGGTTTCTTCTTTACCCTCTCTGCAGCTTTGCTGTTTTTCTCTCCCCACTTTCGGGTATCTTGGTTCTCTCCCCATAGTAAGGCTTGTCTCAGTCTCGCTCCTCACTCTGGGGTTCCTGTATACTTTCCCCACTCTGGGGCTTCTTGGTAAACCCCCACTTGGAGGCTTGTCTCACTATCTATCCCTATTCTGGGGTGCGTGGGGTCTCTCCCCACTCCAGGGATGTTCTCACTCTCTCTCCCCACTCTGGAGCTTCTCAGCGTTCTCACCTCTCAGAGGCTTTTCTCACTCTTTCTCCCCACTCTAGGGTGTCTTGGGTCTCTCTCCGGTGTGGGACTTTTCCCACCCTCTCTCCCCACTCTGGGGCTTCTCAGTGTTCTCACCTCTCCAAGTCTTTTCTCACTCTTTCTCCCCACTCTAGGGTGGTAGCGTGAGCGTCTCTCTCCGGTCTGGTGTTTTTCTCACTCTCTCTCTACGCTCTGGGGCATCTCAGGTCTCTCCCCTCTTCGGGTATTTTCTCACTCTCTCTCCCCACTCTGGAGCTTCTCTGTGTTCTCTCACTCTCTCTCCCCTCTCTTGGGATTCTCTTGGGCTTTACTTTCTCTTTCTCCCCACTCTAGGGTGTCCTGGGTCTCAATCGCGTCCGGGGCTTTTCTCACTCTCTCACTCTACGCTCTGGGGCATCTCAGGTCTCTCCCCTCTTCAGGGCTTTTCTCACTCTTTCTAGCCATGCAATGGCGTCTCGGGTCTCTCCACGCTCTCAGGCATTTCTCTCTTTCCCCTCTGGGGCCTTTAAGGGTCTCTACCCCTTCCTGGCCTTTTCTCACTCTCTCTCCTCGCTCTTGGGCATCTCGGGTATCTCCCTGCCTCAAAGCTCTGTCTCTCGTGCCTTACCACCCACCTTCCGGTCCATTGGTGCCACTACACACCTGGTCGTGATGGTGGGTGATCCTTGGAGGCTGGTGCAGTCTGTGCAGTGCACCTCTCTCTGCGGCACTGTTTACACGACTCGTCTGCTCGGTTCTACATTGGCCGCTGGCTTCTTTTTTTTTCACGTCCTCTTTGCATCAGGACCGGTGCGTGGCTTCTCTTCAGGCTCTTTCCTCAGCCCTCCAATACACTTTGCTGTTGTTTGTTTTGCGATGTGGGCCTTCTCCGGTCACCCATCTGCGAGGCGAGGCACTGCTGCAGTGTCCAGGTCCTCACCACGGCCTGCGACGCCACGTCTGGCTTTTGATCTCCCGTGTCTGACAAATCTCAGATGTGCACTGCTGTCTCCTCGAACTCCACAGGCTTTGCACATTCTCTGATGTGATTGGTCCTTTCGAAGACGTAGCTCCAGGCATTTGTTCTTTCAGCTTGTCTGTGGTTTCCCATGTTTATTGAATATAATGTGGGTCAGAAGCAATGCCAGTCAGTAGAGGGGCCATAGATAGGGTTACCATACACATCTGCCTCTATATCCCCCATAAAGGTGTTAGTGTCTTGGGGGTGTGGTGTTGTCTTAATTTCCTCTCTGGGGGTTTCTTGTGCTCTAAGCCAGGGTGTTCCCGCTTACCCTTTCCCTTGGGAGGTGTTAAGCATAGGTGTCTCTCCTCCCTACTTCCAAAGGGCGTGGCTTTCCCTTGGGGTAAGTTGACGAACAGTGGCACTATATCCCGAAATTGACAAAGGCCAAATTGCACAAATGGGACGGGAGGATTCTAATGTTGGACCTTCCCTGGTTTCTTTGTATGTTGTTGTGATCTTGTGCCAGTATCATAGTTCCTCCCCCGCACCTTCAAAACGTCACATTGTGTGTTTATTTATGCACATTTGTGTGGGGAGAAGGGTTTCCACATTATGCTAGAATATGGGTTTTGAGGCGACGTTGTTGCAGCATGTGAACACTGTGATGTTTGGGGTGAACTTGATTACTGAGATCACCTTTGTTACAGACCTTGAGCCCAGACAACAATGTTAGGGCAGTGCCTGAGGAGTCACAGTAACACTGGGGCAGATCGTGAGCACTTCAAACTCCTTTGATGTAGATTTGGAGCACTGAGAGTAACATATGGGCAGAACTTGAGGACAGAGTGACATTGGGCAGAACTTGTGACCAGAGTGTAACCTTGGGGCAAATCTGTATTTTGAAGATTGACATGGGGCGGAATTATGGCAGGTAGAATGACCTGGTGCAGACTAGGGTTAGGGGAATTGATATGTGGAAGAGCTGGGGTAAGGGGTGCCTCGTGGACCTAGCAGGGAGCCCGACATGGGTAAATCTAGGGCAACAAGCATCATGAACATGTCTTTTACAGTGGCAATGCTGGAATACACCAATGATGCAGGCAACTTATCCTTCTTTGAAAACAATCAGCATAGTTGGGGGGCTAACAATTGATGTATGCTTTTCATTCTGTACCGGAGCAATAAAGCTGTTTCCTCACTTAACATGTGGCCAGAGAAGGGTAAGGAAGACACAGATGCAGGGCAAGAAACAGATCAGGAACCACTTAACTTAAAGACATTCATGCAGGAGACAGATATGCTGTGAAGAATGGGTGACACATTTTGGCATGAATGATAACTTTTGTAGAGACGATTTTTGTTTTTTGTTTTACTGAAACAGCCCCTATGGAGGAATTTGTGAGATAGGTTCATCCTAATTTATCAAAGCAATAAGAATACAATCTATGTGCCATCAGCCGTCATCAAAATGGTCTCTATCGAAGTAACTATTTTGGAACATGCATCGGAGAGGTACCATTGCTCAAACTAATAACCAAGTCTGTAGTATGGAAAAGTACATTGCCTGAGGAAGGCCAACTACCCAATGAAATAGAACTCTTGGTCAACATTATGGAGGAGAATGGCATCTTGAAATGATGTCATAAAGTTGTATCCGGTACTTTTTTGATAAAGATCATTGCTTTTATGTATGTGGTCAGTCAACATTTTGTGTTTTTCCTCCTTGGTTGGAGTTTGAAATGTATTGTCTAAAGGTTTCAGATGTAAGAAGCACTTTAATACTTGTGAGAAGCAAGTGTGAGATAATGTGCCATTAATTTATGTTTTACTAATTACAGCGGATGACATTATACTTTAACAGAATTATGTCAGGCTGTGTATGGATGTTTTATTGTTTTATATGTATTGTGTACATATGCACATACAATAGAATAAATCAACAAACGAGAATTGTCTATATATTATTTCAAATATGTTATTTTAATGTGAAAGGTTGTACATATTCAAAAATAGGTTTCTTAGTTATCTAGCTCCCGCCGCCTCAACGCCGTCATACTGGAACAGCAGGAGTAGAGTCTTGTATGGGACTCCATGTGTTATGCCCATACCTCATCAAGTGTATGAGAGACAATATGCCCTTACACAACTGTAGCGAATGTAGCCTTGCACTGGAAATGTAGAAGGATGTCAGCACGCATTATTGGAGATCATGGAGCACTGAGTGAAATCTGATGAGGGCAGATTGATGTCATGGAGAAGATAAACAAAGCCATGCTGAAACGATCTGAAAATACTTAAGAGTGACGATGTAGCTGAAGCGATAAGAGAAACATGTACCTAACGCTAAAGTAATCCTGGGAAAAAAGAAGAAGTAAATCACTGGCCAATTACTGTAAATACGCAGTAACGCAATGCAGAAAGGAAACATGTAGTGGTTTGCTATAGAAGAATATATATAACGTGCCAAGGATGGCCATGATAGGGTAATAGATGCTAGCTCACGTCAAACTCAACCAAGCTACCTCAGAAACAGACAGAGGCTGTAGAATGAGTAGAGGCTGGAAAACCCTGTGTGCAGAACAACAGCAAGGCTATGTTGGCCTAGGATCAAGGATAACTAGTTTAAGGAATAATTGCAAGTCACAAGTGGAGTTACACGGATAAACCCTGAATGTGAGATATTCCTCCTAGATTAAGGAAGACGAAAACATCTGCAACAGCTAAAGTATTGGACCATTAAAAGTGTATGAAGTTTGTGCAAAGTAGAGTGAGCAAATCTCCAGAGGCCAAGGGAAGCAACAGCACCCTGAAAAACTGAATCAAATAACATTAAATAAGAGGCTGACATTGACAAATGTGTGATCCCTTCACATGTGACTCATAGGTTGAAGACAAGGGCTATTCATTAGAGCTCTAGATTAAGGGAGTGGTGTGTTCACACTCCCTGAAATGTTTCATGGCAGTGAGCAGGCTACAAGGTTAACTACAGATGGAAGACTTTGACTGATGGCCGAACGATGAGAGATGATGGATTAATTGGGAGAACAGAGAGTAATTTGACATAATTCAAACCACCTTGGTGCTGCTAAAGAGCCGAAAGTCCAAGGTTGGGAAAGTATGCCAACCAATTGGTAGGGCTATGGGGCAACCTGCTATACAAAGTTGCATAGGCCAGTCTGTAGCTTTTCTGTCTGCTATAATCAGTACTATATGTATTTAGAGATAGTTTGAGGCATGTCCTACAGACAAGGGGCAGCCAATGATGTACTCATTCTTATATGTTCTATATGTAGATATGTTCCCTTAACCAATCCCTTCCTTTGATAGATTTATGATTTGCCACATAGGATGACATCATAGATGACGCATATTGGGGTATATGGTCTCTATGAAATGAAGCTACTGTGTGAGTGTGCATACATCAGTCCTATGCATGTCAGTTCTAACTGAGTTATTAAATAAGAATAAAGTAGTGATTTGCCACATTCCTTGAGTCTGTCGGGTTATTTGGTCGGAGGCCTTTATCTGTAATCCCATCTAGCACAAAAGATGCTTCAAGGTGCTAGAGCACACTTTGTTGAGGTATTTATTTTGGGAACAAATAGCATGAAAATGTGTAGGACAGTGTAGATAATAGCATATATTGGGAAGATATCCCTCGTGGTTTTCTCTGGGGCCTAGTAGATTGAAAATGTGTTTAACAGTGGCAATGCTGATACATATTTTGGAGACAGGCTCATAATTTTATTTTCATGCAACATGAATTTCATAGTGTTACAATGGTAATCGTGGCATATATTGTTGAGAGTGACCCATGGATTTGTTTGTGCACAGCTAGGATGAAAGTTTATTTTACAGTGGAAATGTTGGCATGTTGGCATACATTGTTGAGCCACCATAAACGAGTGTTGAGAAATGCTCCTATTATCTTTTTAATTGTTCTCTGTGGTGACGGCCCCCAGCCCCCCCCTTAAGAAACTCCCTGACTTGGGCCAGGTTTGCTCAATGCCTCTGTCAGTCAGCACAACCTGAGGATGTAATGTACTCCCAGCCACTTGAAAATGCCCTCTGGTATTTCAATAGAATATATCCCATGGTGAGGAGGAGTTGAGGGAACAGCAGATTTAGATATTAAAGAGACATACATTACAAGTATGGGACCCAAACATGGGGCAAGTGGGTCAACTAGGTTCCCAAAAGGGGCAATGGGAACAAGGAGTTCTGAGCCGGTTTACATTAGACCTGAGGAATGACCATTATATCTGCTAGAGGCTTGCCATTCAATACCCAACATAGGCTTGTTTTTTGGGATAGAGTGCCATAAGGCAATGGGGGAAGGTTGCCACTAGACATCGGGGTAAGCATTGGCTATATTAGATTTAATGTTGGGCCACTGAGTAAGTAATCCAACGAGGACTGAATTGTGTGTGTTTATGAGTTAAAAGCTGTTCTTAACAGAAGAGGTCACTATATAACTCAGGAGCTGAACCTTGGGTGTGCGAGGTTCTCTGGTCCAGTCCTGTCCATGCTGCTTGTGACTTTCTTGATGGGATTGATTGGTAAATTATTCATAAAGCGACAATGCACAAGAGATTCAAAGCGCAAAAAGGTAGGGGTGGGGAGGTAACAAGGGAGAACAAGACAAACGATCTTACTAGACCGAGTAAAATCGTGCAAGTGCGCAGGCAGGAAGTGCAGGGGGAAGGTGCGGGGGGGGGCCTGAGTTATGTGCAAGGAGGGCTGGACCTCTCTATGGAATCACACCCAGGTAGTGCATGGAAGGCCAGGCGGCCGTGCAGGGAGGCCAGCAGGCAAGTGCGAGGGACTGGACGGGGGGGGTTATTCTATATGGCTCAGAGGCGCAGCAAGCCGCCAGTCAGCGTAACGATGCAGAAGATGGGGAGGTTCGCAGGGAGAAAGGAGGAGTGGAGAGGTTAGCAGAGGAGAGGCAGAGAGAAGGAATAGGAGAAAAGGAAGGTCTTGAAGAGCTTCCGGAACTTAACTTTAGATAATCAGAAAAGACTGGGCCTCATGATATCGGTATAATTTTTTTTCCAGGTGCCCGAGAATGGGCGATTACCGGGTCATTACGGCCCCGCCGGACACAGTAATTGTCCATTTGCGGGCGCCGGAAAAAAGATGCTCCCCATTCCCATTCGGCTCCATAGGGCTAAATGGGAATGGGGAGGGTGGATGCACCGGCACCGTTTATAACGGTGGCGGTGCATCCGACATATTGTGCTCGCGAGTGCCGCTCTGCCTGCCAGGTCCGACTTGGCGGGCAGAAAGGCACCCGCGAGCAGAACTCATAGTTTGCCGGTACCAGCAAGCTTACCGGTACCGTAGTTCCCGGACCGGCAAACTTATAATGAGGCCCAATGATTACTTCCACAAGTTGCAGTCTAGATACTCTGACTTTCTTTGGAGTGTGCCTGCATGCTCTGCTCTGATGTTATTCTGATTTGTCAATCGCTGCCTTCTGTTGTTGCAGGTGTTAAAGAACATGGCATAGGATGCTTAATTCTCTGAGTGCTGAAGTCAGCTGTACCTTGCATTAAATTGTAATCCTAATTATTGGTCCAATTCTAGCTATTGCCACCATTTGCATTATATGTCGATGCTATGTGAATTGTGTAAAGCCCCCCTCTGCCACAGACAAGACCATGGGATATTATGCTGTTTGCATGGGGTCGCTCAATATATAGGTCTAGTGCCAAGTTAAGGTATGCTTTGGGGTGGGTGCCACAGCGGGCTTGGGACAGGGTTGCAGGATTAGGGTAGTGGCTCAGTGGTTTCTGGCCAGGCGTCAAAGCCTAAAGGTCCTCCCCAGCCCCTTCTAGTCTGGGTTTCTGAAGAGTAGGTTCTATCAGAGGGTCAATAACCTCATTGGCCATCCCTGTCACCTTCCATTGCAGCTTTGAGGTGATGTGTGCATGTCCATGCGATGCCTGGCTGGAGGGGTCAGGTATTGGGCTAGGCTGTCTATTCGAGTGAGTAGGAGTGTATTTCTATGTTTCAGAGGGTACTCCTGGTTTACGACAATTCTTGTTTTAAAAAAAGTTTCTAACTGCTGTCAATTCAAGCTGACCAGTTGCAAGTGGCTTCTACTGGATCCAGTTATTGGCCTGCACATTTCTGGACGCATGCAGAACTGTCATGGATGAGAAGTCAAACTGTTCCTCTTGCATGTTGGAACTGGTTATAGGTGAATAGGGTCCTCCAATGATTTTTGTTTTTATTATTATTTATTTAACTCATCAAATGTGTGTTTATGTATCCTGTCTAATATCCCCAAACCCATATGCTGCTTATGGATTCAGTAGAAGCCTTCTACCCATGTCATTTCCAACAGGGAATTACAATGTGAAGCTTATCCAAACTCTGTATCAGAAATGCAAAACCCAATGGTGATATGCAAGATTCTAAGCTGCTATGAAAAGCTACTGTTATAGATGCGGGCTTGTTTAGAATAATGCCCACAATCCCCTGCCTTCATTCTCTAGCTGCCTAATAATAGTCGGTAACATGGCTCAGCGAGTTACGCAGTTGTTGCTGTGATGTGTGTTTGATCTGCAATAATGATGTATGTAAATATGTGCTATGTAAAGTGCTTCGGATCAAAGCGCTATATAAATAGCAGTTTATAATAATGACTATAATAGAGCCTGCGATGACTTGGGAGACTTAAGGTGGGGTAATATCGTCTCCTGTTATATGGATATCTTCGAGTCATTGATCTACAGCTCTTTGTATAAACATGTAGACGCACAAGTGCAACTACACCATAGCAAGGCCGGCATAGGACCTGGGAAGCGCCTTACTGTCCCCTGGGCTTTTCTTAGTACTGCCCAGTAAGTTTTCCCTTGACCTGCCAACTTGATGAAGACATTAGGACTACATGCAGGGCGCAAGGTCTGCCTGCTCGCCAACACAAGCACAGTCTGACAAGGCGTAGGGATCTGTTGCATTTCGATACGACTGTGCCAGGGCAGGTGCCCAGTGGTGCCAACACACATGACCCAGTTCTTTTTCCTCTTCCGGCAGATTTCAGCATTAAGCATGTTTATCAATTCCCTGTGGTTTCCGGAAGGGGTGTTTACATTGTTATATTAAACAGATGTAGATGCTTAGACAGGTTTTAACATTGTATATGCAATGCTTCTGCCATAGGTGTTGACTTAGCGCTACGGTGCCCTAGGGCTTCTGTGTGCTTTAAAAATACGAATACATAAATAAAATAAATAAACTGCTGTTAGATAGTTCTGAAGGCTTGATTGCTCCAGTTGGTTTTTGGCACTAACTAAATACATAAAACAGATTGTAGCCCCAGTACTTTCCGATGAATCCCCATCCTTGCTCACAATTCACTGCCAAGGATTACATTTGAAGGCGGAACTCCAGGATGGATCTCACAATAAAATTCCTTACAACCAGTAGTGCTAAAAGCACAATTTAATACCACTAATTCAGGTGCTATTTTTCACGTGTATTTTTGCCAAACCCTTGCACTTTCTTCCCTTTTCACCAAAACGAACCTCTCTGATCCATTTGGTCATTGGCCAACTGGCGTAGGAGGGTATTGCTTTGTGATCACTGCTGCCATCTTAACTTTTGAATTCTTCTACTATTGCCGCTCGTCTGGCTCGTGATATCTGTGAATCACAGCAGTAAACTATAGTATCGATCTTTCATTAAATAACGTTAGATCCACACACAGATTGATTTGATGCCTATCTGTGCTCTGTTACTTTGTGTTTAATTTAAAAGTACAGCAGTGCAGCTCCTAAACATAACCAGTCTCTCTGAAATGTTTGCAAAATGTGTCTAAACATGCCATTGGTAGTGTACATGTTGCAATGACATGCATAGTATGTGTGTTAGTGTACTGTGACGCAGCACATCAAGGCCCGTGTATTCCACTATTGAAAATGGGACCTTTCCCTCTGTCCCCTTCCAACTGCACCTTTCTGTGCGTTTGGCTGTGCTGCTGTTGACCACGTGTTTCTTCTGTGCCCAATGGGGTGTGGAAGGGGGGCATCTCTGTGAGGATGTGTAATGAAGCCCCCAAACCTTTGGCACACATGCCCGGCAGGAAAGGTTTTTTGGCAGAGGAAACAATATGATGGATACAAAATTGTGACAAAAACAAAGATCTAATGTGTGTTGAGGATTACTGATCGCATAACTGAAAAAGTCAGGGAAAGAAATAGTCTCTCACCGGAAGTGATGACATATGCAAAGGATTCAGAGAGACACAGTGACGGAATAACAATATCAGAAGCAAAACGACAAAAGACTGAGGAGGGGCTTGGCCTCTTCATTTACCAAGTATTTCTCAGTGGAAAGGGAACAAAGGATTACAAAAACCTCAGGGAGAGCGACATGTGCAAAAGCAGTGTTTTAATGAGACCTGTACAAAACAGTCGGACACATGTGCTGTTGTCAATTACTTGCCAATTGGTAGAAAAAAGTTACTTGACTTTCAAAATCTGCAAAATTGCTTAGACAAAGTCTGCAAACGGAATCTTTGGAGCATGTTCTCAGAAAACACTTAATGCAAGCCTGGCATCCATTCAGCTGGTCCTGACATTTGCAAATGTACTTTTATGATATATTTCCTCTAAAAACGAAGTGGAAAATATATATGTTTCCGTTAACATTTATGTTGCTAAGAAATTGTGGAAAATGATGGCTTAAGGGGATGGTCTAGTAAAAAATGTTATTTAAAAAATTGGATAGGCCATATTAAAAAAAAATACTAGCATTCTCCGTTTTAAAACTTCCTATGTAAAATTTTGAGCTATTCAAGCTCAAAATTCGCAAAAGCAAGCACAGGGGCGCACCAATTTTGTGAAATGAATGCCCTCCTGTGCTGGCTTTTGCTTTTGCGGCACTAATGAAGGAAAAGCCAGCCAGCTGTAGTAAACAAAGGCTACCGCTGGGTGACTTTCCCTTCATTAGTGCTGTAGGCGGAGGACGGGGACCGGAGACCAGAGCAGGAAAGCTGCAGCTGAATCTCGGTAAGTGCTATTTATTTTTTTTACAAAAAATAAGCACTAGCTGCGTTTTTTTTTCTACGTTTTCCGGGCTGGAGGAGCCCGGAAAACGTAGAAATAAAACCGCAGCTTTAAAAACGTTTGAAGCGACCGCAAACATAAATACAACGTTATTGTGTTGGAAAACGCTGCGGTTTTTCTTTCCAAGTTTCTCAGGCTCCTCCGGCTCGGAGGAGCCTGAGAAACTTGGAAAGAGAAACCGCAGCGTTTTCCAACACAAATGCTTTACCATTTGGGGCTCTCGGGCTCCCCACGGGAAGCCCGAGAGCCCCAAATGGTAAAGCAGATTCAGGCAGAAACAACGCGGCATTGCGGAAAACAACCGCGTTGTTTCTGCCTGAATCTGCTTTTCCATTTGGGGCTCTCGGACTCCCCACGGGGAGCCCAAGAGCCCCAAATGGAAAAGCAGATTCAGGCAGAAACAACGCGGCATTGCGGAAAACAACCGCGTTGTTTCTACCTGAATCTGCTTTCCCATTTGGGGCTCTCGGGCTCCCCACGGGGAGCCCGAGAGCCCCAAATGAGAAAGCAGATTTAGGCAGACAACGCAGCATTTAGCATTTGGGTCTCTCGGGATCCCCACGGGGAGCCCAAGAGCCCCAAATGGGAAATCAGCTGCAGGTAGAAACACTACGCGGCATGTAAACATAACCGCATGTGTTTCTGCCTGCTGTGGCTTTCACTTTGGGTCTCCGGTGCTCCCCTGGGAGCACCAGAGACCCAAAGTGATAGCCACAGCAGGCAGAAACACACGCGGTTGTGTTGGAAAACGCTGCGGTTTTTCTTTCCAAGTTTCTCAGGCTCCTCCGAGCCGGAGGAGCCTGAGAAACTTGGAAAGAAAAACTGCAGCGTTTTCCAACACAATAACGTTGTATTTATGTTTGCGGTCGCTTCAAAAGCGACCGCAAACATAAATACAATGTTTTTAAAGCTGCAGTTTTATTTCTAAGTTTTCCGGGCTCCTCCAGCCCGGAAAACTTAGAAAAAAAAACGTAGCTAGTGCTTATTTTTTGTAAAATAAATAAATAGCACTTACCGAGATACAGCTGCAGCTTTCCTGCTCTGGTCTCCAGTCCCCGTCCTCTGCCTACAGCACTAATGAAGGGAAAGCCACGCAGCGGTAGCCTTTGTTTACTACAGCTGGCTGGCTTTTCCTTCATTAGTGCCGCAAAAGCAAAAGCCAGCACAGGAGGGCCTCCATTTCACAAAATGGCTGCACCCCTGTGCTTGCTTTTGCGAATTTTGAGCTTGAATAGCTCAAAATCTTACATAGGAAGTTTTAAAATGGAGAATGCTAGTATTTTTTTTTATGTGGCCTATCTATTTTTTAAATAAAAATTTTTACTAGACCATCCCTTTAATAGTTTTTTTCCTAGTGTTTTTCATTGAGTTGAACTCATAATTTCGCAGTTTTGAAATACAAAAGAAAAATTAGTACATGAACATTTTGCTCACTCGTAGACGCCATGAATTTGCGGAACATTATGCATCTTGCAGCTTGACCAACGTCCTATGGACCCTCTTTGCATGTCAAGTACTGAGACAAAAAGACTCCAAGTAAGTACCCCATGACTGTACTTTACTAGTCTAATGCGATAGTCTTTATACACTGAGGAGCATTTTCATTGGTCGGCTACAGGGAAAAAGCAAAAAAGCTGCTGATGGCCTCTCATTAAGTGCCCCATAATATGAAGTGGCCAGACCCATCACAGGCATAAGATAAAAGGCATCGCCACTTTGCAGAATCAGTCGCCCCAAGGGGTAGCTTCAATTCATCTGATGTAGCCTCTTCTATTCCAAAGAAACTCAGGGCCTCCCACTGAATCTTTAGGATAACTAGAAAAATCCTACCTGGCACTCTCCAATCCAAATTCCAGATGTAGATGTGGTTCCACTTGCTTTATTTATTTATTTATTTATTTATTTATTTATTTATTTATTTATTTATTTATTTATGTATTTATTTATTTATTTATGTATTTATTTATTTATTTGTATTTAGGGCATACAATAACTTCTACAAAATCAATAAAATATGAATTCATACTATTGTTTAACAAAATAACACATAACAAATATACACTAAAAATCGGAGACAAAAGGCTTGATCCATACAGATATTGATACATCGCCCATGTTCTATAGTGGGACTTGTTTTGCAATTTCCGCATTATTTCAATAATCTTAAAACTTGTTCCTAAAATCATATAAACAATTAAAACGGCGAAAACATTATTCTTCGATAATAAAAATGCTTATAATTTGGCCATCTGCACCCATATTCTATATATTAGACTATCGGCTATTGGGGCTATCAAGGTGATTTTTCGAAGTACTCTTTGGCCCAGCAATATACTCTGTACTGTCTAATATGGGTCGCCCCACATTTTGTGTTCAAGCAGTAGATCCAAAACTCAGAACTTTTTACCGACTCATCGTCGTGTGTCAAGAGGCCCGATATGTTCATGTAAATATGTCCTAGCTTGGCACACCCCGTCAGAAGGTGCCTGTTTCCATACACCCTGGAATCTCAGAAACTCTGCAGATGCTACCTTATTTATTTATTTATTTATTTAGACATTTTCGTAGAGCACCTAACCCGGAGGCATCTAGGGGCTTTTTTGCTTAAGAAGGGTGGTTACAGTAGTTCCTGTCATAGGGATATTCCATTGTGCACCACAAATAGTTCTCATAGGGAGCTGATTTGTGCGCATTAATAGTCTTAAAACCATCGCACTTCAGGATCGGAACGGCGTAGCAAATAACGCTGTGGTTTCATAAACCTATGAGAAACTTGCGCAACCTGACTGTAGTTGTGGAGTGTCTGCAGATGGTCATAAATATTGACCCAATCCCATTTTTTCAAACGGCGGGTAAAAGTGACTTTTAGTTTTTGAAAATGTGGGGGATGTTCTCGATTTCAAAAAGAGTTCCCCTCTGCGTTTCAGTTCCAATGATTTTAGCGACAGTGCTCTTAGTTCTAGTTGTATGTATTTAATAGATGGAAGGAGCCTTAGGACACATTGGGCCTCATTAGGACCCAGGCGTTAAGGGGTTAACAGCGCCGTAAAAGGTGTCGGCGCCGTTAAACCCTTAACACCTTACTACGAGGTCCCTTTGGGGCCCGCAAAGGGACTCTCGAGGTAAGTACGGTACCGCAATGTGCGGTACCGTACTTACCGCCTTCCCCATTCCCATTATGCCCTATGGGGCAAAAATGTGAATGGGGAAGGGCCATGGTGGCATGGGGAATTACCGGCCCGCCAACCTTGGAATGGGGTGGTAATTCCCCATTCCGCCATGGTGGACTCCGGCATCGACCATGGTGCTAATAACACCATGGTTTTCCGCCGGAGTCCTAATGAGGCCAATTGTCAAAAAAAACCTTCCGGTACTTGTAACCATGCATCCCGTTTATTGTTCCAGAGTTGAGTTATCACACTAAGTTAGTGCATAATGTAGGTGTTTCGCAAGGTAATTAATATGTAAAAATGAAGACTCCGGAAATGACAGCATTTCAATAATGGGAAACTGATGTCTACCTAATCCCAAAATTAGATACATGCGTGAAATTTAAAGAGCAGAATTATATATGTCCAGGCAAGCCATTTATTATTGATGCAGCAGATGCTATTTGTGGGCTGAAGTCAGACCCTGCAATCCCTGGGGGTTGTGAGGTAGAGGTTGAAGAGTTGATTAAGGATAGGTGGTTAGTGAGTATTTCTATGACAATTTATATGATTACTCACCTTAACCATGGATCTTTTATGATTGGAACAGTTGCAGCATACCGTGTTCTACATATCTGTCCCCATTCAAGATCATGCAACTCCAGGGTGTCTAGCCCATATAACATTCCTGGACATAAACACTGTTTGTATAGGTCAAGAATGCCTCTTAATGTAAACCAGCATGATGGTATATAAATCTACGTACAGGAACGAGATATGTTTGGCTTTTCGCGACTTGCAAAAAGAGACAGTCACCTCTATTCCAAGGTATCTGTAGTTTTGGGTATATTCAACGTTACCTAGTTCAGTAGTTAGGTATTGTTTTTTTACCTGACGTGCAGAGACAAGCCTTGTTTTGGTTTTTATTAAGTTAATAGATACCCCATGTTCCTCCACATAACAGGCAAGGGCATTCAACACAGCCTTCATTACGGATAATAAGTGATCACATAATACTAAGTCGTCAGCATAAAGCATGGCAGTGACAACACAATGACCAATTCTCGGGGGGCATTTAGCATGAAGTGTCATCCTAGAAGGGAGATCAGCTATGTAAAGGTTAAAAAGCAGTGCGGCGAGCATGCATCCCTGTTTGAACCCTCTACCAATGGTCCTGTCACTAGATAGAAGACCATTGTTTCCTAGCCGTATCTGAGCCATTGTCCATGTGTGTAGGGCCACTAAGATTTTTTTTTCTTTTTTTTTTTAAAGTGAGTTAACAATCAACATTCAACTTCTCACATTTCTCATGTAAAAATTCACAAATGTACATATTAAAACATAGCATTTGATACATACAACAACACATTCTAAAGATATGCATATAACGAGAAAAAAAAAATATATGGATTTCCTCTGTTGATGTCACGCTTTCGTATCATTCGTCTCGCTTCCTTCAGCGTGCCTTTGGAGTAAAGCACCATGAGACTTGCGATCAGCTGGCCTGCCTCCGTCTTACTCTGCAACGCTGGATAGTCATGACCCGAGGCAGCCTGGCATCACGCTGTGTGGGTCTACGTCATTCAAATACAGCAGTGAGACTGCGACGTGTTTCGCGCTTGGTTTGGTGTTGCTGCCTATGTGAGTCCATGTCTGCCGTAAACTCCAGCCTGCTGTTCACACATTCGTCACCGGAGGCTGAAATGGGGCCACTAAGATCTGAAGTAGCCATTCAGCAGAACCAAGTGCCTGGAGTTTCTTCCACAGCAATCCGCGATTAACTTGATCAAATGCTGCTTGGAAATCGACAAAGGAAATATAGATTGAAGGACTGTTCTTGGATTTAGCCCTCACCATAACTGAATCTAATATTCGTATATTACCAACAGCGCAGGAGCCCAGGCGAAAACCAGTGCCACCTGATATTACCGCTTTTTGATGAGCGCATAACAAAAACAGCGATTTATTTCGGCCAATTTTGTGCAGCCCTCAAAAGGTATATATATATATATATGTCACACTTTTGAGGGGGTCACCCCAAACTACCAGGCAAGTCGTTCGCCTGCCCGCCTCTACCCCATCTTGGTGGGTTTTCTCAGAAACTAGGGAGGGGTTAAACACCTCATCCCCCTTTCCTCCCCTGCTGCCTCATTTCCCCCACAAATCATTCCACCAACACAGAAACACTGATACTGATATACAAACACGCAAACACACACGCATTAACATATTTACCCATTCCCTCGCCTTTCCCTTACCTGCCAAAAACATTATCCTTCCTCCCCAACAGACATAAACAAACAGACACACACTCAGACATAAACGTGTACAAAATAAAAGTAAGAAGGCCTACCAAAGATGCCTCTGTCTTCCCCCTTTCCGGCCACTCGCTGCCTGTCAGCCGCTGCGTCGAGGGGTGTGACACTTCGATTCAGAAAGACCACTCAAGCAGTCTCTGCACTCCGTATGCTAGGTTTAAGTAGTGACAAGCCAGGCACAGCCTCCTGCCTCAGCAATCCGCCGCGGTTGCTGAAATGTTGCCTCTTTTTAGTCTGGCCTGTTTGGTGGCGCTTTAGTGCCACCTATAAGCCGAAACTACTGCATTAGAGTACAGAAAGGGAGAAATGGACTATGATGAGGGGCACAAAGCTTGTAGGTGCTATATGGTTATTTGCCCAGCCATTCACTGCACATAGCTATGCTAACCACAAGGGCCATTCCTACCCTGATGAAGCCCCCCCTGGCCAAAAAACATCCTCATGGGAAATCTCTATTCTCTCTTTAATCAAGCCTTACCAAACTTTGCACACAAAGTGCCTGCCAGTCTTTTTCTTAAAGCAGCAGGGAGTTAATCACTTAATTTGAGCTGCAAACCCGCTACTGGTCTAATAAAATGTCTTAACCAGTTATGCCTTCAGCCACTCGATTTATAAGCACTATGCATGGCCTTCACTGAGGTTCTGTTAAAAACAAGCATTGGTGAAGCCATCAGTTTTGGCTTGTGTGTAAGTATTAGGCATTTGCTAGGCACTGCTATTAGATGCCGCGTTACTTGCACCATTTTGCATATGCTATCATCAAGAGCCAGTTAATCCCACTGCCAAGTGCCTTCCCCATGTCTACACAAAAGCCCAAATGGTTTTCATTGTCAATCCTTGTTTATGTGTACCAGGACCATTAGTCTGATAGGCAATGCTTTAAACGCGGACCAGCAAAGCCAGGTGAACATCACAGATTGCCCATGTGCAACCAGAGTTCAGAATGTTTCAATGAGTGCTGACATTGGTTCTGCTCCAACAGCTAGCTATATGTGGGTTGGGAGAATAGCTCAGGGAACATCTGCTTGTCTTGGAAGCAAGACAACGACGAGCCGCATCAGTGTGATAGCAGGTCCCGTGCTTAGAGTCTGGACCTCGGGCCGGACGTGTGATATAAGAGCCCAATTTATTTTAAAATGGTGGTCCATGTGAGACACTTTTCTTAACCTAACACATTCTTATATTGAATGGTGAATTAGTGGAGCTCACTGATTTTAACATAAAAATAGCTGTTTCTCTTTCTGTATACACCAAGGACACTAGCATGGGTACACCATTTTAACCAGGCAGGTTGCTGATTGCTTTGTAAAATATTTAAATAGATGTATTCCCTTTCGTACTTCGGCCCCATTTGTGATGAAATTGTACTCATTAGTGTGTAATATGTTTGCAGAAAGATGTTTTATGTATTAACGGGTTCATTCATCATGTGGTTTCAGCTCATTGCAAGGCGGTAAGTACACCAACTTTACCACCATGGTGTAAACTAAGTTTACACCATGGTGGATGGTGGATTTACCGCCCCATTCCAAGGTGAGTGGGGCGGTAAATCCCCATTTCCCATTTACCCTTCCCCATTCCCATTTTTGCCCCATAGGGCATAATGGGAGTGGGGAAGGCGCTAATTACGGCACCGTAAATTACGGTGCCGTAATTAGCACCAAGGCGGTTTAGGGCCATGGATTTTAACGCCTGCTAAAAGCAGCCGTTAAAATTGGAATCAGGCGTTAAGGTTTAACGACGGCGTTAACCCTTAACGCTTGAGTTGTAATGAGGGCCACTGATTTAGCTGTTCAAACAAAGCTGAGTTTAGACCATTAGATTACGACCCAGGCGGTAAGTTACCGCCTGGGCCGCGACTTTACCACCATGGCGTAAACTACGTTTACGCCATGGTGGTTGGCGGACTTACCGCCCCATTCCGACCTTGGCGGGGCGGTAATTCCCCAATCCCCATTTACCCTTCCCCATTCCCATTTTTGCCCCATAGGGCATAATGGGAGTGGGGAAGGCGTTAATTACGCCACCGTAAATTACGGTGGCGTAATTAACTCCATGGTCCCTTAGCGCCATGGATTTTAACACCCGCTAAAAGCGGGTGTTAAAACCTCCATGGCGCTAAGGGACCTCGTAATCAGGCGGTAAGGGTCGGCGCTGTTAACGCTGCCGTTAACCCCTTACCGCCTGGGTCGTAATGAGGCCCCATGTATACAAATGTACCTGTTTCTCTTTAGATTCCTTTTTAAATGCTGTTCTTGTTTATTAATTATATGTTTTATGCAACGATTAATGAAATACTGAAAACACTACACGGTGCAAAATTAAGGACGAGGCGGGAGGACTTTTAATCTACTAATTTAGCTGCGGACTGTTGAACTGGAAAACCTCGGCTCAAAGCCTGCCTTCCTCGCGTTTGAAATCCACTAATTGATAAGTCACATGTGAGCCATCTTCCTCTCCTCATAGAAAAGCAAAATCAATTTCATACTGCCGTGTTATTGATGAGTGCCGTTGGAGCATGAAAATGGCAATGGTGCGCGGTACAAGTCTCAATAACATGCGCCTGGTTACGTAATATTCATCCGCTTCAACCTTGATTACACAAACGCATAACATCACACATTTCCACAAAATCCAAGTGGTCTTAATTTTTTTATTTTTTATTTGTATTTATTTATTTGTATAGCGCACCTCAGCCCGTGGGCATCGCAGCGCTGTTACAGAGGGAGGAAAATTGCAGGAATACACATAAGGTGTACACGGTGCATATGGTTACAGTGAACATGTCTATGCTTAACTGCGACGAGGAAGTTCACACATAGTTCATTGGTATACTTACACATGAAAGAGTGTGCAGCTACTCATGGCTAAGGTGAAGCAGGTGTGTGAGCAAGGTTCTGCAAACAGCCGTGTTTTGAGGGCTTTGCGGAGTGCAAGGTGGGATAGTTTATTCCTGAGAGTGGGAGGCAGGGAGTTCCCCTCTCTCGCACGATGAAGGGGAAGCTGCCGCCTCCTGCTCTGGCGCGTTTAAAGCTGGGTGCAATGAGTCGGTGGGCGTATGGAGGTCTGGTGGTTCGGGACGAGCCGGCTAGACTATTCTTGAGGACACACAGGGGGATGTATGATTGATGCACTCATGCGTGATGGTGAGGGTTTTGAAGGGGACACGTTCTTTGACCGGGAAGCCAGTGTGATTTACGTCTTGCGGCAGTGATGTGTTCTCATTTGGAGATGTTAAGGGCAGCTCGGAGTGCATTGTTTTGGATAGTTTGGAGTTTCATCGGTTTTTTGAGGATGTAGCGGAGGATGTTGCAATAATCCAGTCTTGAGCCTATTATCGCTCTTGCTATGAGAGGCAGTTTTCAGTGGATAGCAATGGTCTGGCTACGTTAATCAGCTTAGTGTGGTAGGCTGCTGAGGAAGCAGTGTCATGGGACGGGCTACGTCTAGATGGATTTCAAGTGTCTTGACAGAGGGGGAGACAGGGATCTGGCTGTTGTCGATCGTGAAGGAAGTGTGTTGGTTGTTCAGCTTATTAAGAGTTTCCTTTGAACTAAGAGGATTTCTGTTTTGTACCCGTTAAGGCAGAGCCAATTGGCTGCCATCCATGCCTGAATGGTGAAAAAGACAGAACTGAGGGCCTTGGCATCTGTTTCATAGTTGCCAGAGAGTGGGAGGAGGACTTGGCTGTCATCAGCATAGTTGGAGGAGGCTATGCCGATGGAGTCCAAGATGTCGAATAGTGGCCTGGTAAAGATATTATAGAGCGTGGGGGAGATACAGGGTCCTTGCGGGACACCACCTTGGATGGTGGCTGTGTCCACGCAGGCCTTATCTGAGAATACTCTCATGGCTCTACCTTCCAGGAATGATGTAATCCAGGATGTGGTCTTGGGGGAGAAATGGGCTGAGGAGGTGGTGATGGCAAAGGATTTTGTGGTCCACTAAATGAAATGCAGCAGATAAGTCTAGGAGGGGGAGTAGGGCCGGCTTGCCTGTCGATAGGCATTTCGTGGTTCAAGTGCCTTAAAATGTCCCATAAGAGAACATAGAGCGCACGTGTCTTCCACATGTAAGCACTCCAATGTGTTGGATATTTCCGCCACTTTTCTTTTTTTTGCCACAATTCATTCCACAGGATCTTAGTTAGACATCTCCAGACCTTGTACTGTGCCATTTTATTCTAGATTTGTGTAACCAAAACTAGACACAATAATAACCACCACATGCTTGAACAATTAGACTCTTTTATATTCACACATCAGAGAGAACAGATAGACAATCAAACCATTTGGTATAGTGGTGAGCATAGAAGCATACGGGGTGTTTGCATGGACATATGAGAAAGCAGAACAGAAATACGAATTTTACAGCAACAAGCATTTTTCATCGAGACAGCAGAGTAATTCAAAAGTAAGTAGCTTCTCTCCAGCCTGCGACATCTTAACCGGCACCTTTTGGTTATGAATACACTACACTATGAGACAGTTTCAGCTCTCAGTTACCCCCCCTACCCACATATTAGATTAGCACAATTAAGGTATTGTGACCCCGTCTGCATGATTAAATCAACCCCCAGCTACTAAATTTAGAATCAGGCTACTTCATCAGTCACTCTGTACCTCATAAACAGAGGAAGATGGGCCTCTTCTGTGTCAGTTTGACAACGGGCCAACTTACCCTGCAGATAGGGGTCCTAAATGATAAATTGATTGATTGATTAATTGGTTTTTGCCCTGTTTATACTCACACTAGGATCTTTGCTCTTACGGGTCAAATTTGACTTGTCAGGCTCTTTTTGCTGCCAAGTGCGATCAGCCTGTCCCTGCCAGAACACTGTCCCCAACTTGATACAGCCTTCCAAGGACTCCCTTCTGCAGCTACACCGGTCTCCAGAGCCACAGCTATGCAGGGCTGCCTCTCCTTTCTCCAGCCCAGCCAGAAGCAGCTCTTCTCTTTCCACAGCCAGCTTGCAGACCCACTTGAACACCCCTTGAAAAAACCACCAGGCCCAGGAAGCCAGGAAGAACTCCACCTTTTTTCTGTTCTCCCCCTTTTAAACAATTCACCACAATCCAGTCTCCGTCCATATGACTCCTAGGATTTTTAAATGTTTCCCTCCTATCCTGTTATGTCACCCGTTCCCACGTCATAATTTCCGGCCTCGTTCATTAACTCACTTCTAATTTCATCACGTGCCAGAACCTTTTAGCACTTTGCAACACCTGCCCAGGCTTAAATAATCTGTGGACAGTATATGGAACACACCACCCGACAATGTTGCTTGTTCTTCCTTCCCCTCTCTTCCTGTTCCACACAATTCATGTTTATTCTCACGGCCCTTTTTACAGCTACACTGGACATTCTGACTCCCATAACACTGCTTTTCAGTTTTTGATTTTTCATCATTTTCTGAAACTGGTAATGCACAGCCAGTGGAGTGTGTGTGCCTGCTGCACTGGGCACTGCCAGAGCCTGTGGCCTAACAGATCTGGCCAATGCAACTCATCCCTATATTAATTGTTAGTACCCATGCTCACCCCCCTTTGTTGTTCTCAATACTAAATGTTAAAATCTAATGTCACACTACACATAGCACATGCTGTACAGACTATAGCTCATAGTGCTTCCTACAAAGGCCACCAAAAGTGGCAGATGGGCCCTTTATAAGACCACTAACATTACATTACATACGTGTATCTATACTTGCATAAAGACACAAAATCAACTCGTTGGCAGCATTGACCCCACAGGTTTTGTTAAGGCTCCCCAGTAATGATTTCTAGAGGCACCCCAAGAAGTGCAGGTTGCTACATAATTTACTTCCTGTGTTCTTGCTCTTCTCAGCAACATCACTGCCAGCTCTACCTACTAACATCCTACTATTGTGTTTCATTTGTTTTGGCTATTAGGTGGCACTCAAGTGCCACTTTTAAGTCACAATTATTGTACTGGAGTTGAGATAGTAGGGGAAAGTGATATGAGGCGATACTCCGCTTGTGGGTGCTTTTTGATAAATTTCGTACCCATGATGACCCACGGCTACGGTAAACCCACCCACTACATGCCCTGCCGGCCCAAAACACATCCTCCTTGGATCTCTTTCAGCTATCCCTGTCAAGCAGTAGCATCAAACTAAGTGCTGTATTGTGCCTGTCAGTGTAATTTCTCAGCAGTCTTTTTTCAAATGTTAACGGCTGAGCTACAGCTGTACATGAGGTCCTTGAATAATAAAAATATCTTAACCAAGTGTGCCTTGGGCAACTTGACCTATAAGCAATATATGTCCGCAAGCACTTGTTCCTTAAACTTAAGTTGTGTTAAAGCACGCATTGGTAAAGCCATAGGTTTTGACTTATGTATAGGTATTAGGTAGGCATTTGTTAGGCACTGCCATCAGATGATCAAGTACTCACATCTTTTTCCAGGTGTTGAAATATTATGGCCAAGGACTAACATTATGCCAGTGCCTGTGTCATGACTATAGAAAGTCTGTACTCTTAAGTTTGCCACTGCTTGCTTTTTACATGAACCCTATGATTCCACAGTGTGGAATGTGAAACCACAAATGAAGTATGGATATACAAAGAAATTAACTTTTCCAATAAACATGGGTATGTAGGCATTTCGGATTGGAAATGTGTGTACGTATGGGGGGGGGTCAGGCGAGGATGTCAGTAGTTCCACCTAAAACATGAATAATTTCATTATTAAAATGATAACTCAAAAACAAATTTACACCAGAAACCCAGTCGAATTGCTGTTGATGTCGTTGAAATAAATCTAATTGCAGCATTTACATTTTAACTAGATTTGAACAAGTCACACGTGTTTTTTTCCCAAAGGGATATAACCTCTGATCCTTGAAACCAATCTTGACCTATGTATTTTTGCTATAATGGACAGAAAGTGCCAGACAAGACACCTTATTCAGCAAGATGTGTTTATCAGAGTAAGTGGTTTCTAGGCAAAGTGTTACACCTCAAACATTGAATATAAACTGTAGACAGGAAGAATCTACTTAAAAATCACAAATGTATGGTGGAGATGTGCAACCTTTGGCTTGCCAGAAATATTGGACTACAAATCCCATCAGTTCTAGCCAGCATAATCAATGTGATTCCAATATGGCGGCCCCATTGCCCATTGCAGCCCCTCCAGCCAAGGGTCCCGAGGCTTAGGGCAGCTCCCACAATTGCAGCTATGGAGGGTGTTAGCCGGTGTTCGTCATGAGAGCATGCCGTGCAGCCATCAACCAGCAGTGACTGACAAGTTAAGAAATGTGTGGGCAGGGGGAACAGACATTACTGCTCCCTATTTAACTGTCCTTCCTCTGTTATTACTTCTATTTTCTACTACTGCAGTCTTTTGCACTTGGCAGTTGTATGATTTCCCTATCTGGAATTGGTGGGTTTTCCTCCCTTCTGAGAAAGTCAAATCTGTGTGTTCTTGCATTTGCTGCTGTGTTTCAAAATTAGGCTTGTTCCTCCATTTGCCGCTGTGTTAAAAAATCGGGCTTATCCCTCTTTGCTAGGAAAGTGTGTCCTTACATTTACTGCTGTGTTTAAAAATAAGGTTTTTCCCTCTATCCCTCTATCTAGTTTCATCTCTCTGTACTGATAACTCACCGCTAGGTGATCTGCTTTCAGCCTTATGTTGTAATCTAGGCTGTCTTTCCCTTCCTGGACACTTGACTCTAGATTGTGTCATTGCTGTTGGTTGTAGCTTCTGTCATGCTCTGGGGTACCTCATCTTTCCCTCTATTCCTCCTCCCTTTTCTATACAGTCGTCCTCAATGGTGCTCTCAATCTCCCCTATCTTCTCTAATTGCTTTTCTATCACCTATCCTATCCCTCTGATGAAGTCTGGAAGGAAAAGGTTCACAAAACATCTCCTGGTCCAATACAGGCCTACCCACCTCTGATACCTATGGCGCTCTTACAAGCAGACTTTAACCGACACGCTCTTTGTTGTTCCTTTGCCGGACCTCTTAATTCCCCTTCCGGTCTCTGTGCTTTCCCCTTTCTTTTCCTCTCCCATCAATGGTGGCACCCGTTGGTAGGTACTCTTGGGTCATCGTTAATATCTACCTAAACAGCACTGTCATAGTCCAGGGCTCTCAGTCCAATCTCCTCCTTCTTGATAGGCATCTTCCATCTCTCATCAACTTCCTCCCCCCTCCTGCCACCTCTCTTTCTGCCACCCCTGAGGCACCACTGCCACCTCCAACGGGTGTACCACACTCCTGTACCCCTTCTCGGAAGACCGTCAAAAGTGTCAACCTGCTCTACCTAGCTACCCTCAACTCTCACTCTGACGTCAAACACTCCTCTAACATCTGCCACCTCCGTGAAAACTTTGCCGTAAACGTCTTCGCTGTCAATTAAATGTGGTTCACTACCAGCTCTGTCACAGGTTTTACACTCTCCTTACTGAGGGGTACAAGATCCTCTCTAAATCCTGGCCTTACATGCCTGGCACTGAGTGTCCCTGATCTTCCCTGAGTGGGTCTGTGCTACTATCATCCCCACTCAGGCCTACTCATCTTTTGAATGCATTGTCTACAGGCTTGGTATCTCTCCTGGCCTCTCTCTGACCCTGGCCACCCTATACAGGCACCCTGGCCAGGTCTCCCACTTCCTCTCTAAATGGGCCGACCTCACCTCTTCTCTCCTTGCCTTCTCCTCCAAGCTTCCCCTCCTCAGAGACTTCAATATTCACCTCAATGCCCCTGATGTGGCCTCTGGGCTCTTCCACAACCTCTGTGACTCTCTTGCTCTCTCCATTCTTCACTTCGGGCCAACACACTCTGCCGGTCATACCTTGGAAGCTGTCATTTCTTCAGACATCCTCATCTCCAACCCTCTCATTACTCTTCTCTTCTGGTCTGACCATGCATTCCTGTCCTCTCACCTGGACCTCCTGGATCGCCCCACTAAAAACCCTGCCCCAGGGCCAGCCTCCGTCTCCATTATTCGACCTATGAAGCGATTGTCAGTTGCCGCTTCTTCCACCACCTTCATCTTCTACACCTGCCACTGACTCTCACTCTGACTCAGCCCTTACTAACTTTCAACTCTCCATCTCCAACACTCTGGACATCCTTGCCTCTGTCATGCCTTCAAGTATAACTCCTGGTATGACTCTGACCTGGCCACTCTGAAATACAAGAGCAGAGCGGCTGAGCGGAAGTGGCAGGCTTCGAGCACATCCTCTGACAAACTGGCCTGCTGCCTGCTCCAAAGGCAATGCAGACTCTCCATCTGCTCGAAGAAGAGGGCCCATATCCAAGCCTGCATCTCTGGGGCCACTAAAACCACAGCTGAACTTTGCCAAATCTGCAAGGAACTTGCCAACCCTACTGCAGTCTTCACTTCTCCTCTACCTTCCCTGGGACTCTGCACTTCTCTGGCCTCTCACTTCATTTCTAAAACTCAGGACATCTTGTCCTCACTCTCCTCTACTCCTCACCCTTCTCCCTCACCCACTTTCAGCCCTCCCTTGGCCCCCCTTGAACACCCTCCTACTCTCCTCTTTTTCTCCCATAACACTTGATGAGGTTTCTAGACAGGTCTTCCCTTTGAAAGTCTCATCCAAACAGGTGCTCCCCTGTGCCTCCAGAACTATCAAGGACAACCTTTTCTCCCCTGCACCAGCATTGGCTGATTTCTGCAATCACGCCTTTGCCACTGGATGCTTCCACTCACTCCTCAAGCACTCCCTTGTGCATCCTCTCCTCAAAATCCTACCGCCCTAGCTCCATTACCCCCTTCCTGGCCAAACTCTTGGAGAAGCTGGCCATCTCCCCGCTTATCCACCACACTAAATCTTTTGGTTGTCTCCACAACCACCGGTCTGGCTACAGAGCTTCCAGCGGCATGGAAACTGATCTCCTGAACACCCGTGAAGACCTGCTCTCTAATCTCAACTCCAGTGCTCATTCTGTTCTCATCCTTCTTGACCTTTCATCTGCCTTTGATAAGGTCAATTATGCCACCCTGATAAATCGTCTCTGTTTTACCCTTTGCATCACGGACCTGGCTCCGGACTGGTTGACCTCCTTCCTGTCGGACAGACCTTACCATGTTCAACGGGGCACTTTTCTCTCCACCATCTCACTCTCTACCTGCAGAGTCCCTCAGGGCACTACCCTCTCCCTGTGGATTTTCAACATCTACCTGGCTCTTCTAGTCCATCTTATCTCCACCTTCTCTCCTAACTTCCACTGTTATATGGATGAGGCACAGCTCTCCTTCAAGCTTCCCTCCTCTGCCTCCTCCTCTTTCTTTTTCATTCCTGACTGCCTGTCTGATATTCAGGCTTGGTGTACTGCTAACAATCTCTGCGTTAATGCCAGTAAAACAGAAATCCTTCTCATTAGGACCGCTTCTCCCTCTTGCCCTCCCACACTCTGGCAGCCTTCCATAGGCGCCCTCTGACACCCTCCTGTGAGGCAAAAAATCATGGTGTCATCTTCGACTCCTCTCTCACCTTCTCTCCTCATATCACGGATATTGCCAAGAAGGCCCACTTAAAGCTGTGCCTCCTCAGAGGCATTTTCCCTTTCCTCACCTTGTCCCAGAAACTCAATGTCTCTAGAGGTATGGTCCTCTCCAGGCTGGACTACCAGCATGTTCCTTAATCTGCCTAATTCCTCCCTTCGCTACATACAACTAATCCAGAATAGGACTGAAAGACTTATCCTTGGTCTCAAGCCCAGGGGCCGGATCTGTTTAGCCCTAAAATCTCTCCACTGGCTCCCGGTTGCTGCAAAGATCCATTTCAAGACCCTCTTCATCCTTCACAAAGCTTTCTAGGGCCTGGGACCACTTTACATCCAACTGACTAAATGCTCCCTGCTAGACCCCTTTGGCCGTTTAGCTCAATTTCTCGGCAGATCAGACGCTTTTCCAAGCTGGGAGTAGGGGGTAGATGTCTCTCCTCTGCAGGTGCCTCCCTCTGGTATGGCCACCCTGTCCCTCTCATGATCCCTCACCATTTTTTATTTTTATGTATTTATAATGCACCTATACACAATAGGCTCGATTCATGGAATTCTTTGCACGGTTCAAAGTGACTTTGTGCTGCCGACACAAACCCTAAGTCATGTAACTGTGCACAGTGTATTTTTGGAGTGCAAAGTTTGTACTGCAAAAATGACTATGCACTGACTTTGCACTGACTTTGCACTGCAAAAATATACTTTGCATGGTTCCATGAATCAGGGTTTGTGTCGGCAGTGTAAAGTCACTTTTCAGCAGTGCAAAGTCACTTTGAATCGTGCAATCGTGCAAAAAATTCCATGAATCGAACCGTATTGTGTATAGACGGATTGTAATTACCCAATAAATATATATGAATAAAAATGGTGAGTGATCATGGTAGTTGTAGTCCAAAATATCTGAAGAGCCACAGGTTGCAGATCCCTGGTGTAGGGACTAGGGGAACTCTACATTCATGAAGAAAAGAAAGGTGGACGAGCAAAGAGGCGCATCACGTGTTCCTGCCTCTGTACATACAAACAAAAAAAAGCATTCTCGTGAAACATATGATCATGTTTGCACCTCTAATTTCCAGGGAAACGTAGTCTCTGAACTAAAGAGTCCCAAATGGAGTGCTTTCAATAAATCATAACTACTGTTATTGCACTGAATAACCCTCTCAAACCACTAATTGTCAGCCTCTCCTATAATCACAAAAGAGGAAAGACCATGTGCAAAGCAGGCATGGTCTATGCAAAAGGTGCAGTGACTGCTGGGGCACATATCTTCTACATGTGACCACCAGCAACGCGGAACAGATTTAAGCCACATTGGGGTGTAATTTGGGTCTCTAGGCACACCAAACCTAAGGTTTTTAGCAGAAGCAACACTGGCATCGCATGTTTGGCTGTGTTTCAGTTTGCATGCTTCAGTTTGCATGTTTCAGTTTGCATGTTTCAGATTTGCAGAAGTTACTCTGTTACATATGAATACAAAAGACAATGGCCCTCATTACGACCCTGGCGGAGGACCATGGTGCAATTTGCACCATGGTCCATGGCGCAAAGCTGCCAACTCCGCCATGGGGGTTGGCGGACTTACCGCCCCATTCCGACCTTGGCGGGGCGGTAAGTCCCCAATCCCCATTTACCCTTCCCCATTCCCATTTTTGCCCCATAGGGTATAATGGGAGTGGGGAAGGCGTTAATTACGCCACCGTAAATAACGGTGGCGTAATTAACGACAAGTCCCGTAGCGCCATGGATTTTTCCGCCTGCAAAAAGCAGGCGTGAAAATCACCATGGCGCTACGGGAACTCGTAGTCTGGCGGAAAGGTACGCCATGCTTTACGCCGGCGTAAACCCCTTTCCGCCAGGGTCCTAATGAGGGCCAATGGATTTATAGTTTTTTTGGAGTATGGGGAAAATTCCTCTGACACTTTAAGTGCGACACAGTTCAAGGAAAAAGTGAATTCAGTTGATCACACGCCTGTCGCAGGCAGAATCTCCCAGAATACCCCATAACCTTATTATAAAATACTGCACTATATAAAACTTTATGCCAGAATCATCTTGCTTCAAAGCACTGCATTAATTGTCATTGTTATCCAAATGAATGGTACTCATGTCAGCAATTTCATAACACTCACAAGCTGAACTGACCATCCAGGGATTTGAACCTGCGCACTGCATTCTGAAGAACGACTTCTAGGAAAACCATGGAACATTCATAGCTATCGTACTGGCTTGGACGGGTAGAATGGGGCCAGTCATTCATCATCTTGTTTGAGTTGGAGCACAAACATGTTACCTAACCAGCTAGTTGAGAACGACGCGGTAGAGGCAAAAGGGGTGGAGCTTGTAAAGGCGGCCCCAAGGGAGAGGTTGCAGCTGGATGATAGAGAATGCAAAGGACTGCTGTTCAGGAGCATTTTGGCGAAGATCTATATCAGTGGCGGGGAACCTCTGGCCCTCCAGTTGTTTGGAATACAACGGCCATGATCCCTTACCAATCACTATTGGCTGGGGTTGATGAGGGATGTGGGCCAAAACATCTGGAGGCAGGGCAGGATTCCCATCGCTATTCTAGATGCTAGGGAACCACAAGTGGGGTCTGGCAGGAAATGAACAGGTTTTATTTATTTATTCATTCATTCATTCATTTATTTATTTATTTATTTATTTATTTATATATTCCATGCTGGAACACGAACATCTTCATTCTGCATCAGTCTGGCGCAGAAAGATACATTTCTGGCAATGCACAGAGTGGGTGCGATAGGGAAAAAAGGGTGCCACCTGCTGTGGTGCCTTGGCAACGTTATAATAAAGAGGCTCAAAGTTGTTTGAGTTTGTTGAAGTTGGTTGACAGGTGAGGAGTGGGAGATAGATAGACAAGCATGCACAAGTGCCACGATGCCCCCGGGCTGACGTGCGCTCTACAAATCTGAATAAATAATAATGTTAGTGGGTTTGGGGGCCTGATCAAATAGAAGGAAGCCCGGTGGAAGATTAAAGGGCAGGAGCAGAGGCCAAGTGACGGCGTGGTGGGTGGGGGTGTCATGCTGACCACTATGAGTTTGAGGGAAGAGTCAGACAGGCCACTGAGGGGAGTTGGGATGAGCTGTTTAGGGGTGGTGAGATGGTTAGGGAGGTCATATAATACATTTGGTTTGTAGGCATGTACTAGCTTGTAAAATGTGTGGTCGGAGCTTTGGTTGTTCGTCATAGCCTGGGGGGTTTGCCTGCCACATAGGGCCCAGCAGGAAAAGGGCCCGGGAAAGGGTTATGGGCAAAGGGGCAGTGTCAGAGGCTGGGGTAAGAACTGGGATTGGGGGCAATAAAAATGCTAAAGAGGTTTTGACACCATATAGGGACTGGGGCAAGCATCATTCTATTTTTTTTTTCTGTTGATCCCATGTACTGCACTGCCCCCCCCCCACTTTTCCCCTTCCCGCATCCCCTGCACTTGCTCGATCTCAATGTCACCTGGCCTAGAAGGATCGCTGTCTCTGTCTTCCTCTGTTCCCCCTCCCTTGCCTCATCGCGCCTTGGAGCACTTGTGTATAATATCATATCATATCATCTATTCACCACATCACAAAGTACTGCACCGCCACCCCTGCTGTCTGTATGTGAAAACAGATTATCTAACATGAGGTCCTATGTATCATCTAGACCCAGTCCTGCATTTGCTGGTGCATGCTGGGACTGTTGGATAGGATTTCATGCTACACATACAGGTTTGCAAGCCCTGGAATAGAAGGAACACCAGAACTGGCCGAATGCATCACACATTCCATGTGGCCTCTTAGCAGCTATTGAAAGATGGACCTCACACCTGCAGCATCCCTTGTGCAAGAGATGGACGATGAGAATTCCTGTGTCCTTGTAGCCTTTCATTGCGGACCGTCCGCAGACCTCCAGGCAGGGAGGCCCCAACTCCTCCCGTGTGTATCCCAGATAAGATGAGATAGAGTATGAGACGCACACAAGGAGCAAGGTGACTCTGCTGTTTATTAGACAAAACGGCAGGGATGGGTCAAGGAGCGCACGGGTTCGTCCTGACACACACTCAATCGTGGGGCTCGCAGGCCCTTTTTACTGTATTATGACGCGCTACTTGCGTCACTTCAGAAAGTTAACAAAAAACCTATCGCCACTCTTAATTGGGTGTTCGAGTGGTAGGGTTAGTATAGCACACATATAGAGAAAGATATTAGTGGACAAGGTGTAGTCAGGTGGTATATCTGGGTTGTCCCTACAATTAGATACATGAAAATTGTTACATGAAGGCTCCTGAGGATTGGCTAAATGTGCTGGCGTCAGTGATAAGAGCCCCATGTTCTGATTGGTGCGCCCGTGAGCTTCCCAGCCTGGGACCACCGTCGTTCCCAGCTCTCGGTGTACCTGTAAGTTGCAACAATGTTTCACTTATGGGTACATGCAGACAATGTGAGGACTTATTCATAGCTAGACGGGGTACCGTTCCCACTGTTGCAGATGTCCATTGAGCCTTTCAAGTGTATCTGCCAGTGTCTTGTGGCGAGGGATCCAGACGCCTCTGTTCTCCCGGGTTTGGCATCTCGTCAGGTTCGGCTTGATCACGTGGGGAGGGACCGTGAAAGAGGCATAATTCTGCACAATTAATATTGTTTTTCTACTGTGCGTCTGGTTTAATTTGTCGGTGTGACTTTAACGTTGGTGCGCGGAGTGCGAGGTTGCAACATCGTGCCTTTGATGATTTGCTCTTGGAACGTGGGTTTGCAACATTGCGACCTTGGTTGGTTGCTTCGCCAAGCTCATTCTGCAGGATCAGCAACTGACTCTTGTCTTGTTGATGTCCACGGGAGCTCTTGTTTGAGGCCTACTTTGGCCCGGTGCATAAGTTGTCCGTTTGGTGCACAGGTGCTTTAGGTTATAGGAGCATATAATTCCATAACCAGTATTGTCTTTATTATATTTCTCATGGTGGTAACTGGTTTCAAAGAGAAGCGTGAGCAAGCTAGTAAAAAGTTCATGACGCGTCTTGCGTTTCTGCATTCTGAAAGCCTATATAAAAATAATAAAGATGCACGTCCGTGAATATGCCTGTCGCCTACGTCATAGCACTGAGTATATTCTTCGTGTAGGTTGGTGTGGGAATGTCCAGTGTGTATATTTGTTCAAATGTGCTTCCCGTTGTCTAGGTCGTCATGGCATCTCTAACGACGTGTAGATTTTAGTCTAGTTGATCCGCGCCGCAGGTGTCGGCATGGCCAGTGCGGGCTGCTGGGCAAGCAGATGGACACATCCGTATGTTCCTGTACCAGGGTATCTGGTCGTCTGGTAAATGGGCAAACTCTTCTCGTGGCGGGTGTTTGGGTCGTGACCCTCTAGGCCAAGCGCGAGAGGTGAAGGACGGGAGCCTGGTTTTCCATTCTCCCACTTCAGTCCCCCCTCTGGTCGACTTGTCGACCACAAACATATCCTTCTCGTTATCTCCTCTTACTCGCCATATCTTAGTTATTCCTCCGAGATGTCCATAGTGGTTTACATGATCTTCAAAGGACCAATACATATATTCACAGGTACCCCCAGGAGTACAGTATACCCATCTTCCTATGTAGCTCCTGGGGTTTCTTGGGTTCTCGGTCTTTACTGATGGTGGGTCTAGATGGTTGGTAATTATTTGGGTGCGCAGCTTCTCCCTTTCCTGTATTATTACACCTGTATGCTGGCCGTCATCTGCTGGCATCAAGGGGTGCATTCCCACCATTTCCAGCAACTCGTCAGTAGTGCGTGCCTTTCGTGCCTTCCAAAATCTAATTATGATCAGGGTAGCTCCAGCCAATATAGTACAGCCCACTATTATTTTCAGTCCATCTGACAGCCAGGATGGCATCCACGACCATAATAGTGAAAACCAGCTCTCATCCTTGTTCACACCATTGCTTTCATCCGTCATTTTGGAGTGCATCTGAGCTAATTGCGAAACTGCTTCTGTCAGTGTACCATTGTCAGCATCATTGGCAGGTATGAACGTGCAGCATGATTGTCCTATCTTTGCACAAACTCCTCCTTCCATTGCTGTGAGAAGGTCCAATACATATCTGTTCTGTAGTGCTACCATCCTTACAGCTTGCAGCTCCTCTTTTATTGCGTTGAACCCATTTACTGTAGAATTGATGGTCATCATTAGTTCCCACCTAGTTATTTGGAGCCATTTTGCGTTTGCGTAAGCCTGTAATCCCGGGTGTATTATCGAGGAGAAGAACATTGCTGCTCTGCTGAATAGTCTGTGTTCTGGCGGTATTGATGTTAGTGCCGTTTCCGACCTTCCCCACAGGTAATTTCCTGTCAGCGGCTCTCCTTGTCTTTTTCTTCTATTTAGGACAGTGTCATTGCTGTTGGTCCTGTTCCCTTGCTCCTCCTGGAGTGGTGCAGATCTCTTTCTTCTCTTATCCCCTTCATTCATTCTAGGAAATTTCGCCACATCGACGTGCTTCTTAGGTACCACTAGTGATGGTACATTGACGTGTACCATTGTGCACACACCATTCCACAGGGGAGGCAGTGTATGGTATGCCTTTTCTCCACAGGCCCAATAATGGTCCATTATTACTGCTGTTCCCGCTCCCCCCTCAGGTAACTCCGTCACACTTGCGCAATTGGTGTTATATCCTACGTCCACCTCTCCTTTATGCTGGTAACATACCTTGGGCGCAGTCAACGGTAGTATCGTTATTGGGTCTTCATCTTCTTCTACCCACGTGAGCATTGGTACATACTTGATCCACGTCGTCCAACATCGGTGATTGTGTGTCTCGATGGTTGAGATAGTTTCTTTTGTTACCATGTTGCTGCCAATCACTCCTATCTCCCAGCTGTTATCCAGATACACCTTTCCTGTTATCGTCAGTAGCGGCCTCTCCCAGCATCCTTGTTTGCCCGGAACTTCAGTGGCGTACCAATCACATGGTAGATACTGCAGTGTTACTTTCTGTGTTTCTCCTTTTGCAGGGCCACTTGTTATATATTTGAATGCTTCAGCATGTAAACTGGTTTTGTGATAACTCAAGTAGGTCTTGAGGAAGTTGTTTTCATATGGGTATGAGTCTCGTGTTTTCCATGTCATGTGCACTACAGTTCCTTGAAATCTTCCTTTCGTCTGGAACAGTGCCAAGTATATTATGCACTGCGCTATCTTCTCATTTATTTCTGTGGCAACAAATGTTCGTGAAGCACTCATGGCGTATGGTATTAATGAGCAGACGTAGCAGCTATCCTCAGTTGTCTGCTTACCAATGCGGGTCATGTGTTGGTACCATATGTTGTTTGTGACGTGTGCTGAATCTTGTACATAATTATCAATACCTTTATTGTCTGAGTATGTGCTGCGTTTAACTCTATTTTTCTTTGGTGCAATGTTACTACTACCACCTGACGTAACACCTGTTGCAGCAAGGAACGGGGGTATATTAGGTTTGGGTGCAGCAACAAAATTGATAGCACAGCTATACTGCCATACAGAAGCAGCCAAAAATCCGGTGATCATCAAAATCCCTATTATTTTTATTACAATTGCTAATCTCACCGGCATTTTGCTCTTACCTTGCTGCAGTCCTGGCAGCTTATTCTTGCGACGTTAAAGTTGCCCGCCTAAAAATTCTCAGAAATGCTCGTTTTAAATGTTAGTTTTGTTTTGTTTAAGCTCTCCCTATCAAATAGTCATTCAGTGCCCAGGCGAAGAGCTGCTCCCACGCTACTCTAAGTGATTGGTCTCTTAAGACCGGCAAGTATGGGCGGAGGTGGGGCATGTAATATTCTATGGCCAGGAGGAAGGCTGTGTTGTAAACACGTACCCTTCTTCTTTTTAGGTATGTTGGCCTTTTTATTTCGTATACAAATTGGTGTGACAATTCTTCTGGGTAGTTATCGTCTGGGAGTACCATCTACGCCTGGACAGTGGACTTTGTTAGTTAGCTTTCTACTTAATAATACAATAATACGCAGTTCCTGTATGTGCGAGAGAAAAAAGAGAACATTCACGTGTTTACATGTGTATTTGTGCGGCCAATGTCTTTCAGTTTAAGTTACAACTGTCCTTTGCAGTCAATGGGCGGGGGGGGAGATGGCGTAATTATTTTTACTCTTTGAACGTGTGACCATGGGGTGGGCAGTGTAGTGATCACCCCTTTCTTCGTCAGTTGTTGTCTCTGGGGTGTCTGGGTAGTGAGAAGGTAAGGGAACAATTGGGTCGTTGTCTGTGGTAGAACTTCCTTCCGCTGTCAGGGATGTTGTTGCTGTTGTTCCAATGGACCTGTCGTTGGCGCTGGGGCGGGTCTGCAGTTTGTATATCTTTACATCATGTAGATGGTTCCAAGCACGCTTATCCTTTAGTTTTACTGCTCTTGTTGATACGTCTTCTACCAGATGTGGACCGGTGAACCTTTTGTCGTTCCACCTTCTATTGAAATTGCGAAGTAGCACGTGGTCACCTTTGGCTAGTTTGCACAAGTTCTCTTTTTCTAATTCTGTACTGGCGCCTTCTTCTTTATCTCTGGTGGACCCGCCCCGCGTGCGCTTGAGCTGTTGAGACACAAACACAACACTAGTAATCAAAGACGACACATATTGATACATTTCATCACCTAGTATACTCGCTGAACTTTCGTGGTCAGTGAATGCCCTTGACGTTGGCGTTAGGGGAAGGCGCATTTGACGTCCAGTAACCACCTCGTGTGGGGTGAGGTGGTGGTCGGACCCTGGCCTGTTCCTCAGTTCGAACAAGGCTAACGGAAGGCAATACAACCAACTTTTCTTTGTTGTTTGTTGTATCTTTGCAATTGCCTCCTTCAATAAGCCATTTAGGCGTTCACATACACCGTTAGCCTGTGGGTGATATGCACATGCAAATTTGTGCTTTATGCTCAGCAGGGCTGTGATATGTTGGAACATTTCGTTTGCGAAATGTGGGCCATTGTCTGATCTTAATACTTCGCACACTCCCCACCTGGGGAAGACCTCCCTTACTATGAATTTGGCTGCTCTAAATGCATCTGGGTGTGAACAGGGCCCTGCTTCAATCCACCTAGAAAATGGGCATACTACTACAATCATGTATCTATTACCTTGACATATGTTGATCATATCAACATAGTCAATGTGGAGGTGCCGAAAAGGTCCTTCTGGCCGGGGTATGGTACCTCTTATCACTTTTAGGGTATGACCGGCCGTAAACTGTTGGCATGTGAGACAATTGCTGATAAAATTTGACACATGAGAATTTAACTCGGGACAGAACCAATCATCTCTAATTCGTGCTGCAATTATTTCCTTGCCTGTATGGGCTGGGTGATGTAATTGGCTCAGGGCGGTATTTAAAAGTGCCAACGGTATTACAACTTTCCCAGTACCACTCTGGCGCCATAGTGCGTCGGTTGGTGACATTGTACATCCTCTTTTTACCCATATTTCCTTTTCGGCCATTGGTGCTGCTGCTTGTAATTCCATAATCTGTGTGGCTGGGAGATGGGTATACCCTTCTCTTATTAACATCTCCCTAGCCATTCCCCTCCCTCTCCCTCTCTGTGAGTCTGTGGGGTCCCATATCTCACCAAAGTATGCAGCATATTTCGCATGTGCGTCTGCTGCTGCATTCCCTTTTGAGACGTGGTCTTCACCATTGGTGTGTGCGGTGCATTTTACTAGGGCTAGCTCTTGGGGGTCGTTTATTACTTCAATTAATTCAGCCAACAAGAGGGCATGTTGCACTGGAGTGCCGTCAGCTCTCCTAAACCCTCTTCTCCTCCATTTTGTTAGCCCTGAGTGGACAGTTGATGTAACATATGCACTGTCGGAATATATTGTTACACGTTTGTTAAAACTTTCTTTCAATGCCAATATCAGTGCAACTAGTTCAGCGGCTTGAGCAGAGTAATGCTGTGGTAGCTGTACACATTTCATAGCCACACACACCGGAGCCTCCATCATTTTTACCACTGCTGCCCCAGTTCTCCGTATCCCATCTCCTTGATCAATAGTTGATGACCCATCAATAAATAAAAGCTCACCTCCCTCTAGTGCATTCTCTTCAACTTTTCTAGTACATGAATATATTTCATTTAGTTGGGTGCAGTCGTGGGCGTAATCTCCCTCCTCAATTATTTCTGCTAGAAATCTTGCAGGGTTAACAGTGCTACATCTAACAATCGCTAGTTCAGCCCTAGACAAAATGATCTCATAACCTGATGCCCTTTGTGTCGTTAGTGTGGACTTGGGTTTATTCAATATTGCAAATAATGCATGTTCCACAAACAGTGTAGTTGGACACCCCATGGTTATTGCTGATGCCTTTTCTACTGCAAAAGCAGCTGCAGCGAGGCCTTGTTCGCAAGGGAAGTGGCCTAACATCACGGGGTCTAAGTGACCGCTATAAAATGCTACTGGTTTATAGCCCATGCTTGTTTTTTGGGCCAATACTGCTTTCATTACTGCTGAGTCGCAATGTGAAAATATAAAAAACCGTCGCTCATAGTCTGGGGATGCCAGTACTGGAGCTGTTGATATCGCGTCCTTCAATTCGTCAAATGCTTCCCTCATTTCCATAGTCCACCCCAACCTTTTCTCCCCTTTATTTGCTTCCTTCAAACCCTCAAGCAGGGGTCCTATGTATGAGCTGTAATCAAATACCCATGCTCTACAGTAGTTGCATAACCCCAGAAATTGCTGCAGTTCTCTCACAGTCTGTGGCATGGGAGTGCTTGAGATGGCCTGTGCTCTTTGTGGTGCAATCTTTCTTCCATGTTGGGATATCAGTTGGCCAATGTAGAGTACCTGTTCCTGACAATATTGTATTTTTTCCATGTCTACCTTATACCCCTTTTCAGCCAATATAGTCAACATTTTTAACGAGTCCTCTCTGCATTTACTTTCGTTTATACTGCAAATTATTATGTCATCCACATATTGTAACACTGTGCTTTCCACCTCAACGTTACCCAAATCCATCTGTATTACTCTATTGAAAATTGAGGGTGATTCACAATACCCTTGTGGTAACCTGGTATGTTTCCATTTAGTATTTCGGTAAGTGAAACTTGTTAAATCTTGTGAGTCGGGGTGTAATGGTATTGAGAAAAATGCATTTTTAAGATCTATTACTGTAAATCGTGATGCCTCTGCTGGAATGCCACACAATATTGTGGCCGGGTTTGCTGTTACTGGATATTCTGCTTCCACTATGTTGTTCAAGGGCCTTAGGTCCTGTATGAAGCGCCAAGACCCCCCTTTAGCCTTGCGCACTGGGTACACAGCCGTGTTACATGGTGATTCTGAGGGGACCAATATGCCATTGTTTATAAGGGCCGTTATAGTTTCATATATGCCCTCATCTGCCTCTTTTGACAATGGGTACTGTTTTACTCTTGGTAGTATTGCACCTTTTTTCAATTTTATCCGTACACCCCCTATGCTTTTAATGCATCCTACGTCATAAGGGCTAATGGTCCATAATGATTTGGGCACCTTTGACATATCCTCATTAAAGAAAGGGACTGGGGTGCATGCAGGTGCCTCAAGTGCCATAGCAATTTTCTGCGCTATTTGTTTGTGAGCCACTCGTAACCATATTTCTACACTCATCATGAACACCATCTCCCCCTCCTCCTTTTCTTCTGAAAACAGTTCCTCATCTGACACCTGGGTCAATCTACATCCTTCTGCTAGTGCTATCACTGCTCTCCATGCTCTTCCTTCTTTGTCTTGGGCGTGCACAGCAATATACTCAGCTGTTGTAATAATGCTTTCAATGTCTATTACAAACACCTTTCCTTCTTGTTCATTAACAGGTGTTTCTGGTCGGAACAGATAAGCTGCTGGCCTCCTCCATATTTTCCCTTCTATCCCTGGCATCCATGCAAATGCCATGTCTGTTCCATACTGGAATATCTCGCCATCTACTGGCTCCGCCCTAATTGCTGTCTGCCCACAGTATGCTTGCATAATCTGTCGTGCTGCTAGCATGTTAATCCCTGGAGTAGAGCAAATTATACCATCCTCTGTAAAGGAGATTGTCATATTTAACCTATTCATTATGTCCCTCCCCAGTATATTTACTGGTGAGGCACTATAATACAAGAGTGGAACTGACAGATCGTAATCTCCGATAGATAATGGAACGTTATCAGTAAAAGGAACCAATCCTTTAGCCCCAGAAAATCCTTGGGTGTTCATGGCTTCGCCTGACATCTTAAATTTACCTTCCCTTATGCAAGACCGGGTTGCCCCGGTGTCAACAAGGAACGATAACTTTTTGTCACCTATCGTTACCTCTATGCGTGGCTCCTCCGCACTATTAGGTGTTACTGACAGGATGGGACACACCAAGGCCGTCTGTGGGCTGTCCTATTGGGGGTACAATGATTGGCCATTTCCTGTGTAAGGGTTGTGTCCCAATACCGTCACCCTACCCAATTGCGTTTGTTCAGTTTGGGGTTGTTGTGTTATCACTACTTGTTGTTGTGGCAGTGGCTGTTGTTGTGTTAATTGCTGTTGCTGCAGTGGCTGTTGTTGTGTTAATTGCTGTTGCTGCAGTGGCTGTTGTTGTGTTAATTGCCGTTGCTGTATGCCCTGCTGTTCTTGTGGTGGCCTAGGTTGTGCCTGCTCACTCCATGCTGGTGTTCCTTGCCTGACCCTACACGTGCGTGACATGTGTCCTAGTAGTCCACAACTCCAACACACGGGTGGTTCTCTGTTTTGCCATGGGAAGCTCCCTGTGTTGTCCTGGTATACCGGTTGCCCTGTGGGGTAGGAACTTCCAACTCCCCCCACCTGCTGTTGGGTATTATATCCGTATCCTCTCCCTCTCATAAATCCTCCTCTCCCCCTGTTATAACCATAATACCCAGCTCCTTGCATTGGGTACCCTCCTCCCACGTTTTGTGCGTGTAATTGTAGTGGCGGCATTTGCTGTATTATACTTTGTGGAGGTGCTATTAGAGCTGGATCTTGTGCAGCCACTACTTGTGTGGGGCTTTGGGCCATTGTTGTGGGCGTAGTTATTAGTGCCCCCTCCATTGTGTATTTGGTTAGTTTTTTCTGTACTAGTTTGGCCTCTTCTGTTTTCCTGTCCTCTTCCTTTTGTTTCATTTTTCCTTGCCATATCCTGCAGTGATGTACTATTGTCAGCTGTATTTCAGGCCATGGTTTTACTTCCATTCCCACTACTTTCTTTAGTTGTTTCTGAACTCCTTCTGGGAGCCCTTGTACTAGTATATGATAAAATATGGCTGGTGTTTTATCCCATTGTTCTCTAGTTTCCATGCGCCACTTCTCTTGAATATCCTGTATATAATCAACAGGATCCTCATTCTCACGCATCTTACGGGAAGTAATTGCTCCTATGTCTGATGTGTCTGGGTACTGTACCCTCAGTGCCTGCCATAGCGCATGTCTGCAGTTTGCAAATGGCGCCCCATCATGCGATGTGTTCGTTATTGTTATCCCATGAAATCCCGCTCTCTTCCAGATGTCGTCCGCTCTATCCCCTAATATTGATATTAACAGGCCTTTCACATCTCCTACTGCTAGTTTCTGCCCTGCGGTGTGTTTTTCCATTTCATATATCCACTTACCCGCACCTCCACTTAGTGATGGGAGCCTACATTTTATATTTTCTTTATCCGTATGCTTCCATGGTACATACTGCGGTCTAACCCCTCCTCTCTCCAACAGTGGCATTAAGTTGTGTCTTGTGTCACCCTTTATGTTCCATAATATTGAGTCCTCACACCCCTCCTCCTCCCCCGTTTCCTTTACCACTTCAAATTCTTCCTTACTACCCCTCCTCCTACCTACCTCTCCGTCCCTTCCCCTTGTTTCGTCATCTCCTGTGTTTAATAAAGTTATGTTTATCTGTCTGCCTTGCCTGCGGCTAGGGAGGTCTCTAAGCCGGCATGCATAGGGAGTCACTTCATCCATGAAGGGCGCAAGCTTTATTGTGCGCAGCGTGCGTGTGGTGGTTGAGCATGTAGGGTGCGATGGGGGAGGGCGTGATGGAGATGGCGATGGTGTGGCTTCATGGGTTTGTTTTTCCACTAGTTGTTGCACCCTCTCCTCACTTTGTTCCAGCTCCTCCCTTCTCTTACGGATCCATGGCGAGTCTATGTTTGTTCTAGTGAGGTACAGCTTATCTAAGCTTTCCCTTTCACTCTTTCTTCCTACCCTCTCTACTCCTTCTTCCTCCTCACTGCAAAAATCAGTCATAGATGGTATCCCCCACTCTGTTTTTTTCTCTTTTACTGTTACTGTTTCTAAGTCTATTAGCTCCATTTCTCCTCTTCCTTTGTTACCAACTGTTCCCCCTGGTGTTGATGTTGTTGCTACTTCTCTACTTCTATATACATCCCCCCCATTTTTCACTCTCCTTATTTCTCCCTCCCCTTTCCCCTTCACTCCTATCCTCCATTTCCCTACTATTTTCCTCCCTTTTCCTTTTTAATTCCTCCATCACTTCGTTGCTCATCTGTTCCAATATTCTTTCATCTTCTTTCTTTCTTTCCCATTTCACCCTTTCTCTTTCTATTGCTTTCTCTTCTTCATATTTCTTAGCTGCCTCTGATACTACCCTCCTCCTCCATATTTCCAATTCCCTTTCCTTGTCCTCTTCTTCCTTCTTTTTTTCTCTCAACACTACTCTTGACACCCTTTCTGCTGCTGCTCTTACCCTTCCATCTTCTATCCTTTGCTCCTCATTTCGTTCCCTTAATTTGTCCAATTCGTTTTTACCCTCTTTCCTTTTCCTCACTCTCTCTTTTTCCCCCTTCTCAAGCTGTGTTAGTAATTCATTCTGCTCATCCCTTAGCTTTGCCAATTTTTCCTCCAAAATCTCTTCTCTTTGTCGTAGTAGCTCCTCCCCCTTCATCTCACTCTCCCTTGTACTATCCTCGCCTGTTCTCTTTACTGCCTCCCTTTCTTCTCCCGTTAGTGAACCCCGTAATTTTAATAATATCTGTGCAGCTACCCACTCATCATGTCCTATCTCTACAATCTGCTCTTCTCCAATTCTCCCCTCCCCCACTATCTTCCTGTGAGCCACATATGGTGGAGGGCTGTATGCCGAGTTCGAGTATCCTTCAGCCGCCCTTAACTGTCCTTCTATTTCTCCTAGTTCTCTTAAAGGGTACAACCCTTCTCCCTCTGTTTTCACTCCTGGTGCTATGGGTATCTCGTTGCTCGGTTCCTTTTTTATGTCTTCTAATTTATCAATCTTTTCTCTTCCCTCTCTTTCATTCTCCGCATTCTTTTTCCTTTCACACCCCTTTTCCCCATCCGTTCCCTCTTTCATAATCTCCTTTACTTCCGGTGTTTCTCCCATAGAAAACATTCCATTTGGTCCTGGTCTAGATCCCTGGAACATCCTCCATAAGTTAAACACCTCCATATGGCTCGCCAACTTCTTCCCCTTGTATGTATTGTGCAGATGGTTTAGCAATGAATGTTGGGCATATGGATCGAAACTACCATTAGGCGGCCATGGTGTTAACATTTTGTTATCCGTCCCCTGGGTCCACTCTATGCTGTACTTAATTAATTTCTCTCTATGGGGGGGCAGTGTGGTGCATATGTGTTGTAGTGGGGTAGTGAGGGTGTTCCCCCACCCTCCCGACCCTGTCCCATATGACATAGTTGTGCCCCACTTGTTACTCCTCCCTTCGCTATCAGTTTGCAATTTACAACCTTATATTGTTTACCTGGCCCCGTAAGTGTGGGGACTTACGACAATCCTTTACAAAGTATGCAATAATAATAATAAAAAACAAAAATAATAAAACACAAATATATATATATGTATGATTTTGTATTGTATATTCCTTCCCCTACGGCCCCCTGCGGCCGAAGCGCACGCAGCCCCCTGTGACTGCGTACCCCTTACGACGATCTTATACAGTCGTCCTTATTCCTCATTCTCCTCCCCCTTTTATATTTGCCGTGGCCGGCGTTCTCCGTGCTCAGCCACGCCCCTCTCCCCTTCTCTTCTTCCAATCCACTCGTTTATTATTTATCTTCGTATCCGCTCCCTCATCATTTTTCTCTTCCCCACCACTTTCAAAACTCAATGTTCCTTGTGCTCGTGCTATCCTATAAAATCCCTACTGGTGACGTCACCGATGTCTTTACGCTACTAGTACATTCTCATTATTAATTTCAAAATACACTTGCAATTTACCCCCGCTAACCCTACAGCTGTCTTCCTGTCTCTCCTGGAACAAGGTAATCTCATCAATAATATAATCGGACTGCACACGCTGCGTCGCCTCGCGTGTGATACGCCCCTCAACAGGAGGGCTTAACCAGCCAATTATCTTCCGTATTTGGCAACTATGCAACTAGCTACCCCCTACAGGGAAACGTCATCTACCTATCGAGTTTCTTGCTCGACCAATAGGAAACCTCATCTACCTATCGAGTTTCTTGCTCGAACAATAGGAAACCTCATCTACCTATCGAGTTTCTTGCTCGAACAATAGGGAACCTCATCTACTCATTGATCAATAAATGCCAAATCGTAGGAAACCACACACGCCCACCCCTACACGTTAGTCGCGATTTAGGCCAATCAGTGTCTACGAGCGGCCACACGTGATGTTTCGTGCTCCGCCCCCCTCTTTCGCGTGACTGCTCTCGCACTCTTTTCACTCCCTTTCATTCCATTGCCAACACTATATTGTCAAACCTTCGCCGCGCACCTGTGCAACACCTCCCTCCTCCCTTATTTAATTCCTCCCCCCTCCCTCACAATTTCGCATTGCTCGTTGTGTGTGTCATGCTCACCAAGTTCTCTCGATGCAGGGCCGCTCGACTGCGTGCACCCCTCCAAGCGGCTCGCCGCCTCCCCTCGTCTGGACCACGTCTGGACACTCGCCAACCGCGGGCGGGATACTTCTCAACCGGCTCCCGAGGGCCAATATCCGGATTGCGCTGTCCGGTCTTCTCGCAGCTCCGCGATGGTCCTGTAGTCCTCAGAAGGGGGCAACGGCAGAGGGGGCCGCGCCGCCGGGCCTCCTCGCAACGGGAGTGCCTGGAAAAAGTAAAAATAAAAGTCGATCTTAAACAGATCTCAGCAGTGCCTCCAACTTGTCGGGGGGAAATTCTGCCGGGGTCGGCCGGACCGTCCGCAGACCTCCAGGCAGGGAGGCCCCAACTCCTCCCGTGTGTATCCCAGATAAGATGAGATAGAGTATGAGACGCACACAAGGAGCAAGGTGACTCTGCTGTTTATTAGACAAAACGGCAGGGATGGGTCAAGGAGCGCACGCGTTCGTCCTGACACACACTCAATCGTGGGGCTTGCAGGCCCTTTTTACTGTATTATGACGCGCTACTTGCGTCACTTCAGAAAGTTAACAAAAAACCTATCGCCACTCTTAATTAGGTGTTCGAGTGGTAGGGTTAGTATAGCACACATATAGAGAAAGATATTAGTGGACAAGGTGTAGTCAGGTGGTATATCTGGGTTGTCCCTACAATTAGATACATGAAAATTGTTACATGAAGGCTCCTGAGGATTGGCTAAATGTGCTGGCGTCAGTGATAAGAGCCCCATGTTCTGATTGGTGCGCCCGTGAGCCTCCCAGCCTGGGACCACCGTCGTTCCCAGCTCTCGGTGTACCTGTAAGTTGCAACAATGTTTCACTTATGGGTACATGCAGACAATGTGAGGACTTATTCATAGCTAGACGGGGTACCGTTCCCACTGTTGCAGATGTCCATTGAGCCTTTCAAGTGTATCTGCCAGTGTCTCGTGGCGAGGGATCCAGACGCCTCTGTTCTCCCGGGTTTGGCATCTCGTCAGGTTCGGCTTGATCACGTGGGGAGGGACCGTGAAAGAGGCATAATTCTGCACAATTAATATTGTTTTTCTACTGTGCGTCTGGTTTAATTTGTCGGTGTGACTTTAACGTTGGTGCGCGGAGTGCGAGGTTGCAACATCGTGCCTTTGATGATTTGCTCTTGGAACGTGGGTTTGCAACATTGCGACCTTGGCTGGTTGCTTCGCCAAGCTCATTCTGCAGGATCAGCAACTGACTCTTGTCTTGTTGATGTCCACGAGAGCTCTTGTTTGAGGCCTACTTTGGCCCGGTGCATAAGTTGTCCGTTTGGTGCACAGGTGCTTTAGGTTATAGGAGCATATAATTCCATAACCAGTATTGTCTTTATTATATTTCTCATGGTGGTAACTGGTTTCAAAGAGAAGAGTGAGCAAGCTAGTAAAAAGTTCATGACGCGTCTTGCGTTTCTGCATTCTGAAAGCCTATATAAAAATAATAAAGATGCACGTCCGTGAATATGCCTGTCGCCTACGTCATAGCACTGAGTATATTCTTCGTGTAGGTTGGTGTGGGAATGTCCAGTGTGTATATTTGTTCAAATGTGCTTCCCGTTGTCTAGGTCGTCATGGCATCTCTAACGACGTGTAGATTTTAGTCTAGTTGATCCGCGCCGCAGGTGTCGGCATGGCCAGTGCGGGCTGCTGGGCAAGCAGATGGACACATCCGTATGTTCCTGTACCAGGGTATCTGGTCGTCTGGTAAATGGGCAAACTCTTCTCGTGGCGGGTGTTTGGGTCGTGACCCTCTAGGCCAAGCGCGAGAGGTGAAGGACGGGAGCCTGGTTTTCCATTCTCCCACTTCATTTGCACCTCTAATTTCCAGGGAAACGTAGTCTCTGAACTAAAGAGTCCCAAATGGAGTGCTTTCAATAAATCATAACTACTGTTATTGCACTGAATAACCCTCTCAAACCACTAATTGTCAGCCTCTCCTATAATCACAAAAGAGGAAAGACCATGTGCAAAGCAGGCATGGTCTATGCAAAAGGTGCAGTGACTGCTGGGGCACATATCTTCTACATGTGACCACCAGCAACGCGGAACAGATTTAAGCCACATTGGGGTGTAATTTGGGTCTCTAGGCACACCAAACCTAAGGTTTTTAGCAGAAGCAACACTGGCATCGCATGTTTGGCTGTGTTTCAGTTTGCATGCTTCAGTTTGCATGTTTCAGTTTGCATGTTTCAGATTTGCAGAAGTTACTCTGTTACATATGAATACAAAAGACAATGGCCCTCATTACGACCCTGGCGGAGGACCATGGTGCAATTTGCACCATGGTCCATGGCGCAAAGCTGCCAACTGCGCCATGGGGGTTGGCGGACTTACCGCCCCATTCCGACCTTGGCGGGGCGGTAAGTCCCCAATCCCCATTTACCCTTCCCCATTCCCATTTTTGCCCCATAGGGTATAATGGGAGTGGGGAAGGCGTTAATTACGCCACCGTAAATTACGGTGGCGTAATTAACGACAAGTCCCGTAGCGCCATGGATTTTTCCGCCTGCAAAAAGCAGGCGTGAAAATCACCATGGCGCTACGGGAACTCGTAGTCTGGCGGAAAGGTACGCCATGCTTTACGCCGGCGTAAACCCCTTTCCGCCAGGGTCCTAATGAGGGCCAATGGATTTATAGTTTTTTTGGAGTATGGGGAAAATTCCTCTGACACTTTAAGTGCGACACAGTTCAAGGAAAAAGTGAATTCAGTTGATCACACGCCTGTCGCAGGCAGAATCTCCCAGAATACCCCATAACCTTATTATAAAATACTGCACTATATAAAACTTTATGCCAGAATCATCTTGCTTCAAAGCACTGCATTAATTGTCATTGTTATCCAAATGAATGGTACTCATGTCAGCAATTTCATAACACTCACAAGCTGAACTGACCATCCAGGGATTTGAACCTGCGCACTGCATTCTGAAGAACGACTTCTAGGAAAACCATGGAACATTCATAGCTATCGTACTGGCTTGGACGGGTAGAATGGGGCCAGTCATTCATCATCTTGTTTGAGTTGGAGCACAAACATGTTACCTAACCAGCTAGTTGAGAACGACGCGGTAGAGGCAAAAGGGGTGGAGCTTGTAAAGGCGGCCCCAAGGGAGAGGTTGCAGCTGGATGATAGAGAATGCAAAGGACTGCTGTTCAGGAGCATTTTGGCGAAGATCTATATCAGTGGCGGGGAACCTCTGGCCCTCCAGTTGTTTGGAATACAACGGCCATGATCCCTTACCAATCACTATTGGCTGGGGTTGATGAGGGATGTGGGCCAAAACATCTGGAGGCAGGGCAGGATTCCCATCGCTATTCTAGATGCTAGGGAACCACAAGTGGGGTCTGGCAGGAAATTAACAGGTTTTATTTATTTATTTATTCATTCATTCATTCATTTATTTATTTATTTATTTATTTATTTATTTATTTATTTATATATTCCATGCTGGAACACGAACATCTTCATTCTGCATCAGTCTGGCGCAGAAAGATACATTTCTGGCAATGCACAGAGTGGGTGCGATAGGGAAAAAAGGGTGCCACCTGCTGTGGTGCCTTGGCAACGTTATAATAAAGAGGCTCAAAGTTGTTTGAGTTTGTTGAAGTTGGTTGACAGGTGAGGAGTGGGAGATAGATAGACAAGCATGCACAAGTGCCACGATGCCCCCGGGCTGACGTGCGCTCTACAAATCTGAATAAATAATAATGTTAGTGGGTTTGGGGGCCTGATCAAATAGAAGGAAGCCCGGTGGAAGATTAAAGGGCAGGAGCAGAGGCCAAGTGACGGCGTGGTGGGTGGGGGTGTCATGCTGACCACTATGAGTTTGAGGGAAGAGTCAGACAGGCCACTGAGGGGAGTTGGGATGAGCTGTTTAGGGGTGGTGAGATGGTTAGGGAGGTCATATAATACATTTGGTTTGTAGGCATGTACTAGCTTGTAAAATGTGTGGTCGGAGCTTTGGTTGTTCGTCATAGCCTGGGGGGTTTGCCTGCCACATAGGGCCCAGCAGGAAAAGGGCCCGGGAAAGGGTTATGGGCAAAGGGGCAGTGTCAGAGGCTGGGGTAAGAACTGGGATTGGGGGCAATAAAAATGCTAAAGAGGTTTTGACACCATATAGGGACTGGGGCAAGCATCATTCTATTTTTTTTTTTCTGTTGATCCCATGTACTGCACTGCCCCCCCCCCACTTTTCCCCTTCCTGCATCCCCTGCACTTGCTCGATCTCAATGTCACCTGGCCTAGAAGGATCGCTGTCTCTGTCTTCCTCTGTTCCCCCTCCCTTGCCTCATCGCGCCTTGGAGCACTTGTGTATAATATCATATCATATCATCTATTCACCACATCACAAAGTACTGCACCGCCACCCCTGCTGTCTGTATGTGAAAACAGATTATCTAACATGAGGTCCTATGTATCATCTAGACCCAGTCCTGCATTTGCTGGTGCATGCTGGGACTGTTGGATAGGATTAAATGCTACACATACAGGTTTGCAAGCCCTGGAATAGAAGGAACACCAGAACTGGCCGAATGCATCACACATTCCATGTGGCCTCTTAGCAGCTATTGAAAGATGGACCTCACACCTGCAGCATCCCTTGTGCAAGAGATGGACGATGAGAATTCCTGTGTCCTTGTAGCCTTTCATTTCTGCATGCGAGGGAAGCTTGCACCGTCCCTCCCCATGGTGTGCCCGCTCTGTCTACGAGGGGAGACTGAAAATGCTTCTATGGGTCACTTTGCACTGCAGAAATACACTTTGGACCGCTCGGTGAATCTGGGTGTTTGTTGGCAGTGCAGAATCACTTTGCACCAGTGCAAAGTCACTTTGTGCCATGCTAAACGTTCCATGAATCGGGCCCTCTGTATTCATGTTGACTGTGTGAGTGAAATAGGAACATGCTGTAGCTGCCCCTGTTCGGCTGTGCATTTTCTCAGTGGGCTAGAAGTTTGCCCAGTGGCTGTGCTTGATAAATCTTTTCTCTCAGTGTGTGGAAGATTGCATATTGATGCACGTGCTGTACATTTGCTTGATATGGGGCAAGTCTCCAGTGCTGTTCTCCAGGAAGTGAGGAAAACATGCTATATTGGCATCTCTGCTGTACCATTCTTCTGTGTGACGGAAGGGTGCACTGTTGTTGCTAAACATGTAATCTTTCTATTTTTTGGGAGGCTTGCACTGCTGTTGTGGACACATTTTCCTGGTCAACACCCCCTCATGCATGCCCTATTGGAGTGATAGACGAGGAGCTACAATTTGGAACCCATGTTCAAGTTTATGTGACGTGTCCATACCATGTCGACTGTATGAAAAACAATATGCACCCAGGCAGCCATTCCGAAGGTATCCTCAATTTGAAACAGGGGAGGAAACCTACCAAGACGGATGTCCATCGCCGAGTTGTCGATGAGCAGCCATGAATAAAATGGTGCGCAACATGGATCTACGTTAAAAAAAGTTTAATAACAACAAAAGAATGTCCTAAAGAAGATACATGACCCTATGCTGAAACGATATGACAATGCTTAAGAATGACGATGTAACAGAAGTAGTAAGGGAAACATGTACTTCCAAATGCAGTATTTACAAATACAAAGACAAATTAAGTGGCCCCTGGGTCAATGACTATAAAAACGCTGAAACGCAAGGTAGAAAGAATACATAGAAGCTTGCTTATGAGAGGTATATATTCAATTTTTAGGACTACCATCAGAACAAGATGGACGACCGCTTATGTCGATCAATGCAGTTACCTCACAAATATGAGCCCATGATCTTAAACTCGGAGAGATGATTCAGATGCTGTTTTCCTTGCGAAATAGAAGTGTACATTAGCATTGAACCAAGGATGCTATTTCAAGAGACGAAGAAAAAGCACAAAGGGAGTCTACGAGCAGACCATGCACAAGGACATATTTTCCAAAGATTAGGAGGAACTCGAAAATGTACTGATGGCAAATATTGGAATTTTAAAGGACATAAAGTCAAAAGGTCGATATGGACAAATTCATGGTCTTACAACACGTGAGGAAGAGCTCTCAAACAAGGGCTCTTCGTTAGGCCTGGAGCTAAGATGGCAGTGTACCTACACCCCCTCAAATGTCCTGAGACTGGGCAGACTGGCAAGATCAACCTTCAAACAGAAGACACTGGCATGAGGCCTGCCGATGAGAGAGGGTGGCCTAATTGGGAAACAAATGAAGAGCTGACGTATCTTCCACCACCTGGGTTTCAGCTCTATGGACGTGCTGCAAATAATCCTAATTTCCATGGTTGGGTTTGGTTTGCCAACCAATTAGAATAGCATGCCATGCACTTTTTCATACGATGTTGCAAAATATGACTCCGTTGCCACATTCTTTGCTGTGACAATTACCATATACCATGTGACTAGAAGTAGCTCAGGGTTTGTCTCACAGACAAGAGACCACCAATGAGGGACTAACACACACATTTTCTATATGTAGAGATGATCCCCTAATCCAATCCCACCCCTCAATAGGTTTTTGAAGTTTTCCACGTAGGATGACATCATATATGATGCATCTAGCATTATATAAACTACGCACAACTAAAATAACAGTGTGATCCTGCATGAGCCGAACTGATGAGTGTTTATTCACCCTGCTTTACTTTTTGAGATGAAAGCAGTATTTTACCTTCTCCTTTGAGTCTGTCCAGTTACTGGGTTTGAAGTATTTTCTTGGTGATTCCATCTAGCACAAAAAATGCTTCACGGTGCTAGAGCACATTTGGTTGCAGTGCGGATGGTTCTGCTCTAATCGACCTAGAACTCAGACCTAGAACCCAGACAATGAACGACTCCCCCCATAAGACAGATGAGCGCAGAGTTTCCTGCGATGTGCGGTGCGCTAAAACTGAAGTCATGTGACTGCTATATAGTCAGCAGGCCCCCCTTTGAAGAAATTCCTGTTCGGTCCCCGCAGGTGCCCTACGGACATAAGGAAAACGGATTGATTAGCGGAGAGTCGATGCCGGAGAGACGAGCTGAGGACCAGACCTAAGTAAACCATTGTAGTGGTAAAAGCATATGGGGGAGGGATTGTACACAAAAAGTATAGAAAGTAACTGGATTTGTGGGGATTATATAGAGAAGAAGAGATAAAGATACCTCGAATGCACAGCCTCAAGAGAGACGGAAAGGGCACACACTACAGTTCTATAGCAGAACATTAAGGCTTTCTACTGGCAGTAGTGTCAAGTCAAGAGTGAGTGTCAAACCCCCAGAGGAGGTAAATAAAATGAGAGGAGAATACACCCACTAAGGCAGTGGGAGAAGACCTTGTTGGGTGTCCTGACCCACGTTTGAGCTATCATGCTGCAACATTTGGTGCTGTGAGCTTAGAAAATCCAAGATGGCCAAAAAGCCCACATGTGCGCCAGAATCCAGGAGAACCACGCAGTTTGTGCTTACACCAAAATGGCTGCCTAATTTGCCACCCACCAGTGCGAGCATGATGGGCCAGGGTGCCATGAGTGGAATGGGTGCCAAAGGTAAAACAGCAGCGCCTGTTAGCTCAAAAACGCTTTAAAATTACCTTTGGTTTCGCTGAATGCCAGCTCAAAATGCCTATTTTCAAACATTGCAACACATCCAAAAATCTCACCGAACACCAGCGGACATCTGGCAGAATGAAGCATGTGTGCATACAAAATCTGGGAAGATGAAGAGCCCAAAACAATGTTCATAACAAAACTGGCTGAGCTATGCATGTCAGCAGCCTAACTGAAACTGGATTAAAACCAGCAAAATCGAAATGTTTAAATTAACTGAGTGACCTACTTTTGAGTGTCACATAGTTTGTAACTGTTAAAATGTCATAGTTTTGAATTTAGAATCAGCATTCTAGCTGCATATGTAAAAATTGTATTGACTTAAACTGGGGAACAAAAAAATGACATGTAGCTAAAAACTGGCTTAAAGAGATTCCAATTCTGCCTGACAGGTTCCCAGGCCTGGCTGCATTCTGTTGCCCCTGCCAAAAGGAGGTCACACACTCTCTGATTGAATTACCAGGGGACTGCAAGAAACTAATCAAAGGGCCCAGGCAGATGGTTTATTGGGGGGGTCGTAAATGGCTTCCTTTTGAACAAAGCCCTTCCTTGACTCAGGCAAATGGTTTATAGGGGAGGTCGTAAAGTGGCTTTCTCTTGGCAGAAACGGGGAGGGGCAGCCCCCTCTGAGAACAGGCTGAGCGTAAAGAAAGTGGGCAAACTGGTTTCGCAACCATGTGACCTGGGAAGACACACCCCTGTTGGCCAGAATATGATTTTAAGAAAGATGTATAACTCATGGTGCGGACTTGTCAAAATTATCTAAATGATACCATAATTCTTGTGATTTTTCTGCCCACATTTTAAGAGGTTTTAGGACCCGGTGGTATGATCTGGGGGTTTACGAGCGGAAAAGAGGTTGTTACTCTAAATGTATGCAGGTTACAAATCTGACACTTCCTTATTTAAATGCCCACATGCCTTGCACACAATTGTATAAATTTGGAGAAAAATCCGATATGGGGAAAGCTACTAAAAAGCGCAAAAAGTTACCATTTCTTTACCCAAGCTCCTAGAAACGCCAGGGTCGGAACAGTGCCTCCCATCAGTAATGCATGATGTGTGTATGCAATGACAAACAACTGTGTATCTGTGGAATATGTATTTGGGCCAAATATAGATTTATGTGCAATTTGACAGGGGAGTGTCCTTTCTGCAGGCCATAAAACAGCATCACCATGACTCACATTTCCTTTCCCCTATCAAGGAAGAGAGAAAAGCTTGACCAATGATCAGTTGAGAGAGGGGCTGGCTTAGTGATGCTGCGCACACACCCACTTTCAAAAGACATAAAAAGAGCCAATGGAAGCTAGAGAGGACATTCAAATCCATTTGCTGCGGAGCGTTTTGTCGGACCACACAACATCCAGAAGATACCAGTTCCAGACTGACTCCAGCTACATACTCCAGAACCTAGAACTTATACTTTAGAACCTAAATCAGAGGCCTAAAACCACAAGCTGAGTTCTCTGCAGCAGGCCTCAAATCATTGCAAGCTACTCACAGCCGGGCGAGCTGCTTGAATCCCTTGCCAAGAACTTTTGCCAGGACCAGTGCAGAGATCCAGGAGCCGTGCAGAGACCACTGTATCCGGACAGACCAGACCAGTGCCAGACCAGACCAGACCAGACCGTGCAGAACCACAGACCCAGAGACCAGATCGCTGTGAAGTGCCGCTAGCCTGATTGATCAGATACGTGACGAGGTCCAGTCCTTCCAAAATAAATTGTGAGTACTTAGGTGAGATTGTGACAGAAATAAGCTCTTAGTTTAAAATAATCTAATCCAAACTATTTTAATCTAACCAGAACTGCCTCCTAGAAGTTGTCACTTGTCATTTTGTAAAGCTGCACCACTGTCACTTGTCAATTCTGCAGCTGCAAAGCTGTCACCTGTCATTTTGAGTTTACTTTAAATCCAAAAAACAACCTTTACAAAATCGTTCATATCTCTGGAACCGTTTGAGATACGAACTTGGTTTAACTTTCCTCTGAAAGCTTAGGATCTAAGCTTTCCAACAAGCCTAGAACCTCCTTATACTTTTTCCGCAATCACGATTCACGCACTCGCGAATTTTACTGTGATTTGCGATTTGGTTAAAAATCCAGCCACGTGTAACCATAAGCAGTCATTTCTTTCCTTGCTAAAAATTTGTTTGCCTCTTAATCACCATCTCTGAATCATTACTAAAGTGAGCCTGAACTCATCCGAAGTATCTCTCACTCACCCTGAACCTCCTAAAGGGAATTAAAAGCATTTCCAGCATATTTCTCACTTCATTGCCACCACATTCAGAGCACTTGGGCCGGTGTTTTAAAACTCATACCTGATTTCTCTAAGTTGCTGGGGGGGGGGAATTGAACTGAATTAATGCATTTGATTGCATTTCTAAGAACTGTGTGCTCTCCTCTTCATCTCCTTACATTACATAAAGGGGGGGTGAATTGTCAAAGAAAAGTGATTGCTTGTTTTGTTGAAGTCATATCAAGTTATTTCTGTACTGCATTTTATTCCTCATTGCTTTTCCCTTGGAATCATAAAAGTATTTTTGGTACTTTATCCATCCTACACCAACTCCGCATTGATTATAAAGAAGTGTGCTAGTGTCAGATTACCCCTTGTTGATTAACATTATATTTATAAGGGCGATATCGATTATTAATTTATTATAAAGCGTGGTATCTATATTTTGGTTTATTTCTCAAATAAACCTTTTAAACTTGCAAAACAGAACTACTTCTTGGCTCAGTGGGGTCAGGGGGATTCTAAGAGAGGGGTGTTATATAGGGGTAGTCATCCAGAACTCATCAACTGGACATAAAGATATATCAATAAGGGTTTCCATTCAGTATCCCAGACTAGGCATTGACTTAGCTGTAGTGTTGAATTGAATCCTCTTACAAATTGCCTAAATGGAAATATATATATATATATATATATATATATATATATATCACAGGTGCACATATATAAAGGTTATAATATGATTGTATAAAAAAAAATGAAGAGCAAGAAAGAATAGAGCAAGATAAATAAATAAATAACGTTTTTTTCTACAGTGTTTTGACAAAGGATTAATGTCGATCAAAAAGCTAGATTTAGACAAAACCAAAATAGAAGAAGACAGTATAAAGATACTAAAAAACCAAGAACAATATAAAAATAATTAACGGAAAGTCCAAACGAAGGAGTCTGAAAAATAGCACTGAATACATTTTGTTTTTAAAAATAATAAACAAAGATAGTGGATATATCCTGCTCTTTTGGAATATGAGTGGCGATTGATGGTGCCTACTCAAAAAATAGAAACAATGGCCCTCATTCCGAGTTAGGACTACACCATGGAGTAAATAGCTCCATGGTTGGCAACCATGGAGCTATTTACTCCATGGAATACCGGCATGGTGAATGGAGTAATTTCCGGTCCATTCCAATGGAATGGGGAAGGAGGTAATTACGGCACCGTAAATTACGGTGCCGTAATTTACTCCAAGGTCACTTTGCAGGTCCCGTAATTTACTCCTGCTAAAAGCAGGAGGTAAAGAGGGACCCGCAAAGGGAACTCGGAATACGGAGGTAAGGGATTACCGCCATCGGTGTCCTTACAGGCGCCGGTAATCCCTTACCTCCAACCTCGGAATGACCCCCAATATATATCATTTATTTGAAAGTAGAGAAAAATTTGAGCAAGTATTGGCAGCCTGAATCGGCTTGTCGTGATGGAGGAGACACCTCTCACACAACTATGCAGGACATTTCAAAGATTTACAACCAAGATTATCCAATACCATTCCAAATGGATTAAGGGCACAATCAATTAAACATTTTTGCCCTGACCTCCAGGAGGTTCATTATCAAACATAGTATTACAAAATGTTATGACATATTTGCATGCTACATATAAGGGAAGGAAGCTAGAGTAGAGATTGGCGTGGATGCTTACTCAGTATAACGGGGAAGATGTAATGCCTTCAGCTCCTCGTTCACCTTCTGAGAAACAAAACATAGAGAATAAAGAGGAGGGGTTTCACCCTTTAAAGGAATTAAAAGCAACAGAGGGCTATGTTAATCCATCATACAAACCCCTGCCTGCACTAATAAAGAGACAGAAGAGAGCAAAAGTAGAGAACGTAAATATATACAGACACGCGATGAAAGCAAGCATCGTGATGTGAAGGAAGAAGGATAGGCAGAATAAACAGATAGAGATAGAAGAAGAGTCAGAGAAACAAAGGAGAATAATAGACAGAGCTAAGGGTATGACAATAGTACAGAATTAGTGGATAGGAGGACAAATACTTCTCAAATTAGAAGACAAAGGTGTTGGTGGAGTTTGAGAAAGAGAAGAAAGTGAAGATCCAGACAAAAAAGCAAAAGAGAAGCAAGAAGAGAGGTTATGTAAAAAAGGAGAAAGAGAAGGAATGTAAAGGAAGGGAAGAGCGAAAGAAGCATGAGGTGAAAAGGGAGAAGCAGTGGTTACAAGAAGAGAAATAAGAAGAAGTAGAAGTCCAAAGATTGAAGGCTCACAGGTTACAAAGAAGGCGAGAGGAAGAGGAATTAAGTGAAATAATGAGAAGGAAGGAAAACATGTATATAATCAGGGGATTTAAAGATGATGAGATTGAATATTTATCTGTAGAAACATGATATCCATAGAAACACAAGAGCGAAATGAAGTAGAAAGATGATCGTAACCGTCCCGTGCGGGATGGCGGAGACCATTAGATATGCCAGCATGGAGTGAAGAAGATACAGAAAGTATAGGAACTAGAATGGGAGACTATATAGACATATGAGGGATAAGGAAGGGTAAAGAACTGAAGAAGGAGCATCCTTTAGGGGAACAGGAGGACGTTTAGATGATGACAGAATAAATAATCATAGGACTATTTCCTTAAGTGGGTTTCATCTTGAGGATGCTAAAGCGGACCATAGTCATACGAGTTGGGGTATAATTATGTCAGGCGAGGAATGGAAACAAAATAAGCAGACCCGAGAAAAACGCCACATATGGATTTTCAAGAGAATCACGCATAGATGAAGGGTAAAATGGTTAGATCTAGAGAACCATATAAGAAAAACACCAGAACCAATACCATATACTGAACAACCACAAGTATGATCGTACAAGGGACGCCTCTCTGCCCTAAGTGAATAGACCACAGGCATTGCCAGGGAGAAAATAAGCAGGCAATGAGAGAAAGGAGGGGGTCAACTGCAATATTTACCATGGTCCCAGATGGATCAGGAACATTTTAAATGCACACTGCCGAGTTTGACTTCTGGTGCAGGAAAATGGATTAAGGAATTAGAGAAAATTACGTCTGGAATGGTGTTAGCTATAGGCGATATAAAAGGCCTATTGTCAGCCATTTTAGGGGAAAGATATGATAAAATTTGGAAAAGAGCAGGGTACCCAAAAGTAACTGCACAACACAGTGTATGATGGAGCTTCATTCAATAATTGTAGAGCAGATCTATGGCGAGCCATTAGAGTATAATATCCAGACACATCAGATATTGGGGTGATGTTTATTAGAAAGATGAGGGCGGATGAAGACACCATTGCTTTTATTCAGGATATTCAAGACAAATGTGAGACGTTTGATCTGTGGGATAAAACTGTAGCATGATTTTACCACATATTATGTCGGGGACTGCCAGAACCAGTACAGAGGTAGTTCAAGAAACAGGTGGGAATAGAAGCAAAGCCATTGCCAGAGAAACAATTGGCAATCATGCATTATTGCAGAATACTCAAAGAAAACGATACAAAAAAAGCCGAGGGTAGAAAGCAAGAAGAGGCGAAGTTGGTGCAGAAAACATTATCAAAGTATGCCATAGAAGAAGCAGTGATGAAAAGCAATGAGGAAAGCATGGAGCGAATACTACAGTTCCAACAGCAAAATAATGTAGTCAATGGCAAAGATCAGAATGGGAATAATTATGTGCCCAGAGGCAGAGGGAATGGGCCTCGAGGAGGAGCATGAGGAGGATTTCAAAACCCTCAAGGAAGTGGAGGATTTAATGGTGGACAATCATTGATAAGATGGAACTGTGGAAAATGAGGACACATGGTTAGAGTATGTAGAAGTAGGGCAGCCATGCCACAGCAGAATTGGCAATCTTCATGAGGAGGGATGGCATATGCTCCACAATATAATACAGATTCACAAAGATATTATGCCAAAGATCACACGCGAAATTAAGCATGTGCGCAGCAACCACAGCAGCTTCAGCAAGTGCAAATGCAGACACAAGTGTCACAACCACAGCAATTCCTACAAGTTTTAATGCAAAAACAATCATTACAGGGGCATCAACAGCAAGCACCCATACAAATGCAACAGGTACACACGCAACAGATACAATATATTGCAATACAACAGACAGGTGCATCACAATGGCAGATGAACACGGGAGCTACACAGGTAGTCAAATCCAAACTAGGGAGTGTGCTGCGATTGGAGGAAATCTTTTCACAAACACTGGGATGAATTCATAACCACAATAGGGAAAATCAAAGTATTACCTGACGTGTTCAGTTCTGTGACACCAGACCCCCAAGAAGAACCAAGGGTTAAGGTAAGGGTAGGAGGAAAGACATACTCATTCCTTGTGTGTCTGGAGTGACTCGTTCATATGTCCATGAGAGAAAATGTTCAATGTCAGGCAATGCCATGAATGCTCAGAGGTTTACTGGGGCAATGATTTTAGTTCCATTTCCAGACAAAATACCTATTTCTACAGGGGAACATGACATGTATATGCCATTGCTATATTCTAAACAGACACCAGTGAACATATTAGGACACAATCTAATGATAAAACCTAATATCATAATATCTTTTACTGACAAAGGTATAGTGTGTTCAACCCCGGGGATGCATAATATAAATGTGGTCCTATTGAAGGGAGTAGTAGCAGTGAAAATTAAGCTTAAACCAGGAGCTATTTTGCCACGTGCAAAAGAGTATCCGATGTCCAGAGAAGCGGATGAGGGGATATTTGAAAACATACCCGCACTAATGAAACAAGGCATTTTGGTTCCATCAGTTTCACTGTGCAACATGGCCGTTTACCCTATTAAGAAATCGAAGGGGGGATTGTGGAGATTTATCGCAGACCTTTGCCCTTTAAAACATATAGGGTCTGATTACGAGTCAGGCGTTAAGGGTTTTACGGCGCCGTAAACGGCGCCGACCCTTAACGCCTGATTACAAGGTCCCTTTGCGGGATGGTGATTTTAACGCCTGCTTTTTGCAGGCGTTAAAAACCATGCCGCAAAGGGACCTTGGTGCTAAGTACGGTGCCGCAATTTGCGGCACCGTACTTAGCGCCTTCCCCATTCCCATTATGCCCTATGGGGCAAAAATGGGAATGGGGAAGGGCCATGGCGGCATGGAGAATTACCACTCCGCCAACCTCGGAATGGGGTGGTAATTCCCCATTCCGCCATGGCGGAGTCGGAAAGTTACCGGCATGGACCATGGTGCTATTAGCCAGGGTCGTAATGAGGCCCATAGTCAAAGCAGAGTTTCCTTTAGTTCCAAACTCTGTGACAATATTATGCACTATCCTGTCAACAGCCAGGAATTTCACTGTTGTTGATTTGAAAAATCCATTCCCTTACACCAAGACTCATATGATTTGCCTTCCTTTTCATGTAGAACAAGTCACCTGAAACATACTAGTTTACCTCAGGGACACTGTGGACTCCTTCCATCTTTAACAGAGTCCTTCAGATGGATTTAGGAAACGTCAAACTCGAAAGCACCATTATTCAATATATCGATTACATTTTAGTGTGTAGTGAGACAGAAGAGAGATGCAGATAAGACTCTGTTAGGGATTCCAGATCATAGAGTAGAATATTATTTGTTTTCCCATTCAAATAGAGGGGTCTTGACAGCAGTCCTTACACAGAAGACATTAGGACATGGTTATTATATTGGGATCTTAGATCCATTAATGAAAGGAAACTATCCTTGTCAGCAATCTTTCGCAGCTGCTGCATTTGCCATAGCAAAGCCTCCAAGTATAACTATGGGATGTACTGTTACTCTATTTGCAGAGCATGTGTTATTTGCAATTTTAGATAAATCCAAGAGCACGTTGACCCCCCAAAGAACGTTGGGGTATGACTGAATTATGTCAAACCCTGCGATTAAAATTGTAAGGAGTAGTATAGTGAATCCAGCAACGTCTATAGCTAAACCAGTGGGAGAAGATGATGATGTGTATGACTGTGTCACTTAGACTGAGGGCCTCATCACGAGTTGGGCTGTAGCCCTTAAATGCGGAGGTAACGGTATTGCTGCTGCATTTAAGGGATGGCCCTATCATGAGTTGGACGCTAAATCAGTTGTTTTACCTCCAGCTTTTTTCTGGAGATGAAAACCCTGTTTTCGGCGGTATTACAGCCGACTGTATTAGCCCGCAGTATTAGCACCAGAAATTCCTCATTGGATCCAACGGACCCAATCAGGAATGGGGATTTACCGTTAAGGCCCAACCCGGGATCCGGTGGTAATACCACTGGACCGGTCGGTGCTAGGGCTATTACAGTCAGCGTTATTACAGCTGGGAATACAGCCCAACTCTTGATGAGGCCCCGAGTGTTATAATGATATTCCCCATGTTAGAGGGAATGCTCTGGGAAGAGGGGCAGTGGTTTTTATTGATGGTTCATCCAAAATCGACCAACAAACTTGGGTGAGACATTCAGGATTGGCAGTAGTAAGGGTGACCAGAGAGGGCACCTTTCAAGAACTAATGAGCAGACAATTACTGTCAACCTATTCAGCATAGGCTACATAATTAGCCACACTTATTGATGCAATGTAAAGCTTTCAGAATGAGGAGATTATGGTGTACTCTGACTCTGCCTACGGGACATCAACTGTACATGCAGGCCTAGAACGGTGGATGAGGAGGGGCTTACTCCAGACAGACGGCACTCCAGTGCATCGTGCAGGCCTATTAGACAACTCATTATTGTCTTAAGCTTCCCAGCAACCATAGCCATTGTAAATGCGGAGCGCATTCAAAAAGAACAGCCTTAATTTTTCGCAGGAACAAAGCCGCAGACAAAGAAGCCAAACGTGCTGAATATTATTCAACTACAAGTGAAGATGAGTTAAAAGATTTGAAGAAAGCGAAAGGATGATGCATATTAGTAAAAGAAGGATTTAATATGGTGTCCATTGTGCAGTTAATTGAGATACAAGGACGAGAATTACAGGAAGAAAAGGAGTTCTGGATAAAGCAGGGTATTCTTATCCACCAATGAGGCAATTTGGGGGCAGGATAGCACAGGAAAGCTTGTTATGCCTCTAGCTTTTTTGAGAGTAGCATTGGAGGAGCTTGACTATCCCACACATGTGACTAGAGAGAGTCTAGCTGCTACTATAGCAGAAGACTGATTCGTACAGAACATCAGTGAGCATGTGGCCCAGTTGATTGTAAAGTTTATTGTGTGCCAAAAATCCATAGCATTCAATGGCCCCTTCCTACATTTGCACATAGACTATGTGGATATGTTTCAAACATGTAATGTCTATCGATACATGATATCTGTAGTTTGTCCCTTTTCCAGATGGATTGTGGCAGGTCCATGCACACATCCTGATGCTGCATGTGCTGCAAGGTTTTTGCTCCACAAGGTCTTTCCAAGATGGGGGGTGTGGGAAGATTTGCGATCCGACATTGGACCACATTTTGTGAATGAACTCTTTGAACATCTAGCCCCACTATTAGTCATCAAGCAGAAGTTTGCTTTGGCCTATCACCTGCAAGCCAATGGAATATGTGAATGATTAAATTAACTTTTGCAGTAAAGGATAGTAAAGCTAAAGAAAACACTAAGGAAAGGATGGGTACATTTCCCTACCTTTTGCATTATATACACTGAGTAATCAACCTGGTTCAGATCTCCATTTAACACCCTGAGTTGGTGACTGAATGCCAAATGAGAGCTCCTCTTACTCCCCCCCCATGGCAACAGCAAATACAGGTGCCCACCATTTAGCAAGGGCACTAGGTGATGAAATGCATGATTATTTAAAAACGATGACTCAAATTATTTATTTTATTTCTCAGCAGATCATGTGTCAACAGGAGGGGTCAAGTGTGCACAAAGAAGTCAGTTTGCCTAACAATTTGGGAAACACATTAAAGGCATTGCCAGTATATATAGGGGACCAAGTGTTGGTATGCAAATTTGTATGCACCTGGAGTCACCCTCAAATTGGAGGCCCGTGTGAGGTGGAGGATATTGGCCCTACAGCTGTTAAATTGCAAGGAAGAGGACTTGCATCCACCTACACGATGTCAAACCTCATAAAAGTGAAGCAACATGGACCTCTCCTGCACCCGTTTCAAGTGAAGCAAGCATTTCCAGTGAAGGAAGTCCCCACAGCGAAGCTAGAGAAGAACAGCAAACCATGACCACAAGATCAATGATCAAAAACTTGGATAAAGACAATAAACACTTTTAGATTAGAATTGATTTATGGATTAATTTAGCTGCAATAATATTGAAATATCTTCTCTAGAACTGGAATAGAGTAAAACTATGGAATAATCAAAGGGGAAAACAATATTTGAGCTTTTATTTTACTGTTCATCCATACATTCTTACTTGCTGTTTTCTATTACATACTTGATTCTTATCCAGCCTTAATAAGAAGAAACATGAATATAGGGACATTGTTCAGCCATCCGAAAAATTGCTACATTGTTTTAAGATTTTTTTTGGCAATCATTTTACAGTTCTTGTTATAAATGTATGTCTTACAATTCCAATGATAAAAACTGACTTTTAGCAAAAATAAAGTGGTAACAATGGAAATGTTCCAAGAGGTGAGAGCCCTAGCTACAAGAAAAAGATGTACCAAACGAAGAATAATCTGTGGAATTTTTTGTGGCATTTTGATTTTGACTGTTCTCCTTATAACATTAGCATTCACAAACATTATAAGCAGTGAAAAACTAGGAAATAAGATATTCCCTACAAGTCCCATTATTCCTATTTTATGGATTAAGAGACCAAGAACCCGATTAAGTTTTGATATTAAAAAACCCTTTTCCTGAATGAAGAGAGATTCCGGAGAAGATATTGAAAGAATTAACTCAGGTTTAGACAAATCAGCAGATTTGGCAAATAATGTACGGTATCAACACATTAAAGTGGTGAGAGAGAGAACGTCGGAAGAAAGTTGACATGCCTGTTCCTGAATACCATATGCCATGAATCAACAAAAACATTTATTGCAAGAGAAATGTCTCCACATGATAAACATTGTATCAATCATTTAGCAGCCTGCACTACGAGAGGCCAATTCGAAGTGAAGTGGGCAACTTTCAGGCGGCAATCACTTTTCCATACAAAGATACAAAGATACGTGTAAAGACAAAAAGGATGGAGAGTGGCTAAGGGAGGACAACAATAAAACTCATGTACCCATCCCGATTTGGAGAGAAGATACAAGTTGTTGATATGAAGAGAATGAATGGCTCCAAAATTACTGAAAATGCGGGAGAGCCAAGATGCTGGGAAAGAACACCGCTGTTGGTGTATGGGCGCGCAGCAATAAGCACTGAATGGGAAAATGGCCTAATATCATGCCCTGCAGACTTATTGAAGAAAGAAGGAATCCGCAAGGTGCAGAAGGTGACTTATGAATGCCTAGAATCATGGGCCAAGCATGCAAGACTACTTACCTGGGTTAAGAACGAAGCAGGACCAGTGCATGTATTGCAAGTGAAGAATGTGTCAACCTGCTTCAAGAATGATGGCATGCACTTTGTTGAAAAAAAGAAAGGATGTGGAGAAATATGGATTGAAATTATGATTGTGAGTCCAGGGCTTACATGCAGTTGCCTAAGGATTGGGGAGTAGTGTGCTCCATTACAAATGTATAGGTTCCAGCAGTAGTGATTCCCAAAGCGACCTCCACATTGAAGAGATCCCAAAAATGAATGAATATAATAGAAGTAGGAGATCACTTCATCTTTGTTGATTAAAGAGAGAGGATTACTTTTCATCAAAGTTCATACAGGCTTATGACAACATTCCGGATGAGTACAAACTATTCAGAAAGACCGCAATGAAAAGGACGTCTATACTCATACCAGGACTTCAAACGGCAGTGAATGCCAAGTGGCTCCAGATCCTAAAATGGGAATTGTTGCAAAGGATCAATGCAACAATAGAATAATTCAATGCAATAGAGGAAGAGTTGAGATTCATCAGTGAACCCCAGGACCTGGGGGCCCTTTAAGATGAGGTAGCAATACTTAGAGATGGATGGGGATGCAGAACTTACTAATACATCAATAATCAAACCAACTCAGGAAGTTGGCAAAACTTAGTATGGTTTTATTTGCAATTATCTAAAACAGGGAGTTACAACGGACATCATTCGATGTCACACAGTACGATCTCAATGGATACACAAAAAACATTACTTCTATAGCAAAAATTCATCATCATTGAAGTCACTCTATGTGGCAAATTACAAAAACCTACTTGTGGATGTGATAGGTTCACAGGGAACATCTAAGTATGCGTTCCATACTGATGGGGGTTGTGATTTGGGTCTCTAACATCAGGTGGACAACTAAGCCCTCCACTAGTGCAAATCATCTTCATTGTCACAACATACACGACAATTAATTGACTAGACAAACTATGGGGCTCTCTGATACGTGGCCCTCTACAATTGGTTGCATTCTTGTACCCTTCTAGAATATTTCAGTTGCTAGCCGAACGCAAGCTGGTTACCCCAGGTGCCTGGTCACGCCTCCCCACCCAATTAGCCCAACATCTATCAGCACTCTTGCGGTCTGCCATTCAATAAAGGCTTTGAACTTGGCCTTGCAGAAGAAGCTCTCTGTGCCTGAAAATAAAAGAGAGTATGGCATGGTCTTATCTTCTGGTTTCAGTGTAGCTCGACCCAACATCTATTTTCATCTGGCCATGTGACTGGAGACCACATTTTCGAGCTCTTTGTGGCATTTAATACTATTAAATGAAGAACTCTTGACTCTTTCAGTGTTTCTTCCATTCCACCTCAAACAGAGGTTTGTTTCTTTCTCACGTTCTTGTAGCTTCTTTGAAAGACAGCCAGGCTCACAGTGGCCTCGACTCTTGGTGCTGGGCCAGCTAGCCTTTCTTGAATTCTCCTTCGCCATTAGCAATTTTCCAACTGTGCCACACTCAAGCCCTTTTCATTCACTGGTTATTAAGCTGCATCATGGAACATCCAGATTCTATATATCCCTATGTATAAACATTGGTGCATCACAGCAATCTATTCACTATGTAGCCAGCCTTAGAATTATTTTGTCAACTTGCGTTACAGCATCTGTACAAGTGTAAAATGACTTTGCATTTTCTCCAGCGTTTCTTCGCACAAGCATCTTCATTTCAATCCCAAAATGTTGCTTATATTCAATACCTCTTCTTCATATCTTATAGAATGTTCATGTTCTTTTGTCCTTTGTGTCTCTTCATGGTGTGTCAGTTCTGCTCTGTATGACATCACCAGTCCTTTTCCTCATCCATTTTCACTCTTCTACCGGGACTTTGTCCAGAAGACCATCATTTCTTCGATAATGCACATAGGGTTTTCCGAATGGATACCTTGTTTCAAGAACTCTTTGCTGTACAGGCATCCTCACTGGTACTGCATGTGTAGCAATTTCCGGTTCCCAAAATACAGGAAACATGGAAGCAGAGCTTCTGGTAGGGGTATTTGGCTCCTCCTCTACATCAGACTGATGACTCTCCAGAACAGCCATGTTCTGGATCTGATCAGAGCAATGGAAAGAGGTGTGTGCACCAAGGTCGGACCGTCTTGTTGTACATTAAAACCTGCTCATGGTGTTGAAAATGGGACATTGACATTACGATGCGGACAACCTTGCATACACAGATGGAAGATGAAACTGATTAAAAAGCAGGAGCAAACTGTTTTTCATCATTGGATGCATTCCATCTTGGTTGGTAAATGCTTTTAAACTACTTGGAGCAATTTTACTATTAGTAATGTTCGGATTCTGTCTCAGAAGGATCATCTTGGGACAATGCCAGAAAACGGTCAAAAAGCTATTGGAATGAAAATGATGATTGACGTTAACAAACATACTGAAGAATAGATGCAAACCGAAGAAGGCACCAGAGAACATTTAAAGAAGAGTTCTCTTGCACCTCCAGGAACAAATTTCTATTATCCCCAGGATCAGAAAATATAGTTGGGACCATGGATATTTTGTGCACTGGTAGTAGATTGTCATTTGATGACCTTGTGTGTGGACGAACACATAAAGAATGCTGGCTACCTGAATGGGTGACAAAAATATAGGTTCAGAAGAAAAGAAAATATGACAAGATGATTGTAGAAGATGAAGCAGGAATTGCAGAAGAGGAGGTAAAGAGTCTGGTCAAGAATCCCACCAGAGGGGGGAATGTAGAGGAGCAAGTGGACGCATTCTCCTTAGTCAATGCACCCTCCCACCCACCCTATTGGAGTGACAGATGAGGAGCTACAATTGGATACCCATGTACAAGTTTATGCAACATGTCCATACAATGTGAACTGTATGAAAAACAATATTTACTCAGGCAGCCATTCAAAAGATATCCTCATGTTGAAACAGTGGAGGAAAAAACCAAGACGGATACCCCTAGCCGAGTCGTCGAAGAACATCCATTAATAAAATGGTGCACGTACATTGGTGCATGTACATTAAATAAAGTTTAATAACAGCAAAATAATGTCCAAAAGAATATATATGACCCTACGCAGAAACAATCTAAAAATGCTTAAGTATGACAATGTAACAGAAGCAGTAAAAGAAACATGTACTTCATAATGCAGTATTTATGAATACAAAGAAGAAAAAAGTGATCGCCTGGTCAATAACTGTAAATATGCTGAAACGCAAGGTAGAAAGAATACATAGAAGCTTGCTTATGAGAGGTGTATATTTTACGTTCAGGACTCCTATCAGAACAAGATGGATGCCAGCTCCTGTCAATCAACAAGTTACCTCAAAAATGCGAGCCCACAATCTTAAACGTAGAGAGATGATGCAGAAGCTGTTTTCCTTGCGAAATAAGGGATTACATTGGCTTTGAACCAAGGATGCTATTTCAAGAGATGAAGAAAAAGCATGAAGGCAGTCTATGAGCAGACCATGTGCAAGGACATATTTTCCAAAGATTAGGAGGAAGACGAACATTTACTGATGCCAAATATGGGATGATTAAAAGGCATTACCTCAATATGGGATAGAGTAGGCAAGTCTCTAAAGGCCAAAGGAGAGCTACGCTCATCAAAATCTGAATCAAATAAGGTTAAAAGCACCATCCATAAGGACAAATTCATGGCCTTACAACACGTGATGAACAGTTCACAAACAAGTGCTATTCATTAGGCCTAGAGCTAAGATAGTGGTGTACCTACACTCGCTCAAATGTCCCGATTCTGGGCAGACTGGCAAGGTCAACCTTAAACCAGAGGACACTGGCATGAGGAATTCCGATGAGATAGGGTGGCCTTAATGGGAAACAATGGAAGAGCTGACCTATCTCCCACCACATGGGTTTCGTTTCTATATACGTGCTGCTAACAAGGCGAATGTCCAAGGTTGGATTCAGGTTGGCGACCAATTAGACTATAATGCCATGCACGTTTTCATACAATGTTGCAAAATATTAGTCCGCTGCCACATTTTCTGCTGTGACGATTACCTTATACCATGTGATTAGCAGTAGCTCACAGTTGGTCTCACAGAAAAGAGACCACCAATGAGAGACCACACATATTCTCCATACACAGAGATGATCCCCTAATCAAAATCCCACCCCTTGATAGGTTTTTGAAGTTTGCCATGTAGGATGACATCATAGTTGACGGATCTAGCATTATATAAACTAAGCATGAGTACAAAAGCTGTGTAATCCTGCATGAGTCAACTTGATGAGTGTTTATTTGTCCTGTCCTGTTTGATATTAAATCAGTATTTAACCTTCTCCTTTGAGTCTCTCTGGTTATTGGGTCTGATTTATTTTCTTTGTGATTCCATCTAGCACCACAAATGCTTCAAGGTGCTAGAGCACACCTGATTGAAATATCTATATCTTATGAGGGAGGAGAGATATTGCACTGTTTCTGCATGTTTATCAACTGCAGTTTGTGTGACAGACACCTTCTCTGCTCCAGCCCATATGCTACCTCATTTCTGAGTGCATGAGCACAAAGCTGTCACTGCTGCCATCTGAGCTGCAGATTTCTGTATTTATTTTTTCAATTCCAATTGCTGTTTTAAAAAGGTTGAACAGAAGTTACTATTGCACTTTGTATGTGTATGTGTGTGTGTATGTGTGTGCTTATGCATAGTCTACTTTGACCAAGCGTGTGTCACTGTCTGAATGTCTGAATGTTTGTGTGTGTGTGTCACTGTGTCTACATTTTTAATGCATGGAGGAACTGAGGTAGTGTATGGGGTTCATTTGAGTCCACTTTACAGAGTTGTGGCACTTTTTTGGGACAGGACAGATAACCAGAACAATGGGTGGAGTTTGAAAATTAATCTTTTAAATAAAATAATAGGTATCACTACCAACCCTAAAGATCTGGGTTCTACCACCTCACTTCACTTGTGCAGAATCGGGCAGGAGAAGGGGCGCATGTCTTTGGATTCAGAATCCATCGAAACTGGAACCCAGATCCATGGAAACTAAAATCTCAAGCCTGAGCTACCATACAAAGCTGCCCCACAGTTATCCATTGCTCCAAGCACTCAACGACTACGCTCTGAGCTGAGAAGTGCTCTGCTCTGGTTTGTCTTTTATTTGATTTGAATTTCAAGCAAATGAAATCGTGATGAACATTAGATGACTGCAAACACAGCAGTGAGTGGGAGAAAATTGAGTGACTGTAGCATTTGTAAAAGCTCTGTGATTGGTAATGGCAGGGGTTTTAAAAAATGGCATACTGTGTGAAACAATGACTACAAGCAGGTTAGCATGTTGTGTACATCAGTGCTTAATCTGTAAAAATAAAAATATGTGCCTGGGCCCAACAATTTTCTAGCACATCTGGGACACATCAGGGCAGGCAACTCCCAGCCCACTGGTGCCACCATCCACAGCTGTGCCCCAAAGTGTCTGCATATTTAGGGTAAAACCTGCCACTCTTACAGGCTATTGTGGGTGATGGATGCACTGCTCAGGGTAGATGTACACTTTATAGATAGCAATGGACATAAAACACCATAACATACTAGTTTAAGGCAAATGTTTGAGTGATTCGTTAAACACATCATCATTGTTAACATTTGACTTGGATTCAATAGGCGGCAAGTGGAACATGTTGACAATCTATCCACAGAAAACAAAGTAAAACTGCTTTCCTCCTATGATAAATTAATTGGCAAATGCAGGAAAAATCATTCCTGATTGCTGAACTTGCCTGTCAAACACTGCAGCAACATATTTGGTGCTCATCTTTTCCTTGGCTTTGCCTCGTGTTGTTTCTGCTGACTGGTAACTGTCCTCTTATTGTCAACCCACACTGCAGTAACAGACCTGCACCATTGTCATGCAGGATGCCTGGAGCACCCAGCATTGTTGCATTCTATCTCATTGTTATCCATGAAAACTAGCATTATCCTGCCCATCTGGGTCATTAGCTTCAGGAATCGCAATGAACCGGCCAAGAATGAAGAAACTGCGCCCAGTGCACACGGTTTCCCCTTGTTGTGTGACAACTACTGAATGGGAGTTAAACTAATAAACTTTCCAAAACACCACATCAAATCACAGAGTCCCAGAAAATAAGTGCAGGGGCTCTGAAATAAGTGCCGGGGTGAACCCTGAAAAACATTCCCATACATTACGCACTGGTGTACTTTAATGAAGCAGCAATAACACTCTTTTTTCAGAATGTCACTTTGACAATTAATACATTGCCACGTTAGTTTATCATGTGATGTGTGTATGCTTGCCATCTTTAATGCTTTCTCCTGACAGTCTTGACTCTCTAGCCCTGACCCTTCTCTCCAGCCTCGCTGTTTCCAACTCCCACACGCAGGAAGTTGGGTAAAGCAGAAAACCCGTTCCACCTCCAGGACGGGCTCGAAGACTGGCGTGAGATTGAGAATCGCTGTTCCTCTTCCGGACACTACTCCCCGGTTACTACCTCATCTTTGCGCCGTCCAGGAGTCGCTCAGGAAGGACAGGCTTTCTGTGGTTTTACACCCTGTCTTTAAACAGCTCACGCTTCCTTAAGTCTGCAGATGTTTTGGAGCAAGTTTTGTCCCCGTCCCCACATCCTACAACTTTCCATCCCGTCAAGAAGTCACCCTGCGGCCTCCCCATCCAGGGCTCACCATTCGTGAAGCGGAAAGCCAGTGCCCTCTGAAGATCGGCTGCGCAATGTTTATGGAGGGCACAGCTTAAAGCCAGCACAGCTGGCAGCCATTACCTGGTCTTTATAAGTTGATTGGCTGGAGTTCAGCGAGGCGCTGTGCCACGTGGAGATGGCATCAATAGAGTAGGCGGGCGACCTTCACTCTGATTTTCAAGCCAACTGAAGACGTTGCCGCCCTAGAGTGCATTTCAGGGATGGCGTGTCCCTATAGATCTACGAATTTGCACCAGTTTGCTCATTTTTCAGGGAACACGCAAAACCGCTGATAAAAAGGGCACGAGGCAAGTAGGGAGCAGGGGGCAGGGGAGGTGGCATGGCTTCTCTCATTTTGAAAATGAAAAAAGCTGCAAATGCACAGATGCAAATGCACATATTCCAATGCGCCTATGCCAATGAACAAATTCCAATGCTCAGATTCCAATGCACAGATGCCACCGTGCAGGTGCCAATGCACAGATTCCAATGTGCTGATGCCAATGCACAGATTCCAATGCACAGATTGCAATGTGCAGATGCCAATGCACAGATTCCAATGCTACAGGTGCCAATGCACAGATTCCAATGCGCTGATGCCAATGCACAGATTCCAATGCACAGATTCCAATGCTACAGGTGCCAATGCACAGATTCCAATGTGATGATGCCAGTGCACAGATTCCAATGCTACAGGTGCCAATGCACAGATTCCAATGCGCTGGCACAGATTCCAATGCGCCTAAGCGAATGAACACATTCCAATGCTCAGATTCCAATGCACAGATGCCAATGTGCAGGTGCCTAATGCACAGATTCCAATGCTACAGGTGCCAATGCACAGATTCCAATGCACTAATGCCAATGCACAGATTCCAATGCTACAGGTGCCAATGCACAGATTCCAATGCGCTGATGCCAATGCACAGATTCCAATGCGCCTATGCCAATGAGCACATTCCAATGCACAGATTCCAATGCTACAGGTGCCAATGCACAGATTCCAATGCACTGATGCCAATGCACAGATTCCAATGTGCAGATGCCAAAGCACAGATGCCAATGCTACAGGTGCCAATGCACAGATTCCAATGCGCTGATGCCAATGCACAGATTCCAATGCGCCTATGCCAATGAACACATTCCAATGCTCATATTCCAATGCACAGATGCCAATGTGCAGGTGCCTAATGCACAGATTCCAATGCTACAGGTGCCAATGCACATATTCCAATGCTACAGGTGCCAATGCACATATTCCAATGCACTGATGCCAATGCACAGATCCCAATGCACTGATGCCAATGCACAGATTCCAATGTGCAGATGCCAAAGCACAGATGCCAATGCTCAGATTCCAATGCACAGATGCCAATGTGCAGGTGCCTAATGCACAGATTCCAATGCTACAGGTGCCAATGCACAGATTCCAATGCACTGATGCAAATGCACAGATTCCAATGTGCAGATGCCAAAGCACAGATGCCAATGCTCAGATTCCAATGCACAGATGCCAATGTGCAGGTGCCTAATGCACAGATTCCAATGCTACAGATACCAATGCACAGATTCCAATGCGCCTATGCCAATGAACACATTCCAATGCTCAGATTCCAATGCACAGATGCCAATGTGCAGGTGCCTAATGCACAGATTCCAGTGCTACAGGTGCCAATGCACAGATTCCAATGCGCTGATGCCAATGCACAGATTCCAATGCACTGATGCCAATGCACAGATTCCAATGTGCAGATGCCAAAGCACAGATGCCAATGCTCAGATTCCAATGCACAGATGCCAATGTGCAGGTGCCTAATGCACAGATTCCAATGCTACAGGTGCCAATGCACAGATTCCAATGCATTGATGCCAATGCACAGATTCCAATGTGCAGATGCCAAAGCACAGATGCCAATGCTCAGATTCCAATGCACAGATGCCAATGTGCAGGTGCCTAATGCACAGATTCCAATGCTACAGATACCAATGCACAGATTCCAATGTGCCTATGCCAATGAACACATTCCAATGCTCAGATTCCAATGCACCGATGCCAATGTGCAGGTGCCTAATGCACAGATTCCAATGCTACAGGTTCCAATGCACAGATTCCAATGCACTGATGCCAAAGCACAGATTCCAATGTGCAGATGCCAAAGCACAGATGCCAATGCTCAGATTCCAATGCACAGATGCCAATGTGCAGGTGCCTAATGCACAGATTCCAATGCTACAGGTGCCAATGCACAGATTCCAATGCACTGATGCCAATGCACAGATTCCCATGCACTGATGCCAATGCACAGATTCCAATGTGCAGATGCCAAAGCACAGATGCCAATGCTCAGATTCCAATGCACAGATGCCAATGTGCAGGTGCCTAATGCACAGATTCCAATGCTACAGGTGCCAATGCACAGATTCCAATGCACGCACTGATGCCAATGCACAGATTCCAATGCTACAGGTGCCAATGCACAGATTCCAATGCGCTGATGCCAATGCACAGATTCCAATGCACTGATGCCAATGCACAGATTCCAATGTGCAGATGCCAAAGCACAGATGCCAATGCTCAGATTCCAATGCACAGATGCCAATGCTCAGATTCCAATGCACAGATGCCAATGTGCAGGTGCCTAATGCACAGATTCCAATGCTGCAGGTGCCAATGCACAGATTCCAATGCACTGATGCCAATGCACAGATTCCAATGATACAGGTGCCAATGCACAGATTCCAATGCGCTGATGCCAATGCACAGATTCCAATGTGCCTATGGCAATGAACACATTCCAATGCACAGATTCCAATGCTACAGGTGCCAATGCACAGACTCCAATGCACTGATGCCAATGCACAGATTCCAATGTGCAGATGCCAAAGCACAGATGCCAATGCTACAGGTGCCAATGCACAGATTCCAATGCGCTGATGCCAATGCACAGATTCCAATGCGCCTATGCCAATGAACACATTCCAATGCTCAGATTCCAATGCACAGATGCCAATGTGCAGGTGCCTAATGCACAGATTCCAAGGCTACAGGTGCCAATGTGCAGATTCCAATGCACTGATGCCAATGCACAGATTCCAATGCTACAGGTGCCAATGCACAGATTCCAATGCGCTGATGCCAATGCACAGATTCCAATGCACTGATGCCAATGCCCAGATTCCAATGTGCAGATGCCAAAGCACAGATGCCAATGCTCAGATTGCAATGCACAGATGCCAATGTGCAGGTGCCTAATGCACAGATTCCAATGCACTGATGCCAATGCACAGATTCCAATGTGCAGATGCCAATGCACAGATGCCAATGCTCAGATTCCAATGCACAGATGCCAATGTGCAGGTGCCTAATGCACAGATTCCAATGCTACAGGTGCCAATGCACAGATTCCAATGCACTGATGCAATGCACAGATTCCAATGTGCAGATGCCAAAGCACAGATGCCAATGCTCAGATTCCAATGCACAGATGCCAATGTGCAGGTGCCTAATGCACAGATTCCAATGCTACAGATACCAATGCACAGATTCCAATGCACCTATGCCAATGAACACATTCCAATGCTCAGATTCCAATGCACAGATGCCAATGTGCAGGTGCCTAATGCACAGATTCCAATGCTACAGGTGCCAATGCACAGATTCCAATGCGCTGATGCCAATGCACAGATTCCAATGCACTGATGCCAATGCACAGATTCCAATGTGCAGATGCCAAAGCACAGATGCCAATGCTCAGATTCCAATGCACAGATGCCAATGTGCAGGTGCCTAATGCACAGATTCCAATGCTACAGGTGCCAATGCACAGATTCCAATGCACTGATGCCAATGCACAGATTCCAATGTGCAGATGCCAAAGCACAGATGCCAATGCACAGATGCCAATGTGCAGGTGCCTAATGCACAGATTCCAATGCTACAGATACCAATGCACAGATTCCAATGCGCCTATGCCAATGAACACATTCCAATGCTCAGATTCCAATGCACCGATGCCAATGTGCAGGTGCCTAATGCACAGATTCCAATGCTACAGGTTCCAATGCACAGATTCCAATGCACTGATGCCAAAGCACAGATTCCAATGTGCAGATGCCAAAGCACAGATGCCAATGCTCAGATTCCAATGCACAGATGCCAATGTGCAGGTGCCTAATGCACAGATTCCAATGCTACAGGTGCCAATGCACAGATTCCAATGCACTGATGCCAATGCACAGATTCCCATGCACTGATGCCAATGCACAGATTCCAATGTGCAGATGCCAAAGCACAGATGCCAATGTGCAGGTGCCTAATGCACAGATTCCAATGCTACAGGTGCCAATGCACAGATTCCAATGCACAGATGCCAATGTGCAGGTGCCTAATGCACAGATTCCAATGCACTGATGCCAATGCACAGATTCCAATGTGCAGATGCCAATGCACAGATGCCAATGCTCAGATTCCAATGCTCAGATTCCAATGCACAGATGCCAATGCTACAGGTGCCAATGCACAGATTCCAATGTGCTGATGCCAATGCACAGATTCCAATGCACTGATGCCAATGCACAGATTCCAATGCACTGATGCCAATGCACAGATTCCAATGTGCAGATGCCAAAGCACAGATGCCAATGCTCAGATTCCAATGCACAGATGCCAATGTGCAGGTGCCTAATGCACAGATTCCAATGCTACAGGTGCCAATGCACAGATTCCAATGCACTGATGCCAATGCACAGATTCCAATGTGCAGATGCCAAAGCACAGATGCCAATGCTCAGATTCCAATGCACAGATGCCAATGAACACATTCCAATGCTCAGATTCCAATGCACCGATGCCAATGTGCAGGTGCCTAATGCACAGATTCCAATGCTACAGGTTCCAATGCACAGATTCCAATGCACTGATGCCAAAGCACAGATTCCAATGTGCAGATGCCAAAGCACAGATGCCAATGCTCAGATTCCAATGCACAGATGCCAATGTGCAGGTGCCTAATGCACAGATTCCAATGCTACAGGTGCCAATGCACAGATTCCAATGCACTGATGCCAATGCACAGATTCCCATGCACTGATGCCAATGTACAGATTCCAATGTGCAGATGCCAAAGCACAGATGCCAATGCTCAGATTCCAATGCACAGATGCCAATGTGCAGGTGCCTAGTGCACAGATTCCAATGCTACAGGTGCCAATGCACAGATTCCAATGCACGCACTGATGCCAATGCACAGATTCCAATGCTACAGGTGCCAATGCACAGATTCCAATGCGCTGATGCCAATGCACAGATTCCAATGCACTGATGCCAATGCACAGATTCCAATGTGCAGATGCCAAAGCACAGATGCCAATGCTCAGATTCCAATGCACAGATGCCAATGCTCAGATTCCAATGCACAGATGCCAATGTGCAGGTGCCTAATGCACAGATTCCAATGCTGCAGGTGCCAATGCACAGATTCCAATGCACTGATGCCAATGCACAGATTCCAATGATACAGGTGCCAATGCACAGATTCCAATGCGCTGATGCCAATGCACAGATTCCAATGTGCCTATGCCAATGAACACATTCCAATGCACAGATTCCAATGCTACAGGTGCCAATGCACAGACTCCAATGCACTGATGCCAATGCACAGATTCCAATGTGCAGATGCCAAAGCACAGATGCCAATGCTACAGGTGCCAATGCACAGATTCCAATGCGCTGATGCCAATGCACAGATTCCAATGCGCCTATGCCTAATGCACAGATTCCAAGGCTACAGGTGCCAATGTGCAGATTCCAATGCACTGATGCCAATGCACAGATTCCAATGCTACAGGTGCCAATGCACAGATTCCAATGCGCTGATGCCAATGCACAGATTCCAATGCACTGATGCCAATGCACAGATTCCAATGTGCAGATGCCAACGCACAGATGCCAATGCTCAGATTGCAATGCACAGATGCCAATGTGCAGGTGCCTAATGCACAGATTCCAATGCACTGATGCCAATGCACAGATTCCAATGTGCAGATGCCAAAGCACAGATGCCAATGATCAGATTCCAATGCACAGATGCCAATCTGCAGGTGCCTAATGCACATATTCCAATGCTACAGATACCTATGCACAGATTCCAATGCGCCTATGCCAATGAACACATTCCAATGCTCAGATTCCAATGCACAGATGCCAATGTGCAGGTGCCTAATGCACAGATTCCAATGCACTGATGCCAATGCACAGATTCCAATGTGCAGATGCCAAAGCACAGATGCCAATGCTCAGATTCCAATGCACAGATGCCAATGTGCAGGTGCCTAATGCACAGATTCCAATGCTACAGATACCAATGCACAGATTCCAATGCGCCTATGCCAATGAACACATTCCAATGCTCAAATTCCAATGCTCAGATGCCAATGTGCAGGTGCCTAATGCACCGATTCCAATGCTACAGGTGCCAATGCACAGATTCCAATGCACTGATGCCAATGCACAGATTCCAATGTGCAGATGCCAAAGCACAGATGCCAATGCTCAGATTCCAATGCACAGATGCCAATGTGCAGGTGCCTAATGCACAGATTCCAATGCTACAGGTGCCAATGCACAGATTCCAATGCACTGATGCCAATGCACAGATTCCCATGCACTTATGCCAATGCACAGATTCCAATGCTCAGATGCCAATGTGCAGGTGCCTAATCCACAGATTCCAATGCTACAGGTGCCAATGCACAGATTCCAATGCTACATGTGCCAATGCACAGATTCCAATGCACTGATGCCAATGCACAGATTCCAATGTGCAGATGCCAAAGCACAGATGCCAATGCTCAGATTCCAATGCACAGATGCCAATGTGCAGGTGCCTAATGCACAGATTCCAATGCTACAGGTGCCAATGCACAGATTTCAATGCACTGATGCCAATGCACAGATTCCAATGTGCAGATGCCAAAGCACAGATGCCAATGCACAAATTCCAATGCACAGATTCCAATGCGCAAATGCCAATGTGCAGATGCCAAAGTACAGATGCCAATGCACAGATTCCAATGCACAGATTCCAATGCGCTGATGCCAATGCACAGATTCCAATGCACAGATGCCAATGCACAGAGTCAAATTTGCATATTCCAGCGCGCAGATTTCAATGCACAGATGCCAATGCACTGATGCCAATGCACAGATTCCAATGTGCAGATGCCAAAGCACAGATGCCAATGCTCAGATTCCAATGTGCAGGTGCCTAATGCACAGATTCCAATGCTACAGGTGCCAATGCACAGATTCCAATGCACTGATGCCAATGCACAGATTCCAATGTGCAGATGCCAAAGCACAGATTCCAATGCACAGTTCCAATGCGCTGATGCCAATGCACAGATTCCAATGCACAGATGCCAATGTGCAGATGCCAATGCACAGATGCCAATGCACAGAGTCAAATTTGCAGATTCCAGTGCGCAGATTCCAATGCGCAGATGCCAATGCTACAGATGTAGGCATCCATCGGGTGGCCGGTTTGTATCATTTATTGTACAAGCCTTTTACCCTCACTCCCCTGGTGGTGGGAGCAGTCCGGGCACTCTCTACTCACCTCACAGGTGATCTCTGCGCATTACCTCCCCGCCGCCTTGCCTGTAAGAGATGCTGCAACCTCCTCCTTATATAGTGTCCATTTGTATAGTGTACATCTCCAAATGATGGGTTTCGTTCCACTGTTGGCGTGTCTGGGGGCCTTTTAGTCACACACCAGGGTACATGGTGGAAGTGTGTGAGGGCCCAAAATACACGATCACACTGCTCCACTCCCGTCTGTGTGTCTAAGGCGTGCCATTGTAGTTGCAAAAGGGGGTTGGCACCCCATACATTGTTTGTGCCAGTTATTGTTCGAATCGTCTGGCATCCCAGCTGATGAGAAATGGTATGAAGTTGTGATGTGTTACGGACTGCTTTGTCCACTGATATCCGTGAGCGCCAGGAACCTAGCTGTGAAGCAACAGAGCGCTGCACAAGGGGATATGGTGATACGCTCCAATGATGCAGATACAGCGATGCGCTCCAATGATGCAGATGCAGTGATATGATACAGCTATAGGCTGTAATGATGCAGTTACAGGAATACACTACAATGCAGCCACAGTGATATGCTACAATGATGTAGATATAGTAATAGGCTACAATGATGCAGATTCAATGATATGCTACAATGACAAAGATACTGTGATACAATACAGCGATAGCCTGCAATGATGCAGATATAGGGATATACTACAATGATGCAGTTACAGCGATAGACCACACTGCACACAGAGATAGGCTACAATGATGCTGATATAACCATAGGCCACAATCATGCATGTACACTGATATGCTACAATGACAATGATGCTGATATAGCGATAGGCCACAATGTTGCAGATACAGTGATATGCTACACTGACAATGATGCAGATATAATGATAGGCTACAAAGATGTAGCTACAGCAATATGATACAGTGATAGGCTACTATTATGCAGATACAGTGATGCATTACAATGATGCAATACAAAGATGCAGATACAGCGATATGCTACAATGATGCAGATAGAGTGATATGATAGGCTACAATGATGCAGATACATTGATACGAGACAGCGATAGACTACAATGATGCAGTTGCAGGGATATACTACAATGATGCAACTACAGCAATAGACTACAATGCAGGCACAACGATAGGCTACAGTAATGCAAATATAGCAATAGGCTACAATGATACAAACATAGTAAAATGCTACAAAGACAATGATGCAGATACAGCAATAGGCTACAATGATGCAGGTACAGTGATATCATACAGCGATAGCCTACAATGATGTAGATATAGCGATATACTACAATGATGCAGTTGCATAGATTACAATGCAGGCACGCGATAGGCTACAATGATGCTGATATAGCGACAGGCTACAATGATGCAGATACAGTGAAATGCTACAATGACAATGATGCAGATACAGCGATAGGCTACCATGATGCTGATATAGCGACAGGCTACAATGATGCAGATACAGTGATATGCTACAATGGCAATGATGCAGATACAGAGATAGGTTACAATGATGCAGATACTGAGGAGGATAGATTATTAGGGGGCATATTGAAGGGCATGTGGAGAGGGAATGCAGAGGATAACTGGAAGGCGATGTGGGCAAAGGTGGCAACGTAGGACCCAGTCTTAACTCATTTTTTGATGGCTCCTCTGCACCATTAATTTAACAATGATACCCTGGAGGGGCGGGAGGAACAGTCAACGTCTAAGGAGCACACAGTGTGCTGTAGGTTCTGCATTCCCCCTGCATCCTGAACCCCCAAAGAATAGCTCTGCTGTGTACATTATGTGTATGTATTGTCTGTGCAAAAGTCTGTGACACCTTGTCATGAGCTCTTCCAAAACAGTCATGTGCTTATAGACGGATATGCAGCGGAAAGGTAGGTTCTAGTGTTACCTGTGTAACATGGTGGGTGGCTCTGCTGGTCTCGGCCTGTTGGATATGTGTCACGGCGTGATAGCTCTGCTGTCTGAGGCCTGGACCCTTGAGCTCTAGGTAACTCAGGAGTGGCTCTTATTCTTTTTTTATGTTTTATGATCAAGCTTGAGAGAAGCAGAGCCCTGTAGTGTGGGCAGCCAGCATTTGGGCTTGCATCTTTTGATAGTAGTGCAGTACTGCGAGGTACAGTCTGTGCGTCCATGGGACCAGTCCTTGGTCAGGTGTTGGTGAAGAGGCTGCGTTTTGATGGATTTGCGGATTTGGAGAAGTGTGGGGGCTTTCCGAGCTGATACTGGGATAGAGTTCCAGGGGGTGGGTGCGTGACAAGAAAAGGATTGGTCCTCTGCTATCTACAGCCTCTCCCTTTATGACCAGAGCGATCACCCAGCAGCCTATGGCCTCGCCCTCACATACATGTGCAACATGAGGGATAGCACCAGGGCTATAGCCTCATCATTTAATGTGCTAATGCGCTGCTCAATGGGGCACAAATAAATGGAGAGAATTATAACTCACAGACATCTCAACCTTGCAGGGGTGTACATGAGCCCCAGGATGGCTTTACACATATGCAGCAGAGGCCTAGCTGGACGGGTGGGGGTGGTCGGTGTGTGGGATATGGGCCTGGGTCTTTTTGTTGTAGCCCCGGATAGAAAATCAAGGGCTAGAATCGGGGGCATTGCTGGGGTGGGCTAAGGGGGCTATAGCCCCTAAGCTTTAGGTTGTAGCCCTGGATAGAATCTCAGGAGCTACAGCCAAAAGGCTAGCTAGCCCTGAGTCCCAACAGTTCCGACATCAGCGTAGCCCCAGGTCTTTTCCAGACCTAGCAACTGCCCTGGCTAGAATCAAAAGGCCATCTAGCCCCGAGTCCCGACAGACTGGACCCTAGCATAGCCCCAGATCTTTTCAAGATCTAGCAACACCCCTGGTATGCAGTATATGGGTGATGGGGGCTGTTTCTCAGTCACATGACTAAATTACATTTACGGACCTCTAGGGTAATGTAGGGCTAGTAATTCCTGCTGGCAGCTTTGGTGGATGGCTGAGCTTTGCCTATGGATTCATTAATCTAACTACATAGCTTTTTAAAACAAGCATGGATGCCGGGGGTTGGCACTTTCGGAGTGTAGTGATTTATAGCTGATATTGGTACTTAGTAATATGTTGCTGCTAATATTGTCCAGATAAGAATGCATTAACATGCATACCACATCAATTTGAATAAGAAAACAGGGCTGGATGGCTTTCTCACGCATGGCACAGGAAACTTCATTGTTTTGAAAAACATACAATATCCATGTATATTTCAACTCTAACACCGTTACTTCCTGTACTTTCACCGGAGATCAAAGAGTTGTGACGCATATAAAGCGATTTCACTGAGAATGTGGCTAAAGCGGCGATGGGTCTAGGCAATGACAAGCAAATCTAATTGGTGCTGCTGGCTACACTGCAAAGGTGGCATGGAGGGAAAGGAAAGCTTTCTCCTAACTAAACTCTTATGACAGTAGGAGACTGGGGACCCAATGCCCCATTGTCTCTCTTCCTCGTCCCAGTCGTCAGAAATTGAGGTACTCCACCTCTCAGAAAGGCAAGGTTCCCTCCAGCAGACCACTGTAGTAGTTGGTGGTATATTACAGGCCACACAGTCACAGTGTCTACACTAGGTGCGGTCCTGCATAACATCACATGCATATGTGCGCAGGCACATATATATGCCCCAAACACCGGCATAAAGGCAGACAGTCATGCAGGAGTTCTATGGAGCGGCACGCTTCCCCCGTGTACTAGGTACCATAGACTGCACCCATGTAGCACTACGGCCACCCAGATTGACAGAGCACATATACAGGAACAGAAAGCACTGGCATTCCATTAATGTGCAGGTCATGTATGATGCCAAGGGAATCACCATGGAGGTCTATGCTAATTTCCCGGGCAGCACACACAACAGCTACATCTTCTGTATGTCACCAATGCACTGGGGTCTGGTAGCTGGAAAACATGGCAACGCATGGCTCATTGGTGAGTATGAAAGCTCATGCACATGCATGCATACCACACACTGAACAATAGAAACTGCCAGAAAATGGCAAAAACTCCCTGGGCTCACAGACTTCACGGCAACGGTGGACAAGGCGGCTGGTCTGTGCTGGGACCCTCATTCTGTAGTTTATATGCAGCAGGATGTGATGTTGGTGCCACGCCATGCACTGCTGTGGCCTGGTCTTCACTGGCCGTGGCCAGCCATGTCACAGTTGAACGCATCAGCAAAGTGATGGCTGCAGCGTCTGCATGCACGCTCACCCATGATGCATTGAGTTGCACGGAGAGTGTCTGCCTGAAGGCATCCATCTCCTCGTGGATCAGTGTCCTAGTGGCTCAGAGCTTGTCATGGATGACAGTCCTCATGGCAGACATTTTACACCTCAGGGCTTCACTGTGTGCCTAAAGCTCAGCCTGTCAGCCCTTAATGTTCGCCTCCATGCACCGTCTGTGGGAGCGGCATGAGGACTGCATGACCTACAGCTGTTGCTCTACCCGGGCTGCTGCCGGAGTCATGGACATGGCCATCATATCTATCCCCTCAGATATCTTGTCCAACACATTCCCTTGTCGGAGGGTGTCACGCAACATCTGCTGCATCCCCAGCCTGCACATGTCCCCCACGTGTGCAGGGCCCACGGTGGCCAGAAGCTAAGTTCCATGCCCCTGTCGTTGGCTGCTGGTCTTCATCCCTTGCTTGGACGTTAGCCCCAAAACCTGAAGCAAAATCATGGGAGGGTGCCCTCGCAACCATAACCACTGCAGACTGGGGGACAAACACTGACTGGCTTTGAGAAGCCAGCTGCCCCACTGTAGACTCAGGGGCCCCACCTGATCCACCCATTGGGCCACTCACCTTTGCCCTCTTTGAGGTACGCACATCAGGTTCAGCATCAAAGCTAGCTGAGTCAGAAGAGTCTCCAGCATGACTCAGGATGGTCTGTAGCAGCACTGGCTTCTCACTGCCTACCACACCACACCCCCCACTGGTGCTCTGACTCACCATCAACTCTTCCTCCGCATATGGTGCATCCTCACCTGCACATGCACAGAGAAAGACATATTGATATATTTTAAAAGAGACAACAATGCACATATGCTTGATGGAGTACTCTAACAAGAAATGGCAGGACACTCTCCCATCAGACATTTTGCATTCACACACTTGGTCCAGTAAGCAACAGATGCATGGCATTTGCTGACAAGTGATCCCCCTACCCCATCATGTCCATGCCAGCAGCGGGCACATTGACATTCAACAGTGATGTAAACGCACAATGAGGCCCCATTCAACTGTCAAGTCTCCACACATACATGGGGAGAAGTAATGCACATTTGGCATCTGAATTTTCATTAACATCACATGGGAACAGCCAGACATCCATATCCACAGATAACACCACGGTCAACACATGACATTCTAATCAAGTCTGAGACAGGGAACTGGAGACAATGAGGACCTGCAGGAAAACGTGGAAAGGGAGGAACCCCATGAGTAGCTACACACAAAAGTGTGACTTCTAGTTATGGTCCGTGAAGTGCAGAGGGATGGAAAGTGGATTGGGGTGATGTAAACGAGGTGCACAGATCCACAAGAGGGTAAGGGGACTAGCCCCATGGAGTGGGCCCAGAGTGTGGGAGGGTAAGAGGGAACATGTCTCACAATGAGTAGGCTCTCAGTGTCACTGGAATTGAGTCAATGTGTATGTGATTGGTGGACACTTATGCAACAACCTTCTGGGAAGACAACAATGTGCGTTGACAGCTCTGATATGCACCGTGGCAAGGAAACCCATAAGAGCAGATAGCACATGGAACATGCAACTCTGCAAGACATGGCGTAAAGGTTCAACGTTGTCGGCATGCAGCGGTCTAGCAATGCAGAGTAAAACTCAAAAAGAATTTAGCACTGAACAGTACTTGTAGATGTCACATGATGCACATGTACCGGCGAGTACCCTCTGGGGATGTGTCCTGTCACACAGACATGTGCCACTAATGGCAGCCACACGGGCTATGCCCAGTATGATGGTCATTTGACATAACTCTGTACATCACAGGACATGCTTTACCCAGGGCTGTCATACAAATGCAGCCAGATGGGCCAATACACCAATGATGTGGGTGATGCATGACTGGCAAAACAAAGGAGGTGCAATGACGGACACTCACCTGATGTGTACGCAAAATTCTTGAGCCTCCCATGCCTTGCATCTGCTCAATGAGGATGAATTGGCTTGTGGTCTCTTCGTGCTGTGTCAGCTACTCCTCCTCTGCTTGACCCCCTCCAGTTGCCATTGCAGAGGACAGGTTGACACTGAGCCTGTGCTTGGTGCGATGGGTGAGATCCTTCCAGTGCTTCACAACCTGTTCCGCTGTGTGCATCTCCACCCCTAAGGCATTTATCTGGTCCGTGACATGCTGCCAATGCACCATACATTTTGCAGATGTATGTGTGCTCCCCGCATATAGGCACATGTAATGATGATGATCGGCCACGTAGTCAATGAGGATCTGCAAGTCCTCATCAGTGAAATTCTTTTTCCTCTGCTGGGCAGTGTCTAGTGCCGTGTGTTGGGGTTGAGCTTCTTCCTGCTGTGCATGGCATCCTTTCCTGCCAGAAGTGGCACAGGGTGTTGGAGCTGTCCCTGTCTGACTGGAACCACGTTGGCATTCAGGTGCCGGGCCATCTTTGTACTGGGACCTGCCATGTCCTACTGGGGCTGGGGCAGATGTCTCCACACCACGTCCCCGGACCCACTGGGGTGGGGCAGGTGTTTCATCACCACTTTCCCAACTCCCTGGGGCTAGGGTAGGTGTTTCACCACCACGTTCCTGACCCCCTGTGGCTGGGGCAGGTGTTTCAACACCACGTCCCTGACCCCCTGGGGCTGGGCCAGGTGTTTCACCACCACACCCTCCATCCCGACCCCATCTGCCCCCTTTCCCTCTTGGGGCCTTTCCACTCATTTCACAGGTATAAGGGATGAATGGAAGGCACACTGAATAAGTTTCCTGGGCAATATGAGTCAGGGAACAGTACACATATATGTGTGGTTCAGCAAGGCTCAAATGTACCCAAAAGGGAAGGAAACAGTACACAATATGCACACAAAAATTGCATACGTGGTACCCAAAAAGCTTATGATGACAGAAAAAGCACTGTGCGATGCGCAGTGGCACCCCTAAACACAAGTGTACGCAGTACCCGGGAAGCTTCCGATAACTGAAAAAGTGATGCACGATATGCAGTGGCACCCAGACATCAATAATGTGAGTATGCAACACACCGTATGCCTCAGAGGCAAACAACCCCCTCAAAGAAAATTGGGTAAGCGATACCTGAAGGTAAGGTTTCCGTTTGGTTCATAACCTTGGCGCATAATTAATGATGGACATCGCTTAGCATATCCTATGATGTCATTGCCAGGAGCCCCATAGGTGCGCGTCACCACATGCAGGACGTAATTTACACATTTAGAACTGTTAATCTGCTATCAGCTGCTGCGGATGCAAGACATACACGACTGTTCCTTGTGCCTAAACTGTTTCTGATTGTGCCTCATCTGCCCCTGCTTGGGCTCATTCAGCACTATAATGCTGTTTCCGGAAATGGAAAATTTAACCACAAATATTTAACCGTATGGCCTAGTTGACCGGCTGTAGGCTGTACGCAATGATCATATAGCCAGAAATTCAGTCAAATAGGAGATACAGTTCCATTATATCGAACAAGGGGAACAGGGGATGTTGGGGAGTCCACCGCTCCCCCTGCTCGCTATAATTGGAACGGGGGTTACATGGGTGTCCCTGCTTCGGGGACATTGGAAGCAAAGGACTTAAAAAAAAAAATATTTAAAAAACAGAAAAAATACCTAGCAGCGTCAGTTCTGACCCACGTTGCAGGGACGGAGAGGACATCGCATGGTCAGAATGAAGGCAGGTGCTGAAAGGTAAGTGGGGGGAGGGTGGGGATATATTTGGTGGCCGAGGGGGGCATGGATTAGTTGATTTTGGCTTTGGCAAAATTCGGTTGCAGCGAAATAGACTATGATCATGCCACTGTCAAATCATACCAATCCCTGTTGCCTGCTTGATAGTGAGTTCCTGCCTGCAGCCTTCCCTCTCTTCATGTGCCAGCAGCCCCACTTTTGCCTGGAGGCCTGTGTTGGCCCTGCAACCACCTCCTCTGTACTTTCCCAGGACCTTCACATCTACATACAGCACTGTTGATCCACTACACCTATCCAGGATCCAGGAAGGCCATACATACGTCGGGTGTGCCATGTCTGCCCCATCTACATCATCTGGGTAGGGCAGCACCCCCACATTGAGGCAGAGGGCTGCCACCTTCAGTAACACAGAGCTTGGCATCCTGGCAGATCGGGTCCTGTGCACCTTTGATGCCCTCTATAACCCAGATACAAGCTGGGCACCAGTGCAAGGCAAGTGATCTGGAATGTCATCACGGCTGCCATTAACGTGGAGGGGGTAGCAGTCTGGCCCAAGGAGACGGTCCGGAAATGCTGGGATAACCTCAAGACCCACAGCCATACCAAGGCGCAGGCATCCCTCTTCACAGAACCCACCATCGAGGTGTACCATGCTGGCTACCACTGGTTCAGCCATATACAGATGTGGGTACATGAGAGGTTCTATCCGGACCTCCACTCCCGTCTCTTTTGCCTGGAAAAGTCATCTGTATGCCACTGGTGATTACCTATGTGGGACAATGCTCTAGGCCGTATGTGTGGTATGCATTTCTGCAGGGGCCACATCCTGTTTGTGGCTTGTGTGTGTTGTGAGACACAGCTGATTTCTGACTCATGCCAATGCAGGCCATTTGCAACATCAGACATCATATGTAGTAGTGCAACTGTACATGTTGAAGTACTGTTCTGTAACCAATCTCTTTAGTTTTAGCACTTATATGCCTCTGGGTTACGTGCGCTTTATAAATGTCAAAATAAATAAATTAAATAAATAAATAGTGTGCTGCCATTTGCATGAGGATTGCCGGATTGTGCATTCATGGATTGTTGTTGTTGTGCACGTGCAGTGTAGAGCAAGTGCTTTGACATGACCAATGTGGACGTGCTATGTCGTGGGCGTGTGAGTGGCATGCATGATGTCTGAATTGATGTGTGGCACAAATGACAGTGCATCCATTCAGGAACATCTGATGATAGTGACACGTGCTTCGATGCCTGCGTGTGTGGGGTTCATGCATTGATGCCTCCGGGACTCGGATGTGACCTGCATTCCACTGGATTTGTAAGACGAGGATGTGTGTGTACATGTAATAATAGTATGGTTGGCCAACTGACATGTGCACTTTCATGTCTGACATGACTGGCAGTACATGTTGATTGCTTGCAGGTCATACTATGGCATGTGAACATTGGAGACTGAGTTTGTGTGGGCAGGTGACCTGGTGCTGTCTTCATGACCATGGCTGAAGGTCGTTCTTGTGTTGGTTGGTTATTGGTATGGCGCCGTTGCCTGTTGTAGGGGATGTGTTGTTGGGCACTGTACAATGTGCGTTGTTCACATGTTGCTGGGTCATGACTGTGATTGAGCCTTCACACTACAATCAGACCACATTTTCAAAGATGTTTGCCAAAGCACATACATGTATGTGTGCATTGTGTGTGTGTCAGGTCATGGTTGTGACATGATGCATGATTCCACTTGTTAATTTTGTGTATACAAGACATCCATTGATGACGTTTGCTGATGTCAATGTTTAAAAAAAATATTCTACAGATAGTGCAGAACTTGAAGAGGGCAGAATCCTCTTTGTGGAGCAGAAGGGCAGGGACAAAGTCACCAGGCAAATGTGCAGCCTCTGGCAACGCTCGACTGGAGTCTACGTCTTCCGAGGGTGAGTTGGTTGGGGGAGCATGAATTCCATTGGGTGGAGCTGCGGGGGGTATTTCCCGTGAGGTTGTTGTGGAGGGGAACTCCTCAGTGTCTTGGGCCAGGGTGCAGGGACAGAGGGGAGGAATGCTCTCTGGAGTGATCCAGGGAGATGGACCTGGTGGTGGAGGAGGAGGAAGATGAAGGCCAGTACACAGAGTCAGGTGGGAACATCCAGGAGGGTGTTCTGGCTACTCCCCTGGGCTAGGGACAGGAGAATGTGGAGTGCACGGTGGAGGAAGCTGACCAACCACCTGTCCCTGCTCCATTTGATGCAGCCATGATCATCTTCGTGGATGCCTTCACCCAGGCCAGTCCCGCCTTTGGGGCCACGGAGATCACCCCTGAGATTTTGCATGCCCTGCTGGCTGGGATTGTGAGTCATACATGCAGGATTTTGTGGAATTGTGGGTATCTCAATGTCCCAGCTGTCACGTGCGCTGCTCTCAGGTGGTTTCTGTGCGCTGGCATATTCAACTGCCCCCTTCTCCACTGCCTCCTCTGTGCACCAGTCATCTTCATTGGGGCCTTCTTTGCCAATTCCCATCACAGCCCCTCTCCTCCTGTTCTACCCATACCACCCAGTCTGGTGGTCAGCACGAACCTGCCTAAGGTGGAAGTCGGAAAAAGTACAACGGAGCTGGTCACTGTGATTGGCCAGGCACATGCACAGGAAGATGCATCAGTGGGTCAGCTGGCACATCATGACAGTGCTGGTACTGTACCCATCCATCATGCAACGTCCAGATGGAGGGGGAGCATGCGTAGGGTTCACTTGGCCAGGCAGCAGCACTATAGGACTGGTCTGGGGCAAGCAACACAGGGCCCAACAACATCAGGGAGGCACGTGAATCAGCAACGTTTGGACAACTGGCAGAAGGAGCACCGCCGGTTCCAGCATAGGGTGTGCACCCGAATGGATTCGCAAATGCAGCTGGTGGTGGAGAGGCAGTGGACTAGAGTGGCACGGGTTGCCAGGGCCAGGGCAGAGGTGGTGGAAAGACGGACACTGAGGCGGGTTGAGATTCTGGAATGGACATTGGCCCGCCTGCAAGTGGCTGACAATGAATGTGACTCTGCCCTGGAGGACGTAATGGCAGGTTATTGAGCCTGCTGCCTATGTAAATAGTTGATTTTGTGGTTTATTGTTTTGGATATTGTTTTCCTTTGGACATTTCCCTCTTTCCACATAGAGATTTTTGATAGTGTATATATTGTTAACACGGTTTCTCTTTGTTCATAACACAGTTGCTGTCTTTTTGTTCAGGTGTTTTATTTTTATTTTGTGATGCATTTCTTGTGTGACTCTCACGTGGTTTGGGTGACAAACCGTGGAGGGGTGGCATACACTCTACAATTATGTATGGAGGTGGTGTGCAGGGCCTCACAATGCATGGCCAACCACTACCACATCAACTTCCAGACAGTGTGTGGTCTCATGTCATGCAGCACCTCTGCCACTGTATTGCTTTTTCATCACATTTCTTTTTATTGTGTACATAGTTATAAAACCTTTACACAGATAAAACAAACATTCATTACATACATAAATACACAATCGATTATTCATCCTAAAAAATTAAAATTCAAATAAAAAGATAGAAAGCTATAAACATGGCAGTGCAAGCTCCCATCTAATCTGAACAAACTTAAAGACAACCAAAGGAAGAAAGCAGAAGACAGATTGCAGAACTAGCCCATAAAAGAACAACAGTTTAAAGCTCAGCTACCAATTTTACCTCCTCTTCAAATGTTCTCATGTGCTTATCCACACACTTCCAAACCTGTGTGATGGCTATAATCAGACTTCTACTGTTTCCTGACAAACATCTCAGCCAAAATGATTCACAGGTTATACACTTAATATCTTCAACATGCTTTGAGACATACAATTCGCATACAGGTATCATGTATGGACATTTTGTCAGGAATGTCTTCATTCTTATCAAGACAGATTGTACATGATCGTCCATTCTCTGGTTTACCTACCAATCCATGCACCTCTGATTTCCAGAACATTTAGGCGATTTAGTCTCATATTCAACACATATGAGTTTGGTTATATGTGGCTGTACACATCATATGTCTGCTCGGCTCACACTCTCTCAGAGTTCCTTTGAATCACCCCAAAATATGCCTGTTCAAATTATGTTTGGGTGCAGGGGCTTAGAATGCTGTGTTTTCTGGCCTCAGTCCATTGATTCATTGCATGTTGTTTGTTACTATGCACTTACATCACATGTGCCAATGTCCTGTCAGTGATGGCTTTGACTAGTGCCCTCCTACATCATTCACCTACAGCAGTTTGAGACAATTGAAATGACACATGTGCACAATGATATGTCGCACTGCAGCCCATTGCTTTACTGTGTGACATGTACATGGTGGTTTCTGCTGCTAAATTCAGCTGTCCTGTTGCTGAGCCACTGGTTGTGATGTACCAGGTAGTCCTGTGATGAGGTAAACACCTGTATTCTGCATCAGAGCTCCCAGTTGTTGGGTATATGGGTGGGTATGTGGCCTGCGTGCTTCATGTTGTTGGAAGGCCAGTAGAATTGAGGTAGGTTGTTGTGCACTATTGCACTGTTAGGGGGGTGGGGATGATGTGGCAGGGCCAGGAAGGGTTGGTGTTGGGGTTGAGAGGGGCTAGTGGGTGGTGTCTGGACTTGAGGGGGCTGCCTGAGGGTAGTGTCGGAGGTAAGAGGGGCTGGTGGGTGGTGTCTGGTCTTGAGGGGGGCTGGTGGGTGGTGTCTGCTTGGATGCAGTGTCGGAGATGAGGCTGTGTGGGGAGGGGAGTGTACTGTCAGGGGCAGCCAAGGGTAGTGTCAGAGGTGAGGGGGCTGGTGGGTGGTGTCTTGACTTGAGGGCGCTGCCTGGGGCAGTGTTGAAGGTGAGGGTGGTGTGGGGAGGGTGGAGTACTGTGAAGGTGCAGCCTGGGCTAATGTCAGAGGTGAGGGTGGTGTCGGGATATTGATATTGATTGATATTGATACTTTATTTCTTTTGCGCTCGTACACAAGTGTTTCAGAGCGCGACAAGGCAAGGGAGGGTAACAGGGGAGAACAAAACAGCGATCTTACTAGGCCCAGTGACATTGAGAACGTGCAAGTGCATGGAAGAGGGGCAGGGGAAAAGTGCATGGAAGGGGGGAGAAGTGGAAAGTGCGAAGCAGAGGAGAAACAGATAAATAATAATAAATAAATAATAAAGGCAACAAACAGTGGTAGTGCACACAGCAGTTTGCAAGTGCTGGGTTTAAGGCAGCAGACAGGGTAGGTCTGATTAGTGCAGGAAGAAAAAGGGGGGGAGGCTATATGGGTACAGATACAGACCCCAGTGCAAGGGGTGGCCCGGAGGCAGGGCGAGAGGGTGGCAGGGTGAGCAGGTAACTGGGACCAAAAGACAGAGGGTGGCGAGGTTCACAGTGCCAAGAGAGAACAGATCAGCAGGGGAGAGGGGTAGCGAAGGCAGGAGAAAAGAGGAAGATGTGTGGGGAGGGGAGTGTACTGTCAGGGGGCTGCCTGGGGTAGTGTCAGAGGTGAGGGGGGCTGGTGGGTGGTGTCTGGACTTGAGGGGGCTGCCTGGGGGAAGTGTCAGAGTTGAGGGTGGTGTGGGGAGGGTGGAGTACTGTGAGGATGGTGCCTGGGGTAGTTTTGGAGGTGCAGGCAGTGTGGGCAGGTGAGTGTACTGTCTGTGGGCTGCTGTCATGATGCCAGTTCCCGGGGAGCCGGTTCAAGCCCTGCGTCCCTGAAAGCGGACATCCAGTCCCCAAGGAAGGACCCAGCAACCCTATATAGGGGCCCTTTGGACAGTGTCCTGGTGCCTATGGCGCCAGGCTCATAAAAGACATCAGTCCTGGCGCCTTAGGCGCCAGGCTCATTATGGGAGTGCTTGGGTGCACTTACCTGATGCAGACCATGCTGCAGGATCCCGGCCTCCTTGAGGCCTGAAAGGAACTACTTTACCTGTGAGACTAATTTACCATCCGGGCGTGGTCGGGGAAGGATACATACCTGATTGGAGGAAGGATACATACCTGGAACCTCTTCCAAGGCTATTTAAACCCCACCCGAACAGCCACACGTGCTTCGCGTTGTTCTCCATCTAGCAGCTGGACGCTCACCGTGTCTGCTCCTGCATCCTGACTTCTGCCACGCCGGCCAGCATCCTGGATCACCTGCAAAGGAAGAGAAGAAGAGAACAGAAGAAGGAAAAGTCCTTACCTGCTAAATCCGCATCCCGGAGACATCTCGCCGACAATCCTGAAAAGGAAGACTTTAATTTAAAAGCTCATCGCGTCGATCGCTGCAGCGCCGCATTCCACTCACCTTTACAGGGCGCCTCCATGTTCAGCAGCGATCATCCGGATTCGCAGTCACGCCCCAGCGCCTAGGGAGAAAAAGACCAGAACAAAAGGTGAGAGAGAGAAGGGAATAAGGATGCTAAATCTCCATGTTAAGACTTACCTGTTGATTCATTTCGGGTCCGCGCCGCATCCTGGCATTTCCGGACCCCGGCCCCTAAGGGGAAAAAGAGACATCAGCGTTAATGAGCGAATGAAAAGACATTACCAAAAACCTCTCATCTCGGGTCGGTGCCTGTTCCCCGGCATTCCGTACCCCGGCCTCTATGGGGAAAAAGACACTAGCATTAGTACATTAATGCATGGACACAAGGGGAACCTCTTATCAAAAAACTTACCTAGAAGCCAAGCAAGTTTGGTTCTCACCAATCCGAAAATCCAGTGAAGTAACTGGATACCAACGCGCCCCTGCATCAGAAGCAGGATGCTTCGTCCTTCAAGACCCTAAGGTGAGACGATACGAGAAATCACAGAAGGGTTTCGATGAGGGTGAGAGGGGAAAGTGGGAGGCCGATTGCATTACCCCGCAGACAGTTAATCACCTATTTTCGCCTACAGAAGGATACTTCTGCGAGCCAGGCAAGCCAGATTTGGGGGCCCGGTCCAGTCCATCTTCCGAACCCTGTGCATCACCTTAGAAGAGGTCACAGCAGCGCGAACCAGGCCAGCGCCTCCGTGGGAGTCAGGTGAGCGTAACAGAACGCGAATCCTTCCTACAAATTCCCACCTAGGCGCTATGGAAAGTTCTGAGACTGATCAGTTGGCCCAATTACTGGGGGAATTATGGGCCGAAGTACATGCCGCTCGTCAAGAGACTAATGCCCTCAGGAGGAAATTAATAATATCAAAGGAAAGAACTGATGACCTGGCCAGACAGCTTTTGCAAGGTCAAGTAACCCTGTGCAGATTAATCTACCTGGAAACATGTCGCTGGCCCCACCCGAACGCTTTGCTGGGGACCCCAAACGATTTGCCGTATTCATGAATCAGTGTCGTTTGCACTTCCTATGCAGACCTGGGGCCTTCCCTAATGATCAGACCAAGGTAGCCTTTGTATTGTCATATCTCAGCGGCTGCGCTGCCGATTGGTGAGTTCTACTGGTTACTCAAGATGACCCGATTCTCCGTGATTTTCAAAGGTTTCAAGCAATCATGGAAAGGTTATTTGCTCGACACTCTCAGGGGCAGGCTCTGGATGACGAACTTCTATCCCTGCGACAGGGCAATCAGGACCTCCTATCCTATATTGCAACCTTTAATAGACTAATTGTGGAAACGGGATGGCCAGAGGATAAAAGAGTCACGTTGTTTTATCGAGGCCTTCGCGGAGAACTTAAAGATGTCTTAGCCCAAGTTGTAAATCCGCCCCAAGAATGCACAGAGTATATAGACTTAGTGGTCCAATTGGATCACAGACTTCAAAACAGAAAAGCAGATCGGTCCAGGTTTGAGACCCGGGTGTTGGTCAAGACCCATGCTAATCCCAAGGGAGTTGATGTCTCTGAGCCTATGCAAATTGGAGGGGTTAAAGGACCCTTAACTCAAAAGGAACGTGAAAGGAGGCGGCAGTTAAAATTATGTCTTTATTGCGGGAATTCTGGACACTTTCTACGAGATTGCCCGGCAAAACCGCCCCGAAAGGCGGTAGGAGCCACTGATAAAAACCGTGAAGACTCTGTTTCGGGAAACGACTCCGCCCGACAAGTGTAGGGGTCCGCTTGCCCTGCTTGAAAACTAACTCTCAGACCTCGCATTTCATTGTGCCAATGGTTCTCGTAGATCCACAACAGCCTAAGCGGTTGCATGCAATAAAGGCATACATCGATAGTGGGGCTATTGGAAACCATGTGGATTGTGAATTGGTCTCTAGGATTAACCTCCCTCTCCATTCTAAAACCAGCAAAGATGTCATCACCACAGTCAATGGAACTGAAATTGCCTCTGGACCGGTAACATTTCACTACTGAGGTGACTCTTATTGGTCCCGACGGCCATCGGGAGGGTGTTGTGTTTGATGTAATCAAGGCTCCACAGTTTCAGGTTATTCTTGTAATCCCTTGGTTAGAGACACATAATCCTCGAATTGATTGGCGAGCTAAGAGAATAACCTTCCCGGATTGTACACAAACCTGCTACCCAGAAAACCTGAAGATTAATCTAGCATCTGTAACCTCTGCCTCCATGCAACTACCTCCGGAATACCAAGACGTTCAGGACGTCTTCCAAAAGGAACAGGCCAACACGTTACCTCCTCACAGATCGTACGATTGCCAAATCGATCTGGTGCCCGGTGCACAACCCCCTTGTAGCAGGATTTATGCCCTTACCGAACCTGAGAATCTGCATTTGAGACAATATTTGGATCAATACCTAGCTAATGGTTTTATTCGCCCGTCAAAGTCCCCGGCATCCTCGGCTTCGTTCTTCGTGCCCAAAAAAGAAGGCGACCTTAGAACTTGTATCGATTACCACGCATTGAACCAGATAACGGTTAAAAACCGTTATCCTCTGCCTCTGATCCCTGAACTCCTTGACCAGGTGAAGGACGCTTGCATATACACCAAGTTAGATCTCCTGGGGCTTATCATCTGGTACGAGTTAAAGAAGGCGACGAATGGAAAACTGCCTTCCGTACTAAATACGGATTATTCGAGTACCAGGTGATGCCTTTCGGATTGTGTAACGCGCCGGCTGCCTTCCAATACTTCATGAATGATGTCCTTCGGGAACTCATCGATGTTTGTGTTGTCGTATATATCGATGACATTCTGGTGTACTCCTCTTCAGAATCTGATCACAGAAAACACGTCAGGGAAGTACTTGAAAAACTGCGCCAACACAAACTATTTGCTAAATTGGAGAAATGTGTTTTCCATACCACAGAAGTCGAGTTTCTAGGTTTCATCCTGACACCCAAAGGAGTCCGAATGGACTCAAGAAAAGTGGATGCCATCCTCAAATGGCCATCACCTAGCTCTGTAAAAGGGGTTCAAAGCATGCTCGGCTTTGCCAATTTCTATCGCAGGTTTTTCCCGGAATTTTCACGTGTGGTACAACCCATTACTGCACTCTTGAGGAAAAATAAACGTTTTGAATGGTCTGAAGAAGCCGAGCAGGCCTTTCAGGATTTAAAAGCTAAGTTTACCTCCGCACCTATATTGAAACACCCGCGTCCAGATCTCCCTTATGTCGTCGAGTCTGACGCATCCAGCCTAGCCATGGGAGCTGTCCTGTCCCAAAGAGATCCCGAAACCAACCAACTGCATCCCGTAGCATTTTGGTCCAGAAAATTCTCGGCACCCGAGGTTAATTACGGACAAAGAACTGTTAGCCATTAAGTCCACTTTTAAAGCCTGGCGGCATTATCTGCTTGGCGCTCGACATACCATCACAGTGATCACTGATCACCGGAATTTACAGTATTTGAAAACCGCCAAGGCTCAGTCATCACGGCAGCTCCGATGGGCTTTGTTTTTCGCAGAATTTGATTTCGTGATTACCTATCGACCTGGCTGCAAGAATGGCAAAGCAGACGCCTTATCCCGAATTGGAATGGGAAAATCTGATACAAACTCAGAACCAGTACCAATAATTCCCGAACAGAGGATTCTAGGCATGACTTCGTTACAGACGCTTGAAGACATTCAAGCCAGAGTGAAACAACTCCTGGACCCTACAACCTTACAGGAATGGATACAAAAGGGATCAGACTTTACCATAGATAATGGTTTACCTTATTTCCAAGGATGCTTATTCCTGCCACATAAGGAATTACACAAACTAGTTATTTCCGGTTATCATGATACATTTATAGAGGGACACCCCGGTATTGCCAAGACAGAGGAAAAGGTGAAACAACAATTTTGGTGGCCCTCTTGGCGAAAAGATGTTAAATCTTTTGTGATGTCCTGTGGTGTTTGCGCCCAAAATAAAAGTCAAAAGAAAAGACCAGCCGGTCTCCTTCAACCTCTAGACATACCACCAGCACCCTGGCACACCCTATCAATGGATTTTATTACGGACCTGCCTCCTTGTTCGGGGTACAATACTATTCTGGTAATTGTGGATTTGTTTTCCAAAATGGCCCACTTTATTCTTTTGAAAGTTTTACCTTCAGCTTCTGTCCTAGCCAAAGAATTCCTCGAAAATATTGTTCGGCTACATGGATTCCCATCTATACTAATCTCTGACTGGGGAAGCCAATTCATTTCCCACTTCTGGCGCAAATGTTGTCAAATGGCGCAGATTGACGTAAGATTATCGACCAGTCACCACCCCCAGACTGATGGTCAGACCGAGAGGACAAATCAGACCCTTGAACAGTACTTACGGTGTATGTTACAGCAATCTGAAAGTAACTTGAAAGACATTCTTAGGATAGCCGAATACGCATATAATAATTCGGTACACTCTGGAACTGGCCACAGTCCTTTTTGTACTTTGTTTGGGCATCACCCTCGAACCTCAAACCGTGACTCACCTCAGAACCTCGGAATGCCTGCAGTAGAACATCTGCATTCTACAATTACCCAAGCCTTCAAAGAGGCAACTACGCATTTACAACAAGCCAAGAGAAAATACAAGGAGAATGCTGATCTACATCGGAGTGAAGCACCTCCGTATCAGATTGGGGATCAAGTGTGGCTAGCTACCAGACATTTACCACTCAAAGGGCCTAGAACTTTTAACCCAAAATATCTGGGACCTTATTCTATTACGGCAATAATTAACCCAGTGGCTGTTAAACTTGATTTACCAGCTAGTATGCAAATTCACCCTATTTTTCATGTGTCACTTCTGAAACCAGTGGTACCCGGAACCCAACTACTCAAACCTCCAGAACCTATTCTAATAGATGGGGAGCCCGAATTCGAAGTGAAGAACATTTTAGACTCAAAAATGTTTAGGTCAAAACTGTTCTACCTAATTGATTGGAAGGGGTACGGACCTCAGGAGAGGTTGCGGGAACCCAGCGACCATGTGCATGCACCTCGATTAGTCAGGAAATTCCACCGACTCTTCCCAGACAAACCAAAACCCCCGGAGGGAACAAACTTGGGAGGGGCCTTGGGGGGGGAGTGCTGTCATGATGCCCGCTCCCGGGGAGCCGGTTCAAGCCCTGCGTCCCTGAAAGCGGACATCCAGTCCCCAAGGAAGGACCCAGCAACCCCATATAGGGGCCCTTTGGACAGTGTCCTTGCGCCTATGGCGCCAGGCTCATAAAAGACATCAGTCCTGGCGCCATAGGCGCCAGGCTCATTATGGGAGTACTTTACCTGTGGGACTAATTTACCATCCTGGCGTGGTCGGGGAAGGATACATACCTGATTGGAGGAAGGATACATACCTGGAACTTCTTCCAAGGCTATTTAAACCCCACCCGAACAGCCACACGTGCTTCGCGTTGTTCTGCATCTAGCAGCTGGACGCTCACCGTGTCTGCTCCTGCATCCTGACTTCTGCCACGCCTGCCAGCATCCTGGATCACCTGCAAAGGAAGAGAAGAAGAGAACAGAAGAAGGAAAAGTCCTTACCTGCTAAATCCGCATCCCGGAGACATCTCGCCGACAATCCTGAAAAGGAAGACTTTAATTTAAAAGCTCATTGCGTCGATCGCTGCAGCGCCGCACTCCACTCACATTTACAGGGCGCCTCCATGTTCAGCAGCGATCATCCGGATTCGCAGTCACGCCCCAGCGCCTAGGGAGAAAAAGACCAGAACAAAAGGTGAGAGAGAGAAGGGAATAAGGAAAGCTAAATCTCCATGTTAAGACTTACCTGTTGATTCATTCCCTCTTCATTTCGGGTCCGCGCTGCATCCTGGCATTTCCGGACCCCGGCCACTAAGGGGAAAAAGAGACATCAGCGTTAATGAGCTAATGAAAAGACATTACCAAAAAAACGCTCATTAAAGACTTACCTGATTTCTACAAGGATTTCACCTCTCATCTCGGGTCGGTGCCTGTTCCCCGGCATTCCGTACCCCAGCCCCTATGGGGAAAAAGACACTAGCATTAGTACATTAATGCATGGACACAAGGGGAACCTCTTATCAAAAAACTTACCTGGAAGCCAAGCAAGTTTGGTTCTCACCAATCCAAAAATCCAGTGAAGTAACTGGATACCAACGCGCCCCTGCATCAGAAGCAGGATAGAGAGCTCGTCCTTCCAGACCCTAAGGTGAGACGCTATGAGAAATCACAGAAGGGTTTCGAGGAGGGTGAGAGGGGAAAGTGGGGGGCCGATTGCATTAACCAGCAGACATTTAATCCCCTATTTTCGCCTACAGAAGGATACTTCTGCGAGCCAGGCAAGCCAGATTTGGGGGCCCGGTCCAGTCCGACCTTAGAAGAGGTCACAGCAGCGCGAACCAGGCCAGCACCTCCGTGGGAGTCAGGTGAGCGTAACAGCTGCTTGGGGTAGTGCCAGAGGTGAGAGGGGCTGGTGGTTGGTGTCTGGACTCGGGAGGGCTGCCTGCAGGCAGTGTTGGAGGTGAGGGCAGTGTGGGGCGGGGAGTGTACAGTCAGGATGCAGTCTGGGTAGTGTTGGAGTTTAAGGGGGTGGTGGGTGGTGTGAGGGCTGCCTGGGGTAGTGGCAGAGATGAGAAGGGCTGGTGGGTGGTGTGAGGGCTGCTTGGGGTAAAGCCTGAGGTGAGGGGGGCTGGTCAGAGGTATGAGGTCTGCCTGGGGTAGTGGCAGAGATGAGGGTGGTAGTGTCAGAGGTGAGGGGGTCTGGTGAGGGGTGTGAGGGCTGCCTAGGGTAGTGGCCGAGGTGAGGAAGTCTGGTGGGTGGTCTTTGCATCTGAGGGGGCTGATGTGCAGCTGTGGTATGTGCCAGCATTTTGCGTGCAGTGGTAGTAGGGGGGACTGTTCGCAGGGGTGTAGACATTAGGTACATGGGACCTCAGGCACAGTTGCTGGGGTGCATCCATTACTTATGTGGGGCCTCGCGCAAAGATAGCTGGGGTGCAGCCGTTACATACATGGAACCTCACGCAGAGTAGCTGAGGCTCAGCCGTTACTTACATGGGGCCTCGCGCAGAGTAGCTGGGGTGCTGGATGTTGTGTCCGAGGTGAATATGGAGCTTTGCAGAAAGGTTGGTCTATGTTTTATGTTTGCATGGGTGCGTTTTGTAGACGTTCCTCACGCAGCTCGATTCCCTTTACGTGTTTACTAGAAATGCCCGTTTAGATCCATGAATACACGGAGCGTGTATTTTTTATTCTATGCAAAGGCTCGTGCAGTGTTGTTCTCGGCGCGCCGCAAATGCGGGAGAAATGCAAACTTTTCCATGAATTGGCCAAGAGTGTATCAATTGTAAAGTCTGTTATTTACAATGCGGTGCAACAGAACTGAGGTTACGAGCAGCAAGCAAGAGCCATCTGATATTATTCAAGACAAAATGGTGTTTCTGGCATTTGATAGAAGCACTAGTCCATGCTTCTAAGAGCGCCTGGAGATTGCCCTTGGGTGGTAGTGGTGTGTGGTATAAAACAACATAACGTAACATAACATGAGCAGAGGCCCATGGAAAGTTGGCAGAATGATATCCAGTTTCTAGGAGTCTATTTGTTTATCTTATTGAGAATTTGTTATACAACTGAATAGTGTTTCAAAGCCCAAATTCACATGGATTTACACCATTTGTCAAATCACTTGAGTTTGTTATTCACAGAAAACTCTTCTTCCTGCAAAATATCAACAAAATAGCTCAATCTACACGGTATCCACTAGCACTCCCCTGGAAAATGAAACCCTGCCTCGTAACTGAGATTTTCAGATCTACAACTAGGCCCCGGTAATCGGACACATTGATGGAGGGAGCGCCCTCCTCACTGGCGTCTCGGCCACGCACCTGGCCCCCAGTGGGGCACTTGAACATGCTGGTGCAAGCATCATAAAGGGAGAATGACACTTGCTACCCATCCGAGCCAGGAAACTCATCAAAACAGACTTCATCACATAAAAGTCAACTACCTTCAAACACCAGCCTGTCTAGCCGCAGAACCTGCTAGCTCGGTTTGGATTCGTACCTCTAGGAGCCAGAGTTGAGGCTAAACTGGCTGGCAAAGAGGAAACTAGGAAACAGGCCCTTTCTTTTTATGCTCATGCCTACTGGAAAACCATCCAGGTTGCAATCAGGACCTCTCAAACATTCCTCTTGAGGGCCCCCTAAGACTCTGCTCTTCAGGAAATACATAGGGGACCCATAGGACCTGCTACTCCTAGATTTATTTATTTATTTATTGTATGCTTGTTAGGAGCTTATACAGTAAGAATATACTGTTTCCAAGTGCCCACAGGGCAGGGTGCGAAATAAAATTACAACACAATATTAAGAGCAGAGGGGGATTGAGGGGGAGGGACGAACCTACAATGCCTTGTGAGTATTCAGAATGCGCAAGTGCAGAAAGGGAGAAGGAAGAAGGGGTAAGTGCAGGGGCGCCTGAGCTCGAGAGTGAGCCATGGACGAAGTGCTAGAAATATATTCAGCACTACACGGCCTGGGCCGCAGGAGGTGTAAGTGCGAGTCTCCAGGGCGGCGGGTGTGCAGATGCAAAGTGCTATGGAAAGACAGGAGCTGTTGAGAAATTGGTGTGTGAGGTCAAGGCCCCAAAGATGCATAAGGGCCAAGGACACCAATACAGCAACTGTGAGATTAGCAGAGGAGAGAAGGAGGGAAGGAGGAGGAAAAGAGGAAAGTCTTAAGGAGCTTCTGGAATTTGAGAGGGGGAGGCTATTCCAAAGGAGGGCGTCCACAGAGGAAAGAGAGCGACCCTCTGCCCTCTGTTTAGCAAAACACTTTACACACAAGGAGTTGGTGCCAGAGGAGTGAAGTGGTCTAGATAAACACCTACATACCACCCCTGCAGCGTGGGCAATCCAAGCTCCTAAAATCTGTAATCGCCACATGCACTGACCTCTGCTAAAGTCAAATACCTTGTATGGGACACAATGGCTTCCTAGTGAGGATTGCGCTATGTAAACTCAGATATAAAAATAAACTAGAAATACATTGGAATGTAACTCAGAGCCTGTTTAGGTTTTCCCTAGCATATAGGGGATACATGGGGGGACATGGTCATGTAGATCATTCGTAAATGAGGGCACTATAAGCAGATGTTTGTGGGCACTCCTGAGGGCCAATGGGAGCTGCCACTTGAAAAGGAGGATCTCTCCACCACTGGCTATAAGGTGATCGGTGAGAGGATGTGTTTTGTGAAGTGAGGTTGCCCCAGAATAAAGCAGCCTTCAGAGCAGTGTCTGGTCCTTTTCACAGTCATTCTGTGGTTTTTTTGTATGGTCTGCCCCAAATAATTATCCTCACTATTTAATTGTTTGTTTTTATAACGTGCCTAATACCGTACATGAGTTTGGTTTCTAAGTGCGGATCCGGGATTCGAACCTCAGTTGCTCTGCGTGGTCTTACTTCCAAGACCAGTGCGTTGCCCATGTGCTATCCTCCATACAAAAGGTATAGTAAAGAGCGGGCAGTTTTTGGCAAGGTCCCTAAAAATGTGTTTGCGTGATGTTCTTCCGCCATCAGAGCACTTCACTTTGTGTCTGATTTATTTTGGGGGGAGGGGTTTGTTGAGAGAACCGTTAGATGAAAGTGACTATTGTGTTTTTACGTGTCTTCAAAGGCCAGGTGATGGCTAAACTCGATTAGCACTTGATTTCCATCAAACCATGCAGACATTTTCTTGCCCAAGATCACACAATTTGGTCAAGTCGAAATAGAGCTCCGGGTCTCCTCTCTCCAAAGCTGGTAACTGAATAAATACAACATATCTTTCAAAGTAGTGCACTGGAGACTCTACTGGAAGACTTATCAATTTGTAATTCCTCTGTAAGGGTTTAGATTTTGTAAAAGATGTGTAACCGCCACAGCCTGCGCGGTATTCTATCGTGGCGAAGTAATTGGAGCTTTTCTAGAGTTGGTGTGTAAATTGCTGACAGCTGTGATTACTCATAGAGAACAGTCTAGGAATGTAGGCTGTTAATAATAGGAAAATAGATTTAGGAGGCTGTTAAAAAGGTTCATAAACTGATGTCAATTACAACAGTTGGATTGGTCGTGAAATTGAAATTGACTTTTTCTTGGCGCTCTTGATTGCATTTTTTAACTGTGTCGCCGCTTTATTGTGAGGAACTCGCGAGATTGATGACTGTCGAGGCCTGGGGGTCCCTTCTGCCTGGCTTCTTTTTGGGTCAATGGTAACTGCATGCCAGATGACTTTGGATGTTGGGCTGAGTTGCTAGATAATGAGGAAAACATTGACTGGACGATGATGAGCGGCTAATTGACAAGGGGGGCCCTGGGAATCTCTCGCCAGACATTAGTCCTGGTTACAGGAGACTTACCCAGAGTCTTTAGCTCACTAACTTTCACAGAGAAGAAATATCCCAAACATATCAGTCTTTGTCCTGCCCTGGGACAGTCCAGCACCGAAATGCTAGGCAATTCCCCTCTGAACAAGAGTACCAACAGCATCCCCAGACACGTGTTTCGGTCTGGTTGAACCTCTTCAGTAGGGAGGAGCTGTGCCTCTCTAAGAATAGTGAGCAAGGGGTCCACGTCTGGAGTCCCCTAGTAACTTAGGGTGAGTCCCAAAGTTACTTAAATATGCAAATTGACAAGGGGGGTCCTGGGAGTCTCTCTGCCAGACATTAGTCCTGGTTACGAGAGACTTACCCAGAGTCTTTAGCTCACTACCTTTCACGGAGAAGAAATATCCCAAACATATCAGTCTTTGTCCTGCCCTGGGGCAGTCCAGCACCGAAATGCTAGGCAATTCCCCTCTGAACAAGAGTACCAACAGCATCCCCAGACACGTGTTTCGGTCTGGTTGGACCTCATCAGTAGGGAGGAGCTGTGCCTCTCTAAGAATAGTGAGCAAGGGTTCCACGTCTGGATCCCCCTAGTAACTTAGGGTGAGACCCAAAGTTACTTAAATATGCAAATTGACAAGGAGGGTCCTGGGAGTCTCTATGCCAGATTAGTCCTGGTAACGAGAGACTTGCCCAGAGTGTTTAGCTCACTACCTTTCACAGAGAAGAAATATCCCAAACATATCCGTCTTTGTCCTGCCTTGGGGCAGACCAGCACCAAAATGCTAGGCAATTCCCCTCTGAACAAGAGTACCAACAGCATCCCCAGACACGTGTTTCGGTCTGGTTGGACCTCATCAGTAGGGAGGAGCGGCTGGCAGCTGATCCCATGAGGAAGCGCAGTCCGTGAAGTTGCTTGCATTGCGAGGCAGGGTGTGCGGTGAGCCTAGGTTTGCACTAGGTGACAGGCCATTGCAAAGAAGGAAGCAATTGCTATTTGCCAGGAGATGGGAAATACGGGCATCACCGGTTTATAAGAAGGAAAACATTACAAAACAGTTCCTTTCCTGCTATCCACCTGGGTCCTTGAACAAGTTCCCAATGCAGATCGGACCTTCCCTTCCACCCCACACTTCAGGGTGGATCCACAAGTCCTACTCTTAAAAAAAACATCTCGCCAATTGCTGGTCGCTCCACTAAATTCTAATGCTCCCTCTCTGGACCCCGGCCTTTCCCCTAATTCCCGTATCGATCTCACCCCCTCTGTTACCCACCACTCTGGCACCCTTACATTTAGTCCTCTGGGAGCCTTCCCTTTGATATGATATGATATTTTATTTATAGCGCGCCTATACACAAGTGTTTCAAGGTGCGACGAGGCAGGGGAGGGGAGCAAGGGGGGACAAGACAACAATCTTACTAGGCCAGTGACATTGAGATCGCGCAAGCGCAGGGGAGAGTGAAGGGGAGGCTCTGAACCGTGCTGTGCTGCTTCCAGGCTAGGAACCTCATGCATACATACATACATACATATAGACAGAGTTGGCCCGAGGTTTGAGCTGTTTGGGCTGTCGCCCCAGCTTCCGCGCTTCTAGCCTCCCCACCCGCAACCACCAGCCAACAGCTGCAGCAAGCTTATGAAGTTAGACAAATTGCATTTAACAGGGGCTGCTGTGTTGCTTCCAGGCCCAGCGCATTTTTGCCCATCTTTGCGAGACTGTGTTTTCGGCAGCCAACCCCACGTGACTCTTCTAGAGACAAGTATTCACCTACCTCCCCAGCAGCCCATTAAACCCATTGGGGGGTTTAGCTCGCTCTTTGTTGTAGCAGAACATTTAAACTGGAAGCTATTTATAAGTAAATGGTCGATTTAACAGTGATTGAAGTGAGCGGGAACGGTCGGGAGCAGTGTTCCACTACTTTTATGTTTCACTGTTCACAGTTCCACTACTTTTTGCAACAATTTTCACCATTTTGGAACTGTTCTTTGTGAAGTTAAAGCCCACTTCTTCATTGTTACGACCAGATATCAATTACAGCTAAATTGAAATCTGTTACAACTCAACTGGCTGTCAACCAGCATCACTGCAACCCTTGAAAAATGTATTGCACATTGTTCCCTTCCTTCCTACACTGTCACCGCCAGAGTCACAGTTCCACTACTTTGTTGGTACACTTCTATCACTGCCATTTAAGAACCATTGCTTTGGACAAGGCATTCAAAAGAGGTGTTTTATTCTGAAAGCACATACAAAACACTAGTTTTAGGCCCAAATGATCTTTTTTGAGGACAATTAAAACATGTTAACGAAAAAACGTGCAAACGATCGCACTATTTTTCATATGTTTTCTTTTTGGTGCGTCCAAAACGTTTTTTGTTCTGTAGAATATCACTTTTCACTCGCACCATATGAAGCATGTCTCTGTCAAACGATGCAAAGCACCCATGTTACCTTTTCACATGATTTTTGTTACGAGTCTAAATCTTGAAAGGAACAGTATAGGTGATTTTTGTATCCTTTTGTTGAATTGCATTCTGGTATTTGTAGTTTTCAAGATGGGGGAAAATAACAGAGCAGCTGCACTATTTCTGTGTAGCATATTTCTATAAGGATTCCTATATTGCTGGAGTACTTTAATGGGGATCTGTGTTCTTTTCAAGCCCTCTTTATAAAAACAGAGTATTGTTGAAAGCTAAACGAGGTGTTGAGGGGTGGAAAGGAGTGAATACATTGGTTGTGATGATTTACCAGGCCCATGGATATGGGAAGAGAGGTTGCTGGACTGCAGGTGCTGCCCTCCCTGGTCCTGCCTTGATTTTCAGGTTACAGGTTGAGGGTACATGTGGGTAGAGAGCATCCGCCCTCTTTTCACAGAATGGACGCCATCCCCCTTAGGTGTTTTTGGGGCCGGCCTGCAAATAAAGCTTGTTTGGTCAAGTGTTCGGCCGCCAAGATTTGAAGCCAGGACCGCATGCTAAGGGCACACACGTAAAAAAAGGTCTTCAAAGCACATGTCTTGTATTGGTATTTGGCTTTCCAGGGAATATTTCAATACAGATTTTTGTGCTTAAAAGAACATATCTTTTATACTTTGGAGGCAACGTTATAGGAAAATCTCTTCTTCTGGTTCTTTTCAGGTATTGATGATTAATTTTTTGAAAGACAATGTTCGTTTGTATTGCGCATTTTCTTCTGTTATGAAATGCCACTTGAACTAAATTTCCTTATGTCACTTTAAGATATGCTCAGACCCTATGTGTATGTTAATGAGCCCCCTCAGACGTCTTGGGACTTGGACCCTATTGATAACATTTGAAGACCTATGGAATTGCTTATTCTGAAAGCCTAAAAACCTTCCCGGTAAATGTGCTATGCATCAATTGCACTATAAGGCAATCCTGCACAAAGGCACTTTACCCTGTCTGGCCCAGAGCCAATACTCACCCATATATCCTTGGAAACTGCAGGAAACAGCACACCATAGCTAATAGTCAAATTATTTGGCTCATTCTGTGCATGTTGGGTGGGTGGGGCAGAAGGCAAGTACGGTGACGAGGAAGAGCAGCATAAGGAGTAATGAAGATTACACACAAGTACTTGGGAATTACATCCATGTTCCTCTTCCTCATCCAAATACCTACCTACATTAAACTCCAATCCTCATGGAAGGTCCCCCCGGGCCCAGCCAGGAAGCTCGGGACAGAGGATCCATTATTTCTGTTCCCCTGCAAGCCTCGCAGGGAGAGGATAGTAGTTGTACGAGTCCAGCAGCCTTCCTGGGACCCTGCCGTAGGCTGGAACAATTTGAACTACAGCAGGTCCAGGCACTAGGGTGTTATACATCTGGTGGGAGGGGTGGAAAATGTACAAAAAAGAGAATGGAAATAAAAGAAGGGCACCTGACAATGGAGCAGGGTCCCTCATAATCAAATACTGGGACGAGGAAGAGGGAGGTGGAGGTAGTGTAGCTCACTGTATGCTTTAAAAAATAATACAAGCATTGCTTGGAGATTAATTTCTTTGACAGTCAAAATAATCATCTAACGTAAAGTTGCATTGCTAATTTGTACAATATGACCAAATATATACACCAAAAAAATAAAAGCAATCATGAAACTGCTGCAAAAACAACAGTTACCTTCAGTTAGCAAAAGACAAACGCCGCTTCCATGCCTTGCATGCCATAGTCAGATTGAGGTTTCAAATCATACTGCAAAAAGACGAGTCACAAGCAATATTTCTACTATCTAGAGCTGTGAAGATATGTGCTCAAGTGCCTGAGTTACAGATTGGTCTCAAATTCTGGGCCAATCAATTTATCTCACTGAGGCATACTTGCCAACATTAGACATGTCTACAAATAATTGAGATCCCTCCAAAATATGCCTCCCTCCTGATATTGCCAAATACATAATATTAACAGTTATAATCTATATACTGAAAGTGCTTATTTGAATCTCATGGATATTAAAGACTCATAGTGGGACATCATTTTCTGTGATGCACATAAGGGGACCAGACACATCCTTTTTTCGGCCAGAGCGCCACAAATCCTAGAGCTGGCCCTGCATATATACAGGCAGGGAAACTGAGTCACTTAGGAGAGACACAGACATGGGAAGACGGAAACACTGACAGATGCAGTCACTGCCATTCCCAGGAAGCACTGTGACATGACGCTACCACGGCTGCGTCCCTTTTCCACATTCTCTCCTTGTGGTCATCTCCGGGGTTGGAGGCCCCTACCTTCCATACATGCCACTCTTTGCACTGGATTCCAGGGTTCGGATTCATAAGTAAAAGGCCTGATTGGAAGAAGGCACGGGCTCTCTTGAGGATATCCTGCATGACTTCAGGGATCTGTGTACCCTGAAGTCATTCGGGATATTGTCGGAATAGAAACAATATTCTGCCTCCTATTGTAACAATTGTATGTGTATTGGCCTACGCCAAGTTGTCTAAACATCATGTGCGAACAAACTCCACGGCAAGGTCTTGACCTTAGAGAAACCAATGTAAGACGCCATCTTGGATTGAGCCACCATTTTAGGTTCTCTTGTTATGTAGAAGTCACCATGAACATCAAAATGGAGGCCAAATGACATTCTGAGTAAGATTATGGTCGTTGTGACCTCTGTACAACTGAATAATTAATATGCCTGCAGGCCACTTGTCGGGGCCGCGAACAGAGACCTTGTCTTACTGTTGACCTATATGTAAATGTACTACTTATATCAGCGAAACTAATCGAAATGCATATATTAAAGGATTGACCTGGCAAGGAACCCTAAGACCAGAATTAAATATTTCGCAGAATGGTTAACCCGCAAGGGGGTTGGCCAAGGGCTGGACAAATTGTATAAAAGGCCTGGGTATTCCAATATGCGGTCTCTCTCACTAACACATTGAACCCTCGTTGAAGTTTGTTATGTTATACTGAGAGCCGAATAGCTATCCGTTTGTCAATTGACTTGGTAACTGTTGTAACTTGAAATAAAGCACTTGTACGTTTCTTTGTAACCTGCGTTGGTGTGTTTCTTTTTGGGCTTCCCGGCCTCATATTATTTCTCTTTTTTCACAATATCTGTGTGCTCTGAGAACTCAACAAGCTGCGACTACCCGTAGGGCGACTACCCATGGAAAAGATGGTACCCAGTGAAGGGCGGAATGCTCAGTTAAGGCATCCATGCTGACCAATCAGGTCATTGTTTAATAGTCATGTTCTAAAGTGAACAAGATCAAGTTCATTCTTTCTAGCAAGGTCTCAGTACTTTTCTCTTAAAGGGTTCCCGCCACTACTTTTTTAGTTTTGGCTATTAGGTGGCACTGAAAGCACTACCTATAAGAATACAACTTTTCTGATGGAAAGTGAAGATAGGGTGCGGTGAGATGTGTGGCGGGACACATACCCTGTGGGTGTTGCTAGACATTGTAACCAAACATTGACCACTCATGGACCTATTTCACTTCCTCTCACAACCTGCCCCTCCCTGGCCAAAACACCCCCCCCCTCTGATCTCTGGGCATTATTTGTGCTTTCAGAGTTAATGGCTTAATTGTAGGTATTAAGGATTTAAGCCAGGTCCAGGTGTAATAAAAATTCCTTAACCAATCATTCACCTTATTTGTTTATAAAGTAAAGCAGCGTGTCTGTCCTTACATCTGTTCCTTACACTAAATTTATGTTAAAAAAAAAAAAAAACTTTTGTTTGTCATTTCACAGACATTTCAAATACTGGCAAAAAATGCCCAGCACAACAATTGCCAGCTTTTGCCATCGTATAAGCCATGTAGTACCAATATGTAAAAATGTGGATCCTGTACCTACACAAAATCCCAAACTGATGGCTTTGCCAATACTTGCCCGCCTTTGCATAGTAAAAATGTCCTGATTCTGCTTTCTCAGGTTTCATAGCTAGAGAGGAAGTGCCTGTTATTTTTATGGAATGAAGTGCATACATGTAAATAGTTATGCTACATCCAGCGTGGCTTATTCAAAATAACATATGTTAACCTATACGATAACATAAACCAACAGGGTCATGGTGGTGCTTGGATATTGTACATAAAGTGTAATGAATACAGATTCTGATTTCTCCTACAATTTCCAGGCCCATTCATGTCTGTAGGCCCCAGACTTCATGACTCTGAGCCCTGATGGGGCGCCTTCTAAGAGAAAGACATGGATTTCCCTGTGGGTATTGGGGAGTCTCTGGGGGCCTTTAGCCTCTCTAGGTAATCAGGGGAGAGGACTAGACCTGCCTATAGTGCTGTTGACTGGTAGCAGAAGAGATGTTGGATAACTACAAGGTGAGAGTTCTGCCGAGGAACACAGACTGTGAGTAATTTGACCATCCGCACGGTCGGTGTGCACTCGCCTGGGCTTTTTTGAAAATGTGTATTAAATAGAATGATGGTAGACCAACCTCAGGAAAATGTGTGGGGCTAATCCACACACATTTTCCTATGCTTACACCACGACAAACGCATAGACCCGTGTACTCTGGGTGGACACAGCCTACAGGCACAGTCAGCCCTGTCATATTTAGTTGGAATGTGACAGCCACTAGTAGTCCTCCCAAGGAAGGAGGCGAGGGGGAACAAAGCTTCCCTCTGCCATGACCAGCCTGATTAACTAAAAAAGGCTCCATGGATCCACCCTGCTCTTTTGTTCAGCCCTGCAGCTGGTGGTAGCGATTAGCATATGAATTAGAGGGTACTTCAAACACGCCCATATGGCGCCTGGATGCAGAGGTTAACAAAGGAGACAGGAAACCCCAACAACCTTTCATATGTAACTGTGTCAACCTGAAGCCAGCTCTAGCCCTCTGTGTTATTGACAGTGAACTGTCATGTCTGGGACTGCATGTTTACAGTAAGCCTCCCCAGTAGGGGAACCCCATTCATCAGGTAAAGAGAATGTAGTTTACAGGAGCCAGAGAGTCTGGTCTCACCCCAGCATCAAGGGAGACCTGCCGCTTTAAACAGGAACCACAGAGAGATCCATTAACCAAAGAGACTCTTTCATCAACAACAGACAGGAATATTGGTGGGACTCAGTATCCCATGTTTTCACCCCTTTACGTTTCCTGTTGCAAAGCATGCTGGTTAGGACCTTATCCATACAGGAGATTGTTGGTATGGACCCCAGGATTGGCTTAGTAAGGTAGGCTCAGCCTACACCAATCTCTGTGTCCCATTTGGCTTTTAAAGAGAACTGTGCCCCTCTGTTGGCCGATCATCTGAACACTTCAATTTTAGTAACAAAGAAGAACACAAGCTTGGTCCCTCGGTGAAGATATAGTCTGCTTTACACCAGCAGCACACAGGACAAGGCATCCGCCCACTACACATTCCTCAGCTTTGGGCCATCTGCCTTACAGGACGACGCAAGCCTATTGAAGAATCTGGAAGAAGTGCCTTGATGAGCATCTGCTGTCGTTCACCTTAAAGGACATTTTTGAGCCGGTTGAGTTCCTGGAGCTGCAACTGACTTCCATGCTGACCGTTGTCAAGCAGCATTCGCTTACAGACATTAGAGATGTCTGGACCAGTGCTTCCGAACCACCGATCAGCACTGAGACAACTATTCTGACCCAGAGCTGCCGTGTAGGCCAGCTAGCAGCCGTTGGTTAGTTTTGTTCGCTGAACCATCTTGCCGCCTGATTACCTGCATCTGACTCCGGTCTTGAACTCTGTCACAGAAGAATGCAGAGTGCCCTGAAGGTGCCTCGACCCTGTTGAGTACCAAGAACATCTGCAGCACAAGGTACATTGTGGTTATGCCCCACTGGCCATCCCGACCTGGTGGTGGAGTGGCTCTCATATTCCCTGAGTGGGTTCCTGCCTCCACCATCCCAACTCGAACATACTCATCCTTTGAAAGCCTAGTCTGCTGGCTGTCTGTCTCACTTACTTTCTCTCTTAATCTCACTACCATCTACAGACCCGCAGACCATCCTCTATTTTCCTTTCAGAATGGACCGACCTGTCCTTCTTCATTCTTTCCTCCTCCCCCAAACTTATCTTTGTTGGGGAATTCAACATCCATCTCAACTCTCCTGATGTTGCCGCTCTTTCTCTCACTATCCTTCCCTCTGGCCCAACCCACTCTGCCGGACACACTTTGGGTGCTCTCATCTCTGCAGACATCACTCTCCCCAACCCTCTCACTACCCCTCTCTCCGTGTCTGACAACTCTCTCCTCTCTTCCCACCTTGACCTCTCATGTCTCTTGACACCTCTGCGTGCACTGCCAGTCTCCTTCTCTGTCATTCAACAGATGAAGCATATGTCAGTCACTCCATTTGCCTCTTCCTTCATCTCTCCTCCGCCCCCTTCCTTGGACTCTCCTTCTGACTTTGTTCTAGCTACCCTTCATTTCTCTACATCTAACACCCTGGACATCCTTGCCCCCGTCATAAGGAGCCGCATGAAGCCTGCCTCCAAATGCACTCTTGGTATGACTCTGACTTGGCCACTTTGAAATGCAAGTGCAAAGCTGCAGAGCGGAGGTGACAGGCCTATAGCTCATCCTCTGACAAATTGGCCTGCTCCATCCTCCAAAGCCAATACCCTCCATCTGTCTCCTCCCAGAAGAGTGCTCATGCCCAAGCCCACCTCTCTTAGGCTACCAATAACATGGCTGAACTATTTTAAATCGGCAAGGAAATTGCCAATCCTACTGCAGTTTCCTCCTCTCCTCGTCCCTCCCAGCCCCTCTGTTCTACACTGGCCACCCACATTTTCTCCACAACTCTGGACATCATGTCCCCTCTGTCATCTGCTTCCTCCTCCTATCTCCCCCTTCTCTAACCTCCCTTGGCCTTCCCCTCTCCCCATACTCTATTCTTTCTCTCCTATTGCACCAGATTTGATCTCTAGAGTTGTCTGCTCTATGAAAGTGTCATCTCAACAGGTGCTCCTCTGTTCCTCCATAGCCATCAAGGACAACTTTGCTTTTCTCTCTCCAGCCTTGCCTGACCTCTGCAACCACTCATTTGCCACTGGTTCCTTCCCTCAACCCCTTATGCACTCTCTTGTGCACCCTCTCCTAAAAAAGCCATCTGCTGACCCTTCTTGCTGGCTAACTATTCCCCTATCACCATCACACCTTTTTTTGGCAAACTCATGAAGAAGCTGGTCATACCCCAACTGACCCTCCACACTGAAATGGCACAGAAACTGCTCTTGTGAACACCTGTGAAGTCCTACTCTCTAACACTCCCTCTGTTCTGATCCATCTCAATCTTTCTACTGCTTTTGACACAGTCTTCCACTCCGTCCTCATAAACCATCTCCATGATACCCTAGGCATCACAGACTGGGCATTGGTGTGGCTGACCTCATTCCTTTCAAACAGACCCACCCAGGTATGAATGGCTTCTTTTTCCTCTACTCCACCTCAGTCTCTAGCTGTGGCATCCCTCAGGGCTCTATCCTAGAGGAGGAGCCAAATGCCTCTACCGTGACTCCCGCCCCTATTTTGCCTATATGTTGGAAGCCGGAAATTGCGACATGCACAATACCAGTAATGCTACCCATCCCACGAAGAATTTTCAAAACAAGGTATGCATTGAGAAAACCCTACATGATGTACCCTGAAGAAGTGTGAAGCGATGAATACAAGAGGTTGGAAACGTCACAAGAAATGAGAGTGACGCTCTAAGAAGGATGATCATGTAAGAGAATGCATAAACCTTATGAGAACTCATGACAAGGTAAAGAATAGAGTAACATTTCATGTGCGTAATGAAGTTTGCATGTGCGAAGAACAGAGAATAAAATATAAGTTGCTTCTGTAAAGATGCTGTAATGCAAGTAGATTAAGTAATCATAAGGCTAGATATACGTAGTGAATAGACCTCAGGCGGTGCTGCCAATATATATATGTATAGAGTCTGGATGTTCAACGTCACAACTTTAGTAAGCCAGGACCCATGAAAGAGAAGGGCTGAAAGTGTGATGCAGAGGAAAAAGCAGCTGGCAATCAAAGAAGGATTGAGAAGGCTGTCTGGCCCAGTGTCAAGGGTTGGGGAGCCAAGAACTGGTTATCTATTCAAGGAGATACAATGAACGTGAGAAGCGATGCAAGCTCCTGTTAAAGTGCGATGGAAACACTATGAATTTCAAATTGTATTCATTTAACAACATTTAATGCGAGGGAAGGAGCTCAAATGCGGTCTCCTGTCACGTGGGACTTACGGAAATAGAAAATGGGCAAGCTACATCGAGATTGAAGATAAGAACATGCTCACACTCCCTTCTATTTTCAGGTGAAGTGATACTATGCAAGGCCAAGTTCAAAGACAATTTGAACAGCATACAGCATGAGTGATGATGGTTGTTGGGCTAATTGGGTGCGGAGGTATGGTCAAGTCCACCCACAAGCACATGGGGTACCAACTTGCGTGCTGCTAGCAAGTCGAATGTTCCAGAAGTAGGCATGCCAACCAATTGTAGAGGACCATCTATTGAAGAGCCCTATAGTTGAAGAGCCAATGATGTGTCGTCTAGTTAACAAATATTTAGAATGACTAAGGGGTGGGCATGAGTTGTCAACCTGATAATAGAGACCCAATCACAATCCTGTCGCATGTAGAATGTATACTTATATGTTCCCTGTGGATCTGTCATAATCCCAAGTATGTTTTCTTAGTTTGCCACGTAGTGTTAAGTCACAAGTTTCTGATACAAAAATATGTTTTTTCATATGAGGCTTGAAGATTATGATGTGAGACGTTGGTTGATGTCTGTTGTACTCCCTATTTAGACAATTGAAAATAAAACAGTTATAGTTTGCCAACTCCCTGGGTCAGTCTGGTTATTGGTGTGAGAGCTATCTTCACCCACATCCATGTAATGACGCACTCCCTCATTTAAAAAGGACCTAACGGTTCATGATCGCTATAGCTATTCAACATCTACATGGTCCCTCTGGCCCACCTGATCTCCAATTTCTCCCCTCATTTCCAGTGTCACGCAGATGACACATAGCTCTCTTTCAAGCTGCCTTTCCCTACCCCCTCCTCCTCCCTCCTACCTAACTGCCTGACAGCTAGTCATCCACGGTGCTCTGCCAATGATCTCTGCCTTAAAGCTAGTAAGACATAGATCCATCTCATTGGGATGCCCGGTTCTTGTTTCTGCCCCACTCTCTGGCCAGACTCCCTGGCTTCTTTCCCCTCACCCACTTGTGAGGCAAAAAACTAAACTTTGGTATCATCTTTGACCCCTTTCTCTCTTTCTCTCCACACATCATGGACCTTGCCAAGAAGTCACATTTTCAGCTCCACCTCCTCAGGGGAATTCTCCCTTTCTTCACCTTCACCCAGAATGTCAATGGGCCTCATTACATGGACGGCGGTAACCATGGCGCTATTAGGGCCATGGTTGCCGCCAGTATTTTACTGTTTCCGCCTTGGTGAATGGGGGAATTACCGCCCCCTTCCAAGGTTGGCGGGGTGGTAATTCCCCATTCACCAAGGCCCTTTCCCATTCCCATTTGAGCCCCCATAGGGCTCAATGGGAATGGGGAAGGAGCAAATAACGGTACCGCTGTTAGCGTTACCGTTATTTGCCCTAAAGTCCCTCAGCGGGTCCCTTCCTTAACGTGTGGTCTGGCCACACATTAAGGACGGGACCCGCTGAGGGACCTCATAGTATGGTGCTAAGGGGGTACCGGCACCGGTGCCCTTACCGGTGCCGGTAATCCCTTAGCGCCATCTGTGTAATGAGGCCCTATGTCTCTTGAGCCCTGGTTCTCTCTAGGCTAGAATACAGCAACAGCCTCTTCCTCAACCTGCCTCATTCCTCACGTTGCCCCCTTCAACTAATCCATAATAGGACTGCAAGACTTATCCTTGTCCTCATGCCCAGGGATTGCATCTCTCCAGCCCAAAAAACACTCCACTGGCTCCCGGTGACCGCAAGGATCAATTTCAAGACTTTTGCATCATCCACAGGGCTGGGACCTCTTTACATTCAGATTTCCCTCCCTAAATACCTCTGGCCAGAGTCCTTCAGTCTGGCTCCAACGCCCTGCAGGTCAAATATTTCTCCAAACAGAGAGTAGGAGAAAGAGCCCTTTCCTTGGCTGCCTCCTCCCTTTGGAATGCCCCTCCCCACAGACTTGAGCCGGATCTTCTTATGTTCCGGAAACTACTCAAGACTTTCCTTTTCTCCTCTTCCTTCCCTCTCCCCCTTCCATGCTAACTCTCCATCTGCCACTGTGACTGGGGCCTAGTCTCTTTAGAGTCATACAGGGGCCAAAACACCTCCTACCAGTCCCCCCAGCATCCTTTACCAGCAATTGCCTTTGGGCTTCCTTTCCAAGACTAGCCAAACTTGGTCCTCCCTGTCCACCACACTCATTCTCCCTTTCCCCTATATCCCTGGCGCTTTGTCACGACTAATTAGGCGGTCACTCTCAACTCAGGGAGTTCCTTTCCCCCCAGCCAAGGTGGCACACACCGAAAGTGCTTATACACATTCAACTTTAGTGAGACCTCCAACCCATCTCGTTCCACCCAAACAAATACCTTATGAACAACCAATTAGCTAGGAACCAGGCCGGTGTATAGTAATAATAAATATTTATTTAAAGTTTGACAAAATGTAGTAGCAACCAAGACTTCAGCCACCAACGCTGTGCCTCTACACAAGATCACGTATTGAAAGTTCTTGCACCAATTGATTGACTTTTATGTCTAATGAACTTACAGATACTACAACACAAAAGTACAATTTTGAAGTGGGCAGCCACAATTTATATCAGATTTCTTGCAAATTAACCAATAGGAAAGATACAAAACCAAAGTGATTGCTTAGTTTGGCACAATATTCCTTTCTTGCAGCAACCCCTATTCAGGAATCAATTAGAGATGACTCCTCTGATCTGAAGGCAAGGTACAGTGAGTGGTCATACAGTAGCAACATTATGTTTTTATTTATTTTTTTATTTGAAGGGCAAAGGGCCTGATCACGACTTTGGTGGTAACACCGGTGGTATTACCGCCAGTGGTATTAGCCCTACCGCCGAACTCCCCGGCGCTAGTAGCGCCGGATCACGAGTTCGGCGGTAATGTAATTCCCCATTCCAGATTGAGCTCATTCGGTAATGACCCATTCCCCACTGGGCTCAATGGGGAAAATTCACGCTCTTACCGCCGGCGGCAATAGCGCAAATTATCGGCGGATTTTCCCCCAGCCAAGAGCTGGGGAAAAATCCGCCGAAGCCCTGATTTGGCGGACCCTTAAATCCGGCGGTAATAGCGCGACCGCCGGATTTAAGGGTTACCGCCAAAGTCGTGATGAGGCCCAAAGTCAAGAAATGAACTCAATGGGAAACTCGTTTTGGGCTTTTTATTTGCATAAAAGGTAAAGTCAGGAAAGGAACTTAATGGGGAAATCTTTTTGGGGCTTTTTATTTGCAAGACATGCAGGGCTTTGGGAAAATCATTTTGGGATGCAAGTTAATGGGAAATTTCGTTTTGCACCCTCTACAATCACTTGAATAGCAGCATTTTATGGTTACTTATTTTGGGATTATGGACACCCCCTGGTACAGAGGAAAGGGGTTTCAGAAAGGTAGAGTCACCCAATTACTTTTTTGGCTCTAACACACTGGGCATTAACTTTGTTAGTTTCAAACTCTAACAACACTCATCCCGTGATTTTCTATATGGGAATTAATTGATTTTACTTCAATTCAATGCACTAAGGATCTACACAGCTTCCCCCTTCCTCACAATTTAATGGAAAGGATTATGGCAGACAGTTCCCAACACAATTACATTTAAATGGATAGGGTAATTTTCTATAGTGGAATTAATTTGAATTAGAATTAATAAAATATGTCAAGGGTCTCCCCAATTCCACCCCCTACCCGCTATATGAGATGGAGATTATGGATGGCAGATTCCCCCACACTTGTGATAGTTTTGGGATATATCTACTTACATGAGTGGGCTTGGCTATGGGGCGTCCAGGGAAACAGCAGGGCTCCTGTGAGGACAGCACAGATCAGGCTTCAGTCAAGGGTAGTCCCCAGCACCCAGACTTCCTCTGGCTCCTCAAATGGTAGGCCCAGCTAGCTTCCAGATTTCCCAGTTTCTATCTGCCACGCAATGTCAGTCCCCAAAAAAACTGACTAAACTATCTACCCTATATAACTCTGTCCTCATTGATGGAATTAAGATCAAAGTCTCTAAGGAGGTCAAGACCTTAGGTTTGTACCTACACTTGGCTCTCAACCTCAATAAACAAATCAACGCCACAGCTTCTGCCACCAACTATACATGTAAACTGATTGATGCATGCAAATCATTCCTTTTCACAGTAAGCTGCATTACAATTGCAAGGGCTTTAATCCTTTCCAAAGTGGACTACTGCAATGCCGTATACTTAGGCACCAGCAAACGCAACACCACTAAACTACAGACAATCCAAAACAATGCCCTAAGAGTGGCTCTCGGGCATACCCAAAACTCAGCACATTTCTCATGTGAGACGTGATACCAATTGGCTCTCCATAAATGACAGAATCAAGCTCAAATCACTCAACCTTACTCATAAATGCCTATTCAACAAAGCTCCCCTATACCTCACAGACAGATTTTCCAAACACACCTCTACACGACCTATCAGAGTAGCACAATCCAACAGTCTCAGAATACCCAAGTTCAACCTTAAAAAAACAGGATGTGCTAGCTTTCCAGTCCTGGCTGCGCAACTTTGGAACTCTATCCCTGACTCATTAAGAGCCATATCTCCCTCCACTGCTATAAAACCAACGTCAAGAAGTGTCTGCACTCCCTAAACCGTTGAGCCCTTGGTCTGTTTTCTGGTACTTCTCTCTGTAGACCTCACCTAAATAAGAAACAGTAACTAAGGAATATATCTATTGTATATATGTATATTGCTGACACCTGTATATACCTGCACATTGTATCTATTCTGTATATTGATATCTTGTCATATGTAACTTTGTAACCTGCTCTGCGCCCAGATGCCTACGGGCCCGGCACACACTATAAATGAATAAACAATTACAATTACAATGTTTAAGGCCTTGGTAGCTCTCTTGTTCTTTGCTAGTTCTCTGCATAAGTCAAGAAGAAGACTACCTCCAGCAATAGAGTGGGAAAGTCAAGGAAAAATCAAAAGTCCAAAGAAAGGTTCCAAGAGTCGAAAGTCAAAGAAAAATCAGGAAGTCAGTCCCTCTCAGATAGAAAACTGAGCTCTTATAGGGCTGGTGACACTTCACTATTATCATATTTCCCACACTATGGATTGGCCAGTTCTCTCCCTTCACCTCCCAGCAAGACACCCACTGGCTGCTGATAGGACCAGAATTTTGGAGGTATGGGTTATGCAAGCTGAGGGAGGAGGAAAAATACATCATCCAAAAATGAAAGGTGAGTTTTATGTTTTTGTGTTATAAGATCTCGCAACGTAGCAGATACCCTGATTTTTCACATAACTGCATGAACCTATATGGTTTTGGATTCTACATTTTATGGCGAGTCGGACAAAGTACATCTTATGTCCGCACGCCCTTCCTTGGCAAATATATTGTTTTTTGTGATTTGCTTCTAAGTGGAAATAGTCACAAATCTGCCCCTTTCTCATTCCAACCTTACTTCCATAACTTGTCATCAAAACAACTTTCTATTCCCTCAGAATTATGGACAGGCCAGAGTTATAATTTTTCTCATAACTCAGGTTGTAACCATCACACAAAATCTGTTTTTACATGGTCCCGACTGGCATTTTATCCCCTTTAAAATGAGTCTTGGGAGAGCTCATGGAAACACACAATGCTCTTTTTTTTATAAAGAAAATGTGTTCATTGTTAAACATATGGCAATGCATTACATGTAAGGTACCTCCATGTCTAGACCCTATCTATTCTTAGGTTTCATTTCCCTTATATGACTTGTTCAGGACAAATGGCTGGCCCATGTGATCATGCCCTACCCTCCTGTGCTTCAAAGGTTTTTGCTCAAAGTTAATACACAGTTAATGGGGGACCTGCCCTTAAAGGTCCTTTTGGCTGGCTGTGTTATCTGTAAATCCCATGATTTTGATCTACTTCTCTGTATATCTTAGCATTTAAACTGAAATCCAGACCTCCTTCTCCTAGGGGTCCTCAGCCAAAGGTCTTGAAGTCTAGTTTGCAAAAGCGCAGACCTTTCAGTCGGAGGGGAAAACACCAGCTGCATCCATCCTTCAGAAAATACAGCTTTAAATTGAAAAGATGTGCTTACATGTAACATGTTAGCATTATATCTAGGCTTGCTGTTCCTAAATACAATTGTTTGTTTCTACTTTATCAGAACAGAGGTAGATTCATTTCTGAATCTCATGCACACAGATAGGCCAAAATTAACATAGGAAACTAGTGCTCAATTTACAAAAAAAAAACAAAATAAGCCTTTCTCTTTACAGGCTGTCATTTTACATGATAGACATTAAGTCGCTTTATTCCTGATCAACACCATCTGTCACTTGAATTTCTTTCTGAAATGTCAGGCATCATTCCTCCTTGATATATTTCACATGCCTATCCTTTCAAAGTATATTTTCACATGTGTACTGCTGCAGTTTTGAATCTGCAAAAAGGTGTAATTCCCAGTTTACATGAAGTCAGCATATGCAGCACCTGTCTTTTTGTTTGCCTCCATTGAACACAGTTGCAATCCCAGTCCTAAGGCACACTCTCATTCAACTCGATGTCTTTGTATTTTACTGAAGTTGCAATAGACCCATTTTTGTTCAATTATTAGGCCTTATATCGGAAAACAATGTTTTGTATTGGCTTTTTTATTTCAGTGGAACTCTATGTCAGCCAGCTTCACTCTCAAAATAGGGGCCTCGCTTGGCCTCTCCATCTCTGTCACTCAGGGGCTGTCTTTTTACCCACAACCTGATGCCTTGGCCGTCCAGCACTTGCCCACCCCCACCATTGGGGTACCCCACTGCTGAACTTCCTCCTCTACCCCCCACCCCTTGCACTTACCACCTTGTCATGCACTTGCACGGTAGGATTGCCACAAGCCAATAAAACCATTTGTGTTGTTCCACTTCTTTGATTCCTCTGTCCCCCACCCCCATCTTGTCTTGTGGAGCCTGGAAACACCTGTGTATAGGCAACATACAAAAGTCCTGTTAAAAATAAAAATAAAAAAATCCCAGAAGGCCCCTAGAGACATTTTAAGACCCATTTAAGACCCATTGCTCCCTTTGTGCTAATGTGTCAAGAAACCTTAAACTGTTGTAGTTATTAACCATACCGACTACCCTCCTGTCAGTATCCAGAGTGCATCCCTTTTCCTTCTTTGAAACTGTGTCTCCTCTGCATTCCTGTACAGGGTGGGTTGTATTTTGTAGTGTTCTAGAACTGTCTGTTGTAGTAATAATAAAGTAGGTATTGATAAAGTCCCTTTTATCATTGGGTAATTATTGTATTTTCGCTGTGTCACAACTAACTAACAATCCGCAACCTTGCAGAGATAAGCCTGCCGTTCTGTCCACGTTACCAAAATTGGACATGGAGGTTTATCATTTTCTTGTTATTCCAATCTGTTGGGATCCCTTTTGGTGAATCAGAGGTGTGGGACTGATTGATGATTTTGAAACCGATATTCACCCCTGGACCACTGGTGTCCCGGAAGTTAATTTGTCACACAGGCAGACTTGCAGGCGAGTGAACAGTCTATTTAGAGGGGTTTCTCAACTCTCCCGTGAACAATACCTCACTCTACTTAAAAGATTCCTTACCTTGAGATCTGGAGATCGATTCATTGCTTTTTCTAACGGGATCTCCCATATACATTTTGATCAATAATCCAAAATAGATCACTTCCAGGCATCTGAGTTGCTGAAACAGGGTCTTGTATCTGGGGCCAAAGTTTAATGGTTACAGCATTAAAGGGACTCTTTGCTCAGCGATCCTGTCCATATGTAGTTTATTATTGGCTACCAGAGACGCACCATCAACATGGGGTGGGTTATCGACACAGACCTCTTTCCCAGTGTTTCCGGTCAGTCAGTCTTCTAGTCATTGCTCTTACCAGCACTTGTCTTTTCTGGGTAATTGTTCTATCTCTCCAGAATTCCATCCACTCCACTTCTTTCCTCGTCTGTTTGCAGGCTCTTTTCCGAAAGGAGACATCATCCCAGACAGAGAAAATGAGGGTGGTAAGAGAGCTGAAAGCCATCGTGCACTATCCCTTTGTGGATTCTGTGCCCAAGATCACACACCTCCAACTCATGTGCTCAAAGAAATCAATCCCAGCCTGAATGTCCAGTATATATATGATGGGCGAACTCATACGTTTCCATCTGCAGTACTCTGACTGTCGACTGCCAGTGCCAGAGGGCAGACTGACTTCCTTGCCATCCCTTTACTTGAACCCAAGAGCTCCGGTTGTGCAAAATGCTGTCTCAAGGATAAATTGCGAGAGAGGAGAACTACCTTAAAGAACTGGATGCATTAAGGATTGGGGAAACCTGTGAGCACAAGACATCAGACACCACTTCTTGTCTGATGGGGACGAACAGGAAGGAGTAGGAGCCATAGTGATCGGGATAGACTTAAGCAGGGTTTATATAGGTGGAAAGAAGCCCCCCCCCAGCACTGGGGCTTTCAATATAGAATAGATACAAGCATATGTTATGTTATTGACATTATTATTGCGCACGGTCACCCTGGGGTATCATGGTGCTAGAGAGGAAAGACAGTGAACCATAAGCCCATCAACAGCAGTCATCTAGAACAGGTATGGTTTTAAAGCCGCTCTGAAAGCCAGATGATTAAGCAGTTTTATTTTACTGCCAGCGGAAGATCGTTCCGTAGGTGTGACGAAGCCACCGGAAAGGCCCGACCTCCAATACGGGAACGGAGGAAAGGAAGCACACAGAGCAAGCCTGCCGAAGCTGATCGCAAGGAGCGCTTAGGAAGGTAGCGGGTGAATTTAATGCAGAGGTATTCTGCCCCCTGGTCATGCAGTGCCTGATGGACACTGCAGAGCGCCTTAAAGCCAATACGCAGAGACATCGGGAGCCAGCGCAGAGAATGCAGAACTGGTGAAATGTTCTTATCAGGCACATCTGATTACTAGTTATAGGCTACTGCACCTGAACCTCAAACTGACTCTTGGTGACAAATAGTGGAACCAACCCTGAACCCCTGTACCTCCGAGGAAAGTTGCCATTGTGTTGTGTTGCCATTGTGTACACCCTCAAAATGCCAGAAAAGGCACATACAACAGTGCAACATGCGAAGAACCACAGAGCTAAATATACTTAATTTGAGTTGTTAGGTGGCCCTTGCGCCATCTATAAGCCAAAACGATTCACATTAGAGTACAGATAGGGAGAAATGGCATATGGCCACCCATTGACTGCATAAGGCGATGCTAATCACTATGGCCATTACCACCAAGTTTCTACCCTTCCCTGCCCAAAACACCTGTTCATGGGAACTCTTTGAGCTCACTTTATTCAAGCATTACCATCAAACTTTGTAATCAAAGTGCCTGTCAGTTTTTTTTTTTCCAAAGAAGTCTTGTGAAGTTAATGCCTTAACTGGAGTGGCAAATCCACTACTGGTGTAATAAAAAATGTCTTAAACGGGTCTACCTTGTGACAATTGATTTCCTGTCCTTCACTGAAGTCCTGTTAAAAAACAAGCACTGGCAACAGTTGTGGCTTGTATGCGGGCAGACCCCATATTTCCTAAGCCCAAAATGGGTACACCACCTGAGGAACCAGTGCATATCTTGTACATAAAGCAAGTTTATTGTACAATCGTCCAGGGAGCAGTTAGTTGGTGCCATGGAACCAAACTAATACAAGGCTCAATGAACGACATCAGTTGATACATTTTGGACATTTTTTCAACAATTAAAACACTACCAGATACTTTATTGTAACCTCAAACATGATTGGACAACATATATACAAAGAAGTACCATCTTGCTTTATTTCTTTCCTTCTCATTGGTCTGCGACAATCTTTACTACCATCTCCTTCAGATCAGATTTGTAACACAGCCCTGCTGGGGTTGGTCAGTGGTAGGTCGTGACATCATGACGTGATAAAACATTCACATACAAACATAACTAGTAACAACTGGCCTAAGATCTTTTATCCTTATATGTGACTGTACATGGTCCACAAGGATATCTTAGTAACATGAGGAAAAACTGAGCAAACAGGATCCCTTTGAACTATCGATTGCCATCTCATCAGCCCCGGGCTATTGGCTCCACGTAATTCATTATCATTTATGTGACTACCACTCCAGCACGTACAGCCTCTAGTTCCAACTTGAGAAAACAATTGAGCACCGGAGACCCTGGCCTCAAGTGCCATCTTACCCCATCTTTATTTAAGCAAATGGCCAAACCCCCTCTGCACGGCTTCAATGCAATGACAAAGATTATATCTGTTCTTTGTGGAACTACTAAACAATAAACCACTGTGTCCTGTTCAAAGCTGACCTTCTACTGAATGACTCATTATTCTCCTGCAACCCCCAAGTTTGCAGAACTGGAACTTCCCAGTTACCTGAAGTTCACTGTGCAACTGCTAGCTGCAGAGTCTGAATACATTCACCAACCCAACCAGATGCAGATTTATATAAACACCTTTCAAACCCATTTATATGTTCCTTCATGTCTTGTACATTATTTTGCTTTTTCACTATGGGATTTCAGGACTGGCCCCCTTCGCAACGCATGGAAACCCCCTCTGTCTCGCATTTTCTATATATTTCAGAGCACCCTGTGTGTTAATCGTGTTCATGTTACATTTGGTGGTTTTAACATTTCATCTTTCTGCGTGAATGCAAATATAATATGTGTCAGTTCTAAACAAACAGTAACACTAAAAGTAACATATTGCATCCATAATTAACTACACTGGATACATATGAAATTGCAACATCGAACCCAGTATGCTTCACCCCCAGTCATCAATATGGTGCACGTAACATGAACCCCTCTTGATCGTGGGGACACTTCCTGGTCACTCCAATACTTGCCTATACATACTAGGTATTTGAAGGTACTGCCATTAGATGCCTAGGCTCTTGCACCATTTTGCACCTGCTACCGGCAATTGGCAGTTAATTCCAGTATGTCTGTGCCTAGCAAGTGCCTTTCCCATCTCTACACAAAAGTCCAAACTATTGCCATTGCCAATGCTCGTTTCTGGTTGCTTTTGCAACCTTCAGGCAGGACTACAGCTGTGCCAGAACTCAATTGAGTGTTTTACCATCACTAGTAAGCCACTGTCTGAACACAATTTTGCAAAGGCTCATCTTGACGTAGCATCAATTGAAAATAAGAGAACGTCTCAGGAGAGTTTAAGTGGCCTCTCTTTATAGACTCAAGATCAACGGGTGCCATTGTGGGCCAATTTAAGGAGCAACAGATAGTGCAAAGGGACTGTGAACTGATCACCAGTAGTCTTGGGGTGGTGATGCGTGGGTATATCTAAGTGAACGAGCATCCCTTACATACAATGGGAAAGATAAGAACACGTGGTAGTTGAGGCAGCCATCTTGGAGTTTCAAGGCTCTCTGCTGAAACACATTGCACACTCAGATTAGAAAGGATGAACTGTACAACCAGATGAGACTACATAGAAAAACAAGCTGCAGGTAAATACAGTGATCAACTAGAAAAGAAAACCTCTGCACAAGTGACTGCATAAAAAAAGGACAAACCGGTAGAAGTTCAGCAGCACAATATTGCATATTGCAAACCCTGCAAGTAAGGGTCTAGCGTACATATGCGCGATGATGCCACTGTTATGCGTATCACATTATGGCAGATTTTTGTGTATAACAAAACACTGATAATGTATTATGCTTTGGCTTTTAGGTTTATTAATTAGTTCTAATAACAGTTTTTGAGTTTAGCAATAGTCCAGTTCATTCAATTCAATTGTGATTAATTTAAAGATTACTTTCATGCTGCATTTTCCCAGTCTTTAGGGGCTATATCACGGGCTCCATCATGCTTCTAATATAATAGATGGATACTTTTATGATGTTTCCAATTCATATTTATTTGTTTAGTGTTATTAATTCGATTATTGTTAAATTCATTTAATGAGGTTTTCTTTTTTACTTAGGAGATTTAAAAAAAAAGATTGTATCTGTTTGTTGTACTGACTGTAGAGTATTGTGTTGTATTTTGGAAAAACGTATGTTTATGGTCAATTCCTTTTTTCTAAATGTTGCCCTTACATGTATATAGTTGTTGCGAGATCATGTAATACATAGACGTGCAAAGGAGCAAGCTAAAATAAACAGCAGAAACTCTTATTTCCATGGCTCATGTTCACAATTGCAAGACGGCATACAGTTCATTGCCCTGGTTTAAGCCCTGGTGACAAGTAGATGGCGGCCATTTCCCCCTGCGGAAGATCCTGATGGCTCATTGGCTCCTTGTCAAGCCAACCAGCACACAGCAGCAGCAAATCACAGCTGCGTCAGCATCACTCTTAATAAACTACGCTGGCTGGCCCTTCAAACACACATTCTCAAGTGTGCCTTACCTACAAAGCAGTCACAACCAAAACACCACAGTATCTGGAGGGAAAATCTAGCAAAAAGGCATTTTCCTGTAACTCATCCTGGTTCTGGAACCAGTAACTAACGCAGATATGACTTCCCTTCTCCACCCAGTGCCTAGAAAGGACACACTGGCCATACTCTTCAAAACAACATCTTTCCAACTGCTGATTGCGCCACTTATCCCCTGCTCATCTGCATCCAGAACGTACATTCCCGCTGTAAGCGTGCCCCCTATGCACAGCTCTCTGTTGCTTCCCAGATAGATGCACACTTTTTAAATGCCATGCATGCATAGCCGAAAACATGCCAGACCCGCCAAGGCACATTCGAGGACACACTAGCCAGAGTTTCAATGAAAGAGAAAGAGAACACTTTTCAGTGGAAAACAAGAGTTCCTCAGGCAGGTGAGACTCTGAGCACTGTTGCCTTTTGCTACAAGGACCCCCCATCTGGGGGCATGGGGTGAAGATGTAACACTTTGTAAAGACAGGAACAGAGGTTGGCCCTTAAGAGACTCTACGAGACTGGACCACCTTAATGATGCGATTATCTGAGGGGACACTTCCTGTACTAGAGGATGAACAGGAAGTGAAAGGGATAGAGGCGGCTGAAAGGCAGGATACAGTAGGACAATGCACAATGGGAGAGCAGCCGCCCCAGTCAAAGAGCGAGAGACGGCTGACTTTAGACAAAGATTGAATAGACACCTGTAAGACTATAGTAATTATTCATGTCTGCACTGGAAGTTTAAAGTGACAGCCTCCTTCTAACTCGTGGCTGGACCTTTTCTTCTCTGTGGAATTTGTAGGCAGCTCATCAGGCCTTCCAATAGTAACACCACAGGGCACTAACACCTTTATTCAGCATTGCAGAGTGGATGACTCGTGGGTGTTTTGGTGATCTCCCATTCATTGGGCAGACTATTAACCTTCCTCAGGACCCCTTTCATGTCCCAACCCATGTAGGCATGGACCTAAAAGGCATGGAAATTAACCCTGCACTAGACTGTCAGAATGCTATACAAGTACAGCAGTGTGCAGTTTCAGGGCACAGAACAACCCAAGATCAATCTTCACTTGGGTAAAATAGTGAGCACATTTCAATATCGTGTTTGCACGTGGGCCTGCAAAACAGTGATGGACTCTGTTGTGTACATGTGTTCTATCAGTTTCTACCCTCTCGACTGTGAACCCGGACCCTTTTCCATCTTCTGATCCTTTTCCGTCTTCTTAAAAAGCCATGTTGAGATGTACCCAGCGAATATCCGCATACACCCCAACCCCCTCCATTGCCACCCTTACAGGAAGCCACCCCATGGAAGGATCTAGAGTCTGTTTTCTGATGTCTTCCCGACAGCCGATCAATCTTTGCGGCTCATTACAGAATGCCTCGCTCCTTCGCTCGGTCTGGTTATTCAGTAATTGTCCTTGTTAATCAGTAATGTCTAATAAATTGATTTTGTACTCGGTTAACCTTAAGGAGATGTGGGACTGATGAGTCAGTAGTCGTCATGTCTGAAGTTCGGCCTTCTATTCCGCCATGCCTGTTTCTTAAAGACCTGAAACATTCAAGCTGTTGGGTTGAAACTCCATTTGACCATATCATCGATCAGCTTGCTCTTTCTGGCCTACAGTATGCCCTTGTGTGTTGAATTGACATGGTGGTGCTGGTATGCCCAAATATAGTAGAGATCACAACATATACACATTCTAACCTATTTCTATGTTGTTACTTTATTATTTAATAATGTGCCAACCTAAACTTGAGGGCATGGAAGAGCAGAAGAATAAGCCCAAAAGGCTGAATTGAAGTTGAACTCAGGAATTTAGAATGACATATTAACAAGAAAGATCCCTGTAAAACCCTGTAAAACTAAAACAGTGAAGGTGTTCAAATGCAGGGTAGAGGGCAGAGAACTCCAAAGGCAACGTGAAGCAATAGTAGAGGGTTGCCTAGAATCACATGCTTCAAAAGTCATAGGTTCATCTGCCAGGTAGAGGGATTGATGTTGAACCACGGCTTTAGGAGCCAAGCAGGCTAATTTAAGCAAAATCCAGGATTCAAGAGTTAACAGGGCAATTTAGTGTCTTATGTGTGCCAGTGTTTGCCGGTGCCCAACACGGCACTCGTTTTTTGGCACTGGCACTCTTTTATTGGCACCAGCACTCTTTTTTTAGCACTGCACTCTTTTTTTTAGCACTGGCACTCTTTTTTTTGGCACCGGCACTCTTTTTAATCGGACTATTGCAGCTGCAGAGTCATGCTCGGGCTGCTCTTTGCTGTTGGCATTTGTATTTTTGCTGAGATCTGACTGTCAGATCATCATAAAAAAAATCCAACAACGAGGCAGTCAGGCGGTCGCACAGTGCACCAAGGCATCTGCAGCTGGCCTGCATAAGCACTCGGTAGCACTAGCAGGCCCAGGGCCGGCCTTAGAGCAGGGCAAGCCGGGCGACCGCCTGTGTCACCAAAGCCCCCCAGGGCACCATTAGCCCCCCAGTGCACCAGATCGGAGGAGCCTTTCAAGGGTTATCCCGAGGTGGCTTGGTGGGAGAAGTCTCCTTTTGAAATTAAATGGGCTCGCAGGTGGGGCGCATTTAACAACAATAGAGTGCTGGCACCCTATTGAGATAATTATCTCCCTGCTCCCACGCGAGAGTGGGGAGATAATCATCTTAATAGGGTGCCTCAGCACCCTATTGTTTGTAAATGCGCCTGTTCCCATGAGCGCATTTAATTCCAAAAGGACACCTTCTCCCACCTCCGAAAAGAAACATTTGACGCCCCCAAAACCCCCAATGGACCAGGGGCATGGGGCACGACAAATTGTTATTTTTCTGGTCTGCCATAAAATGTTCCCCTGACTCTGCTGGCAGGGAACTCTTTCAGTACTTGTTCTGGGGGTTCTTTAACTCTCACTTTCATTTCTCATCCTTTCAGTGGAGTTTGAGGACAGCTGTCAAGAGCCTACCTCCCCTCCTTACGACCCTATGCCATGCGGACGAATGCGCTTGCAAAGCCATGTCAGACCCCATAGACGCTTCATAGATGGTTTGTGTACGTGGAGCCCCTCCTTATACCTTTCACTAAAACTGCAAGTCACACAATCTGCCACTGTTAGGAAAGATTGTACTTTTTTCTGCTTTCTCTTCTCCTTCAATGACCCCACAAGCATAGCTCCTGACTGATTGCGTGATCCTAGCCTCTTTTCACTAAGTGAGGTATTTTCCAAATTCACTGATGCAACTCACCTTATTTTGGGGGTTTTGGATACTCCCTAAGGGTATGGTACGCGTGTAGGGGAGGCCTAATCCGATGCATTGTTTTGTGTAGCAATGCTACCTCCTTTAGCATAGAAGTGCAGTGTTCCCCTCTCTTTTTGCCTTAAGTGTTCTTTTCACTTAAGCGCAGCAGTGTACACTAGAGAGGTTGGTAGCAGTAATACCTGCTTTTTGCGTTTACCAGTGCAATCCTGTGTACCTTAGCTCTATTTCTACCCAATTGCAACTTTGTGTCCAAAATGGAGATCAAAATGGCTGCCTTCTGTTTAAGTCCTTGAGGGCTCACTTGCTTCGTTATCTGTCTTTGCTCATACACGTTAGAAAATGGTCATACACAGGCTTGCAGTTTTGCAGATTCTGTCCAGAGTGCAGAAGAGTTCTTGGAGCTGCTTGGAACTATGTAGGGGGTTGGAACTAGATAGGGGATTGCATGCACCCCAATGCAAATCCAAACAAGAATAATGGCATGAGTGCATCTGAGCTACTAGGATTGGTTAGGCCACTCAGAGTTTGTATGGTGCATGAACACTGATAGTTGGACTGAGGTCTCTACCAAACCCGAGTTTCTGTATCCCAGGAATGGATCTCGAACCATTTTTAGTTTGGGCTATTAGGTGTCGCTTGGTTATTTTCCCACCCATTGGCTGCCCATGGCCATGCTATTGTTCGGCCAATATGGAAGAGATGCAATGAGAGGGAGAGTGAAAGCAGATGCAAGAGATCAGTCAACATGCTTAGATTCACACATTAGCAAACCATTGCGACCATCCAATACGAAAGATAAGAGCCTGGATGACTGATCGAAAATCTCCCCCCAAAGTAATGGTTTAATTTTAGAAAGGAGAACAGGTTGATAATTGGTGTTATGAGCCAAAAAAGCCAGGGGATTTGGCAATTTCGGTCAAGATGGGAGAAACTTCATTCTGAGCAAGCTAAGTTCATCTGCGGTTGCCCCATAGCTTCTTGGCTGGGAGAAAACAACAAGAAGAAATTCAGTTTGGATGGCATGAGTCTCGACTGTACAACATGTTACTAACTACCCATCTCCAGGAGCAGGGGTGTTGCTAGGTCTGGAAAAGATCCGGGCCTACGCTTATATCGGGACTGTCGGGACTCGGGCTAGCTAGCCTTTTTCTTTGTAGCCCCTGAGATTCTATCCGGGGCTACAACCAGAAGACTCTCCAGCCCTTTCTCCCAGCAATGCCTGTGTCCAGGAATCTTACAAAACAGCAGAGTGTAAAAATGGAACATGGACGCTGCCTTTCGAACCTTTGGCCATTAGGCTGGGTAAAGCCTTGAGGGCCTGTGCCACAATCCTGCCAATCCCTTTGGCAGTGCATTCTCTGTGTGGACATTTTTGGAGCAAAACCATTTCCGTAAGTGGGATAATATTTCTCCGTACATTGCACATGGTTCGTGAACAGTGGAGGGGATCAGGCATGGCCATTGCATTGGCCAGAAAAGGGTGAATGTCAGGCTCCACCTGTCCGGCTTAGTAACCCACCGCCCTTACACGGGAAGCTCAGCAACATCACGGCTGTGTGCAGGATCTGCTATGGGACCATCAGCAGCGTCAGTTAGGGGTCAAGTCCTAAAAAACAAAAAGTGGGGGGACTCATTAACATACCAATTGAATGTGGTTTCACCAGAAATTAGCATATCAAGGAGCCCTCTAAAAAAGTCAGGGGACTTCTGAAAACAGTGGGGGGACTCCGTCCACCTGCGTGTACCCTCGACTTGAGCCTTGGCTTCAGCTCTGGTACAAGATTGGTCAGATTTCCAAAGCAGACAGAACATCCCCTATTGGAGGCGGTGTATTTCTACCAGAAACGTGCACACCCCTTGTGGGTGTAGGCTGCTATAGTCATCTTATGCCCGAACCCCCCAGCTTCACCAGCAGGTACCACGGCTGGCCCATGAACAGTGGTGCTCTATTCTCTGCACCTCTCACCATGTCTGTTCTTCCTCCTCACCATTCCCTCTCGTGTCATCTGTTTCTGTCTTTCGCCCCCATAATCACTCATCCTTTTAATGAACAGGGAAGATAGACTGTCAGTCAGTAATGTCTTACCTACGCTCTTAGGTGATCAATCGAAGTATTCTGATCCTAATGACTTCCTGGCATTTCACTCTTCCGTAAACAGCATTAGCCCAAACCAATCCATCACAAAAGGAATGTTCCCCGCCACTCCATGTTATGCATCTCTCCATTGCATAATACATTAGAAGGAATAGTTCCTAGCCAGAAAAATGTTCTCAATTTTGTTCAGTTCCCTGCAGCATGATAGGTTGAAGGATACGCTTTGGTTATCACAGTAGAATCAACAATGATGCTCCCCCCACTGTTGCCAGTTATTTGGGCAACGCAGACCTGTACCCCACTGGAGACGCAATGCAACTCTCTGCTATGCGTTGGAGACATACATTGTCATTGTGTGTGTTCTGTAGGAATGCAAATGTGTAGAAGTGGGCACCACCCTAATTAGGTTGAGTAATATATCTATTCACAAAAAGGTCTGGGAGCCCCGAGAGTGAACATGGCCAAATAACCTGTTCTCTTGGAAGGTGCCCACTCAGGAAGGTCTACAACCACGTTTTAGCTCACTGTACCTTTTACAGAGGAGAAATATCCATTTGCATATCAGTCTGTTCCCACCCACTTGGGCAGTCCAGCACCGAAATGCTAGGAATTTCTCCGCTGAACAAGAGTACCAACAGCAACCACAGACACTTGTTTCCGTCTATTCCGGCCTCATTAGTGAGTTGAAGCTGTGCCTCTCTAAGCACAGTGAGCAAGGGCTCGACGTCTGGATTAGCCTGGGTAAGTTAGGGTGAAATGCCAAGTTCCTAAAAATTCACAAAAGCTCTGGAGCCCCACTACCAAGAATGGGCACAGCCAAATAACCTGTTCTATGGGAAGGTGACCACTCAGGCGGGTCAAAAACCACGTTTTAACTCTCTCTATCTTTCACAGAGGAGAAATATCCATTTGCATATCAGTCTGTTCCCACCCACTTGGGCAGTCCAGCACGAAATGCTATGAATTTCTCCACTGAACAAGAGTACCAACAGCAACCGCAGACACTTGTTTCCGTCTAGTCGGGCCTCATTAGTGAGGTGAAGCTGTGCCCCTCTAAGCACAGTGAGCAAGGGCTCGACGTCTGGATTAGCCTGGGTAAGTTAGAGTGAAATGCCAAGTTCCTAAAAATTCACAAAAAGCTCTGGAGCCCCACTACCAAGAATGGGCACGGCCAAATATCCTGTTCAATTGGAAGGTGACCACTCAGGAGGGTCTAAAACCACGTTTTAACTCGCTCTACCTTTCACAGAGGAGAAATACCCATTTGCAGATCAGTCTAGTCCCACCCACAACGGCAGTCCAGAACCGAAATGCTAGGCAATTCTCCTCTGATCAAGAGTACCAACAGCAACCCCAGGCACGTGTTTTGGCCTTGTTGTGCCACCTCAGTGAGGTGGGTCATCTTATTATCAGTGTGCTGTTGTCGCTGTGTAATCTAAACTACTATGTAGTACAGCTGATTTCTTATGGTCACTGCTATTGTGCCAGATGGCGGGACCTCTTCCTCATTGAGGGTCTGTGAATGATTGATGACGGCATGTGAGGTTGCTCGTGCTATCATCAGTGTGCTGTTGATGCTGTGTGATGTTATCCACCATGCAGCACAGGCCTAGTCCCCTGGTTCATCACTACTGTGAAGATGGTCGGCATTTTGACCCATTGAGGGTCTGTGAATGATTGATGACCCTTTGTGAGGTGGGCCACCCTATCATCAGTGTGCTGTTGATGCTGTGCAATGTTATCCACCATGCAGCACAGGCCAGTTTCCCAGGGTCCTCACTGTTGTTACAGATGGTCATATGTCTGTCCCATTTCTGTGTATGACTGCTCACCCCCTGTGAGGTGGGCCATCCTAGGATCAGTCTGCTGCTGTCTTTGTCAGATGTTATCCACCATGCAGAACAGGCCTGTTTTCATCACTACTTTGCTAGAGGGTCAGCCTTCTGCCTCATTGAGGGTCTGTGAATGGTTGATGACCCCTTGTGAGGTGGCCTGTCCTATCATCTGTGTGCTCTGGTCACGGTGATATAGCATACCAGATTGTTGCTTCATGTGACCTTGCTGTGTAGACGTGGCTGATGTTGCCATGTCTGCTTTGTAGACATGGTTATGAGCACTCAGGTGTGTCAGGTGGCACCAATGTTCCAGCTCCATGTATATTTATGAGGACTGTTTTGACTTGATTTGCATTTACCTATTACTAGAGCTGAACAGGACACCTGGCCACGAGACAGCCCGGGTCAAAGCCGAGTCTCTGGCCTGACCCTTCTTTTGGATCAGAGCCTGACCAAAGGAAGGGCCGACCTCGAGACCCACCCACTACCCAACTGTCGCACAATAAACAACGTGCTTCCGAGGTGATGGCACGCGTACCAGACCACAGCTACCTCACTTTCTGTCCCGCCTTCTTCCAGTCTCTGATTGGGGCGGGACAGAAGCACTTTTCTTCCTGGAATGGAGCAGGGGAGTGTAGAGGGTGGTGAGTGGAAAGTGGACTGGCAGCAAAGGTGGAGCATGCTTTCTGCTTCACAACTTAAGTGCCACCACTTGCTTCTCCGGCCCTGTAGCTGCCATCTCTCACAGGCCTCGACCACGCCAGTGTAGCCACCCCACCTTTGTCTTCCGCAGCCCACTCTCTGGTGCTGTCCCCACCCCACTCCATACCTCTTGCCCTCTTTCTCTTACCCAGTCCCACTCTCACATGCAGTCCAAAAAAACATTGGTGCTCCCTACACCTCTCAACACTGCTATCCCTCTCTCCCTTTCGCCAGGCACCCTTCCCCCCAACGTACAAAAACATCATTGCTGTTCCTTCACTCCCCTGCCAGCAGCACCACCCCCTTTCCTTTCTCATCTACCCTCCCCAAGCCACCATGCATGAAAACTCCAGCACTGGCCGCCATTTCCCACATCCATTTTCTGAATCAGTGCATTTGGTCCTTTGAGCCAGGCCACACCATCTGCTTCGCCCCTGGCACGAGACTCCCTTTGAGTTCTCTGCTTCTTAATCTACCTATCGATGCTCTACTGCAGCCACCACTTCCTGGACACAAAACCTGTTCCCTGAACTCTGGTAAATTGAGGGCAACAAGTGTGCAGTCCAGTGCCCCGCTGATGTTGGGTAATCCAGCACAAGCTTAGCATTTACATTTGATTTTTTGATAGTGTGCTGGTCCATTGAGAGCCAAGTCTGGCCACCCACCCAGCACATCATGGCAATGAGGTCCTAGTTCAGAACTGTGGAAAACCAGGGCTGTGTGGTGCCATCGACCAGTGGACACATTCTACAGCAGTGGAGTGGACGTCTCAATGGTGTGGTCTAGCTTACCATTATCATGGGGGACCTTGAGGCCATGAACAGAGCCCAAGTCTAGCCTGTAGCTGGCGGGTGCACATGTGTGCAAGGTCGAGTGGAGTCCACCTTTCTCAAGAATACCCTTGGCGACAGCCTGACCCAACTGTCTGCCTGCTTCCTCACTACGTCTTGCCCAGCAATGCATCTTTCACCACCAGGGCATTGGCTTCTAAAATGGAAGCAATGTTCCTGTTTAATGCATGGTATGGTCTGCAGTGCAGTGCTGCGCCTTGTCGCTTCTGGTCTCAGCTGGTGTGTTTCTTGGGATGACTATGTTCATATTTTGGGCCCTTCCCCGATTCTCCCTATTGGGCGGATATTTTATGCTACCTGAGGGTTATGTGCACGCGCTCCCATAATCTGTTCATGTTACCACGGTGTGCTAGAGTCTCTTAGTTGCATGGAATCTGTGCATGCATGGGTGGGTTTGCTGCATGTGTATCCTGCATTCACTGGTAGGCTGGAACGTATGCAGAGAAAAAGTATTTTACTCTTTGTTCTCTATATACTCTGCATAACCCCTTAACAGAATATTACCAGAACTGTAATACCTTTTAGAATTGTTTTTGTTTCATTGTGTTTTAGCTCTCAGGGTTTTTTTAGAAAATTCAAATACAAATAAATATACAAAAAAGGAAACATTAAAAACAAGTAGATACAAACAGGTTCAAAAGGGATAATAAGGCAGACAATTTGAAAACTACATACAAGAGATTACTTATCATATACAAAGATAACATTGATGTATTGTACAATACTCTGCATAAATCGGACAGGGTTAAGACTGATGTCAACACCATTGAGGTACCGTCATTTGTTATACACATTCTTCTACTACAGATTATTAAGGCTGTTGAGTCGGTTTGTGGAGCTTAAATTCAGAACCCTGTCATTTCTTAACTAGAGCAATCTCGATCTTGTGAAAAGGCTTTTGGACTGGGAAATTGATTACATGGCCTGTGGTAGCAGCTCTGTAGCTATGGTTAAGTTGTTCATCTCATAGAAAGAGCATTTTTAAGGCGGCTTATAACTTTGTCCCCTCCTCCCAGATGAATCCTCATCAAACTTTGCAATAAGTATATGGCCCCCTTGGAATGATTGAGCAAAGTTTGGTATGGTTACGACCAGGGGGGCAAAGTTATGGGGGATCCAGAAATGTATGGGAATCCTCAAAGACTAAATGGATAATTTGCTCAAGCCTTGAGCCCAAACCGCGGGATGGATTTTCACCAATTCTGCGCCAGGAGCAGCGGCTTGGTGCCGAAAGCATGCTTTTGTACATTTTGTGTAAATCCGTCCAGTTGTTTTTACATTTTAAATGGCCAAAAAGTAGGTACGAAAGTAGGTCTGGTCCAAAGACTCCCTTCTCGATCGAGAAGTGAGTCTGCGGACCAGCCCCAGATATCACAAATTTTTTTAACCAGCTTTTTGGTCATTTTTTAAAAAACTATTTAACGCACCTGCTGATTGGATGCTGAAAAGTGTGAGGTACGTCATATTTTTTTCAACAGTGGAAAACACAGTTGGGGTTATTTGGTGGCCAAAAGAGGGGCTGGAAAGTGTGGGGGTGTGGAATAAAGATGATATGGAGCTGTTTTTCTAGGTAAAAAAAAAGTTTGCAGATGTCGCAGAGAATGCAGTCAATTTTGGCGCATGCGGACATCATTTGGATGGCAGGGGATTCTGGGTGATTTTTTTTATTTGAAAGTGTATTGTAAGTACTTATATGGTTTAATGATATTGTGGTGGTTGTTGCCATCTTTGATGTCTTGGGTGTTAGTCTTAGCAGCACACGGTGGTGGCGCGAGTTATGGTTGCTTAACTTACCATAACTTGCACATTTCTGTTTTTATTCTCCAGTTTTACTTGTAACCATAACACCCCTTTAATGAATTTCATAGGTTTAAATTAGTGTAACTTAACCATAACGTCCCCTTAACAAAGTATATATATATATATATATATATATATATATATATATATATATATATATATATATATATATATATATATATATATATATTTGTGCCCTACTATAAGGGAAAGATAGGAGTTTAATTACTACTATAATAACTACTCTGGCTGAAGCCCTAGAACCTAGGAGCCTGGGGACCACTAGCAGACTTGGACATTCATCTCACCACTTAGGGTTTTAAGAGGGCTTGTGTGTAGCCCTAGCACCCACCCCCCTACTAAGCACCAGCACCTTTGAGAGCAGGGAGACAGGGGAGAATCCATTATCGAACATGCCATGAAAGAAACAGGGGCAAGGGAAGCGTGTGCTTGCTAAAGCAGAAGAGCCTACGCCTGTCTGCTGAATGTGTCCACATGTTCACGCGTGACTCGTGGTTTGTAGTCCTTTTACAGTTAGAGTGCTTTTATAAATGGTATAAGCAGGAGGGCCAGTCGGCATCATGTGCTCAGAAGGGTTGCGGGATTGTATCAATGTCATGGATAGTACATATTTAAAAAATGTGCATTCATTCTTGCTTTCCAAAAATTCCCTTTGATTATATGCAAAGCAGGAAGAAGCTTACGCTCAGGGGTGCTCTCATGGGTGATTTTAGGGCGTGAGGACGATGCAACTAGTGTGAGCTTCTGTGGTCCGCCCCAACCCACTCCCACCCTCAGGTGGATAGAATACTGGAAAGGTTTCCTAACGCAAACTCCAATGAGTGATTTTCCTGGGTTTAGCATTGAGGTAAATAACCTGGGTTTAGATTTCAGGTGCATAACCTGGGATTCGCTTTGAGGTGCATAGCTTGGGTTGAGCATGGAGATGCATACGCTTGGTGTAGCACTGAGGTGCATAACCTGGGTTTACCTTTGAGGTGCATAACCTGGGTGTAGCACTGAGTTGCATAACCTGGGCTTCGCAGTTAGGGACATAACCTGGGTTTAGCATTGAGTTGCATAAACTGGGTTTAGCTTTGAGGTGCATCACCTGGGTTATGCACTGAGGTGCATAACCTTGGTTTAGCATTGAGTTGCATAAACTGGGTTTAGCTTTGAGGTGCATAACCTGGGTTTAGCATTGAGTTGCATAAACTGGGTTTAGCTTTGAGGTGCATAACTTGTGTTTAGCATTGAGGTGCATCACATGGGTTATGCATTGAGGGGCATAACAGGAGCCCCACCTTGAGCTTCATTATTCCCCAAACATGTTCCCTGCTCCACACCAAAGAGCAGAGCGCAGGGTAAGTATGACAGTGGTGAGGTAACACCGTTTAAAGATGTCTGTCATTGGTTGGAAAACGTACATTTAAAGCGGCAAATGTTTTAGTTGAGAAGTCTGGTGCCTCCCTAGGGAAATTGGACATACTATTATGCCTTCTTTGATATGATATGACATGATAGGTTATTTATAACGTGCTTAATACCCAGAGGTTTCCAAGTGCGTACCCGGGGATCGAACCTGTGTTGCTCCATGTCGTCTTGCTCCCAAGGAGAGCACGTTGCCTCTGAGCTATCCTCCTGAGACATTTTGCAGATTCATGCTGCCTCAGAATCTAGTAGATAACACAATCTGGGCAAGGGTTAATAGCTTCATATTATCATGGTACAGGCAAACAGCAGGGGAACCCTGAATGAGCACTTAAGGAAAGCTATCAAGCACACTGAGCCTGAGTCATTTAGTTCTTCAATGACAGAGATTTAGCCACTGATTGGCTTGCTTAAATACCAACTGAGAAAGGGATTTATTTACAGACAGCAATTTAGTAGAAAAATAACCAAAGGGTTAAGGACAAGACCACCAGAGGCAATGCAATACGGTCCTAAAATGCATTTGTTGCGGGACTTGCCAAAGCCATATGTTCCACCTTTTCCGGAAAGACCAAGCACAATCTGGCCACTCCCTCTTTCCAGAGCCCCCCTCGATTTTGTATCCCACTTAAATCACTTGCTACTCTGCACTACTGCAGTTGGCGTTCACACATTAGAGCTCGCTACTCCCAGTGCCCCTAATCTGATCATAGTCTCTCCGCCTCAGCTGGCTGAGAGTGCTCTAATCAAAGTCCTCGCCAATCCATCTCAGGCGGGTACTTCCTCCCTGCTGTTATTTTCATCCTTGAAAGCTTCCCGGTAAGTGGATCCCGCTTCTGAGAATCCAGAGGCGGATCATCATAAGTAGCACCTGCCAGTCTAGGAGAGTGCGCCTCTCTTTGCAGACGCCCCATCATTTTCCTTGAGTGGTGCGTTGCCGCGCTCCCATATCTCTTTGCTGAATGCGTTCATTGGTCCTGTTCCACTATTGGTAACATATTTGAGAATGTGGTGTGTCTACTTGTCATCTCTGATCCATCCCCCCGACTGCCCCTGCTCTCCTCTCGCTCGATCCATGTTCAATGCTCAATCCTTATTACTCACTCATTTAATTAGGTGAAGGACCTAAACACTTCTTGTTTGCATGGGCTTCTCACTTTCAAGAGCATGGGTACAGTGAGGAAGTTCTAGGCAGTGGTCGAAGTGTACGAAAAGAAGTAGTGGAACCAGGGCCAGCATTAGGGGTGGGCTGTCTGGGCAACGGCCAGGGGTGCCACAAGCCCCCTGCAATGCCAGCTCAGCAGAGACTTTCAAGGGCTCCCCCGAGCTAGCGTAGTGGGAGAAAGCACAGCAGGCGCTCTATTGTTATTAAATGCACCTGCAGTAGGGGGTGTATTTTATAACAATATGATGCTGATGCAAAAGCATCAGCACCCTATTAAGATGATTACCACTCCGCTCAGACACAGGAGCAGGGTGGTTTTCATTAGAATAGGGTGCTCATGCCTTAGCATGAGCACCCTATTCCAGTGATTAACTCCTTGCTCAGACATCAGAGCGGGTAGTTAAAAAGAAGAATTGGCCACCTGGTCCGCGGCATTGACCAGGGCGCCTATATTTTTCTTAATCTGGCACTGAGTGGAAGTATGTTCCCTGCTGGTCTGACCTCTCCCACAAACGCCATTGCCACACCCCCTCCCAGACGCAATCCAACCCCCCAAACACACACACCTGCTGTTTAAGGGAATGTTCAGTGCAGTGCACTGAAGTGCAAGTTTCAACTTCTTCCTACACTTTAATTTTAAAACTAAACTATTCCGGAATTATTTCTTTTTAAAATAAAAGTATAGGAAAAGTAAAACTTAAAAAAATAAAAAGTAGAGGAGCACCGCTCCCAACTGCTCCCGCCAACTTCAACCACTGGTTCTAGACAGCTGCATAAGGTGTAATTGGCGTAGAGACACCAGGACTGCTCCTATTTGCACTATAACAAGCAAATCTGGTCCCTTGGCAAGATGTGGGCATGCCAAAATGGCACTTTGCTTGGGCAAGGAAAAATCAATGTACTCACCTTGATTGCATTCAAACTTCACTCAAGAGGATGCGCTCCCAGTTCTTTCTGCCGGAAACAGAATGCCGGCAATAAAGGTGCCGGTGGCGGCTTTCCCATTCCCACCATACAGAGGAGTAACGCGAATTGTAACAGACAGTGGGGAATCCCCCCGGTAAAAAAAAAAAAAATAACAAAACGGTAATGCCAGCGTATTTACAGCTTTACAGCTGCCATCTTGTTGCTCGTTCTAGCACATGATTCCAAAACTGCCATCAGCCGAAGACCCCGTGTAGGCTGGGTATAGAGCTGCGATTACAATTTATAGACTTGGACGAATATGCCCCAGCTCCACCGTTCCATGCCTGTTGGAGAAAAGAACACAGCAAAGCCTGAATTCCTTGGCAGTAATACATATATTCGCCCCAAGGTCTTATTTGCTTCCTTTGCTCTCTTAGGCCCGCCCACCTAAGTAGTCCCGCCTTCCTCAGGCCAATCCTTCCATGCGTCCCGGCCTCGGCGTACTTCTTGCTGAATACACTGCCCCGGCTATAAGGGAAAGAGTGGTTGCGGGTCTAGACCACTCAAGACCAAAGTCTACCCAGGTTTTCAGAACATGCTAAATGTATATTTATGAGAGATGTTCACATATAACGCACAGTGGTCGAAGTGTACGAAAAGAAGTAGTGGAACTATGTTCCCTGCCGGCCTGCCTTTGGTCCTTACAAATCCCATCGTCTGTCCACGCACAATACAAACCCCCAAACACATGCTCCTGCTGTTTAAGGGACTGTTCAGTGCAGTGCCCTGAAGTTCAAGTTTCAACTGCTTTCTACACTTTTATTGTAAAGCGAAAACATTCCGGAACGGTCCCTTTTGAAAATAATAGTATGGGAACAGTAAAACTTAATAAAAGAAAGTAGAGAAGCACGGCTCCCAACCACTCTGGCCCACTTCGACCACTGTTAACCCATCTCATTGGATAACATGAATATGTTTGCTGGTCATGAGAGTAAATTAGCTCAGCAGGATAAGTGCGCCAAGCTTAGCTCCAGGAGGGTTGTGGGAATAACCTTATTTTTAAGAATAATAGAACCATCAAGGTGGCACTGAAAGATAAATGCAAATACATACAAGCCTTTAATAAAAAAAAGTAAGACAGGAGGGCAAGAGCATGTACCCATTTTATCACCCCATGATCGCTGAAAAGAAAAAACAGCTTAGAAAGGGGGTACGCAGTATAAAGAAATTGAAGCTGGAAATGACATATAAAAAAAAACATATTAAGGAATATAGGGAACAAATACAAGAATATGATAGGGGTACATAAAGTCACCTATTCTTCTACACAATGGTTTCTTCTATTTCGAGTTCTTCGTGATAGACACTCTCGCTCATTTTGGCGGCTGTACAATATATGGATAGCAGGAAGGGCTAATGGCAAAGAAATGGACCCCATGTCAATTTCTTCTTAGAGTGAGTTTATTACAGCGTTATATAATAACGACTCGGAAGGGGAGTCGCCCTCTACATTTGGGTACAGAGGTATAAAAAACAATATGGTGGCCTTCTCCATTTTCTAGTCAGATAGCAAAACTTACATCCTCAGAGGCGCCCGGCCCTGATGGGGTTCCCACCAGAATACTGAAAGACGATCCTGAAATATGATCAAAAATATTGCATCAAATGTACAAGAAGGATCTCTATATGGGGACTATGGGCCTCATTACGAATCAGGCGTTAAGGGGTTAACGGCGCCGTAAACGGCGCCGACCCTTAACGCCTGATTCCGAGGTCCCTTTGCGCCATGGTGAGTTTAACGCCTGCTTTTTGCAGGCGTTAAAATCCATGGCGCTAAGGGACCATGGTGCTAATTACGCCACCGTAATTTACGGTGGCGTAATTAGCGCCTTCCCCACTCCCATTATGCCCTATGGGGCAAAAATGGGAATGGGGAAGGGTAAAATGGGAAATGGGGATTTACCGCCCCACTCACCTTGGAATGGGGCGGTAAATCCGCCATCCACCATGGTGTAAACATAGTTTACACCATGGTGCTAAGGGTACGACCCAGGCGGTAATTTACCGCCTGGGTCGTAATGAGGCCCTATACCTTCTAGTTGGAAAGAGTCAATCGTGATACCCATTTACAAAAAAGGTGATTGGGCAGTTCCCTCTAATTACAGTCTGTTGGCAATGGTAGACAGTAGCTCTAAGCTGTTTGCACCAATATTGATGAAATACATTAACCAATGGATAAAACAACAGCATATCCGGTCCGATAGCACAGTGTATAGAGCGCTTGCTTTGACATCTGAGCTAGAGCCTGCTGAGGCAGGTTCGATTTTCAGCAGGCCGAAATCAGCCTTTCATCCTTCCGAGATTGATAAATGAACACCACAACCTGTGGGTAATAATAAGCAGCGCTCAGATACCTGAGGTTTCGTAGCACTATATAAATGCTACATTATTATTATTATTTTTACATCCCGAAGAACTAACAGGCAGGTTTAAGGAGAGGCTTTGCATCCCTCTGTAATCTTTGGACTCTGAAGTATTTAGAAAGGAGGTCCAACATGAAAGGGAGTAACACTGTATTTGCATGTTTCATAGATTCTAAAGCAGCATTTGACACTGCTAATAGATCTCGCTTATGGAAAAAACCCACAGATCGGGGTCTTGATTTGGGAATTATACGTCTTTTGAAAGAGCTATATTCGGACAATAAGGAGTGGGAACTCACTGAGACAATAGGCACTGATCATGGCCCGGAGCAAGGCTGTGTCCTTGCTCCTCTCCTCCTGTATAACTTGTATGTGGCAGATATTGATGAATCATTGTCGGATTGTCGGAACAACCCCCACCCCCTTTCTAGATTCTATTGGTTTTAGATAAATATCCCTAGTAATATTGCTGTTACTATGAAAGAAATAAAAGATAGAGCATACACTTGGGATAGGGAATAAAGGGCACGGTACATGGACTTTTTGCACGGTTCAAGGTGACTTTGCACTGCTGAAAAGTGACTTTGCACTACCAACACTTTAAATGGCTAGCCACCAAAAGGGTATGCAAAAGATATGAGTTCTAAGCTTTTCCCGCCAGGGCGTGTTTTCGTTATTTAAAATGCACCTGTAATGGGAATGTTCGCCGTTTTATTCTCTTATTGTTACCTACCTGGGCGGGATTGGTAGCTTGGGAGATAATACCATATGTCGAACGCAGGTATAGATTGTGTGAACGAGATGTAGAAACTCCCAGACACCTTTTAACGCAATGTGTTGCTACTAAGCAAGGACATCATTTCACCAAAATGCCTAGGGTGGCAGAAGAGACATCACAGAAAGTGATGTCATTTGACCCCGCCCGAAGTGGCATCACGGGAAGTGAGGAAACACAAACGTTCACCCCTTTAATGAGTCTAGCAATTATTTATAGAATTCCAGAAAGACATATTATTTGTTATTCCTATTCTTTCTATTTAGGGTCACTGCTCAAAGTGTCACACTTGTGGAGGCCTCAACAAAAAAGCCAGCCACTCCAGAAACACTGGCCACAGCCCATGAGCTTCATTTAAAAAAAAAAAAAAAGAAATACAAAAAAATATGATTATTATTATTTTTATTTTCTAGGGGTAGCAAGGGAGACCACACATGTAGCAAGGGATACCTTGGGGGTCGCAGTTGCGACCCCTGGCAACCACCGAATGACTTCCCTGCTACGAAGCACCTCTTGGAGCGAGGTTGTACAGAGTCACGTTCGCTTTGGAGATACTATAGACACTGAACAAACATGGGTCTTTTTATTTTCAGATACTAGCACTGCGATGAACTATACGATGTACTACGTATGAATCGAAATAGAAAAAATACTGAATCTACTACAATAGTAAATGGGTCAAAGGTGATCTGGTGAAATGATCGGAAATATGTATTTAAACATGATTTTATTTACTTTTACTTTTATGTGTAATTTTTAGTGTTAAAGATTTTTTGTAGCCAAATACACTAATAAACAAAAAAAATTTTTTTTTTAAAAAGTAGAGGAGCACCGCTCCCAAACGCACTGGCCCACTTCGACTACTGATAACGCATCTCAGTGGATAACATGTCTATGCTTGCTGGTCATGAGAGTACATTTGCTCAGCAAGATAAGTACTCAGCTTTAACAGTACTCGACCTGCAGGGCACGGGTTCGAGTCCCAGCATGGCTGACTCAGTTATTCTTTCTTCTGAGGTCGATACATTGAGGACCCTGTCAAATTTGACAGTGGTAATACCTTTTATTACACAACTTAGAAGCACAAGGACCCTGATGTGATCTACTAGATACAAATGTCATATTATTATGAAAATTGAAATAAATTGTACAATTAGATCAATTTACAAGCATGGCCTTCGAATGAGTTGGAGAGGTGTGTATTTCGGAGTCTGCTGAAGGTCCATTTGGAAACATCTCATCTACCGTCTTAGAGTTGCTGTTGGAAAAGTCCCTCCAGAAATCTGTTTCTCCCTTTTGAGTGCCCTGCGCTCCCACCTATACCCAGGAACCAGACTGCTCCGCCAAGAAATAAAGCTATGCGGATTGGCCATGGGCTTTGGTCAAAGCAAGACCACTTCTGTAGCGTATTTGCACCCACATTCTCAAGCACTCATTCAGGTGTCCCCATTTCCAGGCTGCTTTAGGCTCAATCGTCTCCAGTCATACGGATTCCACAATGATGCAGCCCTGCGTCTAGCCACACATGGGCCTTAGTACTGCAAAGCCTGTCCTATTATAGTGACATTTGGGCATGTTGTTGCATAGGGTGTCTTGTAATTTGGGGAGATGGGTTGCCTCATTTTTTGGACTGTGTGCTCTCAGCCTTGGGCTTCTGGGGGACCTGACTCCAGGCGTCGAATGCAGATGTTGGCAACTGAAAGGACTTTGAGCTATTAAAGAGGCTATGGGAGAGCTTGCCTTATCATAAATGTAACTTTATAGAAGATCAGAGTGATAGCTGGGTTCCCTAAGCCTGGATGCATCAACACAATAAAAGGACTGAAGACAGGGCCAGAGGTGTGGCCATCATGGCATGGAATTTTTAAAATGTAAAATCATCTCCTGGGTTCCAATGTACTTGCCTAATAGTAATACCAACCATGGCTCCAGGAATTCAGTGTGTCTTTGACTAATACTAACAAGGTCTCCGGGAGTCCAATGGACGAGTCTGTGACTAATGCTAGCAAGGTCTCTGGAGTCCAGTGGGCGCGTCTGTGACTAATGCTAGCAAGGTCTCTGGGAGACCATTGGGCGTGTCTGTGACTAATACTAACAAGGTCCCTGGGAGCCAGTGTGCTTGCCGATGAATAATACTAACAAAGGCTGCAGGAGTCCAGCGTGCTTGTTTTTGACTAATACTGACAAGGTCTCCAGGAGTCCACTGTGCTAATATATGACCAATACTAACACGAGGTTCAGGAATCAAGTGTGCTTTCGTATGACTAATACTAACAAGGTCTCCAGGTGCCAATGTGCGTGCCTATGACTAATACAACACGGTCCCCGGGAGCCTGGTGTGCTTGCACATGATTAATACTAAGAAGGACTCCTGTAATCCAGTGTGCTTGACTATGACTAATACTAACACTGACTCCTGGAATCCAGTGTGCTTGTCTATGACTAATACTAACACGAGCTCCATGAATCCGGTGTGCTTCTCTTTGACTAATACTATCAAGGTCTCCAGGAGTCCACAGTGCTAATCCATGACTAATACTAACAACGGCTCCAAGAATCAAGCTTGCATAGCTCTGAATAATACTAACAAGGTCACCAGGAGTCCAGTGTGATAGAATATGATGAATACTAACAAGGACTCCAGGAGTCCAGGTGCTAGCCTATGACTAAAAGAAACAAGGGTTCCAGGAATCAAGTGTGCTTGCTATACACTAACACTAACAAGGTCTCCAGGAGTCTAGTGTGCTTGCCTATGACTATTAACATGGACTCCAGGAGTCCAGTGTGCTAATTTTAACTAGGATACCTTTGACTAATACGAAAAAGGAATCCAGGAAACAAGTGTGCTTGCTATTGACTAATACTAACAAGGTCTCCATGAGCCAATGTGCTTCCCTATGACTAATACTAGCAACGTATCCAGAAGCCAGTGTGCTTGCCTATGACTAATTTCTAAGAAGGTATCCCGGAGTCCTGTTTGCTTGCCTATGACAAATACTAACATGGTTTCCAGGAGTCCAGTGTGCTTGCCTATGAATAATACTAACAAGGACTCCAGGAGTCCAGTGTGCTTGCCTATGACTAATACTAACAAGGACTCCAGGCATTCAGTGTGCTTGCCTATGACAAATACTAACATGGTTTCCAGGCATGCAGTGTGCTTGCCTATGAATAATACTAACAAGGTCTCCAGGAGTCCAGTGTGCTTGCCTATGAATAATACTAACAAGGACTCCAGGTGTCCAGTGTGCTTGCCTATGACTAATACTAACAAGGACTCCAGGAATACAGTGTGCTTGCCTATGAATAATACTAACAAGGACTCCAGGAGTCCAGTGTGCTTGCCTATGAATAATACTAACAAGGACTCCAGGAGTCCAGTGTGCTTGCCTATGAATAATACTAACAAGGACTCCAGGAGTCCAGTGTGCTTGCCTATGAATAATACTAACAAGGACTCCAGGCATTCAGTGTGCTTGCCTATGACAATTACTAACATGGTTTCCAGGCATTCAGTGTGCTTGCCTATGAATAATACTAACAAGGTCTCCAGGAGTCCAGTATGCTTGCATATGAATAATACTAACAAGGACTCCAGGAGTCCAGTGTGCTTGCCTAAGACTAATACTAACAAGGACTCCCGGAATACAGTGTGCTTGCCTATGAATAATACTAACAAGGACTCCAGGAGTCCAGTGTGCTTGCCTATGAATAATACTAACAAGGACTCCAGGAGTCCAGTGTGCTTGCCTATGACTAATACTAACAAGGTCTCCAGGAGTCCAGTGTGCTTGCCTATGAATAATACTAACAAGGACTCCAGGAGTCCAGTGTGCTTGCCTATGACTAATACTAACAAGGACTCCAGGAATACAGTGTGCTTGCCTATGAATAATACTAACAAGGACTCCAGGAGTCCAGTGTGCTTGCCTATGACTAATACTAACAAGGACTCCAGGCATTCAGTGTGCTTGTCTATGACTAATACTAACAAGGTCTCCAGGAGCCAATGTGCTTGCCTATGACTAATACAACAAGGTCCCCAGGAGCCTGGTGTGCTTGCATATGACTAATACTACAAGGACTCCTGTAATCCATTGTGCTTGCCTATGACTAATACTAACACGAGCTCCTGGAATCCAGCGTGCATGCCTATGACTTATACTAACAAGGACTCCAGGATCCAGTGTGCTTTCCTATGACCAATACTAACAAGGTGTCCAGGAGTCCAGTGTGCTTGCCTGTGATGAATACTAACAAGGACTCCAGGAGTCCAGGTGCTAGCCTATGACTAATACTAACAAGGGCTCCAGGAATCAAATGTGCTTGCTATTCACTAACACTAACAAGGTCTCCAGAAGTCAAGTGTGCTTGCTATTCACTAACAAGGTCTCCAGGAGTCAATGTGCTTGCCTTTGACTAATACTAACACATTCTCTCGGAGTCCAGTGTGGTTGCCTATGACTAATACTAACATGGTCTCCAAAGGGCCAGTGTGCTATCCTGTGACTAATACTAACATGGTCTCCAGGAGCCAATGTGCTTGCCTATGACTCAGACTTACAAGGTCTACAGGAGTCCATTGTGATAGCCTGTGATTAATACGAACAAGGACTCCACAAGCATGGCATGCTTGCCTATGACTAATACTAACAAGGGTTCCAGGAGTGAAGTGCACTTACCTATGACTAATACTAACAAGGACTTTAGGAGTTTGGTGGTCTTCCCTATGGCTAATGCTTACATGTCTGAATGAGCCACTGTGCTTGCCTATGACTAATACTAACAAGGGCTCCAGGAGTCAAGTGTGCTTGCCTGTCACTAATACTAACAAGGCCTCCAGGAGTGAAGTGCACTTGGCTATGACTAATACTAACAAGGTCTCCAGGAGTCAAGTGTGCTTGCCTGTCACTAATACTAACAAGGCCTCCAGGAGTGAAGTGCACTTGCCTACGACTAATACTAACAAGGGTTCCAGGAATGAGGTGATATGATATGATATGACAGGCTATTTATAACGTGCTTAACACTCAGAGGTTTCTAAGTGCGGACCCGGAGATCAAACCTGTGGTGCTCCGTGTCGTCTTGCTTCCAAGGCGAGCACGTTGCCCCTGAGCTATCCTCCCGAGACGAGATGGTGCGCTTGCCTATGACTAATACTAACACACACAAAGTCCTTGTGTGTCTGTCCATGACTAATACTACCAAGGATCCTCTGAGTCCTGGAGTACCTGCAGTACTGAAATCAAGGGGCAGATTCACAGAAAGGTTAGCAGTAATTACTCTGAGTAACTCCTGTAGACAGACTATTTTATTCACAGAGAAGATCGTGGTAGTCTTACTCCTTACTTATTCTTCACTTGCTAGGAGTATTGTAGTGTATGTAAACTTGTAGAGCGCGGACTAAGGCCCAAAGGCATCAATGCGTACGTCAGGAGTCAGAATTATTAGTGGTACCTTCTTTGCGAATCAGTCCTCAAGATTCCCGGGAACTTGCCTATGCACAATACCTCTGAAAAAACCAGGAGTTCAGGGCTCTCCCATATATATTCCACTAAGCTCGAACTTAAGGGCTTAGTGCCCTTGCCTATGCACAGAACCAGGCGGGAAATCAGCACATGTGTATTTACCTGTGAAGTTTATTTATTTTATTTATTTAGATATGTAGAGTGTACTGCAGCCCTTAGGCATCAAGGCGCTATAAGAGGAGTTTAAGAAGGCTTGATTCTGGGTTACATGAATGCTGCCCATGGAAGTTTCTTAGACAAAGTACAAGGAAATACAACATACTTTTGACAGGGTTATATAGTCAGTAGTGCTGCAGTAGTCAAAACAGGTTTAGTACAGACATATCAGAGAAAGAGCAGAGTTTTGATAGCCTTACGGAAGGCTGCATGAGAATCAATCAGTCTGATGTGCGGCGGCGGTAAGGAGTTCCAGTTGTGAGCAGCCTGAGTAGGGAAGCTGCTTCCGCCTGCACGAATTTTGAGAGTTTTTGGAATGGTGATCATGTTGGTGCAGGTTGTTCTGGATGGCCTGGAGGAGAGGGGTTTGGAGATCCTCTGGGCAAGGTAAGGGGGAGCCAGGTCGTGGAGACACTTGTGGGTAAGTGCAAGGGTCTTGAAAATAATTCAGTGAACCTGCCTCCTGAGTCCTGATATGTGTTCTCTGCGTGAGAGACCTGTGGCGGCCATGAGGGCGTTGTTTTGAGCAACTTGTAATTTAGCTATGTTTTTTGCTGAGGTTCCAACAAGAAGGGTGTTGCAGTAATCCAATCTTGAGCCAATTATTGCCCTTGCGATGGTGAGACAATTTTGCTGGGAGAGGAACTGCCTGAGTTTAGAATGCTTGGCCGAGGAGGATGCAATGGCGTTAACCTGCCTTTCCATGGTTAGGGTGGGTTCAAGGTAAATGCCTAGGGTCTTGATCGCCTGGGACACCGTGATGGGAATATTGTCAACAGAGAAGCAATTGTATTGCTTGCCCAGCTTGCCCAAGTGTTGCTTGAAAACACAAATGCCACGTGGCACACATAAGGTGAAGCAGTCTTACCTCTTTTTGGGATGGCTGCATGCAAGCATGATTCAGCATTGCACCATCTTGCCTATCGGTGAAGTGGATCCAAAAAAGTTGCGATTTTGCATGGCTCAGACCTATGCGCGATGCTCCTGTAGTTCCTAACTTCCAACATCTGTTTGTTCCAGAGCCATAGACAGGGAAATCATTCCAGGCTCTCCAGAGGTCGCAAGAGAGACCTCTGCTGATTGGCCAGCAACCTCTGTCAATCTCTTGCTACCTCTGGGAGGGGGTGGCGTGGCCACAGCCACCAAGTGGTGCTGCGTGCTGGGTTCCTCCATTTTGTGAGCAGACAGGCAGTAGAATGTGTGGTTTGGCGCGGCGCTCCTCCTGTCCTGCTGTAGTGTCCTCACTGTCCTGCTGCTGTCCAAGAAACAACAAACACGGTAAGTGATAGTGAAATTAAAGTGATTCATGTTTGTCTCTGAAGTTGTGACGGTGTGAGACTAGTGTGCTGCTGGGCTGGGGATGGACAGAATGATAATGCAAAGCCGCTGAGGCCTTGCAGTGGCGTGGACCGGTGCTGAACTCGCCTGCGGCTGCTGCAGACCCAGGCTGAGGTAAGTGTCTGCATCATCACCAACTCGCCTGTGGCTGGCGGCCGCATGCGAGTAGGTGAAGCATTGCACACACCGTGTAGGGCCTGTGGTGGGGTGTAGTGCCGCGGCCGCATGCGAGTAGGTGAAGCATTGCACACACCGTGTAGGGCCTGTGGTGGGGTGTAGTGCCGCGGCCGCATGCGAGTAGGTGAAGCATTGCACACACCGTGTAGGGCCTGTGGTGGGGTGTAGTGCCGCGGCCGCATGCGAGTAGGTGAAGCATTGCACACACTGTGTAGGGCCTGTGGCGGGGTGTAGTGCCGCGGCCGCATGCGAGTTGGTGAAGCATTGCACACTCCGTGTAGGGCCTGTGGTGGGGTGTAGTGCCGCGGCCGCACCACAGGAGAGTTGGTGAAGCACTGCACACACCCTGTGTACTTCACAAACCTGCCTGCGCCTGCCACAGGCAGCCGGCGGGGGACACAAATCCTCCTTGCACTGTCTGGGCCGGCATGCACACTTCAGCACAAGTCAAGAAATTGTCTTTCTTGCAGGGCCGCAGTGCAATGGAATATAAAGACAAGGCAAACTGACCTCTCGTTTTAATTTTCTGAGACAATGTGACACTATCTCAGTGAATCTCACGGCTGTTTTGGGAAGAAATGTGTGAGATTGGATTGGTCCTTTCCTGTGGCAACAATGCATGGGCAGCAATCAATGCTTTCTGGTTCACTGAATTTGGTACATTAACTTTCTGGGGGAAATTTGAATTTGCTGGTAAACTCTCTGGGGACAATGATAAAACATGAAAACTGAACTGGGAGTGCCATCTTTCCCCCACCAGTCCCCTGGTATGTCTGTGAGTGCCCCCTGCCCCCTGTGGGCTCCCATTATGTGTGTGAGTACACCCTACCTCTCTCGTCCCCCGTTATGTGTGTGAGTATGCCTGTCTGGTCCCTGTTATGTGTGTGAGTGCCCTCTGCCCCCACTGGTCACTTGTTATGGATGTGAGAGCCCCCTGCAGCAACCACCGATACCCCATTATGTGTGTGAGTGCCGCCTGCCCCCTTTAGTCCCCTGTTATGTGTGTGAGTACTCCTTACCCCTTTTGGCCCCCCGTTATATGTATGAGTGTATCCCCACTGCCCCTCCGGTCCCCTTTATGTGTGTGAGTGCCCTCTGCCCACACTGGTCCCCTGGTAGGTGTGTGAGAGCCCCCCTACTCCCACTGGTCCCCCGTAATGTGTGTGAATGCCCCCCTGCCCCCACTGGTCCCCTGTTATGTAAGTGCCCCCATGTCCCCACAGGTCCCCTGTTATGTGTGTGAGTGCCCCCTCCCCCTGGTATGTATGTGGGTGCCCCCCTGTTCCCACTGGTCCCCCAATATGTGTGTGAGTAACACCCTGCCCCCACTGGTCCCCCGATGTGTGTGAGTGCCCCCTGCCCCTACTGCTCCCCTGTTATGTGTGTGAATACCCCCCTGCCCCCACTGGTCCCCTGTTATGTGTGTGAGTGCTCCCTGCCCCCTCTGGTCCCTGTTATGTGTGTATGTGCCCCCATGCCCCCACTGGTCTCCTGTTATGTGTGTGAGTACCCCCTGCCCTCTTTGTTCCCTGTTATGTGTGTGAGTGCCCCCCTAACCCCTCTGGTCCCTTGTTATGTGTGTAAGTGCCCCCATGCCCCCACAGGTCCCCTGTTATGTGTGTGAGTGTCCCCCTGCCCACTGCACCCCGTTATGTGTGTGAGTGCCCCCCTACCCCTGTTATGTGTGTGAGTGCCCCCCTACCCCCACTGGTCCCCCATTATGTGTGTGAGTAACACCCTGCCCCCACTGGTCCCCCGTTGTGTGTGAGTGCCCCCCTGCCCCCACTGGTCCACGGTTATGTGTGTGAAAACCCCCCTGACCCCTCAGGTCCCCATTATGTGTGTGAGTGCCCCCTGCCCCCTTTGGTCCCCTGTTATGTGTGTAAGTGCCCCCATGCCCCGACTGGCCCCCTGTTATGTGTGTGAGTGACCCACTGGTCCCCCGCTGTGTGTGAATTCCCCCCTGCACCCATTGGTCCCCTGTTATGTGTGTGAGTGCCCAATGCCCCCACTGGCAGTCTTCCCCCAGGCCATGGCACAATGCAAGTTTAATTAGGGAGAGCGTGCCAGGCTGGCATATCCTTGCTTCCTGATGAAACCTACACTGGCCAGCGCTCAGGCTCGGCCTGGCCTATAGGGCAATGCCAGAACCAAAAACGCTAAATGCTAGTGTGGGCAGAGTTTTTTGGGGTCAAATTGGGCCAGTTTTTTGGCCCATCTGGGCCAGTTTCATAAATTACTGCACCATGCGGCTAGTAGTTTTGACCAGGGTTACTGAATAAATATTCTTTAAAATGCACAATTTGCATCATATTTTTTATCAACCCCCCCACCCCATGGGTTACTCAAACAATCAGTCTCAAAAGGAATGGCTTGCCATTTGCATCTGTGGGACACTTTTCCATTGGTGCCCGAGGCAATGTTATGCCCCAGTCTGACCCTGCCAGTGCTGCACTTGTATAAGGGGCCAGCAGGTACATTTCTGTCTCGCCACCAAGAGCCCAGGAGCAGCACAAAGTGCCAGGGAGCCAAGAGCCACCAGATGATGGCATTGGCATGCCATGTTCCTGCCCTGGGTGCTGGCTCAGACTCGTGTATACAGCGATAGGGCATTCCCCCGGAGTACAGAGTCACCTGGTGTGGGTCAGATTTATAGTTAAAGTGGGCCAGTTTTTGCCCAAAGTGGGCCCATTTTGTGATTTACTTCAGTGTGTAGCTAGTCATTTTGACCAATGCTATGAAACAAACATTCTTAAAATGCACAATTGGCCACACAATGTACCAAAATACTCACCCGTGGTTTCTACTTAAACATGTCACAAAATGGAATGAACTGCCATTTGTTATTGAGGCCCCTTTTTTCAGTGGTGCCCAAGTCAATTTTATGCCTCCACCTGACCCTGCCTGGGTACCTAATACTCTGGCCACAGAAAGGTACTGCTTCTGCCCGACTATTCTCCAATTGGCTCGCTGATGCCCCAACAGCAAGCATTTCAAAAGACCTCCAAGCTGCTGGCATGGTCTACGGTAGATGAAATGAGGGGCGGGGTCACCATCCGCCTACAAAAGGGTGCCAGAAAAGGAACAATAGTGAACACGTTCGGGCAATAGAAAAATCAAGGGGCTTGCGCTTTGACCTGGAAGGGCTGAAGTTAGTCACTAGCCAGGAATTGAGGGTTGTCAGGTGACCTTGTTGCACAATGTATTTCTGCTGAACTAGCTCAGCAGACACTGTAGTGGAATGATGGCCTTCAAAGAGCCTATCAAGTAAGAGGCAGGCTATGACTGCAAAAGATAATAGCTCTGGAACTGTGAAAATAAATGGAAAAAGCAGTGGAACTACAAACAGAACAAAAAAAGAAGTGGAGCTCAATTCCTGCTCACTTCCACCTCTGAGGTTCGTTTACCACAGGTCCAGTTTGTCTTTGCATGATGTGTGCACCCCAGCACTCTAAAATTGTATTAAAAATTAATATGGCGTGGTGTTGCACAAATGAATCTTCCATTCTGATATTTTGTTTTTATTTTCAGACCTCCATCCAGACCTGCATGTTTGCATGGGAGTTCCTTACTTTCTGTGTTCTCAAACAGTAGCACCATTGAGCAGCTGACACACAGACATATCTGTAACCACTGTGGGAGGTAAATGAACATGACGGAACATATTGAAAATGGATATCATATGTTAATGAGATCTGATCTGTTAGTCCTTATCTATTTATGCATATCAGCCTTGTCCCAGTTGTTCCAACACTAAAGATTGCTGTTTCACTTCCATTGAATCAGAGAAGGCCACACAATTAACTTCACACTGTCTGACACTGACCCCATGCTTCACTTAAGTTTGCTTTCAGGACCCAGAGGTTTCCTTCTTTTAGGGGCAGAGTTTGAACAGGTTGTAACTGTTAATCTCTGACATCTGAACTACAACCCTGTCAGATAGGACTGTCCAAAAAATAAACTACAAATAAAATACTTGAAATCACTGGTTACATATCTACTGTGTTGTCCAGATAATTTTTTGAAGTGGGACTGTTTTACTCCCTATTCTGTACATGTGGGAGTGAAATTATTTTTAGGGAGTAAAAATAATAAATCCAATTCCCCATGGTAGTATGTTGTAAGCAAGTAAAAATGCTTTAACTGAAAAACGGAAATGTTTTTCTAATAATTATGTTGCACCTAGTTACTCGTACACATTAAAAGATATCTGCATGTCTACTGATCAGGCAATAACAATATTACTTTCTTCCTTTCGTACTACGTGTGCTACCTCTCCAAACATCCATGGAGCTGTGTGCATAACACCACAGGAACAGCCCAAGGTTTATCTTTAGGTTTCTGCTCCATTTCCGTTCCCGGTGTATTGTGGAGTTCCTCTTTTGTGATCAGTATCCTGACAGCCATGGCTGTCTGTAGAGGATTAGAACTATGTTGTAGCTTTGACCCAATCCATAGAATGGGCTATAATTAAAGATGGCTGTAACTTTCTTTTTCTCCCTCCTTCTATGGTTGCCTTGGATGTCCTCCACTGTTATCTAACTAAACTGCTCTTTACTCATTCACTTTGAATCTTTCCTCTTTTTCACAACCTGTGCAGGCCATAGTAGCATGGCTGAAAATGTTATTTTAAGTTATGATGATGATCAAATTAGAGCGATACTCTGTGGTCCCTCACTTTTTGACCCCACAGGTCTAAATCCAACCACAGTGAACTCTAATACTGAAACTAAACTAAAAAAGAAAAAACTTCCGCACCACACTCCATGGTCATTTCCTTAAAGAGTACCTAAAAAAGAACATCATTCCGTCTGGACTAATTGTCCGGAACGAACCATGCGTATTCTTAGAGGATCAAGAATATACAACTAATTTTAGTTATATTGCTACCAAATTTAGCCGCAATTTGATGGTGCTTACCATCTCTACGGCCCAACGGCTTGGAGATGTGTTACAGAAAGAACTAGACACGGAAGAACAACTTTTCATTAACGACACCACTATAGTAAACGCAAAAGAAAAACTGGCGGAGATCAACAAATAATTCCAGGAATTTACAGACACTACTTTAGCTAAAAAAACTAAAAAATTGGCTAAAAACATCCAAGACTTCACGGTTGAAGTCATTTATCCATACATGGACCCCAACTATCCAGCAAATCGTATTGGTCAAAGACAGCAAACCGGTAACTCTCAACAACAATGCAGGGTCACCTTTTCAGGGAGTAGTAGTAATTCCTCGGGATCGGATGGTGAATGCTACTGCCCCCCATACTATACCCCTTTTCGAGGTTTTCCATCGCCTTTTTTAGGTTCAGGCCCATCTCGAGGTACCAGACCCGGATGGTTCCCCCCACAGTTTCAACCATGGGGAGGTATCCAGAGGTGACCACGCTACTGCAGGTGGAACAACAGACCACAATGGAGTCGCTAGACCTCCCGATCTTCAACCTTTCACAAATTCCCCTGTCTGCAACAGAAATGCAAGTTCTAGCCAAAGGGTTGACGTTCACCCTATGCACCCGACAGACTGGTTCAATGTACAGACGGAGATGAGAAGATTCTTTAGATCCATTAGGTTGAACATTTTCTTCCAAGAAAGGGAATGCCCTGCAATGAGGGATACACAGGGCTACGCCGACAATCCACATTTACCCTGGATGACAACACCATGCCCAAGGAACTACTCACATTCGAAAAATGTGTACTTAATGACCTTAAAAAAATCCAAACCAAGCGCACCTCGATGCGTTTCAATTTGAAGCAACAGGAAAGACAGGCGCTACAGTCTTTAGCAAATAATTTGCAGATTGTCATCAAACCTGCTGACAGGGGCGGGGGCATTGTAGTAATGAATCAGAAACAATATCACACTATGGTGATGGACCTACTCAACACACCTGGAAGCTAGTGCCCTCTTCGAAAAGATCCAATCAAGGAAATCCAGAGCTTGATTTCAGAGATCACGAACTATGCACTTCAACGCTCTTGGATCTCCAACAAAGAATTTGAATTTCTAAATAAGCCTCAGCTCAATTCCCAAATTCTATGCTATCCCCAAATTCCATAGGAATGCGACCAAACCACCGGGCAGACCTATCCTAGCAGGATGTGGCACTATTCTTGAGCCACTCTGTCAATTTATTGATAAATACCTTCAACCTACTAGTCAGCAAACAGCCACATACCTAAAGGATAGTACCTCTGTGATTTCCATCTTTGAAGGCAAACCATTTGTCCCTTCTACCAGTTTCCTGGTATCACTGGACATTGTAGCATTATATACTAACATCCATCATGATGAGGCTATTGAATGCATACGCTCCATCCTGACAGGTTCTTATGTGCCCGGCCAGGCACCAGTGGAATTCCTCATGGAATTAGTCTCGATATCCCTTATCAAAAATTATTTCAACTATCAAGATCAGTATTTTGAACAAACCCAAGGGACAGCTATGGGGGTGGCATTTCCCCCCAGCTTAGCCATTATATTTATGGCTACTTTTGAAGATACATTTATCTTTTCAGATCTCAACCCATATCATCAATACATTGACAGCTGGAGCAGGTATATTGATGATATTATGTTCATATGGCACAGTACTGCAGACAACCTCAATGCCTTCTTAGTATGGCTCAATCAATGTCACAATACTATTAGATTCACGCTGACTATGAGCAACACCCACATATCTTTCCTGGACCTTCAGATTTGGCACCAGGCTAGCAAATTGGTTTGTTCATTATTCACCAAACCCTCCGATCATAACACCTTGCTGCACTTTGAAAGTTTTCATCCACGTATTCAAAAAGAAAGCCTACCCTATTCTCAGTTCTTGAGACTGAGGAGGAATTGTACTCTACTATCTGACTATGACGACCATGCCAACATTTTGACGAACAAATTTAAATAACGAGGGTACCCCAAAAAGCTTATTCCAGATTCATATAAACAAGCGAGATTCACCCCAAGGGATACTCTTCTCCAACCCAATAATCAACCTATACTGGATAAATTAGTCTTTGCTCTTACTTATAGTCCCCATACTTTTCTCATTAAGAAAAGTATCAAAACACATTGGGTGGTGGAACAACTCTCACTACCAGAAGAACCACTACCAATATTTGCCATGAAAGGGCAAAAAAATTGGAAAGACCAACTAGTTCATGCATCTGCCCCATAAAAATCCTCAAGGTCTACAACAACTAGCTGGGACCTCCGGCCCCTTACAGGCCACTTTCCCTGTGGTTCTTGCTCAGTATGCAAATTTGCACTCAAAATCAAATCCTTCCCACTTAATGGCAAAAATTGGGATGTACGTCATCATTCGATTGCAAAACAGCTTGGGCCATATATTGCATCGAATGCCCCTGTGAGCTTAAACACATTGGTAAAACGACATGCCCTGCTCACACCCGCATCACAGAACATCGGCCCGCATTAGATGTAAAGCTATTAACTCTCCTCTGGTAAGCCACTTTATGGAATATGGCCATTACACAGAGGATTTCCGTTGGTGGGTCATTGATGTGGTCGGGAACGCTACCAATCCCCACCAAGCGTGGGCTTGCAACGAAGCATGCTGGATTTTCCTTCTGGATACGATTGCACATGTTTAAATGAAGCATCTCCGTTTGTGTCACATTTTGCAAAAACTGTTCCATAGGTAAACACAGATCCGCCTTTTAATTTTAACTCTCTACTATTATAACTCATTTTCTCTGCATTACTGATCCTTCCATTTGACTATGGTATTTGCAGTCTATAACCTTCTGCATATAAATTTTTCCCAAAGGGCACCCACTACCCCTTCCCCCCAAACTCCCACCCCCCCCTTTTTTTTTCTCCGACTCCTGTCCCAGGATAGCACATGGCCTATCCCTCTGCATGATGCATTCATAGACTGCACCTCTTAATAAAGGTACTGCCGTCATACTTACTTCCCATTTGGAAACGCTCCCCCTCTTTTTTTTTCTTCTCGCGTTCCATTTCCCATCTCACATTAAGCCGTAAATCCTCTTTTGATTTCCATGAATATTCCTATGCACGTACTGGTAACCACGCCCCCTGCACGAGCCTCAGTTGTGTTTATCTCTGCTCTTTGCGGCAGACACATCCAAACGTCCAGCTGCAGCACAACAACGTTCTCATTGCTGCAGCACAACAACGTTCTCATTGCCTGCCAGACATTCGCAGACAACAGGTGTGTCCTTAAGCGGAGCGTCTCCTAGCACAGACAGTCATTCTTTGTGGGGTTATTTTCGCATCCTCGGAGATAAGCGGTCTCACCCGCGCTTTTCTGTTATGCAGGTCCATCGGTTTTCCACTTCACTTAAATTAGAATCTAGCCGCCATGCTGCGAGTCAGCTGGAGCCACCCTCTCACTCATAGGCCCCTTCAGAATACATGACACGTAGCCTGCGGCACTTTAAAGCAGGTACGTTTTGCTTGACCTACAATGTATTACTGACTATTGCAGCAGGGCAAGCATGGTTAGGGAACTAACTAATATTAACTTTATCTAATTTATCTCCACCAGATTTTACTGCTCATTGGCGGATGCATTTTGCCACCTTTGAATTACCAAATGGAGGGATGAAAATCCCCCCTTTCCTTGTGGCAGCGGCATGACTTTATGCCTGAGATTCAAGTACCTTTTGTGGTAGGTAGTAATACCTTATCCGGTACCGGCGATTCACCCACCTGCCATAGAATAACTGGCACCCCTCTTGTTTCTGTACTTTCTCCTTCCTTCTTTCACATTGAATAACAATTCTAATAGGCTTATAACCACATTGCTCTATTTTACATTGCACGACCTAGGGTTTTAAACTTCTTTTATGCACTTGTCGTCTTTCTTCCGGCACACTGACTATGTGGTGTATGGTGAACTCCTTGGTTTTACCTTGCAGGAGGGGGCAATGTCTTACTTCTCCACTGAAACACCAGTGTCGCCACTTTTCACACACAAGGACGGTCTTCTTACTCGTGTTCAATGATGATGGCCAACCACGTTTTATACGACTCACAGGAGCGGATGGCGTAGTACAACAGTAAAACATTACAATCTAACAGCCTCATTCACTTTTCTCTCTTTTTTTTCTGCATTAAAGCTTCCTAGTTAATATTTGTGCAATATCGAATCAAAGCTGTCTATCTGTCACTAAAGTTTGAAATAAGTAGTTGTAATTTAGTCAGGGAAAGGTAGTTACTTTTGAAAAACCTCACAGAAAAATACAGTCTGGTATCATTTATGCTACAACACATGCACTTTATTGAGCCGGGTTGGCATAATTTACTTGGAATTTCTTCAACGGTATTGTTATATTTTTTGTGAATCAATCTATGTTGAACTTTGCCAATTGTTGTGTGTTCTCTATTTGGAATTCACCAGCTCCATTTTTATTCTGTATATTAATACAGTATCTATATTTGTTTTTCCTAACATTTTCGTTTTTATGACGTTTATTCGGTGATTGCTGTCTTTTACATTTCTTTTGTACCATTGAAATACTATTAAAAAACTATATGTATTAGGTCTTGATTTGTCTACTCTGTCATTCCACACATTGTACAAACAGGACATGATTAGTACTACATGCTGTCCTAAATTATGTGATTAATGCATTTTAGCAACCAGCTCAGTGATTGCTGGTAGCTTCCAAATCATTTGACTAATTGAGTTAAAACACGGGAACACCCCAAGGTTTGTCTGCTGTGTGTGTATAAGCAGGGGCTCAGGGTCCACCGTGTTTGTTTCCTATTTTTTGTTGGGAGTATTTGTACTCTCTATTTTTATTTTGGGGGAGTAGTAGCTTATTTTTAGGGAGCGCAATGATATAGTTCTAAGCCAAAGCAATTCATTTCAGATATTTCTCCTCTTTGGTACGCAGCTGGAGTGCGCCCCCAAATAATAGTGAAGCACAAAACAAGTCATGAGGACACCCAGGAATCCATCATTTGCTTGAATAATGGCTTCTGATTTAGCAGGACTAAAAGAAGGAACCTGTCTACACCTACTGGAAAACCCAAGGATCCAAAACGGAGAAACAGAGGTCCATCCTTGATGTTTTTCCTCCAAAACCAAGAGGAGCTGGCCCTACTACAGGCTCTGATTCGAGCAAGCGAAAGAAGTTGTCTTCTGATGATACCTCGAGTGGCAGTTCAAGCACAGCTGTACGTGTTGTCCAACCATCGACCAGTACATCAACTCTTGCTGGCAGTGACGCTGCTTCTTCAGGTGCAGACAGTGCATCTACATGTGCTGACATTGATTCATTATCTTCACATGCTGGCACTTTGTCTAGAGCTTGTCCTTCCTTGGCTGGCAAAGCATCTCCTTCATTTGAAGTGGCCACTGAAGGCTCTTGTTCACGTGCAGACATTGCTGTGATGGTTTCCCGTGATGCTGACTTAAGCAATACTTCAACTTTCCTGGATAATGCAGAATGTTCTTTCAATCCTGATATTGAGGATAGTTCTTCCCGTGTTAGCATGTTTGATGATCCCCCCACTGTTGCTTGCTCGCCCAACATTTCATTCCTCAGGGAGAGCACAAGCAGCTCTTGGTTGCAGAGTGATGACAGTATGCAGAAGCTTCAATCTGAGCAGGGCATTCCAAGAAGATCTCCAGCTCCCAATTTAGATGACAGTGTGGTGACAGATCAATCACCAAATCAATACAGTGATCCTGTACAGCCACAGCTTCCTACATACCCTGTAACTGGTTCCCGTAGGTTTAATGGAGACTACAAAACATATCCTTGGGCGGAATATTCAGTTCTGAAAGATAGAGTATACTGCTTTGCATGCAGACATTGTGGTTCTACTTCTGGAGGAGGGGGGTGTGCACGTGACAATGTTCCATTTGTTGACATTGGCTTCAGTAAATGGGAAATGGCAGGTCTTGCTTTAAAGATGCACTCAGATTCTGATATGCATAAATCTTCGGTTGTAGCTGGGCCAGATTTTAAGCGTGTACAACAGACTACAGAACCTCAACACTCAATTATTTCCATGCTAGAAAAGGTTGGGGAACAAGAGATTGAAGAGACTCTTCAACATGTGCTGCAGTTAGTTGTATATCTTTTGGATCATCAAGGTCTTGCTTTCCAACCCACAGACGAATCGGAACATTCCTACAATAAGGGAAACTTCATAGAAATATTGTGTTTGCTGTCTGATAATTATGAACTTCGTAAAGTAAAAAATATGGGCCCTACACATATTCCAAGTATCAAAATGACATGATCTCAGTTGTGGCAAATCTTGTACGTCACAATATCGTTAGGAAAGTGGCAAAGCATTTTGAAGTGTTGGTTGATGAAACCAAAGACATGTCAGCAGAGCCAGCCTTAGGGGGGGTCCAGCCGGGCGACCGCCCGGGGCGCCACGCCCCCCATGGCACCTTTTTCCCCTTTCACGCCAGCTCGGGGGAGTCTTTCAAGGGCTCCCCGAACTGGCGTTGTGGGAAAAGGCACAGCAGGTGGCCTTTTACTGTGAAAGGTGCCCGCGGCGGTGGGTGCATTTAAATGCGCCCCTCCGCCGTGGACAGTTTTCACAAGAAAAGGCGCCATTAGCCCCCCAACATGCCACTTCCGGGGAGTCTTTCAAGCACTCATCCGAGCTGGCGTGGTGGCAGAAGGTGTGGCAGGCACCTCATTGTCATTGAATGAACCCGTGATGGCGAGCTCATTCAATGACAATGGGGTGCTAACGGCACCTATTTAACCTCCTCGCCGGCGCGAGGAGGTTAAAAAAAAAAAAGCCCATCCTGGCCGTGCCCCCTGTTAACGAGGGGGCACGGTGGGCAAGGGGAGGGCGCCAGTTCGCCCAGGGCGCTGCTGCCCTTAAGGCTGGCCCTGCATGTCAGATAAAGAACAGATGAGCTTTGTGATCCAAAAAGCCATGGGATGTTACCACATGGAAAAGTTGAATGCCTCCAGTTTAGCTGCATCCGTTGACAATTCTGTATGCAAAGCTGGCCTTGACTGGAAGAACTCTTTGGCGCAATGCTATGATGGGGCATCAGTTATGGGTAGCTGTTTCAATGGAGTGCAAGCAAAAATAAAAGAAATTGCTCCATAGGCAGTTTACCTTCACCGCCATGCACATCGTCTAAGCCTTTTGTTAGTGCAAACTATCACTAACATACAAACAGTGAAAGATTTTTTCTAACTTTGCAGGTTCTGTATGTGTTCCTTTCACAAAGTTCTCCTCCACACAAACTCTTTGTAAAAGCTCAAAAAGAAAGCGCTCTGGCAGTACACGAATTAGAAAGACTTTCTGCCACTAGATGGTTTTATTGGTAGTGTCGTTTTAAAAAAAATACAGGCTTGATTTGAGACCATTGTATTTGTTCTCAATGCAATAGAATCACAACAACGTGACAGGCAGGCTTGTTCAGAAGCCAGAGGATTTCTCCGTAATATGCAGTGCTTTGAGTTTTTGCTAACTTTGACAAGTATGTCAGCAATCCTGAAAAGAAATCAGGTGTTATCTGAAGAACTTCAGAGAAAGGATGTTGATTTGCCAAATGCAAGTGATCTAATTCAAGTGACAAGAACTGACCTCATCAACCTTTGACAAGAATGCCATTTGGTGTAAATCGTCAATGACGCAAAGGAATTGGCAGAAAAATGTGCTAGTCAAACAGTTGACCGCGACCGAAGAGCTTTACCATTAAGGCAGCACCAACTGAGAAGCAAACTAACAATACTTTATTGGAACTACTGTCGGGAAGATTACAACTGCAACAAATGAGAGGTTCTCCTGTTTGAAAAGAGTTAAAAACTATTTGTGAAATAGATGTGGAGACAAGAGACTTAGTTATTTGTTGATAATGGCATGAGAGTTGACGAGGTAAATTTGAGTGATGCCATTCACAGATTTGCCGACATGCGACACAGGAGGTGTCCTCTGAAAAGATGAACCATTATATCCTTTGACATGGCTAGGTTATAGCTCACTTTTCCAGTTAAGTCCTTCTTTTCAAGTCACACGGACCTAATCAGCGCCACATGCAGTCTTCAACCCATCCATCACTCATGCACTACAAACAGTTTGTGTCTGACCTTCAAAACACTGCATGGTATGCTGTTGAGTTTTGTAAGCATCCTATTGTTTACCAGTGAGCTAGCATTAATGGACCATTAAATCAGAAACATCCCATTAAGAAGGGCACCACATACATTTACAGCCAATCATGTGTGTCCTCAAAATGGCGGCATCTGCCACACTGCTGCATCCTACAGGTTTTCAGTCTAAGCAACAGCGAGACATTGAATTAGTGTTTTCCTGTGAAGCCAGACAGGCACTACTAGTAGCACTGCCACAAGCATCTGCCAACTGCCAGTCTATTAGAATGTAAGTATGCCCCATCAGCATCTTTTTGAGAAGTCAGCCAGAAGCTGCAGCACAGCTGGAGTTTTGTGCCATGAAAACATTTGTTATCCCGCCTGGCTCTTCTTGATATCCAGTCAAAGAAGCAAAGATGAAGCATCATCACAGCCAGTTTTCTGTGACCTCAAAACAGCACCTGCCAGCCTTGCAGTCTCTTCTGTGCCAAACACCTGCCGCTCCATGACCAGAGTTCTGTGTCTTGATCTGTTGCCATTGAACACTCACAGCCCTCCTCTCTGGTTTCCGGTCACCTAAGTAACAACCTGCCTTCCAGTCAGAATCTTCACCTTACATGATGAAAGGCATGCACCATTTGGTCTGCAGCCCAACATCGTTTGCCACTGAAACAGCAGCACCGGACACATCTGTCAAGCCATTGTTCTGCTCAATCTGGTAAGAAACTACATTTTAAGTCTTATGATCAGAGTGAAGGAAGAGCAACTGTTGGGCATTATCCCAAAATGTTTACAATAGTACTAATTGTTGGAGTTTGTACCATTATGGAGAGGTGTGGGTGTAGAGGACAATGACCATGTAGGAACAGGAACATAGGCAAATAAAGAGTGTTGGTTAGAGTGGGAGTAATGCACAATGCAGCCAGGATTTTTTTACGTAATGTATGGGGACAGGAGTCATGAGGCTTTTGGTACTGAAGTTGGCATCACTCAGTAATGCAGTTTATGCTTTGAACACATGTTGAACTATTCCGTTGGCAGACAAAATAATACAAGAAGAAGTGTTACACCAAAAGCCTCACAAGAGTACAAGGAGGAAGATGGAGTCTTGATCTCTGTTTTCTGGATGTGAGTATACTACCTACCCATCCTTCAAATGTGTGATGGACACGGCAGGTTTGCACGCAGAGTACTCCAAGTACTTTCCTTTTCAGATTTTGGGTAAGGATGCAGCACTAGAATGGCAATGCAGACGCACTGCATATGTGGAATAACAGGTTTCAATGTTGGTAATCAAGTTTTTGTAACACACCAAACTTCTGCAGACCTTGTATGGTAGGATGTGTACCTGAAACAAACAAATGATACTTGTTTTGAAAGTGTGAGAGTGCGATGTAGTAATGTATAGAAACAAGAACTTGAAAGGTTTTTTCCTCTTGAGTTATGCAAGCACTTTGAAGAGATACAGGAAGATGATCAGGCAGCAGTATTTGCCAATGCACTAATCAAACCCATTTTAAACTTAGCTCTAGGTTCTGAAGGAGATAAAAATCAGAGACGTCTGGCTGTTTTGTGCAGGAGTAATGAAGTCCATGAAACAACTGCAAACAGTACAACACAACACTGAAGGTAACGTCGAATCAGAAGAAAATGGGGTAAGCACCAAAATCATTGAAGACTGTGGATGCCATCGACTAGAAGAATCCATGTTCTCTAGTGAAATATTCTCCCTCTCCCCTTTTATCCTGGCTTTCCCCTATCCCCATGCCCGCCTATTTGTCCCTGTCGCCCCGAATGTGATTTCGCTCTGTAGTCCTGTTGAAATAACAGGGTGGATCCACTTAAAGAGGGGATTTGGGTTCATACCCTTCCCATGGCAACATGAACCTTGACACACGGCTACATATGATCCATTATTATATGAAATGTCACAATACAGTGATATCGTAACCATATTTTTCTTAGTGTACTGAGGGATAATGCTTTATGATGCCACTTCCTGTGATGTCACGTGGGGATGTGGTCAAATCACATCACTTCCTGTGATGCGGCATGGGCGGGCTCAAATGGCAACACTTCCTGTGATGGCATTTTGGTACCCCGGGCATTTTGGTGAAATGACATCCCTGGCCATAGATCTACCATTGAGAATCCCAGGCTTGCCCACCTTTGAGAGCCAGACGGCTAGCAACTTGATTGATTGATATTTTATTTCTATCGCGCTTGTACACAAGTGTTTCAGAGCGCGACAAGGCAAGGGAGGTGTACAGAGGAGAACAAAACAGCAATCTTACTAGGCCCAGCGACATTGAGAACGCGCAAGTGCATGGGAGAGGGCGGAGGGGAAAAGTGCATGGAAGGGGGAGAGGTGGAAAGTGTGAAGCAGAGGAGAAACAGATAAATAACAATAAATAATAAAGGCAACAAACAGTGGTAATGCAGCCAGCAATGTGCAAGGGCTAGGTTTAAGGCAGCAGACAGGGTAGGTCTGATAAGTGCAGGAAGAAAAAGGGGAGGCTGTATGGGTACAGATACAGACCCCAGTGCAAGGGGTGGCCCGAAGGCAGTGCGGGAGGGTAGCAGGATGAGCAGGAACCTGGGCCCAAAGGACAGAGGGTGGCCAGGTGCATGGTGCCAAGAGAGAACAGATTAGCAGGGGAGAGGGGGAGCAAAGGCAGAAGAAAAGAGGAAGGTCTTGAGGTGCTTCCGGAACCAGAGATGGTTCTCCTCAAGTTTTAGAGTGGCAGGGAGGCTGTTCCAGAGGGAGGCCCCAGCCAAAGGCAGAGATCTACCCCCAGCTCTTTTCTTAGAAAAACGACTGACCCTGAGGGAGTTGGAGGTAGAGGAGCGAAGAGCTCGAGAGGGGAGGTATTTGCGGAGGGATAGCTGAAGGTATTTTGGACCCAGGCCCCAGAAAGCCTTGTGGACAATGCAGAGGGTTTTGAATTTAATCCTTGCATCCACTGGGAGCCAGTGGAGCGATTTCAGAGCTGGAGTGATACAATCCCAGGGCTTGAGGCCAAGGACAAGTCTCAGTCCTGTTCTGCATCCCATGTGACACGCATGCTTCTTGTTTTCTCTCTTACTTGCAGCTTTTCTGAGAAGAAGACCACACCAAGATACCCGGTGGTCAAACGTCACACCTCTGCAGGCTCCACCCTCCCCTGCCCCCCCACCCCCAGCAAATCCAGCAAAAGGGTGCTGTCAGTGCTGGCCTGCAGAGAAGACCCGCTTTCTCCTGCTATGCCTCAACCCTTTGAAACTCTATCCCTCTGCAGGCTCGGAAGGCCCCCACAATCCTCGAGTTCCATACAACACTAAACATGTAGCTCTTACATCAAAACTTGTTGTATATTAGGATGTACACAGTAATGACTCGCAGACGGTAACTTCAATGTAAGGCTGTTTATTGGTTACAGCAAACATGTATGTAGTCATCTTAATAAGTATGTATGAGAAGTCACCGGTCAGACATCCTTTCCCTTGCCAGGCCTCCCTCTCATCCGGCAGGTGCTAGCAAGTGATGTCATGAGCCTGCTTGCTCAAACAGAGAAACCTCCTGCGCAACACAACACGTGTTTTTCTGCAATTCCGCCAACACTACTGCGTCGGTGAACAACAACGCCAGGTGCAATGCTGGTGTTCACACATCATAAAGCGCACCACTGCTATCGAACTAGTTCTTTCCTATACACACGATGAAATACAATAACGAAGGAGGAGATGGGGGGGGGCTGCCAGAGCATTACATGAGCACAATCACATTGTGCAGCATGTTTGCACAGATGTTCTCCAAAGCCTTCATATAATTATGAAGTTATGAGACAATTCGTTTTTGCCAATAAGTGGTCATGAGAACAAAGAATTGTAGTTGCCAACGTTTTGCAGTAGTGCAAAACTTTGGCAACTAGTGAGGTGCAGTTTTTCTCTTTCATTTGCACAGGGGGAAACACATGCATTGCAGCTCTGCATTTCTTTCCATCCGTGTAATACATTCCTCGTTGCAATCGCTTTACCAAATGTGCATTGCACCAGTGCATTGTTTTTGCAGTGTGGGGCAGATTGCCTAAACATGTGCACTTTTCCCCACCCACAGTATTGCGACCCAGGGTATCAACATAATGTGTCTCACTGGTCCCCTTCTGATTGAGCGGGACAGCCTCCGTCGACCTTGTCAGCATGTCACTAAAGCGCTGACTCGGCATTCTTCCTGTTTTGCTCAACCCCAATGAAAAGCAAAGACGGGTAAACGTAATGTGACTTGACGGATCCGAGACTCGGAGCTGGAATTAGGCTCGCGTATGAATTCTAAACGTTCTCCGGTGCTGCAGTTTGCCTTTAAAAAATGTTTATTTCACTTTTATTGATGTTTAAATGCAATTTGACTTTCTCCCTGTGTGTCTCCCGTTTAATGGAGGCTCATACTCCGTCCCTAGACGCTTGTCAAAAGCAATTGCTTCTTTCAATGTTTAATGTTTCTCTGAAACACATTGTGGAGTCATCCCCTGCAATACTAAACAGAACACCAGATCGTCATCAATAAAAGGTGCTCTCTAAATAATACATCTCTCTCCTCCGGCAATATGGATCTGGAAAAACTGCTCGTTGCGCTGGTGGCACCCTGAGATGCCACTCCTGGGGTACGCTGTTCATATAAATCTGCACATGAAGCACTGTGGAAAGTGGGCTCAGCAGGGAGGCGGCACAAGTCCTACCGGAGAAAGCCACACAGACTCCTCTCTTTTGTTTAATGTATGGCCACGTTTAATCTTTAACATTACTGGGCAGAATCAACACGATAAACGCGGCCTCAGGTTTACCAACAGCGTGATCATAACGGGTACATGTTACCAATCATATCCACATGTTTACAGCGGCTCCTCCTTGTGACAGGCAGTCCAGGTGGAACCGCTAGCTCCGTCCCCTTTTGGCGTTGTACTGCAGTGAGCTCCCCCCTACACTGTCGCGGACCTCCCAGCCATACCCTATGTTAGGGGGTGATCCCAGGAGGCACCCTTCTCTTGTCCGGCATCTTCTGCCTCCTGCCCCCAGCCCCTTTATCCGCCTTCCTTCCCCATCGGACCCTCCTGCCGCGCCAAAGCCATCCCCGTGAGAGGCAGGCCGTGCCACACCATTGCACCTAACCTGCCCCAGGGCACCGCCGGATGAGGCAAATCCCTGACCACATGGTCCTCCCACGCCTGCCAACCTATACTTCACTGCTGCTCCTCAAGCAAAAGGGAGTGTGGGATGGAAACTTGCAGAGGAGTGCGGCAGAGGTTCCCCCTGCAATGGCGGCAGTCCAGGCAGAGGATTATCCAGGAGATCCACCGGCCGCACGGCAAGATCGCGATGGCGAAGTGGAAGAGCTGCTGCTCTTTTCCCACTCCACTGACCCTTTTTAATATCGCCTTTCATTACCGTTGCCGAGGCCCCGGTGTCTCTCCCTATTTTTCTGGCTGAAGGCGTGTCACCACACCCCCAGCCAGTTCCCGGCGGCTGCTACTGCAGCCGCCCATTTCCCCAGTCTTCCTGGTGCCTCCCGCCCCACCGACCCGGCGGCCCCTGCACTGGGGGGTGAGGAGGGGGTAATCCGCTTCCAGGCGGGTGTATATGCAGATTACTCCCAGAGGAACCCAATAACTGGGGTGACCAGATGTCACGGTTTTGCCTGGGCAGTCCCGGAATTTGCCCCTTTGTCCCAGTGTTCCAATGCTTTTTTCATTTTAAAACCCCCCCTCTTGGGATTTGAGGGTCGGGTTGAGACTGAAGATCAGGCTGTCTACTGCTCTGCCCACTCGACTTTCACCCAATCGCATTACCTTCTCTCATCTGCAAGGTCCTCTCTCCTCTAATATGTGTTCAGTTCCCCTAAAAATCACAGAGACAGGCCACTGACATAGAAGTAGGACTATGGCTTAATCAGCGTCCTGTTTGTGTTTTAGTTCCTTGTTTGTGATTATCAACGCTGCAACTGTAGTCTTACTTCTATGTCAGTGGCCTGTCCCAGTTTTATTATTGTGAAACTGTGGTCACCCAACCAATAACGCAGTAGGACGAGCACAACGCCTATTTGGGTAGCACATCCAGAGTTTTGTCTCTGCAGGTCATAATTGAACGCACATTCACATGAAAGGGTTTTCATGTCCCCCAATGGAGTTGGCCTTTTGTGTCTTTTAAGGTGCCCATTGCAAACAAGTTCTGTACCAAGCACTGTATTACTTCGCCACTTTCCCCTGTTAATCACAACGCGATGAGATTCAAAGACACCTCTGTAAAGAGCTCCTCAAATAACCGACTCAACATGGCTTAAGTTTCTTGAGCATGTCATGTTTACTAGGGCTAAGAGGTTTGGGCAGTCCCACTTTTCATGCAACTCCCAGGAATTCTTTCCTAATACACCAGTGTGGTAAATTGAGGGGGGGAGGGGGCACGCATTAGGGGTTGTGACCTAAGTACGAGTGCTTAAGCCTTGCCCCCTAACTCGAGTCCACCTCCCCCACCCAGCATTTGCATTCAAGGAGCGTGGTTAAAGAAATGCCTGCAGGGGTCGCTGACCCTCCCAAGCAACCCTTTAACCACACGGCTCCTTGAATGCAATGGGTTGCCTGCGGAATGACGTCTCTTTATTCTGATGGCAGGGGACTGGGTTGGGTTGACCAGCCTCTTCTTTTGTTTCTGAGTAAAGAGCTAACACACAGTGGCAGCCCTTTAACCAAGCACGGTTAATGGGTTTTCTGTTCCAAGTTAGCTCATTACTCAGAAACAAAAGGAGAAGCTTACCAACCTAGCCCTCACCCCCTTTCTGAATAAAGAGACATCACTGAGCAGGTTTAGCAAATCGCTGCTCGGTTACACGGCTGACTTCCGGTGGCAGCATTTCGGTTTAGACAAAAGAAAAGGGAATGCCTTTTCTCTTTTTTTTTCTAATCTGAAATGCTGACACCTGCTGGCAGCCGTGTAACTGTACATCGCTGTGCTAAACGAATGTCTGATCGGTCAGCGTGGCTGGAGCTAGTCAGATAGCACACTGGCACTGGCAAGGACCTGGCTCGGGAGCCCATCTCACACACTGCCTGAGCTGTGCCCCGGCTAACCACGGCCCAATTGAAGCCATGCCATACATGCTTGCCATCCTCTGGTGCCCTCACTATAAGTATGTGTAATAGTGTGTGGCACGCTTTGGGGCACCATCACTCAACATTCTGAAAGCAGAGTTAACATCAGGTGACTGGAGAGGTGCTTTAGGCCTGTGGCTGTGTGTGCCATGTGAGCAGGTTTGGACTGGCCTAAAGGGAACTCTGGAGATTTCCTGGTACGCATCTGCACCCTGGGCCTCTTTTGTGTGGTATTTCTTAATGTTCCCGTAGGAAAAGGGTTAGGCTTGCTGAAAATGTGTAATATGGGGCCACTTTGAACATTATGTCCAGGGCCTCTTTTGGTTCCCAGTCCATTCCTGCATGTGAGAGTTGTGTGGGGCCTGTTGGTGGCACTTAGATAAAGCTTCAGCAGAAGCAACCAGGGGTTCTGCCCACGGATGCAATTGCCTGACAAACGCTCCTCTTTGTTAGGATTTCCATAATAGGAAAACATTCCCGCGAGGGAAGAGGGGCGCATCGCAGGAAAATCTCCCCATTGTGGGGAAAGGCTAACAGAGGGGTGGAGCGCTTCATGCACACACTTAGTAAAGTACTGGGAATTGCGCATAGTTAAGGCATCAACAAATGACAAGCAATCTGCTGTTTTCTGTTTGAGTATACAGTGACACCCCATTAGACAACCAAGGTAGCGCCGCGGGCACTGTTTGGGAGATGTCCCCGTGGCTTTATCCCACACCATTCATCCACCATGCCAAAGCAGATTAATAATGAAGTGGTGAGCTGTGCTAGAGCTCGAGCCAACGAGAAAGAAAGTGTTGGGCAGAGAGTCTGTGAGCATGGCCTGCAGATTGGGGAGTCCGTGTTACGGAGGTCGAGGAGATCGTAGGGAAGAGGAGATGCATCAGAAGGGGAAGACTATGGCCAAGAGGGAAGTCTGACACCGACACAATCCAGAGAGGATGATGAGCACAGTGTACCCTCGAGAGAGGCAGATGAGCCTGGCTCTGAAGCTGAGGAGGTAGGAGAAGCAGCAGATTGATTGGATGAGGTGCGGAGCCAACGTCGCTACCTGGCGAGTGTATCACGCTGTCGTCCAACACATCTAGATGACCATGTTCTTGATAATGAGTCGTTTCATGATTCCGCGTGTATGGAAATGTTGTATGTTGGCACCATTGAGGGTTACTGTTCATTGTTTAAGATTATGATTAAGGAGGAGTGTTATGTTTTGTGCATGCCTTTAAGGTGTGATGACGACATCTCGTCATTGCGCCCACGTAATAAAGATGGGCGGAGTGGCCTGTTATTAGAGCACGCGCAAAGCACGGAGAACAAGCCCCACTGGCTCTTGTCTTTCTTGCATCAGGGAACGCCGGCGCTACCTCTGACGCGGCCGGTGCCGGCAGGCTATAGACAGGCTTGCAGTCATCACTGCTTAGGTCATTATGTTCGATGTATGTGTTGCTCCATGACAGCATTACCCTCCTGTCATGTTTACTAGGGCTAAGATTCGGCCCATATTAGTATCTTCCACCGGATTGAAACGTATACACTCTTGATTATGTTTGATGTATGGCACCACACCTGCACCCTACAAACCTCCTCATCATTCCACCATAAAGGATATAAAATCTCACCAAACACAGCTACCTGAACCACCACTAACAACAGACCCCTCACTGTGCAGAATATATCTATGGGGCGACAATGAATTTATGGAGTTTCGCCCCAACCACCGGACAATGAAGTGTGCCACACCAATTGATAATATAATTGGTCTCTTTACTAACTCTGCCTTTGATGCATATGACCTCACTGTAATCCCTTAGCCCTTCTGCAACATGTAAGAAAGGAGCCGGGCCAGTAGACAGAATATGGGTTTATTCCTTGGAATTAATAGATGGAATACTTCTTTACTCAATGATATCAAGATGCACGCCACTTTACTCCGTGGCACAAAGCATTTCTGTCCTGGCCATGCTTCTCTCTACAAACAAGTTGAAACCACAATTTCGTTTTTAGAACAACAGATCACCGTACTTATAAGACACAACCACATGTATAATTTTCTATTTCTGGTCTCTCTTCCCCACCTCCCCCTATTCCCTTTACAGAATCTATAGAGGAGGGAATTGGCACACAATCTTAGTCTGAGTGTATCATTTAAGAGTGTACACATAGGGTGAATGTTGCGTCGTAATTTGTCCCCTGATCCCCCCTGGAAACATATAAGAGAGAACCCAGGTTCAAATGAATACTAAGATCGATGAGCCACTCGCAAGAATATCCCTCATGCAAAGAGAATTAATGCACCACCATCAAACATGACAGGATAATTCTGTTCTACAGTGTGCTTTGTTTCCGGCCTGACTTAAATAATGTCTTGCTCCCTTTAGTTGGATCAAAAGAAATTAACAAGCGGAACACCATTTATCTCAGACCTCCCTGCACACTTTTCATTTCTAGTTATATTCTAACATGACAAACATTTAATGCAATACTCTTCTCAGCAGATAATGAACACCTTTCCTTTGTGTCCTTTTATTCACTGAGAATGTCCCCATTCACCTCCGAATTCCTTGCCCACTCTTTATAGAGAAGTGTGCCTTTAAATCAGCTGCTTTCCCAATGCTTAGCAATGGATGCACTTTTCTGCACAACACAAACCCAGATTAAGATTGCTAGTAGGAGCGCTTTTTCTGTAGTGCAGGGTTCGGGGAGTGTTGAACAGTTTGGAATTTAGTTCATGAATCCATCCCTCCACTTACTGGGATTTTGGGGTTGCCAAAAGGGATTTAGGTAAACCAGAATTACCTTAAATGACCACATCGTTAATCACTGGGGAGATGTTTGAGGTTTTTAATTTCCCCAAGATTGCCCAATGATTTGCCTATGTGAAAATTGATTAAATTATTCATTAATAAGGAAATGCTAGGGATCGACCTCTCGCTTCCCACACCATTCAATTCTATTCGGGGAAAATATGTTAGTTCAAATAGATCCCCACCAATGAGGTGTTGTTTTGGAATAAGTACTTACATTTAATCTCTCTGGGCTCTGCACAACCGCAGTCATCAGGAAGTCATCCTAGGTCATCTCATTGGAAGCAATGGGACTAGCTGGTCTACCTTCCTGTCTGATCTCTGTTATGAATGGCGCTGCAGTCTCAACCCTTCTGTCTGCCTACCCAGGTTTTGTTCCTCTGCATGTTTTTCTGTTGAGATTTTCTTCCTTTTTTTCCACTCTGTGCACAGTTTTAAAACCTCTAGCCACACTGATGATAAGAGCAGTTGAAAGGTACGATTGGAGAAAATATTACTTTAGAGAAGTAAAAAAGGCAGAGTATGAGGGATTACAATGGAGAAGGAGAGGGAGAGAGTTCCAATGATAGGGAGCGAGAAGAGAAAAGGAGCACAACCATGATTGGGCACAGGGGGGGTGAGGGACTGATAGCAAGCACTGGGATTGTGAACGAAGAGAGCGAGCGGGTGCATAGAAGGAGACAATGGAATAGAGATAAATGGAAGCAAGACCATAAAGGGATTTAAAAACCATATATAGAAAGTTGAATTTCAGCCTGGAGGAAAAAGTCAGCCAACCAAGAAAAGAAAGAGATTGAGAAATAGAGTCACAGGGAGATGACAGATAGAGGAGTCATATAGAAGCGTTAAACATGGATCTAAGAGGGGTCAGACGGGAAAGGGAGAGACCAAAGAGGGTAGATGAACAGTAAAAAAGGCGAGAGAAAATTAGAAATGAGATGCTAAGTTTGGTAGCACCAAAAGTCAGAAAAGTATGGGCTTTATAAATGTTAAAGATATGGAAACGGCAGGACCGAGAGATAGAGGAGTTGTGAGGGGAGAAGAACAAGGCTGTATCAAAATGTAGGCTGAGATTTAAAGCAGAAGTAGAGAGCAATAAAGAAGAATGGGAAAGGGATTGAAGAAGGAGAGGAAAGGGGGAATGGTGGTGGCAGGGAAGCAAAGGACTTCAGTTTTAGAGAAGTTTAGTACCAGAAAGTGGTCTGACATCCATGATTTAATAGCGAGCAGGCAGGAAGATAAGTTTTTGTGAATGGCAGGAGTAAAGGTGGGGAGTGAGAGAAAAAGTTGCTTGATATCTACTTAGACGTGGTGGGAGATCCAAAAGGATGAGATAATTTCAGCAAGAGGAGAAGTGTAAAGGAAAAAGAGGAAAGGGCCAAGAACCAAGCCTTGAGGGACACCATGTAAGGAGGGGAAGTGTGTGAGAGGAGGAACCAGCTGAGGAGACCGAATAAGTATGGTCAGAAAGATAGAAGCTAAACCATGGAAGAACAGAGTCAACAAACCCAAATGAAGTGAGAGAAACCAAGAGGAGAGTGTGATCAACCGTGTCAAAAGCCACAGAGAGGTCTAGAAGTATGAGCAGAGAGGAATGCTTTGAGTAACATACAGAAAGGAGAGAATTACATACAGAGAGAAGTGCAGTCTCACTTCAGTGAGAGGAACGAAACCCAGATTGGAGTGAAGGAAGGATAGGGTTGTCATTGACAAAGGAGGAAACCTGAGTATAGATGAGTCTCTCAAGAAGTTTTGAGAGATAGGGACGAGGTGAAATGGGGTGAAAATTAGAAGGGAGAGAAGGGTTGAGAGAACGCTTCTTAATAATGGGGGAATAGAGGCATGCTTAAAAGAAGAGGGAAAGATAGAGGTGTAGAAAGAGGTATTGAGAAGAGTGGTAAGATAGGATACAAGACAGGGGTAGACTTTGGGAATTAGGGAAGATGGAATGAGATCAAAAGCAGAGCCAGTGGGATGTGAGCGAGTAAGAAGTGCAGAGGTTTCTAAGTTGGAGATTGAGGAGAAGGAGATCAGAGACAGGGGGAAGACAGCGGAAGAGAGGAGGTAGTAGCAACAATGGCAGTACGAAGAGAAGCAACGTTGGTAAATAAATACGTAGCAAAGTCAGCAGCAGTGAGAGTAGAGTGAAGGGAAGGATCAGCAGTAGGTGGTGTGAGAAGGCAATGTAAGTGATTTCAATCCGGCACACACCCAAGTCAATGCCTAGAGTGTAATGCACAACTGAAATCCTTATTTATTTTGTCAAAAAGTTCTTTATTCTGAATGATGTACCACTCATATATCACACCCCTCTCCTGGAACTCCCCACCCCGGTCACACTGAACCAGGAATCAGGCTGCTTTGCAAAGTTCAAATATTTATTTATGTATTTACAATTTAATCACACTATGTTTTAATGGGTACACAATAATCCCCAATGGGGTATGTAACACTGAATACTCTATTTAATACACAAGGAGTAATAGTGAACAAATAATTCAGCACAGAAATAATACTTTGTGTGTTTGTGCTGATCAGATAGCACTGTGGTTAAAGGTTCCCACTGCACACCCCTCAACCCCCAATAGGAAATGTAAAGAGATAGGAGGAGAGAGCAGGTATACAGGAATGGCAGAATTCACACAAAATATCAATCCCACTTTCCCCCAGCAAACACAAGAGAAAAACGGAATTGACTGCCAGAATGGCTTTTAAAGTTATCTTAGAATGGACTGGGCAAAAACACTAATATGGACAAAATTGCTGAAATTGCTATAAATTCTTATGGGGGCACGCTTTGAATGGGTGCACCCAAACATAAGCAATGATTTGATACCAAGAAACAATTTGAAGTTTTAAAATTCAAGTCAGGAGCAATCAATAGCTATTTCACACGTGTCAGAATTTCCCAAAAACGTAATTTGTGGCAAACGATAACGGGAGAACTGTATGGATTTGGGATGTGGTTTTAGATGCGATTTAAAGCTGTGGATGTTAGCTACAAGCAGAAGTTGAAGTTTCTAGCACAAAACTGTTATGGACGTTTTAATGGAGGTTGTTTTTTCGAGATAGGCGCAAGAAGGGAAAATGGGAATGCACTTTTAAAATGACAAAAAGGATTTCTTACACTAGAGGATGACTCTGAACAGAAAAATACCCCACAGGAACACAGCCACTTGATCAGGGTGACTGCCTGCAGAGGAACTCGTCCTCTTCAGATGAGAAAAAGATCTGTGCAGAGATAGTTTTAGCAATACTAGTACAGAGGAAGATAGGATGGATTGGATAGAGAGTTCAGACAATTCCAAAATACTCCTAACAACACAGGTTCTGAATACAAGATAGGATGGGTTTAAGATAGGGATTGACTATGCACAGTACATATGCTAGTGACAGGGTTCTATCTATAGATACTCACTAGACATGTTTTAAAAGGAACCGTCAGGATTCTAGTCCATCAAGATTCTGGTCAGAATATTGGGATCTGGTTCTAGGACAGACACCTTGGCACATCGGGTTGGGTCTGCAATCAGCAAGGCACTCTGGTCACAGCACGGTGCAGGACTGGACTGGATCTGCAATGGCTCTGGTCACAGATTGGTCATGGATTGGATCTGCCCTTCTTGGTTTTGATGATGATTCTTTTGGCAGGCAAGCAGTACAGCTCAGCCCGGCTGTATTTTGATGCTTCCCTTTAGGTTTGTGGGGATCTGGTTCTGGAATTTGAGGCCTAGCTGAAAATGGTCCAGCTATGAAATGGATTTCTGCTTTGCCAAGTTTCTGGAGTCTGGAGCAAGAACGATGTAAAGTTCATAGCAGGGTGCTCCGCCAGCATCGGGATAGTGAGTGAATCTGTCCATCCTTTTGAGTGGTGAACTGTCTCTATTTATGCTATGATAAAGGGGTGTGTGGGCTGGTTTATCCTAAGCTCACGCCTTTGACAGTTGATTGGGTCAGAGTCTCCTCTCTGCCTTGATAGGAGAAAAACAGTGTGTCACCTTTATGGTGTGATTTTATGAGGCTGAGGATCCACCCCTGGCCCATTGAACACAAAATCTACTTTTGGCACCATACATATTTACACATGTGCAACCTCTATAAAAATCACATATACAGATTACATATTTTATATAGCAGCTATCCCTCCAAATCCCGTAACGGTGGGATCTTGTCTCGGCTTTTCACAGCATTTTGCTCTTTTCATCAGGAACAGAATGTCCAATTTATAAGCAGATTTCTACAAGTGTGCACGTTTAACATGGGCATACGTGTATAAAGTTTCATACTTCTAGCAGCAATACATTTTGTGTAAAATCACATTTTCTGCCATTTCTTTCCAGAACATGTCACACGATTTTGCAGCCTCTTGAAACGTGCAGCCAACATTTAGATTCACATATCTGTTACTGCTATATTTTACACAATTTTCATTGGCAAATTATAAGTCTTTTAAAAAATGTTCTTTGTGAAGGTTCAGCCACAGATGATTGTTTGGCTCCGCCTCATTCTGACTCCCTGCAGTTCAGAAGCAGTCTCCTCCCTGTTTGCTCTTGGCAGAGGCCATTTACGACTGTCCTCACACCCCACATTTCCTTAGTGGCAGCCGTTCATTATTCCCTTTTGCCTCTGTAGACCAGGTTCTTTCCAAACCTTATAATTATCACTTTGGTGTGATTTCCTGGTGTGGGGAAAGGCCATCCTTCTGTGTATAAACCTGATATTCCAGTTTGGTAGCTTTAAGCCAGGCTTGATTTAATTGTTAATTATGTTGCATTTTCCCTTAGCTTAAAGCAAACTTGTGATTTCAAAATATCAGCTAGAAAACTTATTCAAGGTTTTAAACCATGAGATCAAAACAATTACATAGGTTACTCTCAGTAACAGGCCTCTTAGATTGCAAACATTTGATTTAAGTTTATATACATGTTTAAAGTTTAATCAGGTCCTCTCCTGACAGCTGTCATTCAGGCGGCCCAAGGTACTGCACCCAGATTTTTAACAGATCCACAGACAGCCCACTTTTGCTGTGGAATTTTCTTTATGCTCTCAGCTTTTCAGGACCAAGTTTACAGTGATTTCTTAAACTAAGTGAATTGTAGCACCCAGCAAGAATTTTGGGTGTTTGAGGGTGTTTTGCATCGGCATTCTGCATTTTCAGTAACAAAGGAAAAATGATTTAAATCAAGATTTTGGGGTTCATTTAGCAACACTGCTTTTTCCTTCTGTACTCCATTTTTACTTGTTGTGGAGCCAAGTGACATATTCCAGGAGTGAGATCTCTGTTCCACGCCTGACAACATGCATGGCAGATTAGGCAGACATCTTTTTGGGCGTTGCAAAGTGTGATTGTCAGAGGTTTTGGTGCACACAAGAGTTTTGCAGCCATTTTTGATGTTTCTGGCACCATCATAACACAGTGCTGCAGCGTAGCAGAGCAGAAAGTGGGTTAAAACATCCCACAGCGAGAAAGGGATTGGATGTGATGCAGAGGATGAGCGTATTGGGAAGGCAGAAGGTCAGAGTAGTAATTGCGTTCAGCAGAAAGAAAAGCCTCATCATAGAGAGAGTGATAAGAAGAAAGGGAGGAAGTGTGAGCATCCAAGTGGGTCTTGGACCAGTGATGTTGAAGTCAGCGTAGTAGTCGCCACATTGAACAGAGATTGGAAGAAAGCCATGGTTGAGAGAGTTTCGGAGAGGGAGAAAAAGAGGAAGCAGGATAAAGAGTATCAAGTAACGAGGAAAGGAAGGAAGAAAGAGAGGTTGCAGCGTTGTCAACCGATAAGGAAGAGAATGCGGAATGAGAGGGAAGAGCAGAAATACAGGATGAGATAAATAGGCTGGTATTGAAGGAACGAGATCACAACAAAAATAGGTGGATGCCACAGGTCCACCCAAAGGAGGTGGAGTGGGTGGAGGAATAATGGAGAGGGAGAGAAGATGATAATCAGAATAATAGGTGGGCAGGGGAGAGACAGGCGAGCACAGTACTGCATAAACAAATATAAGGTCCATACTGGAACCCGAAGAAAGGGACGGGGGAGTGGGAAGAGCAGAGCTGTGGTAGGAATAAAGAATAACAAGAAGTGGAAGCGTGGTGTGAGTAGAGGAGATATAGAGATTGAAATCACCCAGGAATATGAGATGGGAGGAAGAAGGTGGAACAGCAGAGAGTAAGGCGTCAATATCCTCACAGAAGTTAGCAACCGAGCCAGGAAGATGATAAACCAATAAGAAGGTAAGGGAATTAGGTTTAATAAAAGTGGTTAGAGAATATTCGAAAGAAGGAAAGGTGAGGAGAGAGAGTCAGGGAGAGGCAACAAAGGAGGAAGAATAGACAATGCCTGTGCCACCACCACAGAGGTGCGCACAAAGGCAGTAGCAGATGTACAAAAAGGAAGCAGGAATTGAGGTATTGGAAGGGAAGAGCCATGTTTCGCGGATACACAAAAAATAAAGATTTAGGCAAAGATAAATGTCAAGGAAAGAGTGTGATTTGTTGCATAGTGAACAAGCATTCCAAAGAGCCATATTAGTAGAAGTAGAGTCAGGAAAAAAGGAGGATAGATATGACTGTTTAGGTTTCGGATAGATGGACAGTAGTCAGAGGATTGAGATGTGCAGCGAGTAGAAATGCGAAAAACAGCATCAGACATCATAAAAGGAGAAGGAAAAACAGTTTGGAGGAGTGAAAGTGTAACCAGCGCAAGGATGGTACAGGTTCTTGAGCCAGTCACTGGAGGTGCTGGATGCGCAGCGTTCACGGAAGCCAAAGTGTCAAGGTGTCCCCACAGATGAAAAGTATTTGACTGCCACATTGAGTCAAAAGCCACGATTCGCCATGGAGTTTCTCCCGGGGTGCAGTATTGATGGAGGCAGGGCCGGTGTTAGGCCAGAAGGGGAAAAGCCAAAGTGTGTGGTGTGGCTATCTCTCTCCTCTTGACATAGCCTGCAATAATACACCCTCCACTCCTTCTTTCTAGGCGATTGGGAAACTTTGTGTTGTTCTGACCTTGGAGCAAGGGTGACCTTTCTTATCTCTTTGTGCCAAGAGTGTACACTTTTGCCCTTTGGGGAGACGTGGTGCCTCCTGTTGCATGTCAAACTGTCCTCAGGCCCTGAACCCTCTGCAAAGTTGGACTATATTTTGGGGATTTTAGAAAGGTCAGGATCCCTGGATGGCACTTTTGTTTACTCAGTGGGCACCATTCCACCCCCTTACCCTCTCTCCCAGGCTCAAGCTCTGCCCCCTTTCTGGCTCTGCTAAACTACAGAGGGATTGACAAAATGGGCCTGGCAAGTGAAATGGGGATGTGTGAAGAGTGCTTGCCCTCTCTGATTCTGGGGGGAGGGGGTTGTTCCCTTGTTTAGGCACAGCTTTAAGTCAGTTTGTTTAAAATGTTGCACTTTCCAACATGAGGCCTACTTTACATCTTGTATTAAGTACTACACCTTTCTCTCCATCTTCTTTCTTGCTGCTTATTGCATTTCCTTTTCAACATGTTAACAGTATCACATCCTTCATTACAATGTGCCTTTGGATTACTCTGGCAATGGAGTTTCATTTATGAGGTGTTCCTTGGTTCAATTAAAGCTGCAAAATGCAAAGAGGTGCCCACAGCAGTTCATACTTTTAGCAAAGCTGCACTTCAGAGCATCAGTCACATGCTCTTGGAAGTGTGTGCCTGTACCTTTTTGTGGCCCTGTCACAGGAACCCGGGGAACAGTTAGTGTTTTCAATATCTTTCCTAAAAGTAATATTTGGATCTTTCGCAGTTAGGAGTTAATTGCCTGCCTTTTGTTTCCCAGCCAAAAGTTAGGTCTCCATATTTCTGCCCTTGTTGGTCCTCTTCTAAGCCTGATGCAGTTCACCTGTATCCTGTGGCTGAAAATAACCCGCAACTGTACAAACAGAAGCGCGTCCCCACACACATACACCAATGCACGAACCAGATGATAGCGTACAGTCCACCCAAATAACCTTAACTACTCTAACTTAACATAACACACATTAAACAGATACAATACATGTATGTCCACCGCAAGGTACATGTTGATCATGTCCCAAAGAACTATGTTCCAAAACACCAAGAAACGTACCCACACATAAAGCGTGTATCCTTATGGTCTGTGCAAACCAACACAGCAACAAACCACACTTGCACTGCTCCTACCAACCAAACACCATCCATTCTGGTGCATATCCACATTCCGTAAACCCCAATGATGTAAAATAATCAAAAATATTCACTGAAGGTAAAAATGACGAGATAAAAGTAATACGTTAACATTAGCGTAAATGGTAAACATAAAGAAGTACAAAATGAAAAAGAATAACTAATTTAACTACATTTAGTGAACCATTTTAAGCAGCTATACCAAAAGAGTTTCTATAAACAGTATAGTATTCTTTCATTGATGGGTGTCATTTCAATGTTTTTTTTTCTGAGTACATTTTACCGAAAAAACTAATTGAAATATATGGATGGGGGGGTTGGAAAAGTATATATAAAGGGTGAGGGCGTCGGAATAGGTAAACAAACAAAAGTGGATGAGGACTTGGCGGGATCCCCCCAAAAGTATAAAATAAACAATTTTGATGAGTTTTTTTGGTAAAGGATACTAGGGGGGGAACCCATCGAAATTACACCCGTCGATGAAATGACATAGAACCCTAAAAGCAGCAGCAGCACATGTTGTATTGTGATTAATAAGGGATAATCATTGCGTAAAGGGAGAAGCCCTGCACTCCAAAGCCTTCTGCCATCTGCCCTCTTGCCCCTTTGTCACCCTGCTCCCTTGCCTTAGTATTGTTGCAAAACGACAAAGGACATAGAAAGCTGTGAGGCAACAGAATCCTCTATGCTGCCCTGGTCCACAGCACTAAACAAGGAAACGTTCTAGGCAGGATTGCATTTAATCGGTCAATGGTTAGATTCCATAGATCATGCAATTTCAAAACACTCCATTATAGTTGTAAGGGACAACATAAGGGTAGCAGCAGATGCCTGCCAGTCTCTTGAGTACAGTTCCATGAATTCTGACTAGTGCTTGGTGGATTTATTTGTTTGAACTTCTAACCATATGAGTTTTAGGTGGTCCAAAAAGTTCAAAAGGATGGTCGAACGTATGAAAGGTTAGGACTAATCGTTTGAACCAGCTGACTATATAAGGATCCATGTGGTTGAATGTCATGCACTCTTGGGCAGATTTCAGACAGGCGGGAGCTTTATGTGGAACCAGGCTTTGGACATTTGAGAAAGAGATAATACAGTTTAAATAGTTGAGGGGGTGAAGGGTTGGGAGAGGTGTTGATGATGTAAGGTAGAGTGGGCAAGCCTTAAAGTGCTCATCTCGATCGGGCATCAAGCACTTTAAATAAATGGCTTGAATCATCTTGAATCGGTCAAGCCACTATAGACCTGAATCGCTCAACAAAAAATCAGCAGGATGTATGCCATCCAGTGACTACAGTAGCGTGAGCCGAATCACCGCTCTTTGAGCTCAAAAGGCACCAATTAGCTTGAAGAGTGACGAGCCAGGTAGAGCTAATAAAGTACTTCAGCCAATTAGGCCCACATATCGAGCCAATGAGCATGAGTTGTCATTAATTGTTTTGAGGCAACTTGATAATATAGAGTTTGCTTTAGAATATTGGCTCAAACGGAATTCACATGATTTGTGCTCACTAATGCCTATTGGCTGGAACATTGTTGATTCAGCTTGAGGTTTTAAAGTCAGTGAAGAAATACTTCCTGTTTCCTGTGTGGGCGTGTCTGAGAGAGAGGAAGAAGGTGCGTGTGCTGGTTGATGTAAACAGGGAGAGGCAGGTTTAGGGATAACGGGATTGTGAGGCAGTAAGAGCAATGGGAAGAGGAGAACAGGGAGATGAGGAGGAGGGCTCAGTAGAGGAAGCAGAACATGTAGGGTTAAGTAGGGAAACACATATGATAACCAAAACCAGGAACAGGCACAGGTAAAAGAAAACCATTCAAACCAAGGCAGGCTACGTAGGGGCAACAGCCCAATGTGGCAGCCAGTCAAACAGCAGCAGTGCCACATCCTGGTTGCACATCAGGCAATGTCCCCTCCCATGGCAGAGCAGGAGGACAGACCACTGTGATGTGCCCAAAATGAATTGGAGGCCTTTCAACATTGTTCTACTTTGCCAGGGGGTCTACCATAGACCAATCAAAGGCATGTCGTGTCCAGTGCTCCATCAGTGGAGACATCGTGGGCCGGGGCCGAGTGAGCCACTTCACGCCCACTGGCATACTGAGGCACCCGGGGAGGGCACAGATCATTTTCTTGAGGTGACGCTGCCGCAGGGCCATCCTCTAACCCTGTCAGTAGCAAGAGGATGTGGCAGCCTATTGGTCGGTGAGCTCTGCAGGCCTGCAGTGAGCATCAGTAGGTCCCATCATGTGTCCTTGGATGTGGCAGCATCTGCCCTGATGTGGTCTGTGAGGGTAGTGGTGCCACTCCGCGAGAGAGGGGGAGGCTTCGGTGGCCCATCTGCAGTATTTCCGTGCTGCCACATGGAAGGACCACCTGAAGAATACAGAGTGCAGAAGCTGTTTTCATTCAGGTTGTTTCCCAAATCCTGGCTTTATGTCCATGTTTTCTTTTCACAGATTTTTCCCCATAACAAAATATAGAAAATACTAAAGGAACAGACCCTCAGAATTATACAATGAAAATACCCACAAAAGATGTTGTGTTTTCCTTGCTGGAAATATATTTCTTAAACAATTAAGAGTCATCTCTTGCACAAAAGCTGCTCCTTGAAAAATTGTTTGGGAACAACCCTTGCATGAAAGTTTCTCCCTATAACATTAAGGGTCATGCCTTGTATGCACCCCGCTTCATGACAATTGTTAATGGTCATTCCCTGTCTGAACGAAAGCCTCTCCTTCAAAAATAGGGGCCTTCCCAAGTATGGTAGCTGCTCCTTGAAAAATGAATGGTCATCCCTTTTCAGGATGCTTCTCCTTGAAAAATGAATGGTCATCCCTTGTCAGGATGCTTCTCCTTGAAAAATGAATGGTCATCCCTTGTCAGGATGCTTCTCCTTGAAAAATGAATGGTCATCCCTTGTCAGGATGCTGTTCCTTGAAAAATGAATGGTCATCCCTTGTCAGGATGCTGTTCCTTGAAAAATTCATGTTCACCCTTGGATGAAAGCTGCTCCTTTGTATGAATGAAAGCTGCTTCTTGAAGAAGTATTGATCAAGCCATGTACGTACGAAAGCTGCTCCTTGAAAAATGAAGGGTCATCTTTTGCAGGAAAGCTTCTCCTTGAATAACTGTTAAGGGCAATCCTATGTGCAAGAGTTTCTCACTGAATAACTGTTAAGAGACATCTTATGTATAAGAGTTTCTCCTTGAATAACGGTGTAGGGTCATCCTATGTACAGGAGCTTCTCCCTGAATAACTGTTAAGAGCCATCATATGTACAAGAGCTTCTCCTTGAATGACTGTTAAAGGTGATCGTATGTACAAAGGCTTCTCCTTGACTGTTAAGGAACATCCCTTGGACAAACGAAAGCTGTTCCTTGAAAAATTAAGGGTTTCCCTTGTACTAAAAGTGTTTTTTCTCTGTGTTTTGGTCTTTTAAAAAAACATATTTTTTGTCAAATGTTATGTTTTATCGTTTTTTTCTTATTTTTTACTTTAAAAAAAATGAACGTAATGACTTATATAGGCTGGGTGGAAGCAGGACATTAAATTCTGGAGTGACTTTAATCAATTGAGCCGAGTTGAGTCACTTCGAACCTATAGGCGCCTATGCGCACGAAAATTCTCCAAACTGGTAGAACCACATGACTAGACAAGGTGCACAAACCACAGTGTAAATGCGTTTCGAATCGGCTCGAGATTAGAGCCGTGGCTCGACCCCAGAGAAAAACTCACAGCACAAAAAAGCAAGCCCAGCACTTATTCCGACGATGGCTCCCCACTTCGCCCAAGACACCCGAGATGTCTGTGCACCTCCTCTGCAGACTAAGCAGTGTCTTAAAGTTCAGTACTGTGGGCACCTCTTAAACAATGGCAGGTCACAGAACAAAAGATGTTTGGGACAGTGTGCCTCTTTCTAGTACTTCATGGCAAAGTTCTCCAACATCTGCTGTTGCCCGGGGCAACTGATTGAAAGGGATGCAGGACTAAGCCGCCAATATGTTGCCTTTGAAACTGTTGCTGCTAATATGTTATAAAGGTTACTGCTACTTAACTGTAAAGTCGTGTTTTACTTAAATTGCTGCTAACAAATTAGTGTGTCATATTTTCTTTGTTTAATTCTTACTGAAATCGGTTTGGGATCTGTGTATCCTGATGTGTTTACAGATGCTGTAATCTGAGCCCGCCCTCCTGCCTCCTACAGAGTACACACTGACTGTTCAGCCTAGATGCCTAAAGGTGAACACTGTGTTCCTAAACAAGGCTTTTTTATTGATCGCATGTTATTGGTTGAATGTTCTGGGGCATCTGGTGGATTAGAAAGCTGAACGAAAACGAGCGCGAGCAATATCTGCTTTCATCTCCCTGGGACCCACAGATCCAACTCTCTCAACTGGAAAACAGGGGCAACATGGAATTTAAGACTAGTACATGCTGAGAATGCTAAGTACAGTGAGGACACATTGCAATGTGTGCTAAGTGATATATTACCGAGACTTGCCATCATGGGCGCAATTTAAGAGGCTTTGGTGGCACTGCAGAATGCCACTTCATGACTCAGTTTAGCTGCCACCTGAACCACGACTCACGGTAAAGGAGTCAGAAAACGCACAAGCAGGGCAGGCTAGGAAACACAGTGAGGCTTCCAATGGCTTTTGGAGGCCTGCTTCTGTAAACAGTCACAGGGGCTTGGCCTGATGTGACCTCATAGCTACCTGTGGGTCACACACCCCCTCGCTCTCCTGGGGGGCCTTGCAGAACCCACTCACCTCCAAGCTATGAATAGGAGGCTGCTGTGTCCCTAATGGCACTCCCTCAAACTTGCCATTAGAGCCAAGCAGATTCCTTAACTTGTCTGCATATATGCAAGGGCAGTTCTCTGTCAGCTGTGAATGGCAGCAAGTCCTCTAGTTTAACATTAATATTTGGGGGAGAAGAACTACTGGGGGCTTTTGCATCAGAAAGCCCCACATATTCCACCTAGAAATCGGCATCTTCTCCCAAGGCACTAAAAATGAAGTCACACAATCGGCCCATGCCCCATTTTTAAACACATTTATTTCCATGAAGTCATGGGCAAATAAGGATGTTCTTTTCCGTTTTTTGAACTTGACATTTTCTTTACATTGCACAGAATCACACGTTGCAGGAGGTGTTTCTTTAATCCTACAAATTACACTCTTAATGGAGGAAGGTATTGCTACAATAACATGCCTTTTGCTTAATGGATTTAAATATGTTGTAGATTGGATTATTTTATGTTTCTACCCACCAGATCTAAGACGAGATCTGGTCAATGAAGGGCGCACATCGCAGATTGAACTCATAGACCAATTAAACTGTGTGATCTTAGGCAAATCATTTTCAAATGCTCCACCTTATCTGCCAACATTGTTAGTCCATAGAAGGGATTCAGTTTGTACTTTACTCTTTTCAAGAAAGCCTTGAATATAGTTTAATAGATTATAATTGTCGCTCCGTTTATAATGTTAGCGGCCAGTCATGCGCACTTCCGAAAGTTACCGTTGCTGCCAGTTGCTATTTCCATATTGTCTGTATAATTTACAACTTAAGATTGCAACAAAATTACATAATATTTCTCTGTTGATATGGTCTGAAAATGTTAACTGTTTTTAATGGGAATGTTGTTTGTTTCTATGAAGAATTGCTAATTCCAGTGTCGGCTCCTCACGCTGCACTGAAGCTCCTCACACTGTCCACTCACTACTAGATCTTCACACTGTCCACCAGTGGCAGCTCCTTACACCATTTATTACTGTAACAATTCCAGCGCCTCACACTATCCACCCCTGGCAGATCCTTACACTGGCTGGGGCTGAAGCCCATTACTGTACCTGCATGCTAATCGGAGGTGCAAAACCCACTGAGCTACCTCATGCCAAAGATCATTGGCGGTGTAATTCAACCATGGCACGAGACAGACCTTCACCTGAAAACGCACTACTTTAAACACTTTATTCCAAAATGTCCTGCTTGAAATGCCCCCTCTACTGCCCTTCCACCTTCTTTCACCCTGCCCATTTTCGCCCCTTTTTTCGCCTGCCTAGCAACTTTCCTCCAGCCCTTCAGCTATCACTCCCCTTCTCTAGCCCCCCCAACTCTTTCAGCAAAATGGCTCCTCTGCTTGCAGTTCGTGCTTCGGTGGATACTGTGGACAATTGTAAAGTGAAACCTGAGGCATGATGGGAAATGGGAAATTCTGCTTTTTTTAACTAATGGGGAATGCAGTCTTGAATATAACATGCCTGCTGGATGGACATGTTTGTAATGATCTCTATAGCACTGGGAAATACTTGGGGCAAGGGAATCATGATGTTTGAATTATTGCAAGCCCCCCTAAAAGGAGGGGTCTTGGCCAAGCAGCCAGGATATGCATGTGTGCCACCAACTAATAAGCAGGCGCCGCACCCAGGCTCTCAGTGCAATACAACTGTCAATCAACACCAAATTCAGTGATCAGCCACTGCCACACTTACTCTAGTACATGCAAGCAAGCTGTCCAGTAGCAGAGCAGGACTTATTATTTGGAGTTTCGGGTTTAATAAAACACCCTAGACTAGTTTCCTCCAGTGCTGTTATAAACATTGTATCCATCTTAGACTGCTGAGGGTCCAACATGCAGGCTGAAGTCTGTCCCGGAGTCTGTGAGGAGCACATAACTGGCCGAGTTATCCTCTGAGCTCCAGGCAGGTGTACCATTTTCCATTTACCTAAACGACATTATCGACCCATGAAATCAAGCGCTGAGCGTTACACATGTATGCTGTTGATCACACCTGCATTCTGAGTTCCTATCATGTAAGACAGTTGAACACTTCTTTCCCCTTACGTACTCTGTAATGTATTGGTATGCATCTACTATGGACATTAAAGTTTATTGAACAAAGAACAATGATTAAAAACCCTGCCAATAGTTGGAAATCGGTCATTCCCATTCCTCATGAATCATGAATCGTAATGCACAGCGATGACGTCGGTCCCGTGAATTGCACAGCCCACCCTCATGCCCAGCACATGCACGCCCCCATTATATGTCTGTGGGGGGCAGGACCATCATGGACCCTGAACGCATGGGGCGTGGCCGGGGGGCTTATAATGTGGTCCACCATTTGGTACTTTCTCCCTCCACCAATCCTCACCACTGTGGTGGATAGAGCCAGGGGTGGACAGGGAACCAAAAGAGGCCTTGGAAATAATTTTAAAGCGGCCCAATAGCGCACATTTTCAGCAAGCCCAACCCTTCTCCTAGGGGAACGTTTGGAAATACCACACAAAAGAGGCCCAGAGGGCAGAGGCCTACCAAGAAATATCCAGAGCTCCCTATAGGCCAGTCCACCCCTGGATAGAGCAGATCACTCTCTGCTCAAGACATCTCTCCCCTGCCTTCCGAGAACATTGACAGACACAGCACCTCTCACTCAGTCTCCTATACTACTGAAGGGCTTCGGGAGTAAGGAATCACAGAGCCATATGATGTATCCGCAGTCTCTCCGGCTCTTCTGGAGCGGGGAATCATACTGGTAGACCAGCTCTCCCTCATTCTCTTGCACCTCCCTGGCAGTTTGGAAGACGGGGAGTAAGATCACACAGTGGCCTTGCCCCTACTCGCACATTCCTGAACTGCACTTCTCTGCATGGTGTTGTGAGTGAATGCCGTGGCGGCCATCTTGAAATGGTAAGAAACAAAAAGCTATAATAGCATAACTTAAGCACCAATAGAAAATACTCCACAGAACACTGTCTTTGACACGGTTTACAGATCATTTATGTATCATTCAAATTGTTCTCTCCGGTTACTCCCATCTCCTCTCACTAACCTCACAACTCCCTGAACCACCATCCTTACAGAAACCGTTGAGGCTTCTAACTGCTTTTAAAGCTTGGCGTTGGCATTCATTCTTGTAACGATCGCACCGATTGGTAGGTCCATGTTCCCAATTAGTTGAAGCTTTAGTGATTGGTGTGTAATTGTTCCATCACCTCCCCAATTGCATTTCCCTATTTTGAACTATGTCCAGGTGTTGTGTGTTTTTTGATAATCTACATAAGCCTCTGTCCTGGTCTCCAGGGCCTGAGTTCTCAATGTGTTACCTGCCATTGAAGACTGGTATTCTTGTGGCACTCCTCTACTTTTTAATGTGTGTTAAAGTGGCGCACATATACGGTACCATTCCGGTTCTGGCATTGTGGAGGAGTGCCATAGGAAGCCGGTCGCAGTGCAGGTGGGTGGGCAAAGATTAAAGGTTTTGGGGGTGGGATCAATGGGTGGGTAATTTGTAATGTAACATGTGGGTAATTGTGAATATTGGCATACAGCGTTTTAAAGCATGTGAATAACGAATATGTCGTTATTTAAGGTGTTCTCTCTGCAGCACTTTCGTAAAATAACGATTATGTCATTATTTAAGGAAAGTGCTGCCGAGAATTTCCATTGCACTCGCTGTCGCCAGAATTTACAGTGGGCCCATTGTCGCCAGAAACAGGCGCAATGAAGGCAGTTCACTGTCATGCACTACGAGGACGCCCAGATTAGACGCAGTGATTCGTGCTCTTTATCACGCTCACGGCACCAACATTAGAATCAGGGTACGGTCATGGAAACTACCATCGTTTACAGAGGGGACGTTTCTCTCTGCTGCCAAATGTTCCCCGCTGGGTCTAGACACCAAAGCTGCGCCTCACTGATGACGCCCAATGAGGCAGACATTTTTTTGCGGTTGCTCGCGGCTGTGCGCAGATGGAATGTGTCCAACCAGTTCAGGATGGACTGTCCCTTTCCGCTTGGGATCAAGCCTGATTTGCATATGGCCTTTCCTCTTTCTGTAATGGATTGGCAGGCAAAGATCGTTGGTCTGAAGGGTTTTCTAATGGACCCCCGGTCAGTGACCATTGCTCCCATTTTACCCGACCAGTGTGACGAGTAAGTGGTCCTTTCTAGGACTATTTTCCTCTGGGGTTCTTTTCCAGAATCCCATGCTCTTGACATGCTGACCATAACAAGTCATTGCCCTTTACACACAATCCTACAATAGAGTAGACACGGGTCTAATTGATCAGCAGTTGAATCTCTGAAACAATCGTGGACACTCAGTGATTGAAGACCCTGGCTCCAAAAAAAGGTGCTGCACAAGGATTGCCGGTGATAGCATCTGATCACGTGTCACCGCCAGATTGAACCCACACCCCAAGGTGTCTGAAAAACTATTATGAAGCCAACGATGACTAGAATTGTGCAACTAGTGGCTTTGTTGTTGAAATGAGGGATTGCACGCTTTTGAAGGTAGTTTTTAAAAAGATATCGCCACTTGAAGTAAAGAAATTGACAGTTTGTTTTGGTCATATAGACAGCACCTGCATTCTTCCCAATGTCCAATGTCAGTTTCTATCCGTCCACCCTTTCCTCAGTGTGGTCCATTATTCTTGAATAGTGCAGGTCAAATGCATGTAGTAGAATTATAGATTGTGGTGTTGTGGAATAGCTGTGCAGATCACCTCTGCACATGAGTTACCATCACCGGTGGTGAAGGTGGTTACACACGATGCTGATGCTGGCCGCCACCTGCACCGCGTAACCGAGAGGACATGCAATGCAAGGTGTCAATCGCATGCACTGCAGAGAGCCCGCGTGGACAGCTTCATGGCAAACAATTAGAAGTGTCAGTGGGACCAAGCTAACCGGCAGTCTCTTGGGGAAATCAATAGTATGAGATACGAAGAGACAGGGAGACTGTCCCACATCAATAGGGTCACTTATATAGTAATCATGATGCTTGAGATGAAGCGGAAAAGTCAAACGGCGATCAATCTGGCAGCGTGTCCGATATAATCCAGCATGGTGCGTGAAATCAATGGCATCAATTAAGTAGCAGTCTTTCAGGCCGCCGCTGATGGATCAATTAGGATTCAGTCCGCTGCTGAGCCTAGGCGATCAACTTAGTGACAGTTCGACTATGTGAAGTCTAATGGATCCATTGATTAGTAATCAAGCAGTCTCTAGAATACACTAAGAGGTTCAGCAGTGTTCCTGAGTAGACTTGTCTCAGGTCAATATGGGGACAGGTTTGCGTGCTAGCAGGGGGATGAGCCTAGTCTGGTCTATGCAAACACCCGGTACCCTAATGAAAAGCAACCGGCGCATACTGCCACTCTCGGGTGGGAAATGTGGCTATTGTCTTATCAGGGCTCCCACGTACTAAGCAAGAGGAGAGCAAGGCAGGTGCTGCGCGGCGGGTTCCGCACTCAGTCACATTTCTGATTCAGGAAATCACAGCGATGCCTTTGGCCAACAGTGCATGCTTGGGTGGAATAACTCAAATTGCCCCCACTGTGAGCAAGATGGCGGCGGTAGCCCTGGAAGAGATGGTGAGGATTGATGGCCCGGGAAAGTCTTGATTCAGTAGAAATTGCTGAAAGGAGTTGGAGAGTAGAAGTAGGATAAGGCCAGGAACTGTTGGTGACTATCACAGGCCAGATTTGGGTTGGGGATTTCTTAAAACAATTATATTTCTTCTCTTGCAGTATTACATGGGTTTATGAAAATGGACCACCCCCATTTGCATCAGTCTCTCATAGGTTCCCATGAATTAGCCGATAATATGATGTCCCTCCATACCTTAACAGCCATAACACCCTGCCTGGCAATATCTCCTCTCTACAGAAAACACTCTACAGCAAAGAACAAGTAGATAAGGCATGGACATTCACTCAGTTCATGTTCCCACTGGTATCTTCCCCACCTGTGCATCTAAAAATGAAAATACAATTACATTGGCACCAAATGGTAATAGATTGTATTATTAGTGAGGTATTCATTGAGTGTGGACCTATATTCTGGAAGCAACGGAGCCCTTTACAATCGTAGTGGGAAGAACACAGTGAGGGAAGCAGAGAAAAAGGCAGCGGGGAGCTTACAAGGGAGGGAGAGGGTGGGCAATTGTCAGCACGGGATCTACAAGTAACCTGGGGAGGAAACAGTGGGAGCAGATAAACCGGTGTCAGGGTGGGGAGTACAGGGTGTGTAGACCTTTGCGTGGACATTTGACAATGCCAGTGTGCTTTGAACCCAGAACAAACATAAGAAATGTTTCCATAAGACTGGCCAAGGATTTGTGATTTGTAACACAAAATGTTCCTGTGCTCCTATCCGTGACCCCACTCCATTTCTATGCTCAGTTGACGTGATGTTTAACAAACATCATTCACCGTCGCTGGTACCTTATGGTATGATATGGCATTCATAACGCGCCTATACACAAGTGTTTCAAGGCACGATGAGGCAAGGGGGGGGGAACAAAGGGAGGACAGAGATAACGATCTTACTAGGCCAGGTGACATTGAGATTGCGCAAGTGCGGGGGAAGGAGGAAGGGTAGAAGTGCGAGGGGGGAGGGGTGGGGAAGTGCAGTACATCAGATAAACAGTGAAATATATAAAATCAATAAACAAGGACAATAAATAAGAAGTGCAGCCAGCTGGTGGCAGGTGCACAGGTAAGTGCAGGCTCAGGTGTCAAGTGCTGGTACTTGGCGCTCTAGCACTCAGAGCCACAAGAATTGGTAAGTTAGGCTAGCAGGAGCACAGTCAAACAAAGTGCTTGCTGTGATCAACAACAAAAAATGATCTGATCTTGAAAAGCTTCCTGGACTGTAACAGAGCTTCTAGGTTCCAATTGTTTGTATAAATGGATTCCAGTGATGGGCTGCATGACACGAATGGGTCCCAGATCCCGACCCACGAAGCATAAGCACCTGCAAGAGGGGATGCAAGCACATCAGCTGATTATGAATGCAAGATAGGAGAAAACATAGAACAAGTACATTGAGAATGGGGATCTCCATGCAGGAGACAAGTGGTCAAATTGGGGAAATGGACCTACCAATCCGCACCGTCATTGGAACAATTGAACTTGAAGCTAATTTGCTTTCACTGGAAACCAGTGAAAAAGACCAAGGGAACATGACCATGCACTTGTGCTAGCCTGGAGGCTAACTGCTGTAGGTCCCTTGACGCACTCGGTGGCAGGCCAATCCAGCTAGCATTACAATAGTCAAGTCTAGAGCCTAGAGGGGGTGTGCATGTGTCAAATGCAGAATGAGGGGGATATGGCCCCTTTGATCTACTTCAGAAACCAACTGAGCGATGGCAAATTCACCAACTGAATACACTGATGGAGTGACTCGGGGTTGACCAAAGTGAGGATCTTGGTGGTTTGGAAAACATTGAAGTATCTGATGGCAAGAGCCTGAACTGGGCAAAGAAGAGGAGCCACAGAGATATTAAATACAATGTGTTCAGCAATGGGCCACCCTGCAAGTCAACTGGTGGCTGGGTGGCAGGTAGAGGGCAGACTCTTTCACCCCCAGGCAGGTCTCCATTTGTCATTGGTAAAGTAAACCATCATCCACCAAATTGGGTGCTGCCATGCTTGCCAGCTTTCTGCCCATGTTCCTCTTTGCGATCCTCACTTGGAGCTATGCACGGTCTCCTGAGTTGAACCCATAGAACCTTGTCAAAGTTCTGCTTCCAAAAGAGTGATGATGTATAGGGTGCACATGTGTGCCTATGTAGCTTTGAAAGCTGTACTGATGGACGTCTAATAAGCAGCACTCTAATGCCTGAACTTGCCAAGTCAACACTCAACACTCAACAAAAAACAATACAACTCATTCTAAAAAACTGGAAAGAAGTGCTTTGGCGACTCATACTTCTTTTCGACAGATCCCACGGTTTCATTAAGAGTGCACCAAAGGATAGGACACCATTAAGGCCAAGGAACCCAATGGGTTAATGCTCCTGTTGAGGATGCCCCTGTAAAGGGTGTAGGCCATGCTGGGGTGACTTAAATCACCCTCATTCTAAACTTCACACAGTGAGCAGCAAGGCGCTTTATGGTGCATCTTCAGCACTATAGTTGCAGCACTTTGAGGCATAAGCACTAAAGGGTTATAAGAGTGCACATGTGTTAGTCGTTCGTGTTGTATGCTGTGAGTCCAGGGGCCCTACATAGAAATCCTGGATTCTACTCTTGATCAAATTCTGTGACCCGTGGCAAATTGAAATCCCTATTTTGGTTAAAGTATCTACCGTGTGCAAAACATGTTAGTAAGTGCAACAGCCTGTGTCTTGGTATTTCATATGTGACTGCACTCTGTTCTCTTTCACAAACTATATTTTCATTCGTGAATCACCACTGGAACGCAGGCTCGTAACTAAGAATGTTGGGAGCCTTTGCTTTAATTTCTGACTGCATCGTGCTCGTAATACAGACGACAAACATCGTGATGATGGGCACTGTGTATTCTGCAGCTCTATGCCCAGTCGAGGCTGATCTTGATGATGGGCACTGTGTATTCTGCAGCTCTACGCCTCATGGGCACTGTGTATTCTGCAGTACTATTCCCGGCTAAGGTTGATCTTGATGATGGGCTCTGAGTATTCTGCAGCTCTATGCCCGGTTGGGGCTGCTCTTGATGATGGGCACTGTGTATTCTGCAGCTCTATGCCCAGTCGAGGCTGATCTTGATGATGGGAACTGTGTATTCTGCCGTTCCATTCCCGGCTAAGGTTGATCTTGATGATGGGTTCTGAGTTTTCTGCAGATCTATGCCCGGTTGAGGCTGCTCCTGATCATGGGCACTGTGTATTCTGCAGCTCTTTGCCCAGTCGAGGCTGATCTTGTTGATGGACACTGTGTATTCTGCAGCTCTATGCCCAGCTGAGGCTGATCTTGATGATGGGCACTGTGTATTCTGCAGCTCTATGCCTCATGGGCACTGTATATTTTGCAGTTCTATGCCCGGCTGAGGATGCTCGTGATGATGGCCACTGTGTATTCTGCATTTCTATTCCCGGCTAAGGTTGATCTTGATGATGGGCACTGTGTAATCTGCAGTTCTTTGCCCAGCTGAGGCTGATCTTGAGGATGGGCTCTGTGTATTCTGCAGCTGAGGCTGATCATGAGGAGGGGCACTGTGCACTCTGCAGCTCTATGCCCGGCTGAGACTGATCTGGATGATGGCACTGTGTATTCTGCAGCTCTATGCCCGGTTGGGGCTGTTCTTGATGATGGGCACTGTGTATTCTGCAGTTCTATGCCTGGCTGAGGCTGATCATGATGAAGGGCACTGTGTATTATGCAGTTCTATGCCCGGCTGAGGCTGATCTTGATGATGGGCACTGTGTATTCTGCAGTTATATGCCCCGTTGAGGCTGAACTTGGTGATGGGCAATGTGTATTCTTCAGTTCTATGCTCGGCTGAGGCTGATCTTGATCATGGGCACTGTGTATTCTACAGCTCTATGCTCAGTTGAGGCTGATCTTGACGATGGGCATTGTGTATTCTGCAGCTCTATGCCCAGTCGAGGCTGATCTTGATGATCGGCACTTTGTATTCTGCAGTTCTATGCTCAGTTGAGGCTGATCTTGATTATGGGCACTGTGTATTCTGCAGCTCTATGCCCAGTCAAGGATGATCTTGATGATGGGCACTGTGTATTCTACAGTACTTCGCAGCTGAGGCTGATCTTGATGATGGGCACTGTGCATTAAACAGTTGTATGCCCAGTCAAGACTGATCGTGATGATGAGCACTGTGTATTCTGCAGCTCTATGCCCAGTTAAGGCTGATCGTGATGATGGGCACTGTGTATTTTGCAGCTCTATGCCCGGTTGGGGCTGATTTGATGATGGGCACTGTGTATGCTGCAGTTCTGTTCCCAGCTGAGGCTTATCTTGATGATGGGCACTGTGTATTCTGCAATTCTATGCCTCATGTACATTGTGTATTCTGCAGTTCTATGCCCAGCTGAGGCGGATCTTGAGGAAGGGCACTGTGTATTCTGCAGCTCTATGCCGAGTCGAGGCTGATCTTGACGATGGACACAGTGTATTCTGCAGTTCTATGCCCGGCTGGGGCTGATCTTGATGATGGGCACTGTGTATTCTGCAGTTCTTTGCACGGCTGGGGCTGATCTAGATGATGGGCACTGTGCATTCTGCAGTTCCAGGCCCAGATGAGGCTGATCTTGATGATGGACACTGTGTATTCTGCAGTTCTATGCCGGGCTGAGGCTGATCTTGATGATGGTCACTGTGTTTTCTGCAGTTCTTTGCCAGGCTGGGGCTGATCTAGATGATGGTCACTGTGTATTCTGCAACTCTACGCCTGGTAGACGCTGATCATGACAATGGGCACTGTGTATTCTGCAGTTCTATACCCGGCTGAGGCTGATCGTGATAATGGGCACTGTGTATTCTGCAGCTCTATGCCCATTTGGGGCATATCTTGATGATGGGCACTGTGTATTCTGCAGTTCTATGCCCAGCAGAGGCTGATCTTGATGATGGACATTGTGTATTCTGCAGTTCTATGCCCGGATCAGGCTGATCTTGCTGATGAGCACTGTGTTTTCTGCAGTTCTTTGCCAGGCTGGGGCTGATCTTGACGATGGACACAGTGTATTCTGCAGTTCTATGCCCGGCTGGGGCTGATCTTGATGATGGGCACTGTGTATTCTGCAGTTCTTTGCACGGCTGGGGCTGATCTAGATGATGGGCACTGTGCATTCTGCAGTTCCAGGCCCAGATGAGGCTGATCTTGATGATGGACACTGTGTATTCTGCAGTTCTATGCCGGGCTGAGGCTGATCTTGATGATGGTCACTGTGTATTCTGCAACTCTACGCCTGGTAGACGCTGATCATGACAATGGGCACTGTGTATTCTGCAGTTCTATACCCGGCTGAGGCTGATCGTGATAATGGGCACTGTGTATTCTGCAGCTCTATGCCCATTTGGGGCATATCTTGATGATGGGCACTGTGTATTCTGCAGTTCTATGCCCAGCAGAGGCTGATCTTGATGATGGACATTGTGTATTCTGCAGTTCTATGCCCGGATCAGGCTGATCTTGCTGATGAGCACTGTGTTTTCTGCAGTTCTTTGCCAGGCTGGGGCTGATCTAGATGATGGGCACTGTGCATTCTGCAGTTTCACACCCAGTTGAGGCTGATCTTGATGATGGACACTGTGTATTCTGCAGTTCTATGTGCAGTTGGGGCATATCTTGAGGATGGGCACTGTGTATTCTGCAGTTCTATGTCCGACTGAAGCTGATCTTGCTGATGGGCACTGTGTTTTCTGCAGCTCTCTGCCAGGCTGGGGCTGATCTTCATGATGGGCACTGTGTATTCTGCAGTTCTATGCCCGGCTGAGGCTGATCTTGATGATGGGCACTGTGCATTCAGCAATTCTAAGCCCAGCCAAGACTGATCGTGATGATGGGCACTGTGTATTCTGCAATTCTATGCCCAGTCGAGACTGATCGTGATTATGGGCACTGTGTATTCTGCAGATCTATGCCTGGTTGGTGCTGATCTTGTGATGAACACTGTGTATTCTGCAGCTCTCTGCCGGGTCGAGGCTGATCTTGAAGATGGGCACTGTGTATTCTGCAGTTCTATGCGCAGTTGGGGCATATCTTAATGATGGGCACTGTGTATTCTGCAGTTCTATGCCCGACTGAAGCTGATCTTGCTGATGGGTACTGTGTTTTCTGCAGCTCTCTGCCAGGCTGGGGCTGATCTTGATGATGGGCACTGTGTATTCTGCAGTTCTATGCCCGGCTGAGGCTGATCTTGATGATGGGCACTGTGCATTCAGCAATTCTATGCCCAGCCGAGACTGATCGTGATTATGGGCACTGTGTTTTCTGCAGCTCTCTGCCAGGCTGAGGCTGATCTTGATGATGGACATTGTGTATTCTGCAGTTCTATGCCCAGCAGAGGCTGATCTTGATGATGGACATTGTGTATTCTGCAGTTCTATGCCCGGCTCAGGCTGCTTTGCTCATGAGCACTGTGTTTTCTGCAGTTCTTTGCCAGTCTGGGTCTGATCTAGATGATGGGCACTGTGCATTCTGCAGTTCCACGCCCAGTTGAGGCTGATCTTGATGATGGACACTTGTGTATTCTGCAGTTCTATGCGCAGTTGGGGAATATCTCGCTGATGGACACTGTGTATTCTGCAGTTCTATGCCCAGCTGAGGCTGATCTTGATGATGGACACTGTGTATTCTGCAGTTCTATGCCCGGCTGAGGCTGATCTTGCTGATGAGCACTGTGTTTTCTGCAGCTCTCTGCCAGGCTGGGGCTGATCTTGATGATGGGCACTGTGTATTCTGCAGTTCTATGCCCGGCTGAGGCTGATCTTGATGATGGGCACTGTGCATTCAGCAATTCTATGCCCAGTCGAGACTGATCGTGATGATGGGCACTGTGTATTCTGCAATTCTATGCCCAGTCGAGACTGATCGTGATGATGGGCACTGTGTATTCTGCAGCTCTATGCCTGGTTGGTGCTGATCTTGATGATGGGCACTGTGTATTCTGCAGTTCTTTGCCATGCTGGGGCTGATCTAGATGATGGGCCCTGTGCATTCTGCAGTTCCACGCCCAGTTGAGGCTGATCTTGATGAGAGGAATTGCGTATTCTGCAGTCCTGTGCCAAGCTGAGGCTGATCTTGAGGATGGGCACTGTGTATTCTACAGCTCTACATCTGGTAGATGCTGATCATGTTGATGGGCATTGTGTATTCTGCAGTTCTATGTCCGGCTGGGGCTGATTTTTATGATGGGCACATTGTGTTCTGCAGTTCTATGCCCGGTTAAGGCTGATCGTGATGATGGCACTGTGTATTCTGCAGTCCTATGCTGGACTGAGTCTGATTTTGAGGATGGGCACTGTGTGTTCTGTAGTTCTATGCCCGGTTGAGGCTGATCGTGATGATGGCAATGTGTATTCTGCAATCCTTTGCTCAACTGAGTCTGATCTTGATGATGGGCACTGTGTATTCTGCCGTTCTCAGCCCAGTTGAGGCTTATCTTGATGATAGGCACTGTGTATTCTTCAGTTCTATGCCCGGCTGAGGCTGATCTTGATGATGGGCACTGTGTATTCTGCAGCTCTATGCCTGGTTGGTGCTGATCTTGATGATGGGCACTGTGTATTCTGCAGTTCTTTGCCATGCTGGGGCTGATCTAGATGATGGGCCCTGTGCATTCTGCAGTTCCACGCCCAGTTGAGGCTGATCTTGATGAGAGGAATTGCGTATTCTGCAGTCCTGTGCCAAGCTGAGGCTGATCTTGAGGATGGGCACTGTGTATTCTACAGCTCTACGTCTGGTAGATGCTGATCATGTTGATGGGCATTGTGTATTCTGCAGTTCTATGTCCGGCTGGGGCTGATTTTTATGATGGGCACATTGTGTTCTGCAGTTCTATGCCCGGTTAAGGCTGATCGTGATGATGGCACTGTGTATTCTGCAGTCCTATGCTGGACTGAGTCTGATTTTGAGGATGGGCACTGTGTGTTCTGTAGTTCTATGCCCGGTTGAGGCTGATCGTGATGATGGCAATGTGTATTCTGCAATCCTTTGCTCAACTGAGTCTGATCTTGATGATGGGCACTGTGTATTCTGCCGTTCTCAGCCCGGTTGAGGCTTATCTTGATGATAGGCACTGTGTATTCTTCAGTTCTATGCCCGGCTGAGGCTGATCTTGATGATGGGCACTGTGTATTCTGCAGCTCTATGCCTGGCTGAGGCTGATCGTGATGATGGGCACTGTGTATTCTGCAGTTCTATGCCCGGTTGAGGCTGATCTTGATCATGGGCATTGTGTATTCTGCAGCTCTATGCCCGGCTGAGGCTGATCTTGATGATGGGCCATATGTATTCTGCAGCTCTATGCCTGGCTGAGGCTGATCGTGATGATGGGCACTGTGTATTCTGCAGTTCTATGCCCGGTTGAGGCTGATCTTGATCATGGGCATTGTGTATTCTGCAGCTCTATGCCTGGCTGAGGCTGATCTTGGTGATGGGCACTGTGTATTCTGCAGCTCTATGCCCGGCTGATGCTGATCTTGGTGATGGGCACTGTGTATTTTGCAATTCTATGCCTGGCTGAGGGTGATTTTGGTGATGGGCACTGTGTATTCTGCAGTTCTATGCCCAGCTGAGGCTGATCTTGGTGATGGGCACTGTGTATTCTGCAGCTCTATGCCTGGCTGAGGCTGATTGTGATGATGGGCACTGTGTATTCTTCAGTTATATGCCTGGTTGAGGCTGATCTTGATCATGTACACTGTGTATTCTGCAGCTCTATGCCTGGCTGAGGCTGATCGTGATGATGGGCACTCTGTATTCTGCAGTTCTATGCCCAGTTGAGGCTGATCTTCATCATGGGCACTGTGTATTCTGCAGTTCTATGCCCAGTTGAGGTTGATCTTGATGATGGGCACTGTGTATTCTTCAGCTCTACGCCTCATGGGCACTGTGTATTCTGCAGCTCTTTGCCCAGTTGAGGCTGATCTTGATGATGGACATTGTGTATTCTGCAGCTCTATGCCCGGTTGCGGCTGTTCTTGATGATGGGCACTGTGTATTCTGCAGCTCTATGCCCAGTTGAGGCTGATCTTGATGATGGGCACTATGTATTCTGCAGATCTATGCCCAGTTGAGGCTGATCTTGATGATGGGCACTGTGTATTCTGTAGCTCTATGCTCGACTGAGGCTGATCTTGGTGATGGGTACTGTGTAGTCTGTAGTTCTATGCCTGGCTGAGGCTGATCTTGGTTATGGGCACTGTGTATTCTGCAGTTCTACACTCAGTTGAGGCTGATCTTGGTGATGGGCACTGTGTATTCTGCAGTTCTATGCCTGGCTGAGGCTGATCTTGGTTATGGGCACTGTGTATTCTGCAGTTCTACACTCAGTTGAGGCTGATCTTGGTGATGGGCACTGTGTATTCTGCAGTTCTATGTCCAGGTGTGCCTGATCTTGCTGGCACTGTGTATTCTGCAGTTCTACGCCTGGCTGAGGCTTATCTTGGTGATGAGCACTGTTTATTCTGCAGGTCTACGCCCGCTCGAGGCTGATCTTGATGATGGGCACTGTGTATTCTGCAGTTCTATGCCCAGCCGAGACTGATCGTGATGATGGGCACTGTGTATTCTGCAATTCTATGCCCAGTCGAGACTGATCGTGATTATGGGTAGTGTGTATTCTGCAGCTCTATGCCTGGTTGGTGCTGATCTTGATGATGAACACTGTGTATTCTGCAGCTCTCTGCCGGGTCGAGGCTGATCTTGAAGATGGGCACTGTGTATTCTGCAGTTTCACACCCAGTTGAGGCTGATCTTGATGATGGACACTGTGTATTCTGCAGTTCTATGCGCAGTTGGGGAATATCTTGATGATGGACACTGTGTATTCTGCAGTTCTATGCCCAGCTGAGGCTGATCTTGATGATGGACACTGTGTATTTTGCAGTTCTATGCCCGGCTGAGGCTGATCTTGCTGAAGAGCACTGTGTTTTCTGCAGCTCTCTGCCAGGCTGGGGCTGATCTTGATGATGGGCACTGTGTATTCTGCAGTTCTATGCCCGGCTGAGGCTGATCTTGATGATGGACACTGTGCATTTAGCAATTCTATGCACAGTCGAGACTGATCGTGATGATGAGCACTGTGTATTCTGCAGCTCTATGCCTGGTTGGTGCTGATCTTGATGATGGGCACTGTGTATTCTGCAGCTGCCTGCCGGGTCTAGGCTGATCTTGACGATGGGCACTGTGTATTCTGCAGTTCTATGTCCGGCTGAGGCTGATTTTCTGCAGTTCTGTGCCCGGCTGAGGCTGATCCTGATGATGGCACAATGTATTCTGCAGTTCTATGCCCGGTTAAGCTGATCTTGATAATGGGCACTGTGTATTCTGCAGCTCTATGCCTGGCTGAGGCTGATCGTGATGATGGGCACTGTGTATTCTTCAGTTCTATGCCCGGCTGAGGCTGATCTTGATTATGGGCATTGTGTATTCTGCAGCTCTATGCCCATTTGAGGCTGATCTTGATGATGGGCCATATGTATTCTGCAGCTCTATGCCTGGCTGAGGCTGATCGTGATGATGGGCACTGTGTATTCTGCAGTTCTATGCCCGGTTGAGGCTGATCTTGGTGATGGGCATTGTGTATTCTGCAGCTCTACGCCCAGCTGAGGCTGATCTTGGAGATGGGCACTGTGTATTCTGCTGTTCTATGCTCGACTGAGGCTGATCTTGGTGATGGGTACTGTGTAGTCTGTAGTTCTATGCCCGGCTGATGCTGATCTTGGTGATGGGCACTGTGTATTCTGCAGCTCTACGCCCAGCTGAGGCTGATCTTGGAGATGGGCACTGTGTATTCTGCTGTTCTATGCTCGACTGAGGCTGATCTTGGTGATGGGTACTGTGTAGTCTGTAGTTCTATGCCCGGCTGATGCTGATCTTGGTGATGGGCACTGTGTATTCTGCAGTTCTATGCCTGGCTGAGGCTGATTTTGGTGATGGGCACTGTGTATTCTTCAGTTATATGCCTGGTTGAGGCTGATCTTGATCAAGGGCACTGTGTATTCTGCAGCTCTATGCCTGGCTGAGGCTGATCGTGATGATGGGCACTCTGTATTCTGCAGTTCTATGCCTGGCTGAGGCTGATCTTGGTGATGGGCACTGTGTATTCTGCTGCTCTATGCCCGGCCGAGGCTGATCTTGATGATGGGCACTGTGTATTCTGTAGTTCTCCGCCTGGCTGAGGCTGATCTTGGTTATGGGCACTGTGTATTCTGCAGTTCTACACTCAGTTGAGGCTGATCTTGGTGATGGGCACTGTGTATTCTGCAGTTCTATGTCCAGTTGTGCCTGATCTTGCTGGCACTGTGTATTCTGCAGTTCTACACCTGGCTGAGGCTTATCTTGGTGATGAGCACTGTTTATTCTGCAGGTCTACGCCCGCTCGAGGCTGATCTTGATGATGGGCACTGTGTATTCTGCAGTTATTGCCCAGTTGAGGTTGATCTTGATGATGGGCAGTGTGTATTGTGCTGTTCTATGCCGAGCTGAGGCTGATCTTGGTAATGGACACTGTGTATTCTGCAGCTCTATGCCGGTTGAGGCTGATCTTGATGATGGGAACTGTGTATTCTGCGGTTCTACGCCCGGCAGAGGCTGATCTTGGTGATGGGCACTGTGTTTTCTGCAGCTCTATGCCCAGTAGAGGCTGATCTTGATGATGGGCACTGTGTGTTCTGCAGCTCTACACCTCATGGGCACTGTGTCTTCTGCAGCTCTTTGCCCAGTTGAGGCTGATCTTGATAATGGACATTGTGTATTCTGCAGCTCTATTCCCGGCTGAGGCTGATCTTGGAGATGGGCACTGTGTATTCTGTTGTTCTATGCCCAGTTGAGGCTCATCTTGATGATGGGCACTATGTATTCTGCAGTTCTCTGCCTTGCTGAGGCTGATTTTGGTGATGGGCACTGTGTATTATGCAGTTATATTCCCATTTGAGGCTGATCTTGATGATGGGCACTGTGTATTCCGCAGCTCTACACCTCATGGGCACTGTGTCTTCTGCAGCTCTTTGCCCAGTTGAGGCTGATCTTGATAATGGACATTGTTTATTCTGCAGCTCTATTCCCGGCTGAGGCTGATCTTGGAGATTGGCACTGTGTATTCTGTTATTCTATGCCCTGTTGAGGCTCATCTTGATGATGGGCACTATGTATTCTGCAGTTCTATGCCTTGCTGAGGCTGATTTTGGTGATGGGCACTGTGTATTATGCAGTTATATTCCCATTTGAGGCTGATCTTGATGATGGGCACTGTGTATTCCGCAGCTCTACGCCCGGGTAAGGCTGATCTTGACGATGGGCACTGTGTATTTCCAGCTCAGGCTGCCATTTTCCATAGGTATTAATCTCTTCGAATTTGCTTCTGAAAAAAGAACATGTCCACAGACAAGAAAGTGCAAAATGTAAATGGCACTTTCAAGTAGAGTAGCACCTGGGCTTCTCTGGGACAAAGGGTGGCCTATAGCTCCTAAAGGCATGGCGGTCAGAGTATCAGCACTCACATTTAATTTGCAAGCTTGTGAATAGCCAATGTCATGAGCGAAGGGTGCCATGAGTGAGGGATGGGTGAGATAGGACCTCTATGGTCTAGTCAAGAGACCATACAACTGTTGCAGTCTCTGCTATAGACATGAAGAGAGCGCCCCTTGAAGACCTAACTAAAGGGGGCTTTCAAACGAGCTGAGCAGTCATATAGGGCCTCGTGAAGGGAATTAAAAACATGGCGTAACGTCGATTGGGGAACCTCCCCTTGCGACTGCTTCCACTTGCTTCTTCTTATGCATAACATGTTGTGTAGCAGTGCCTTCTAGAACCCGGGTTACGTGTGTGTATTAATAGAAACAATAAATAAATAAATAAATAAATAAATAAATAAATACATACATACATACATCGATAGATCCTTGGAGCTGCAGCTGGTAAAAATGCATGGCCCTGTAATTGAGGAGAGTCTTTCAGAAGAATCTGCTGTGTAATTTGATCCGAATAGGAACTAGTCATATCATTAAATTGAGGGGCTCGTGACAGATGTAACGTCATTTCAACGCAAGGGTTTAAAGTACAAATATGACGTGGTCAAAGAGATGTCTTCGTGCACATGTGGGACGCCACGCGCTACCGCCACTTCTGCTTTACCTACGTTGAGATTTAACCAGTGAGGGCCCATCCATCCCTTACTCTTTCTGCCGACCACTCAAAGCGCCTGTCTCAGGCGAAGAGGCGCTGTGATGTGTATGCTGTCCTGACCGCAACACTGATCAGATGCAGGGCGACATGTTTTCGTGAGTGTAGAGAATGAACATGTGTTGCCACCTTACTGGGCACACATTTGCTCTGGTGCCCACACACACACATATCCAGGCAGGCATCAGATCAAGTTCACAAATTATGACTCATTTGGAAGTTACAATAGGTCATAACTTTTCAGTGTTCAAAAAATAACATTAGCAATGCCTGGGCTATAATTTAAAACAAAAAAATAACTCTTCTTTTGAGAGCTGCTGTGCCACGTGTCTTTCTTACTTAATTCGGTCCATATTCCACTGTTACCTGGCACGACCTTTTCCTTTTTTATTTAATTATCGGAAAGGCAAATCTTTTTTGTGTCATTGTTCCACTCTAACTTTCACTCATCTAAGAAAATATTGCATGACAAGAGAAGATGTCTGTGCGTTGTTTTTGTTTTTTGTTGTTTTTTTTTCTAATGGAAAATCTATCCTGTGCAAGCAGAGGTGGACTGGGAACCAAAAGAGTCCCTGGAAATAATGTTCAAAGTGGCCCCATATTGATATGATATGATAGTTTATTTATATAGCGCCTACACACAATGTGTTTCATTACACATGTTGAGCAAGCCCAACCTCTTTTCATTGAGGAAAATTGGAAACACCTCCACAAAAGAGGCCCAGGATGCAGAGGCCTACCGGAAAGGAAATCTCCAGAGTTCCCTATAGGCCCGTCCACCCCTGTGTGCAAGGCCTCGCCCATCGATCTGCCTCACCATTGAGGGCAACCATATGCACACAACTGAGTGTTGCCAGAAAAGCTACACCTTGCCTTCATCATACTTGAGGTGTGCTGGCCCTAGACACAGTGCCAGAGGCCTTCTGTGTGTAGTTCTCAGGGTGATGCTGCGCGCCTCAAACACTTTGCCACAAAACCTACCCCCAACCAACCCTGCCCTCTCACTCTCAGGAACACGAGACTAGGCACCAGATTCCGCATTCGTCCTTCCCGCACCAATAATACCAAGCAAGCCCCACGCACTCCACCCAGCCCACCTTCGCCCACCGCCACTTGCAAAACTAAGACCACAGGGGCTAAATTGCCTGTGTTCAAGGGTGCCCTCATCAATGCTAGATCTCTCACAGCACACACTCTTGACATAGCCGACCTTATCACCACTGCCGACCTTGACTTCATTGCCATATCTGAAACCTGGCTACATGCCGCCTCTGGCCCTTCTCTATCCTTGGCCTTACCGCCTGACTATGGCATCACTCGCTGTGACCGCTCCTCTACCCATACTAGAGGTGGCGGCGTGGCATTCATCCACAAAAACTCCCTCGACCTAAGAGTGGTTTCCGAATCCAAACTTGAATCAGCTGAACTGCTGACAATCAAATTACTACTGACACCTAACCAAACGGCCACCCTTCACCTTATCTACAGGCCTCCAGGGCCGGCACCCACCTTTGTCAGTGAAATTTCCACTCTTCTTCTTGACAAAACAAAAAACAACTCCCAAACAATCATCTTAGGTGACTTCAACCTTGGTCGAGGTGACCCTAAGGATCCTGTAGCAACTGATCTGGAATATGCTCTTACCGACCTTGGCCTCACCTTGTACATACAAGAACCGACCCACATCAAAGGCAGGACCATCGATTGGTTAGCCGGTTCCAATTGCAACATCCAGGTCCTCAATAACTCCCCTTGCTTATGGTCTGACCATCACATCATAACATTTAACATTGAAGCTACCCCGCGAGCCCTAACACCCATAGCCCCAGCCCTCCCCACCCGTAATAAAAAAAACATAACAAGAGAACAACTCCTCCCACTGCTACTCCCCTCTCTTAATGCGGCGACCAACGCCTGTTCTGATCCCACCTCCCTAGCAGACATCTACAACCAAACGATGCTCACGGCCATTGACACCATAGCACCAATTAAAACCAGGAAGGCTAAACCACGAGCACATCTCAACTCATGGTTCACTCCACAGCTAAGAATCCTCCGCAAAGCCAAACGCTGCGCGGAAAACCGTTGGAAAAGCCACCCTTCTGATGAGCATAAAGACGGCTTCCTTCTCGCCTCCCTCACTTATAAAGACGCCATCATCACTGCTAAAAAAGAATCGTTTAATAATCGTATCATGCAAGCCGACTCTAATTCCAAGGAACTCTTTAGAGTCCTAAAAGAGCTCGAAACCCCAGTCTCCCCGCCAGACACTTGCACGAAAGACAGCAAATGGTGTGCTAACATTCAAGCAGCCCTTCTAAACAAAATCTCTACGCTCCAATCTAAAATAAATAAAAAACAGGACTGCCTGAGGCGGGACAACCGCTCATTCTCCCCCACTAGGCCCACCTTCTCCAACTCTGCCAACATCAAACCTTTCACCTTCGCACCGCTTACTGTCACCGAAGTAGAAAACATCATCCTCAGGATGAAACCTTCCAACTGCCAAGGTGACCCGTGCCCAGCTCCCATCATTAAGGACTCCGCCCATGACCTAGCCCCATTCATTACAACATTCATTAACTCATCCTTTGAAACAGGTATTGTCCCGGACAACCTTAAAGATGCCTGGGTGATCCCGCTACTAAAAAAAACGTCCCTTGACACAAGCATACCCACGAACTTCCGACCCATCACTACAGTACCATTTCTGCTGAAGATACTGGACCGGGCAGCTTATCTGCAGATCCAAAACTACCTTGAATCTAACAATCTGCTAGGTCTACGACAATCCGGATTTCGGCCCAGACATGGGACCGAAACGGCTTTACTAGACCTAAAAACCCAGATCGAAGTCCTGAAGGACAAGGGCAAATTAGCAATGCTATTACTCCCCGACCTCTCCGCCGCATTTGATTTGGTTAACCACCAGATCCTTTGCAGGCACCTCCACTCTGCTGCCAACTTCTCTCCCTCCACAGCGGCCTGGATCAAATCCTTCCTGAGTAACAGATCTATGAGGGTCTTTGCACCTTCCGCTGCCGCAGCTCCCTCCCCTATTCATTGCGGTGTTCCTCAGGGTTCTTGCGTGTCACCTACTCTTTACAATATCTTCACGAAACCACTCTTTGATGTGCTTGATTATCTGGGTGTCTCCTACACCAACTATGCGGACGACACCCAGATACTCATTCCCATTTCTGGTGATTATCTTGCTGACACCAAGGCCCTCAATGACGTCTACTTGGTCATCCAAGCCTGGATGGCCCAGCACCAGCTATGTCTGAACGACGATAAGACGGAGCTACTTATCCTGGGTACTTCACAACGCCTTAGCAAACTTGAGCCATCCTATCAGTCATTCACCATAGACGGCAACTCCATACAAGTCTCGAAAGACACTAAAACACTAGGCTTTTACCTAGATTCCACCTTATCCTTGTCAAGACAAACTAATGCAGTCAGGTCCACCTCCGCCTACACGTGCAAACTCATTTCAGCCTGTAGACCTTTCCTCACTGTTAAGACGGATTTCTGACCCGGGGCCTTCCTTATTTGGGCATGTACTTTCCCGCGAAACGTGGTTGCTTTCGCGGGCTTCTACATGTCGTTTGTGTGCCTCCAGGGTGTGGGCTGGGATGTCTGGTCCCAATACACATCCTGGGTGCCAGAGAGTCTGGGGTGGTGTGAATGCCTGGGACCACCGTGGTCCGTGATTGGTCCACGTATGGTATGTGTGTTGATGAGCGGATCTCCCATTGGCTCCCCTCCGTTTTGGCGCGAAGGGAACCGTGGATAAGAGGGAGTTGGAAACACCACTGCCATGTCGATCTCCTGAGTTCTCACGAACGAAGGAATACAGGAGCCAAGTATCCTGCAACTACGAGGCTGGACCGAGGAATCGCTGGTGACCCGCTGAAGGAATCTTCCTTTGCACTGCTGTCGTCCTGTGAAACCCTTTCCTCCTTGGATCGAACCAGAAGGCCTGTACTGGTGCTTCGACCTTTGGAATAGCAGGAACAGCTATTCCCGGCGACTTCATCATCTCCTGCCAAGTAAGCCTTCGGAAGTGTCTCTGGGCCATCCAGCTGACTGACCAGCTTACAAGGGAGTCCTGCTCTGCAACTGCCGCCAGGTTGTGTTGTATTTCGAGTCCTTGTCACTCTCCCACGCTTCGTACGCTTGGCGTCCCCAGGTCTGAAGGGAGGAGTGTACATTTGGCTTGAATACACACAGCCGCTCCGTTGTCCTGCTGCGGCAACAAAACTGTGCTGGTTTCGTCGATTGGGACGTCTTTTTGCTCTACACGACTACGAGGCGTTCCCTGCTCTTCTGAACCTGCCAGCTGCTGAAACTAACGTGGAGAAGCCTGGGTCTGCTTGCTTCGGGGACCGGTGAGTAGTTTAGCTAGGATCTGGTCGCCCTCCTGCAGTATCCCATTGCTTTTCCCTGCTGTGTAAAAACAGCACCCTTTTGCCGTACTCGCGCTCTGCTTCTGCTCGCTGTGGAGGCTGCGCTTGAGTTGCGGAACCTGTTCTCCTTCTGCTGTGCACTAACCCGAACTGCCTGACTTCCTCCGAAGAGCTTCCCCTTTTGCCCGTTGGCACCGGCGTGGCAGGTACTTTGAGCACAAGGCTCCACTCTTCGCAGGGCTCGGACTTCCATCTAGTTAGGTGCCTCTAAAGGCGAACTGAGTCTAAAGCGTTATCGCACTGCCTGTTTTCCTTTCCTTTCAGGTGGACTACATATTTCGTGCTTTAAACGCTTGCGACTGTGTATTTGTATGTATATTGTGTTGATATGGTATGTGTTGGTTTAATATTGTGATATTGTGATTTTCTCGCTACGGTCATTATTTTAAAGGCCTTAAAATAAATGTGTATCTATTTTTGATATAACAACTGTTTGGAGTAGTTTGTAAGCGCTCTTGCTTTGTGTGCTCATTGCGGGCTTTCAGTCACCCTCACCCCTCTTGAGACCTAGTCTTGACCGCCGCGATCGCTACCTTGATTGGTCTGGCTTGTCCAGAGGTTACCCTGTTCCAAGTAATTAGGTTGGCCTTCTGAACTTCTGCGCCACCAGGACAGAGTTCAGAAATCCGTCTTAACAAATTGGTGTACAGCGGTGGGATACGACTGAAGGTATCCAGTGTTGCGCTCGAACTAAGGCATTTCAGGTTATTCCAAACAGTACACGTAGTGAATTGTTGTAATATAACTTTAAAAAGGCCATAGTCCTATCAAACAGTATGGAAGCAAATACCTTGTTAACTTTAAATGCTTCCAAATCAGAAACGCTGAAAAAGATGTGTGCGGAGAGAGGTGTTTCCTCTCAAGGCACAAAATTGGAAATGATCCAAAGAATCGTGGCGTGGCAAGAAGCCCAGCTTGACGCTATTACTTCTGAGGACAGTGCGGAAGGTGGTGGGGCTGCTCTCACTGGCAGAACCGACGGTTCTGCCGCTGCACTGATCCATCGCGACCACGAGGACAGGGAGGATGTAATGTCTAATGTTTCCTCTGCCAGTGTTGATGGGGAGGCTATGCTTGAATTCAAGAAGCAAGAGCTGCGGTTTAGGCAGCAGGAGCTTGAATTCAGCATAGCCAAACTAAAAATCGAACAGGCAGAAAAACAGAAAGACAGGGATCACCAGTTGGAACTGGCCAAGCTTCAGGTTGCAAATGGGTCCAAGGGTCCTGGACATGGGTCTGGGGCTTCCTCTCATCCACGGTTTCCAAAAGATCTGCTCAGTGTGTATGAAGAGAGGAATGACATTATGGACTGGCTGAATGCGTTTGAGTATGCATGCGAGGTCCAGGAAGTTGACAATGCTGATAAGATTGCGTGGTTGCTCAGTAGACTGCCCCATTCTGGCTGTAGTGCCATTATGGAAATGTCAAAGGCTGAGCGAGCTGATTTCGCAATGTTAAAGCAAACTCTCATTTTAAAGTTTGGGAAGACTCCGGCCCAATATTTAAAGCGTTTTCGAGAGTATAAGAAAAAGGAAGGTGGTACTTGGGTATCTTATGTCGCTGAATCTTTGAAAAACTTAACTGGCTGGGTCGAAGGCTATAAGGTTTCTACCTTCGACGGCATGATAAATCTTGTCATGCTGGAACACATTTTTGCTTCTTCTTCCCCGGAGCTTAAGCAGCATTTGGCCGATTCGAAGGAGATAGATCCTAAGAAGCTGGCCATTGCAGCAGACTTATGGGTGTCACATCGAGTGTCCCATAAGGACAAAACTCATCCTGGTAAGCAGGAGGAGGGGAAAAAGTCCAAAGATATGGAGGGTGGGGAATCTGCTAAATCTTCTTCCCAAAAGGGCCACAAAAAGAAAAACAAGGGTAAGACACAAGAGAACTCACAGGGTAGTGGAGGTGCGCCTCCGAAACAGAACTCTGGTTACAATAAGCCTCCCTACGTAAACAGACCCCCTGGGGCTTGTTTTTCTTGTGGAGCAACTGACCATGTGAAGGGGGATCCCCGTTGTAAGGTTAGACCTTTGGGGGTCCACTCCGCTAATCTGGCCTTCTCCTCCTACGAGGAAGAAGAGATTACAGGAGCATCCTTCTCCTCGGACTCATTTCCCAGCGGAATAGAGGCCGAGGTAGTTTTAGTGTCCCTGGGTTCCTGGGAGCCTAAAGTCGCCGAGGCGTATGCTAGGATTCCGGATAATACCAAGCACTACTTTAAAGACAGTGGGCTGATCAATGGAGTGGATACTCCAGCTCTTAGGGATAGTGGGTGCAGTCGAACTGAAGTGGATTCTACCTTGGTAGACTCAGAGGAAGTTGCCAGAGCTACTCTGATGCCCACTAAGTTGGCTGGCGGCCCCCTCCGTATGTTTCCCGTGATCCCTGTTAATCTAACTTTAAATGGTACAGCAGTCAGGATTCCAGTGAGCATTCAGAGAAACGTCCCGGGAAAGGTCTTATTAGGTAATGATCTCAGAGCTTTAGGGCTCGTAGGAGACACTGCCGAACGACCCTACACACGGTCTCAAGCACGGGCAGCATTGGCCAAGTCCAATACGCCGCCCCAGCCGAAGGGGCAACCCAAGGCGAAAGGAGTCTACAAGTCAAGACGAGGGAAAGAGAATATTCCCCCGAGCTCGCCTACCACTGCGGTGGAGGAAGTTGGTCAATCGCCCGGGCCTGACGAGGAGGTGGCGATGCCTGAAGTATTCGACCCCAACGATCATCCTGAACTAAAAGACTTGTTAGTTGAAGGAGGTCCTGATAGGGACGAATTCAGTAAAGGCCAACGTGAGTGCCCATCTCTGGAAGGCCTAAGGAGACAGGCCTGCTCCCAGCTTGAGGGTGAACCTCCTGGGAAGCATAGGATTTACTGGGAAGGTGGACTCCTGTATAGTGAGCCCACAGAGTCTACAGAAGGAGACCATAGGAGGTTGGTGGTTCCCCTTGCTGTTAGGCCCTTCCTCCTGCAGTTGGCGCATGAAGTTCCCCTTGCTGGTCACCTTGGTATGAAGAGGACCAAGCAAAGGTTATCCATGCACTTCTACTGGCCCAAGATGGGGGTGCAAGTAGAAAGTCACTGCAGGAGTTGCGCCTCCTGCCAGTTGTCTGGTAAGGTTGGTGCGACAATCCAAGCTCCGTTGGTACCGCTCCCAGTTGTGGGGGTACCATTTGAAAGGGTAGGGATCGACATCGTTGGTCCCCTTGACCCGCAAACATCCTCGGGCAATAGGTTTATCCTGGTGATGGTCGACCATGCAACCAGGTATCCTGAGGCCATCCCATTGAAGACTGTAACTGCCAAGTCAGTTGCAAAAGCTTTACTCGGCATATTTACTAGGGTTGGCTTCCCTAAAGAAGTTGTGTCAGATCGTGGCAGCAACTTTATGTCGAAGTATATGCAGGCTATGTGGAAAGAATGTGGGGTCACCTACAAGTTCTCTTCTGCATATCACCCCCAGACCAATGGTCTGGTGGAACGTTTCAACAGAACGTTAAAGAGCATGATTGGGGCTCTGGAGGAGCCCCAGAGAAGAAAATGGGATCTTCTTTTACCATGCTTGCTGTTTGCCTACCGAGAGGTACCACAGGAGGGTGTTGGTTTCAGCCCCTTCGAACTTCTGTTCGGTCATCCCGTACGGGGACCCTTAGCCATCGTCAAAGAGGGATGGGAGATGCCGACTCCCCCTGTTACTACCAATGTAGTTGACTATGTGCTAGGGCTCAGAAAACGGATGGTACTTCTGATGGGCTTGGCTAGTGATAAATTGAAGGCAGGGCAAGCGCTGGTGAAACATTGGTACGACCAGAAAGCTTCCCTCATCAACTTTACACCTGGTCAGCAAGTCCTGATCATGAATCCAATAAGGCCTCGCGCTTTACAGGACAAATGGTCAGGCCCTTACACAGTGGTGGAGCCCCTGGGTGAGGTGAACTATTTAGTGGACCTTGGAAGGCCTGGACAGGCTCCAAAAGTGTTTCACGTGAATAGGCTGAAGGCTTTCGTCCCAAGAGTCGAAATCGCAGCACTGCTACTGGCTTCAGATGTTGAGGAAGAGGAGTCAGAACCTCTCCCCGACCTGTTCCAAAGCGGTCCTTCAGATAGCTCCGTTGAGGGTGTCCGAGTGGCCCCTCACCTGACTTCTGATCAGCAGGCTGAGGTGAAAAGTTTGCTTAGGCAGTTTTCCCCCCTGTTTTCACAGTCCCCTGGTTTGACACCTTGGTGCAAACATAACATTGACACAGGAGACAGTGTACCTACCAAAAGTAGGGGATACAGGATGTCGGATAAAGTACGGTCTTATATTAAGACCGAGGTCAACAAGATGTTAGACCTTGGGGTGATTGAACCCTCTAGTAGTCCTTGGTCCAGTCCTGTGGTTCTGGTTCCAAAGGCAGGCACTTCTGAATTGAGGTTCTGCGTGGATTACAGGGCTCTGAATGCTGTCACCAAGACAGATGCACACCCCTTGCCTCGAACAGATGAGCTGGTGGATACTTTGGGTGCCTCCAAGTACCTCAGCACGTTTGACCTCACTGCTGGCTATTGGCAAATAGCTTTAGCAGAACATGCCAAGGAGAAGACAGCATTTTCTACTCCAGACGGCCTTTACCAATTCCGGGTAATGCCGTTCGGGTTGAAGAATGCACCTGCCACTTTCCAGAGGCTTGTGAATCATGTGTTGAATGGGTTGGACGAATTCTGCCTTGCATATCTGGACGATATAGCAGTTTTCAGTGCCACCTGGGAAGACCATGTGAAACACCTCGGGATTGTGCTCCAGGCTCTTCAGAAAGCCCACTTGACCATAAAGGCTAGTAAATGCCAGATTGGACAAGGCTCAGTGGTTTACCTTGGACATGAAGTAGGTGGAGGGAGGATACAGCCTCTACCCAGTAAAGTACAAGCAGTACAAGACTGGCCTACCCCCACTACGCAAACCCAAGTGAGAGCCTTCTTAGGACTAACGGGGTATTATCGCAATTTTGTGGCAGATTATGGCACCATAGCTGCTCCTCTGACTGCCCTCACAACTCCGAAGAAACCCAAGAAGGTAACTTGGACCGACGAGTGTGAGAAGGCCTTCAATGGCTTAAAAGACTCCTTGTGCCAGGCCCCTGTGCTCAGGGCCCCTGATTATCAAAGACCTTTTATCGTGCAGACGGATGCCTCTGACACTGGGATAGGAGCTGTACTATCACAAGTAGATGAGAAGGGTAAGGAACACCCTATCGGTTTTATTAGTCGCCAGCTTAAGGACAGAGAGCTCAGATGGTCCACGGTAGAGAAAGAATGTTTCTCTGTTGTGTGGGCCCTAAGGAAGCTGAGGCCCTACCTCTATGGGACCCACTTCACTGTGCAGACTGACCATAAGCCGTTAAAGTGGCTAATGAACATGAAGGGGGAGAATCCAAAGTTGCTTAGGTGGTCCATAAGTCTTCAAGGCTTCGACTTCACTATTGAGCATAGACCAGGTGTCCAACATAGCAATGCTGATGGGTTGTCCAGAATGTTTAACCGACCTGAACAAGAGACTCATCCAGGGGTGGATTAGTTCCCCCTGTCCATAGTCTGGGAGGGGCGAGTGTTAGGAAAGATTTCGTTATTGTAGGGAATTTTCCTTCCATGTGGCAACCCCTAAACTTTTTGCTATTGTTTTTAACCTTGTTGTTGACTTTGCCAGAGAAGTACAGCCTTCTGCCGCACTTCTCTGGGCTTTCGCTCCTTTCTTACGGGGAAACTGACATGCCCTTAAGACAGTCAGTACCGGGGAACGTGGTTTCCCGTAGTTTCTTCTATCGTGTCGCAGCTTTAGTGCAACACGACACAAGAGGGCACTGTAAGCTAAGTTACAGCTCTCTTGGGTCTCTAGCCTTCTACAGACCCTAGATACTCTTTTAGGATGGTATTTGATCGGTGCAAGTCATTCAGGGACTCGAATGGTGGCAGCGATCGTTTTGTTTATTTTGAGCTCCTTTTGGCGTTCTGAGCACGTTTTTGCACTGAACCCAAAATGGTGGCCTGGCTCCCAAAATGGCCAGGCCGCGAGGCTCCTTTGTCTTGTCCACTGACCGTCTTGCTCCCTTCACCTTCCCCAGGTCAGACGACCCGGGGCCTTCCTTATTTGGGCATGTACTTTCCCGCGAAACGTGGTTGCTTTCGCGGGCTTCTACATGTCGTTTGTGTGCCTCCAGGGTGTGGGCTGGGATGTCTGGTCCCAATACACATCCTGGGTGCCAGAGAGTCTGGGGTGGTGTGAATGCCTGGGACCACCGTGGTCCGTGATTGGTCCACGTATGGTATGTGTGTTGATGAGCGGATCTCCCATTGGCTCCCCTCCGTTTTGGCGCGAAGGGAACCGTGGATAAGAGGGAGCTGGAAACACCACTGCCATGTCGATCTCCTGAGTTCTCACGAACGAAGGAATACAGGAGCCAAGTATCCTGCAACTACGAGGCTGGACCGAGGAATCGCTGGTGACCCGCTGAAGGAATCTTCCTTTGCACTGCTGTCGTCCTGTGAAACCCTTTCCTCCTTGGATCGAACCAGAAGGCCTGTACTGGTGCTTCGACCTTTGGAATAGCAGGAACAGCTATTCCCGGCGACTTCATCATCTCCTGCCAAGTAAGCCTTCGGAAGTGTCTCTGGGCCATCCAGCTGACTGACCAGCTTACAAGGGAGTCCTGCTCTGCAACTGCCGCCAGGTTGTGTTGTATTTCGAGTCCTTGTCACTCTCCCACGCTTCGTACGCTTGGCGTCCCCAGGTCTGAAGGGAGGAGTGTACATTTGGCTTGAATACACACAGCCGCTCCGTTGTCCTGCTGCGGCAACAAAACTGTGCTGGTTTCGTCGATTGGGACGTCTTTTTGCTCTACACGACTACGAGGCGTTCCCTGCTCTTCTGAACCTGCCAGCTGCTGAAACTAACGTGGAGAAGCCTGGGTCTGCTTGCTTCGGGGACCGGTGAGTAGTTTAGCTAGGATCTGGTCGCCCTCCTGCAGTATCTCATTGCTTTTCCCTGCTGTGTAAAAACAGCACCCTTTTGCCGTACTCGCGCTCTGCTTCTGCTCGCTGTGGAGGCTGCGCTTGAGTTGCGGAACCTGTTCTCCTTCTGCTGTGCACTAACCCGAACTGCCTGACTTCCTCCGAAGAGCTTCCCCTTTTGCCCGTTGGCACCGGCGTGGCAGGTACTTTGAGCACAAGGCTCCACTCTTCGCAGGGCTCGGACTTCCATCTAGTTAGGTGCCTCTAAAGGCGAACTGAGTCTAAAGCGTTATCGCACTGCCTGTTTTCCTTTCCTTTCAGGTGGACTACATATTTCGTGCTTTAAACGCTTGCGACTGTGTATTTGTATGTATATTGTGCTGATATGGTATGTGTTGGTTTAATATTGTGATATTGTGATTTTCTCGCTACGGTCATTATTTTAAAGGCCTTAAAATAAATGTGTATCTATTTTTGATATAACAACTGTTTGGAGTAGTTTGTAAGCGCTCTTGCTTTGTGTGCTCATTGCGGGCTTTCAGTCACCCTCACCCCTCTTGAGACCTAGTCTTGACCGCCGCGATCGCTACCTTGATTGGTCTGGCTTGTCCAGAGGTTACCCTGTTCCAAGTAATTAGGTTGGCCTTCTGAACTTCTGCGCCACCAGGACAGAGTTCAGAAATCCGTCTTAACACTCACCACCACTAGCGTCACACTAGCGAGAACACTTATCATGGCAAAAATAGATTGCTGCAGTGCTCTATATTTAGGCACTAGCCAAGAAACTCTATCCAAACTCCAAACCACCCAGAACAATGCAATTCGAGCGGCCCTGAACATCCCTCGTAACCACCACATCGCAGAAGCCAGAACTAGCCTTAAGTGGTTACCCGTGAAGCAGAGAATTTCCCTAAAAACGCTGGCCCTCACGCACAAATGCCTAGCCAACAAGGCTCCGATCTATCTCTGCAGTCGGCTTTCGCGCCACTCCACTGCCCGTCCACTAAGAACTGCCCAGACTAACTGCCTTACTATCCCCAGGTTTAAGCTCCAAAAAGCCGGAGGCACCAGCTTCCCTGTCCTAGCATCCAAACTTTGGAATACCCTCCCCGCTGCCATCAGAGCTGAAGACTCCTTCAACACCTTCAAGAATAAAACCAAATCCTGGCTCTTTGACCAGCAATAGTTGTTTCAGACATTTGTCCTACTTACCCAGCCCGCCTGTTCCCTTACATGATTTCCGGGCTGCTACCCTCCCAACTACCTCAGGGATACCTCCTCTGCTGAGCCTAGGGTTACTGTACCCTGTGTAATATTTGTAATTATTAAGTTTGTTTTTTGCTGTTTTGACACACTTCTATTGTAATTTATATCCCTGTATGTTCTGTTCTTGCAACCTTGTACAAATTGCGCCCTGATGCCCTCGGGCCTGTTGGTTTGCGCATTATAAATAAACAAATACAAATACAAATACATCCCCAAGAACTGTCCACATAGAAAGAGCCCCACTCCCACCGTGAACAGCAGTCGCTTATAGATGAGGATTTGCTTGCGCACTTGAGTGGATCCACTACATCCAAACGGTTCTATTCCTGTCCCCTAATCGCCCTAATCATAGTGTTGGTTTTCAGAGTAAATACCCATGTTCACGCTGTTTGTTTGCAATGGGGGGGAGGGGGGGCAGAGTGGTTCTTGCTTAGCCTGGATATTCACCACCACTTTCTGGTGATATGTTGAGGGTGATTAATAGGTCAGAGTTAAATGTTGTGCTCTAAATGGATCTATTAAGAGTCTTGTTTGGAGCAAATTTAATCATCATCGGTAAGGCAATTCAATAAAATTCGAGAGTAGCGTTAGACTTTTTGCCCTGATGAATACTGTGAACCACCTGATGGTAGAAACCAGTAGACAAGAAAAAGGATTGTATTACAGGTACTGAGGATGCAATTTAATAATACATTTCGGATCTATGTGATCACTGCGCCACCAAAAATGTTGAATCGGAAAATTCTGAATTAGAAAACGGCAGCACGCAGTGATCGCATAGTGCGAGGTTAGCGCGGTGGAGCTGCTCTTTTTCTACTTTTCGCATCGTCGAAAGCCTCAAAGGTGCCGTCAGCAAGACATCTGCCTGCCCCCTCCTCCCTACCTGCCTTGCCACAGTTTTTCTTTGTCTGCCTGCTTCTTTTCTCTGGCCCGTTACGTCTCCGCTCACCTCCTCCACCTGACTCCGCTCGCTTTTTCTCTGCCCTACCGCGTGTATACTCCCGCAAGAGTTCATATTTTTTTGTGTTATTGTTCTCTCTGTCTTCGTTTCTTTATTGCAACCCTCTCACCCTCTCACCTCGCATTGTGTTGCTGGTGAATACGGAAGCGGGGGACATCCACGCAAACCCCGGACCTGCCACGTGCAGTATTGTAGCAGCAACATTTTCGTCACTGCTATTTCACAGTAAACAAGCTTGCGCAGTATTAGATTCCGTATTTTCGGACGATACCAATAGGGGTCGTATTTGTATTTATTTAGCACCCTTCATTTTGGTTTAGTTTGAAGTCAGGACAGTTCACGGGGGCCAAAAAATGACCCAGGAGGCTTAGAACTCGATGAGCACATTGAAACCTTCAGAAGCTGTTGGATATTTGGCACACCACTGCACTGCTTTTAGGGATAACTCGCATCTGTACTGAAGGAATGACACAGCTCAACACCATACCGAGCTGTGCCTCACTGATGCACTTATGAGAGGCCGGAACATATCAGAGGTGTGTTGCGTTCGCGTCCAGAGGGCATGGAGCACAGCGATTTGAATATGATTGCTCCCGTTAAGGGTGGGGTCAAGACTTCTTCTCATGTGATGTCCTTTTCTCTAATACCACAGACAAGCAAAAAACAGAGGAATGGAATACAACCCACAGTGGTTGAGAATAATGTGCTTGTTGGTTGATTATTTGCGGAGCTCCTTCCTGAGTAGGGTGAGTACACCTAGATGTGGGTCCCAATAAGTGGCGTGGGTGGGCTAAGGTACTCGGTGCCCTGTGACTCAAGATGCATCTGGTTGAAAAGTCCCAGGAAGGTTGAACTAGGTCTAAGACTGCACAAGTTCCTTTGCAGATGGCACTTTGATTGGCAGTCTAGGCGGTCCTGCTCGTTTTGTGGGTGGAGACAGGAAAGATTAGCATACAATGTGTTCTCTTCAGTAATGGTGCAGATGAGATCAACATAATACAATGGTCGGTCAACCAGAGGAACTTATGTTTTGTCTTTCTCCCATGAACATGTTGCAGAAATTTAGATAAACGAGGGGTACGTTCAAAAGGTCACAGAATGCAATAAGACGTTTCCCCACAATAGGGAGGACACCTAGGGTATCCTTATTGCAAATGGTGGACATCGCAAAAATAGTTTAACTAGTTTATTGTCGAGGAAGGCCTTGAATTTCAAAATGCTTCCAAGAGAACAGAAGAACAAACAATCAGACCCGAAAAGCCATGGTTTTCTCCGTATTGGTTCAACCAATTTGAGTACCCCATTAAAACGCTGCTAGAAAAAACAATTAAATTAGGCGAGTCTTAAACCCTTTGAAATCCTACTGGTGCCTACAAGAGCCACGTATGCAGTCTGGGAGTCCACATAGTCCAACAAGCACCTGATTGGAGTGATTCTTTTCAGAATGGCCCAGTGGCAACATTGATCTGTTTTTAATCCAGTGGATCAAGCATTATTAATATCCTGCCTACACCAGATTTGAGTGAAGGACACCAATTTAAACTGGATCAAGTCATTCTGGGAAGATGGTCAGCATAGTATCCCCATGCCACCTTTTATTTCTTCCAGGCAGTAAAAATAATATGTGGAGTCCCACATGGGTCAGCACTTTCCCCATTGCTATAGGATCACCCCCCGTCCCGCCGCCTTTATGCTCCTCACAGTGAAAATAAAGTGTGGGGTGAGGCCTGGCTCAGTTTTGTTCTCTGCTGCTTTTCCATAAATTTCTTCAGCACTTCGGAATCAGTCTATATTTGTGCAGGTAATACCGGACTACTCTGCAAATTTGCTCCAGTAGTAATTCTCCGATTCGCCATGTATGGCAACAAGGGGCCACTTCATGCACAATAACAGCTTAAAGTGCAATCCATCTGCAAGCGAGATCCAAATAGTAGCAGGCCCACCATCATTGATGGCTCATTGTTAATGGCCAGCATCATTGACTTAGTCATATTTCTCCCTTACTCCAATACCTTCCCATTCTCTTCTCCCTTTCCCTCCTGTCCGCCTCATCCCCTCATCCTTTTCTCACAACCTTGATGTGTTCTTTGAAGGTGACATGAACGTTTTCGACTTCATCATGGCCACCGCAGCCAGACTCAACCTCCTGAACAGTAAAACAAATCCACCTACATATCATTCAGACTGGATTACTGCGCAAGCATACTTCTTGGTCTAGCTACTATTTAGATCCCTTAAAAAAGTTCTTAATTTTGCACCCCTTTCAGGCTTTCCAGATACCCCTCGACTGCTTGCTACTCTACTCCACGCGGGGTGGCTCTCCATGCAAAATTACTCTTTGTTCAAACACCAGTTGCTCAGCCATAAATCCCTCCATTGCCTTGCGCCGCGCTACCTCGCTGACTGCATCCCTCATCTCCCTCTAAACCTCACTGCACCTTGTCTCTGCACATCCTATCTGCCCGTGCCTCCTCCTGCTTTTGCTCCTTTCCCTACTTGCCCTACTCCAATGAAATGCCTTCTCTTCAGTGAAACTCTTCAAAACACCGCTCAAACACCACCACGGAAGCCGGCCCCAAACCTTTCCACCTGCCGCTACAAACTAGACACTGTAACCCCTGACTCTGGCATTCTACCTTCAGGAACACTCATAGTTATTTACTAATGTCTAATAGTGGCCTCAGGCTGCCAAAGTTTATACATATTATGAACTCCAGTCCATGCCCCTGGTTCTTGGTTTCACTCTTATCCATTCACCACCCAGCAAATGTCCCTCAGTCAAGCAAAGCTCTTATGTTAGGGCACCTAAGAACATGACTGCTTGCACTCTATGTTATAGCCTACTCTCTGTTCAAATTGGCACTCTGTTCTTCAATAAATAAAACCAGCAATACCATTTTTGCAGTGCATGTATTGTTTTTACAGTGTCATGTAGCAAAGAATGTTGCTTGTTTTAAAGGGCCCCATATTACTCTTTGTGTGAACCACCAGTCCAGCAACGTAGGGGCGTGCACATTATGTGACAAAAACGTTTGGATAAAAGAATGCATATGGCAAAAATACCCTCCTTCTAAACGGGGTGTCACTTTTCTTGTGTTCATGGATTATTTCACATGGCAACTGTGCTAATAGTTTCATTATTTGGAGTGCTGTTTGCATATTTCCTTGCTTTGTATGCAGTAGGATCATGAAGTTTGCTACTCATTTCAATTCAGGTGGAGACACCTTGAATTAACAGGTATTTTACGAACAGGACAAGTTCCTTGACCATGCAGGTTAAGCACCCACAGGGCACCTTAATTGTGTTTAATGCTCAGTGTGAACAATTCCCTGCTCCCCAGGTATACATAAGGATTGCATTACTTCTAAAATTGCAAGTGGAGTGGGACAGCTGCCATTTTCACACATGTTCTCAGCAGACCGTAAGTCAGAGAGATTCAAACTGTGGTGTGTGCTCCGCGGGGGCCACAGTCTCATTCCAGGGGAGAGGGGGACGCAAGCCTTCCAACCTCAAATGGAAAAAGAAAAAAGGGAGAAAAGTAAAAGCGGTGCTGGGCGGAGACCTGGGCAGATGCAGCACGTCCGCAATGGTTGAGGGGGCGTCAACCCAGATGCCCCCTCACCCATTATGGAGGAGCCAGCCCAGTGAAACTCTGTGTGCTCCCTCAGCTGCTTTTTCCAGCTGAGGGAGCGATCCTGGGTTGCCATAACTGTTAAAGGGAAACACTGTTTCCCTTTGACACTTCAGTTCCCCAATCGCACATGCTGAATGAGCCATGCAAGGCTGGGTGTGTTTTGCTTCACCAGCCTTGCGTAACTTGCTGGAATTGCTGGCTGGGGAACAGCATGTCTGTATGTGCGAGGGGGAGCACCTGCACTTCCTGGCACATACAGACAGAGCAGGCTGGAGCGAGGTGTTTCATCACCCATGCTCAGGCCCCTGCATGCATGTGCAGGAATCTGAAAGCTCTTGCTTCCTGGTTCTTGTTCATGGTGCAGGGGCTGGAGTGCTGGGGAGGAAACTTCAGGACTGAGGCAGAAGATACGCTTGTTCATTTTGTTTTCATTTAAATGTGTGTATGGATGCATGTTTGCTTGTGTTATGAGGGAGTGTATGGTGATGGGTGCTTGTGTGAATGAAAGAATGCTTGCTGTGTGAATGTTGTGTGAATTTGTGTGTGTTTGTGCTGGTCTGTGGAGCTTATTTTGGTGAGTGGGTAGGGGGAGGAGGGTTGTACAAGAAAAGGCATTTTAAAAATGCTTTTGTTGCACAATCCCCCTACCCACCTGCCATAATCAGCTCTCCTCCTGAGAATCTGAGGAGCCCAGGGGACAGGGATGGTATTTTTTACATTACATCTATCATAGATGTCCAGTAAAGAAACACCATGTTTTCCCCTTGCACCCTCCAGTGCCTTGCATACACACATGCTCACTTTAATTGTGTGCATGTGTCAGGCTCTATGAGGCCCAGGGGACAGGGATGGTATCTTTTTTACTCTCATAGGTGTCCAGTAACAAATACCAAACCTGACCCCTGGATCACCCAAGTTCCAATTGCAAACTGTTTAGCTTTTTACCAATTAAATATATGCTGTAAAATGCATTATTTTAACCCATTATTTAAAGAAGATCCAGGGGGAGAGAACCCTGCAGAACCCCCCCTTGATTGGTTTGGGCTCCATCTCTACGCTCGGTCGCTGTGGCATAACTGGGGGAACTATTTATGCCCCTCCACTTAAAAAATTGACCAGCTGCCACTGGCCCTTGGACTCTTCTGGGAGTGGGCTGAGGGGAGCTCAAGGACTGTGGTGGGGGGAGCCCAGGGACTGGGCTAGGAGTGGGACGAGGGAGCCCAGAGACTGTGACGGGAGCAGGTGGAGGACCCCACGGACTATTCTGGGAGTAGGGTGCGGTGTAGACATGCAATTTTTCATAGCCATTTGAACTTACTGTCCATTTGGCATTTTTGGGGGTCCCTGCCTGCCCATATTTTGTTTTGGGAGGCCAGGCCAAAAAAGTTTGAAGATCACTGACCTGGGTACACACTGTACGTTATATTGCCCTAGGTACAAGATATATATATAGATATTCTATTACCTGCAATAGGTTGATAACAGCCAAGAAAGACTACATAACGAAGACCACGGTTTTCTGGATTGCAAAGGAAGTGCCCCACCCCACGCTGCATATGAGTGAGTGCAGGGGCTGGCAGGCCCTTCCTTAGTTGCCCCAAATAAAAAGGCATGGGGAGCAGGTACGTGTTTGTGTATGTTTGGCAGCAGGAGCACAATGTCTGTGGCAGGGGTGTGTGTATGTATGCGTGTTTCTGAGTGTGTGTGTGTATGTTTAGGGAGGTAGGGTCACAGTGATTGTGGAGTCGAGGGAGGGTCGGGGGAGCGAATGGGGGAATTCTGGGGTGAGACCCTCCAACAATAGGAAATTCCCTGAAACGCAGGATCACAGTGGGGGTGAGGTGGATTGTTCCAAGAGTGTCATAATGAAGGTATATGCTCCTCGGGGTGGGGCGACCATGTCAGTAACAACCTGCTGCTCAAGTAAAGAGCATGAGCGAAGCAGGGTCTCTTAACAATGCTGTTTCCGAAAGGGGCGGCCCGCCACCGAGGACATATCGCCTTACGCAGCCATGTAGTTTTCGACGTGGGCGCTAAAGGTTTCAAAGGTTTCATTTCTTTTTTTTTTTTTAAACTGAACGTATCTCGCTGTACGCACTGGTCCCGCACCGTTGTTTGCCCGAGTCCATTTTCAGTGTTGATGACTGTGACATTATCAACAATGAAACAGACTTGGAAAAGGAAGGAAGGAAAATTACATTCTTATCACTCGTGTAGGAAACTACATAGGTGCTAAGACGGGGGAGAGTAGGGAAAGCGGAACGGAGCATGGAAGAAGGCACCGAAGCTGCTCGGAGCACAGGCTTCTACCATACAATACAGCCCGTGTTCTGAGCATCCTGAATGGCCAGCACCCCTTTCCAGGGTGCTAAAAGAGTGGTCCCTGTGGTCCATATTAGCCAAAAGAAATATACAGCATTCTTTCTTTTAATTTAAAATCCTGTCAAAGGTAAAACCTTTTTTAATGACTATTTTCTTGCCAGCTAGCATTGTAAATTACAGTGTCACTGCATGTAAGCGCCTCCCAAAATCATGCAGTTTTTTTAAACATATAAAGACGAGACCATCTAATAGTTTAGTTATACAGTTTGTGTATTTCAAAGTATAGACCATTAACAACTGTGATTATGTTAGTAATGTGACCTAATTTAACATAAATTACATCAGTATGCCAACTTTATGGCCATAGGTTTCTCCCTCAGGGCTTTTTCAAGGCAATCGACTCTAATCCATTTTGATTTATATACGCATGAATATACACTCACTATTTACACTAGGACAGCAGGATCTCATATGTGACAGTCAGCTCCACAGGTAATATCCTCTCAGTCATATGTCACTTGATCAGGTTATGGTTTTACATCTCTACAAAATGCAGTCACGTGCCATAACCTTGTATATGAAGAGCCTAGCAGGCGCAGTCCATTTTGATCTATTCGCTGTGTGTCTTTTCTGTCTTCGAGTTATCAGTGGTACATCGCAAGTTCTCCATGGAAAGTGGAAAGCATCCAGAACTTCTATGCGGGGTTCAATTCCCCATTTGTGTTGCTTGATGCTGCGTGTAAGTAACATTTGTCTCTTCCTCTGGAGAACTGTGTGAGGAAGAGACCGCTACCAGCCAAAAACATGCCTTTTCGTAAGAACTGTATCCTCTAAGCAAGATACTGATTTTTGTGGTCATTTTTATTTTTTTAAATAGCAGTGTGGGCCTCTATTTGTTATGGGTTGGTCTCCTGCCATTCTGGAGCTCCCCACAGAGATTCAAGAACAACACGGCAGAGCAGTTAGAGTGAGACATAGTGCGGGACATCGCAGGGGTTCTCCTGATTAATAGATGAACGTACCTCAAATCTACAATTGTGTTAAGCCAGAATTGATCTTAAGATTCTGGCGACAGCGCGGCAGAAAATCCCCAGGTGCCAACAAGGAGTGTGTGTCGGCCCGGTGACCTGAGCTTACAGCAGCCGCATCCCGGGAACAAGCAGGAATGCCCAAGCCTAGCAGGCGACTTAATGGAAGTGCCGGGTCCTCACCAGGCAACAGTGGGATTTTCCTGAATTGGGGGAGTGGAGGCACGACGGCGGTTGAGGACCAAGCACAATGCAACGCGTATTATACTAAGCAAAGAGTGATGATGCAAGGAAAGCACCTTGCGGCATCGCGCAGTGTGCAGCCGCCATTGTCATGCTTGTTTGGTTACCCTGGTAACATATACTGCAGCAACAACGAACGGCACGCTGAACATGGGCAGAGCTTCTTTGTCCCAGTACTTTTGACCTCTTTGGTCTGGAAGCAATAATTCTCTCCACTAATAAGGGAGGCAAAGCTGCACCATGCATTAAAAAATAATAAGAGACAAATAAAGAAAGGACAAAATAAAGAACATTCATTTAACATCTAAAGATGCAGAATGTACCTGCCCTTTCCTCACTAACCCAGGCAATCCCTCTACACCATGGGAGCAATGGATAGACTAATTCCAAGTCTACGTAAGCACCACTGGCAGTGCCAAATTCAATGATGACCTTAAGGAGGCTACTGTAATGAACGGTATTGGGGCAGAAACATTGAGAATTCTTCGCACACTCCCTGATGTGCCTAACCCTGATGTGCAGGTGATTCTGGCAGTTCCATGATGAGCAAGCGGTATGAAGCTTCTTTTTCAAAATAAGAAAACTATTTTGGAAATAAAATCAATGTGGTACTTGAGAGGTATCACTTCTTTACTAGGAAGCAGAACAGAGAAGAGACAGTGGACACTAACATTGCAGCTTTAAGGGGACTTCTATCAACTTGCAAGTTGATGGCACGGGAAGTATAGCTCAGTGGCAACGCGCTCGTCTTGGAAGCAAGTCGACGTACAGCAACACAGGTTCAAATCCCGGGTCCGCGCTTAGAAACCTCTTTGGGTATTAAGCGCATTATAAATAACCAATTATAATAATTATAAAAAAAGTTCACAGGGGCAGCAATAGTTAGTTGAGAGACCAGTTGACCCCAGAACCCCACATTCAACAAGAATTGTGGCAAGCCAAGAATCCAACGTTGGATCAGGCGGATTCAAGGGCGATGGAGTTGGGAGACAGATGCATGGGAGCCGTCCAACACAAGTCTCATACAATTGAAGTTAAGAAGGAGCAAGTAGAAGATGACGGAGGAGGTGAGGATGCCATGGTAGCCTTACTAAAGAATATGTCTACTGCAGCATCAAAGATCAAATCCAGTGTACCGGATACGGAGAAGAAAGAGAAACCTTGTAATAACACTGCCCAGAATACTCCTACACAATGCAGATGTGATAACTGTGGGTGAGGCAGGCACTTTAAGGGAGAAAATGAATGTCCAGCGATGAATACCGAATGCTTCGAATGGGGTTACATAGCACATCATGGAATAGGATGTCGGAACAACAAAGGGAGGGCTGGATCAGAGCCCTAGAGGAAATAGGTGGTTCCAGCAGTTTACTGAACTTATCAAACTATGATGAGGAAGATTCTGTCCAAATCCTTATTGTATGCTCCCAAAAAAAGAATGCATCATGGGAATGCATGGAAGTCAATCCCATTCCACTGGACATCATGGAAGATATGGGATCTATGTGCACGATGGTGGATGTCCTCACTTATGAAAAGGATTTGAAAGGACAGCTCGGAGATCTGAGGATTACTAATGCCAGAGCAACAGGATACAGCAAGAGTCCTATTAACATCATTGGATACAGGTGGGTCCATCTCAAATGTAAAGCCAGCGAAATGTACTGTAAACTATACATAGCTGAAAATGAATCATCTGTGATGGGATGGGGGAACAGGCAGCTCTCCCAATCAAAATGCATCCAGGTGAGAGGACTCAAATTCTATGTGTGACAAACAAAAACATTAACTCCAGAGAAGGTGTGGCCTCATTATTTCCTCCAGTGTCCAAGGAAAGAATAGGAATGCTCAAAGGGTTCAAACATAGAATTGTACTGAAGAGAGGTGCCAGACCAGTTACACCTAAAGTAAGAAACATTCCCATTGACACAAAGGATGCTTTACAAAAGGAGTTGACAACATTGTGTGAATAGAACATCATTGAACCCATTGAATCTTCAGAATGGTTATCTTTACTTTACTTGAAATTATTTATAAGGCACACCTAAAGTGGTGGGGGCATGTGGGTGCCGATGAGAAACTGGAGGGTAGCACAATGAAAACAGAGGAATGTGCTGACCCCTGCCAGGGGTCGTCTAAACAGGTACGTTTTAAGGGGTTTCTTGAAGCCCTCCAGGGATGAGCAGTTTCTTAGTTCAAGAGGCAGGGCAGTCCACTGGGAGGGAGCAGCCACCCAGAAGGCACCTTTTTTTTACTAGTTCTAGATTGGGTTCACATATTTGAAGCAGGTTAAGACTGCTTGAATGCAGAGTGTGGGATTGCGTCCTGTTTTTAAGTCAGGGAAAAGCCCTGCCAAAGATGTGTAGGTGATTGTCAGTAACCTACGTTCTATCCTGGCTGCTATGGGCATCCAATGCAGACTTCTCTGCACCTCTGATATTTGCTCACACTTCCTCATTCCCAGAATAGCTCTAACGATGCTGTTTTTGCACTACCTGGAGTTTAGATAAATATGTTTTGCCAATGCCCATAAGTAAAGAGTTGCAATAATGAATTTTGGATGAAATAATGGCCTGAGGAACTGTTTTGCAGCCCTTTTGAGAGAGGAATGGGCAAATGTGTTAGAGTAGCCTTATATAGAAAGACGAAGATGAAACAAGTCTATTCACCTGTGATGTCATGGTTATTGTCTGGTCAACTACAACACCCAATATTTTTATTTTGCCTTTTGTAGAGATGTCGTGATTATCAATGCAGAATGTATGTTCCGCATTGAGCTTCAGTAATCTGGGCCTGGAACCTACGATCATAAGCTCAGTTTTTTCGTGATTCAAGGCCAACCCACTCATGTCCATCCACTCATGTATGAGTTTATAAGAATCTTTCAACATTTTGGAATCCTTCTCATAAATGCCTGATAAAGGGATAAGACATTGAGAATCGTCTGCATAGTTAGAAACGTATCCTTTTTTGCTCAAGTAACTGAAAAAGTGGAGCTGTAAATATGCTGTACAAAACGGGAGATACGGCTGCCCCCTGTGGGACGCCATAACAAAGAGGGGCGGAAAGTCCTCCGATTGGTTGCTGCATACCTGCATTGTTCTATTGTCTAAAAAGGACTGCACCCACTCCATCCCTTCATCACTGAAGTTAGCCACCTCCTCTAATCTGGTCAATAGCAATGGGTGGTCCACTAAATCAAATGTGACCGATAAGTTCAATGACATCAGTAACATGGTTTTCCCTTTGTTAATGTTCGACATCATATTGGATTTAAGTTCCAATAGTGCCGATTCCGTGCTAAAGCCTGGTCTAAAGCCCGACAGACCCCTATTCAGAATCGGATGGTCTTTTAAGTGGCTGAGTATTTGTTCATAGGCCACTCTGTCCAATATTATTAACAGGAATGGCGAATTGGATATAGGTCAATAATTAGTGGCAACTTTAGGATCCTGCCCTTGTCTTTTTAGCAACGCGTAATACGTATTCCGTATAGTGATAATGCACAAGCCTGAGCAGAACTGAGAATTCAATAAGAATGTGTGTAGATCTCAAGGACATGAACATCTGCATAGACTGACACCCCCTGCCAAACATAAACAAGGTGGTAGTCACTATGAAACCAGGCAAATGTTTTACTATGTTGGGCCCACTGTTGGAGTATCAGCAGGTGGTGTTGGATGAAGATCAAGAGCATTTAACCTTGTTTGTCACATCCCTCGTTGCATTCAGATACCGGCATATGCCTTTTGGTCTGGCACCGGCTGCAGCCGTCATCCAAAGACTGATGCCACAATGGTTCGGGGGCCTAGAGGGAGTCTAACACTTCCAGGACGATATCATTATAGCAAACTTAACAGAGGATGAGCATGATGCTAAATTATTGGGTGTCCTACAAGGGATAAAAGTGAAAGCACTTACACTAAAGATTGATAAATACAAAATCAAAGTGAAGGAGGTGACGTATCTAGGACACATCATAAATTCTAAAGGGATCAAACCAAAAAAGAATTGATTAGAGACAATATCCAACATGCTGACCCCTAACATCAAGGATCAGTTGCACAGTTTCCTGGGCACGGTGGAGTAGATTTCAAAATGTGTGCCGCACTTCACTGACAGGACACAGCACATGAGAGGACTGTTGAAAAATCCAACATGGTTTTTATCATCAACTGAATGTCAAATGGCACTAGAGAACATTAAAAGAGTTACACAAATTCTAAAATTCTAAAATTGTAAAACTGCTAGAAAAAAAGAAAGCTAAGACTAGGCATTGTAAATATGAAGGTGCATGTTAGCAGCTTGGTCTCGTCATTACATAAAATTGTTAGCCCACCTCCGGCCTTATATCACCCAGTTAATGCAGAAACCATTGCCAGGGCCATTGTTGGTTATAAAATGGATTATTGCTGTAGTCTCCTGATCGCATTTCCAAATCTGAATGCAACCGCCTACAGATGATTCAAGATAGTGTGGTTAGAATGGTTACATTTCTTAATTGGAGAGACCACATCTCGGAGGACTGAATGTGTTTGCATTGGCTCCCAGTGGAATCTAGATTATTGTATCGTTTGCTGCTAATCACACATAAATGCCAGTCTATCTGCAGAAGCTGCTTATTGGGAAATCTAATATAAGACTCCTCAGATCTAACAATTTGCATCAATTGAAGACCCCCATCTGTAAGGGTCTTTCGTGAAAGCTGCCCCAAGGTCATGGAATGCCCTTCAGCTTGACCTAAGAGATTTAAAATCAACAGAAGTCTTTAAGAAAAAATTAAAGACATTTTTATTTTCTTAGACACTTCTGACAGTTTCTGCTACTCTCTCCTGGGCCGCCTGTTTCTTTTTTTTTCTTTTTTCGGCAAATGCCATAACTTCTGTCCTCTATGTTCACCTTTTTGTCTCATCTTAATTATGCACCCTTAAACCTATGGGTCCTAGTTGTGTGTTACAAATTGCATAAAGTAAAGTAAAAAGTTAAGTAAAGTTATAAATGAGGCTCCAACTCTCAAGATGTTCCGCATGACTGCTTCGAATATGAATTCAGTTGATGCCAGCAATGTAGGATTAGGTGGGGTGCTTGAGTAAGTACAGGAAAAAGGAATAGTACCAATTGCATTTGCTTCTTGTGCTTCAAAATCAGCAGAGTTGAATTATTCGACAATAGAAAAGGAAGCACTAGGGGTGAAGTGGATTTTAGAGCACTTTAGGACCTTAATCTGGGGTTTAACAGTGAATGCCAAAACTGATCAAAAGCCATAAATCCACATTTTGAATTCTAAAAACTCATATTTAGCTTCGCCAAGGAAAGGTGGATGGATTCTTGACATAATTCAATACAATATATGAGTTGCCTGCACACCAGGCAGAGGGAACATAATTGCGGACTGTTTCCATGTTGTCGTGGAATAGAGAGGAACACGGGCAGTATACAGAAACTGATGGGGAATGCATTATTGCACACATTGAGCCAGGAATTTCAAAGGATGAGTGGATCAAAGCATCCACAGATGATTCAGAACAGAAGCTCTTATGAGAGGATATCCATGGAGGGTGGAAAAAAGTAGGAAACAGTTTCACCCAGTATTCCCAGATACAAGATGAAATTGTGGAGAACACATTGTGTGTATTTGAGGAGGATCGCATCATTCTATGGCCTACCTAAGGGAGGAGATTTTAAATATTACGCATGCAGGTCATCTAGGAAGAAATCTCAACGAAATAAGACTTGGAGAGATTTACTGGTGGCCTGGTATCCTGGAGGATAATGAAGAGCTGGTGAAGCACTGCAGAGCATGTGCCCTTAGTGATAAAAGTCAGAAAAACCATTTTGCACCATTGCAACTGGTGGAGGTTCCGGACTCAGTTTGGAAAAAGCTGGCCATGGACTTTAGAAGCACACAAGATTTACATAGTCGGGTTAATGGACTATACCACCAAATGGGCTGAATGGGGTGCAATAGAGGGCACTGTAACGTCAAGCAAAATTGTGAGGTTTTTGAAGGCATTGTCAACAAAGAAGGAGATCCACAAGAGATAGTCACTGATAATGCAGTTCAGTTTGTTTCTGAAGAGATGCAGTTCTTTTTGAAAGACGGCAGGTTTGAGCACAGGTTTTCATCGATGTACCATCCCATGGTGAATGGACTGGTGGAGCACATGAATGAGTTTGTGAAAAGCATTATTCAATTGGCAGGTCCAAATTCTTGGCCATGGATAGACATTCTCAAGGAAGGTCTCAATGTCTATGGGATGACTCCCCATTCCACCACTGACATGGAGCGTTTTGTCATGATGAGGGGGAGGTTGCCATGCAACAGAATGAGCCCATCATGGTTATCTTTGAAGACTGTCAAGAGGAATGATATGGAGTTTGTACTCAAGAGAGTGAGAGAAATGAAGAGGACATTCAAAGAGTATTATGACCGTACCAAGGGCTTAAGTGATTCCAGGTTTGAGGAAGGAGATTGAGTGTATGTGAAAGAACCCAAGAAGCCAAGAAGGACAATGGCACAAGGAGGACGATGCAGATTATCTTTAATGTCAGAGATGGGACACTTATCTCTTGAACCCACCCTCCCTCTCCACGCGAGATGAAGACCTTTGTGGTGACCCCATCATCTTGAGTCTGAAGTCAGTCCAGTGCTGGAAACCCCCCAGGAGCAAAATTGCTTATTTGATTTGGATATTCTCCTTCAGCAGACGGTGCACCCACAATCCTGCGCAAACGAGACTCCCACTCAGTGCTATGTTCCATCTGTGGACTGGTGCAGCTACCTTCTGAGGGAGGGGGGGGACTCTGAACTCTCCTTACATGATCACTTTCAGCCATGTGCCATGTCGTGCTGACCTTAGTGCCCTATCATGTGTTCTAACAACCGAATAAAATGAGCTTCAATGCAAAGGAGAATTCCCATGACTCGGTCATACAGAACACCTTGGGCCTCATTGCAGAAACCTTGCAGTTGTGCAAGATGTTAGCTTTAGGTCAACACACTCTCCACTCCACAGCTAACCTGAGACTGTGTAATCACTCCCACCCCTGTTTCTTCCCCTGGTTTCCTGCCGATCTCTGGTTGCCAAAATGCCCTCTTCGCCTCCCCTATTCTTGGCTCCCACCTGAGGGTTCAGGTCCTATGACTTGTAAAGCGATCCATGGCTTCCTGAGGGTTCAGGTGATATGACTTGTAAAGCGCTCCGTGGCTTCCTGAGGGTTCAGGTGCTATGACTTGTAAAGCGCTCCGTGGCTTCCTGAGGGTTCAGGTGCTATGACTTGTAAAGCGCTCCGTGGCTTCCTGAGGGTTCAGGTGCTATGACTTGTAAAGCCCTCCGTGGCTTCCTGAGGGTTCAGGTGCTATGACTTGTAAAGCGCTCCGTGGCTTCCTGAGGGTTCAGGTGCTATGACTTGTAAAGCGCTCTGTGGCTTCCTGGGGGTTCAGGTCCTATGACTTGTAAAGCGATCCATGGCTTCCTGAGGGTTCAGGTGATATGACTTGTAAAGCGCTCCGTGGCTTCCTGAGGGTTCAGGTGCTATGACTTGTAAAGCGCTCCGTGGCTTCCTGAGGGTTCAGGTGCTATGACTTGTAAAGCGCTCCGTGGCTTCCTGAGGGTTCAGGTGCTATGACTTGTAAAGCGCTCCGTGGCTTCCTGAGGGTTCAGGTCCTATGACTTGTAAAGCAATCCATGGCTTCCTGAAGGTAACTATGTGCTCAATAAATACTTTATTAATAATAATAATAATAATAAGAAGAAGAAAAATAAATAATAATAGTAGGTACAAAATGAACCTGGTGACAACACCTGTTCTTTGATTACATTTTACAAGGAGGGAAACAAGTACCCGGTCAAACTGTGCCTTGTTGCACCATGACAAGCACTCACTCGATGCAAAATTGCACTGACAGAATTTGTTTGCACTATGACAATTGTTGTTTCTGTAGTTAGGTCCAAGATCACACGACTCATCCCAGTGGCAATCCTCCCTACACACTCGATACAATGGCATTGGCCGAGCATTTGGGGAAAGGTAAGTTGCCGATGGGATAATGCACCCATCCTTTCATTGCAGGGGGATATCCCACTCCTTTGAGGCCCCTTGAGTGTGTCTTTCCGGAGATGGTGTGTGCCTTTCTCTATATTGTATAAGTGCTCTACGATACACGAGTGCTTTTCCAAGAAATGCAACCAGGCCATTATAGAAACTATCCTCGAATGACAAATCTGATGTATTAACAGATTTTGAGCCTAATTCACGGAATGCTTAGCGTGAACCTGGCCTGATTCACAGAGCGGTGCATCAGTGCAAAGTCACTTTGCACCGTGCTGAAAGTTCAATGAATCAGGCCTTTAATTATTGCATAATGTGGCGCATAGCTTATCAGAGGCCCGGTGCACTGCACGTGTGTATTTTATAGAGTTTATCACTGGGCATACTTCTAAGTGCCCCGACGTTTGCCAGATCAAATCCCCATACAGAAAGATTTGCCCAGGATCACACACACAGTTATGAAGCCTGAATTGGGATTCAGGTATCTGACTCCACAGGCACTGCCCCACATCTATTCCTGTGCCTACGGCCCACTAAAAGGGCAATGGGGCTGGTTGGTTTAACTGTAATTTTGAAGGAACTGGCATCGAAGGAAGTATCGGAAGATCAAATACAGTAAAACTGACGGCGAGCCTGGGGTCCACTGTACGTCCCCGCAGCCGGGCCCACATCTGGCAGGCCGGGCACCGCTGGTATGAGAAGAATCCAACGGAAAAGAGCGGGGAAGTTCTTGGGGGCGGGGGCTGCCCCCGAGAGACCCCAAGCATTACACTGCCTCTTTCATTTGCTCTCTCTACAGACTGGCAGCCAGTCAAATTGCAGTTAATAACCCTCCATAATTAGCGCCCAATTTGCACTGATCCAAAGCTCGCTCGGGCACCTCCGCCAGAGAGGGAGAGAGAGGTGGTGGGTGGGGGTACCCCAACATGGGAACCTTCCCTTGTCCTGGCCCTCAGCGACCCCACTAATCCTACCCACTTAGCATTTTTCTTTTGACAGGGGCACTAATTATCCTACCAAACGCAAACAGTGAAATGAGGTTCCCCCACCTACCGGAGATTGCTTCGAGATTGTGGGTGCCCCCACGGGGTATCACCCCCCACCGTGCTTTCCAGTTCCTACTCGTTTCCTGGAAGTCGAAGGCCCACGGTGTCTTGAAATAGCAGTGTGTTTGTTTAGGGTCTGAGAACAACCCTTCACTGAAAATGAGGCGTGTAATGGGGTCCAGCTGACGCGGCCCCTCTGAAGCGTGCCTGTTACCACAGACGTCCCACTGGAGGCCTGTGCACGAGGCACGCCACAGTGGACCCTCAGAAGAGACATCTGCGAGCGGGAAACCTGGTCCTCTAGGGTCCAAATCCACAAAACAAAAGGAGAAATGGGAGACTTTTCTCTTCTCCACACCTGGTCGCACTAAACACCCTTCTGCGGATTCACAAGACTGGCCTTGTCTTCCTCGTGCATTGGACGCGTGGAGCAAAATGCGCATGCGTGTTTGTGAATCAGGTAGAAAATGCACCTCCGCGGGAATCTGCTCATAGCCCGAGCCTAGCGTGAAAGCGAGTTATTTGGAGAGTTTAAGTTCAAGGCGCTTGACTTTTGTACATGAGGATGCCATGTATTGCCTCTGGGTGGTAGCGGTGTGTGGTATAAATTAACATGACAAAACATGTGCTACGGGTTCATTACTTCAGTCAGACCGACGCAGCCCTTCAAAACCAGCCATGGGCTAACAACTGTATAGAAAATTGAGAAATAATACTGGCACCAAATATTACAGCACTTAGAAGCTACAGAAATCCAGAACGAAGCACTATATAAATCAAAAAATTATTACTATTATTAGAAGGAAGGCCTCTAGAATGAGTGGATGTGTTCCAGTAGTATGAAAAACGATTACAAACAAACGGTACACCCTCAAAACGCGGCCCAGTTTGGACCGGGGTGCTCTAAAGGCGTGGGGGAGAAGAGCGCATCCTGTGCTCCTGTGTTGTGATTCAACATACTTCCTGGTTGTGTCAGTGTCTCCCTCTGCATTAGTTGCTCCTGTGTCGTGATTGCACATACTTCCTGGTTGTGTCAGTGTCTCCCTCTGCATTAGTTGCTCCTGTGTCCTGATTGCACATACTTCTTGGTTGTGTCAGTGTCTCCCTCTGAATTGGCTGCTCCTGGTCACTGTGCTCAGTGGGTATGGACGTAGAGTTTCATCAGTTTTCCTTTAATTCTGCCACTTTTTTGCTACCCAGCTACACTGAGCATTAGCAAATCCACGCGTGCAGTGTAATTTACACATATTTTGCAAATGCACAACTTCACATTTGGTTTAATGATATCCGCACACACTTCCTTCTGAAACACCCTTCAATCCGCTTAAATAACACATGAAAACCAGATGCACACACCGACATACACATTCATGGGCAACTCCCAGCATGCAATGTGCTCTTGGTTTAAACTGGATATAGGTGAGACTACCAGTATGAGCCCAGTTGGCACTGAGGGCACATTAGGGACTTTGTGAGTGTTTTGACAGCATTTCTTTAACTGTGATTTTTGGGTTACAAGTAGGGCTGGGTGAAATTGTTAAATTCTTTTCTGCCAGCCGCAGAAGCGAAATCTGTACCTTTTTCGATCCGTTTCACCACAATCCCCGTTCTGCTACACCGAAGTATTGAACAGAGTGGTGCAAAGTTTCTCCTGCTATTGCGCGAACTGAAACGATCCTCACAAAGTTTCTTGTGCCACTGAGCGGGCCTAGCAGGGATCAAAAAGCGCAGCATACCGTTTCTCGTGTCGCTGTGCGAACCTAGCACAAATCAAAAAGAGGTGCATGAAGATTCTCGTGCTGCTGCGCAAACCTTGCACGAATCAAAAAGTGTGGCATGAAGATTCTCGTGCTGCTGCGCAAACCTTGCACGGTTAAAAAACAATTTGCAACATTTCCCTTGCCGCAACACGAAACTAGTATGGATAGAAAATAAGCCAGATGAAAAATAGCACAGATCGTGGAAAACCATGCAAAGTTTCTCATGCCACTGCACAAAACTACAACGGATCGATAAAACGACACACACAAAAGTTCCCGTGCTGATGCACAATACTAATAAGGATCAAAAAAAGACCCACACGAAGCTTGTGTCGCTACGCGAGCCTATCAGGAATAAAATAAACATGCAAAGCTCACCTTGTACAGAAAAACTGGCAAGAAGTAGCGTGTGTTGCTGCACAAAACTAGCACTGATTGAATAAAAAGACCTGTGAGAAGTTTCCTGTTGCGCTTCATTATACTAACATGATAACGAAACACCACATTTCACTCAAAACCGCACAAAACGGGGTGAAACTTCAGTGGCGGCGGAACCGTAATGCTGATTTTGTGGAACACGTGGAAGTGTATTCCAGTGCAGATTCTGCACTATTCGCTTTACGGGCAAAAATGTTGCTCACCCCTCGTCACAGTTATCGTGGGAGGGAAGCATTAGTTCACTGTGAAATAAATCACTCTAGGTGCTTGGGTGAGCTTAGCGTGACAATTTGGTGAGCATGAGACAGCAGTACCTGAGCACAATGCCCTGGTATTCTCTACAGCAGTGCATATTTCTCACACTGTCCCGATGCACCAAGCTGATCAGACAGGAGAGAATGGACAGTAAACTATTTACAAGTTCGAACCCTCAACCTTTCTGCTGAGAAAGCAAAGCTCATAACATGGCTAGACCCAGGCAGCCGGTGATGGCTAGCACAGCTAATGATTGAAACCAGGCATGAGTGGTGTAAACCAGAATACAGTTTTATTCTACAAGAAGTTAGCTTGCCGGTGATCATAGTTATGCCTAGTATCTGCGTGTGAGAGTCTGGCCCTATTTCCACTCATTATTGTGCTAACAGCATACACACACTGAATGTCAGGAGAAGATACCTTCCCTCTCAGTCAGTGTGCTCACACTGCAGAGATAAGAGGTGGGCCTTTGGGACCTCTGTGGTGGCAAGAGTGCTGAGGGTGCAAGCAGGTAACTGATGTGATTTATGTGTTTGAAATATATTGTATGTATTCACACATGCATGTTTATTTGTTGTTTTTTATGTATCTCTGAATGTTGTATGAATGTGAGGGTGAAAGTGTGTATGGTGTATGACTGTGTGTGAATAAGATTGTGTGTGCTTGAGTGTGTGAAGGGGAAAGGGCCGCTAAATTTAGGGGAGGGGGATACTGCAGGAATGGCATTTTTGTTGTGTTTTTGCTTCATGCATAATGCACAATACGCATTCATTACTGTGCTTTAAGGATAAAGGAAACATGATTAGCGTGATTATGTGGCTAGACTGGCCTATTATGGTGGTACCTGTCTACATATACTTTCTAACAGTCGTTTTTATTTGGCATCAAGGGTAATGCAAACATGATACATGTTATTACATGTCTGGGCTGGCCTATATTGGTGGCGCCAGACTGGCCATATATTTTTACTGTGATATTGTATTTTTTCCTGTGCACCAAGGATAAAACGAACTTGATAAGTGCTATAAGGTGGCTTGACTGGCCTACATCAGTGATGCCAGTCTAGCAATATATTCTTACTATGGCATTGTCGAACGAGAAATCATATTGTGCCTCCTATACTATATGAATATATGTATATTGGCCTACGCCAAGCTGCTTATAAGCCACTTACGAAGAAATCCGCGTTGCAAGGTCTTGACCTTAGATCAGGGTAAACCGCCATTTTAGGTCTATCCGCCATTTTAGATTCTCTCTCTAAAGTCCCCGTGTGTTCTAAGATGGTGGACAGTGTCATTTCGAATGTAACATGGGCACCTTGACCTCTGTGTACAAACTAATATGTAACTTGCTTGCAGGCCACATGTTAGGGTCATGATCTGAGACCTTGTCCTTCGTTGACCTGTGTGTAGAGGATTACCTGCGCCAACGAAGCTAATCTGCAAGCATATGTTAAACACAATGTATTCAAATACCGAAAAGTGAACACTTGTTTGACTGCATTGTATAAAACTGTTTGAGAAGGCTCTATGGGAAATCCTAAGACATACTGTTGCCACTGTGACTTGTTAGTGAATGTATTAATGTTAAACCCTAAATGCATAGATGTATGAACTAGGCACGAACCCTAGATCCGTGATGTATTAACTTGTATTAACTTGTAGGTGGGCTGAACATCATGTTTCGGATAGTACAAAAGGTGTGACTATTCTAATGTACAGTCCCACTCACTGAGCACACCGAACAGCGCTGGAGTTCGTTGTGTTGTACTGAGGGCTGATAGCAATCTGTTGCTTTGTCCTTTGAAACTGTTCAGTATAGAATAAAAGATCTTTGCATCTTTCTTTGTAACCCACGTTTGGTGTATTTCCTTTTGGGGTACTCAGCCTCGATATCTTCTTCTTGTTTTCACAGATGGCGCCCGAATAGTGACCCTCAAGATTGATGCCAGCTCGTTGAAGGTTGATGCACGCTATCGGACCGGGATCATACGGTGTGACAAAAGGGACCCCTTTCTGAAAGAGACGCGACACCTCAACAGCGCTGCACGGCCCCATCCCTGGATGATGAGCTCGCTGTGCGAGTTGGCATCTTGACGAGGGTCCACCTATCGAGGCGGGCAGATTTGCCTAAATCACCAAACACGAGGTAAAAAAAAATAATTAGAAAGGAACTTTGTAATTCGATCTGACCTCCTTAGGATTGATCAGGTGAGTCGTGAGCCGATTCTTAAGTATCCTGATAATTTGTTTTGCCGCATTGTATCTGCAAATACAATTATTGACCAGGTAACACCAGTGTTCTGATATGCCTGGAAAATTGTCTGCCTGCTTCAGGGTGTTATTCCGTGGTGACAGACAAGCTTTGGAATTTAGCCGTCCGGCACCGCAGGTGGGGTCGACGGCTTGTACTGTGTACTGTAAGCATGGCATTGGTAGTATAGTGTTTAATGATATTTGGCACAGACAAACTAGACATGCTTCCGAACTTCAGTGGCCAATCAATGGTAGTTTTGAAATCCCTCGTTTTGAGTACTTAGAATCCATTTTATTAAAGAAAAAGGCTAGACCTGCAGCATTCGATGTTTTACAGAATTGGAAGAAAGAAGCTTTGTCACAGTTTAGGAGTAGAGAAAAACATGTGCGCCGTCATACAACGAACGCCGAAAAAGCATTGTTATATGACCAAGATGAACAGTCTGAGTCTAGAAATATTGATAGGGCTTTCTCAATTGGCATTCAGAAAATCTATCCTTCTAAAGACTTTCATGTTTCCGACGAACTTATCGACAAATTGTAAAAGGAGCGAAGGCCTGGTGCCACTGCGCCACTTCCGTATGTTCTTCTTCCTGCTGCTTTGCCTCTTCCTGTTGTTATTCCTGCTCCTCCTGTTCTGCCTGTTGTTCCTGCTCCTCCTACTGTTCCTCTTCCTCCAGTTGTTGTTCCTCCTTTTGTTGCTGCTCCTCCACCTGCTCCTCCACCTCTTCCTATTGCACAGTAATAGTACCTCCACTGAACTTGCCTGCACTTCCTCTTCCAAGTGGTCCTGCACCGCTTGAAGTTGATCAGGGAGTGGGATCGAGGGTTTTCACTCACAATACTGTACCTCCAGAGAAGAAACGTAACTTGATTGCGTGGGCTAAGCATTGTATAGAAAAGGATGATCGAGCTAATGTTTTTGCCACACTTTCTGATATGGACAAATTTCCTGAGAAAAATGTTTTTATTGAGGGATTAGGAATTCACTTATGCGTAATGTGGGACAGATTAAACAATACAGATCTCCCACAACGGTTGAGTGATGTGAACACCTTAGCACTTTCTAGAGACACTGTGGAGAAAGTACAAGAGCATGTTGAGAGGATATTTGAGTATAGGAAGGAGTTGGAAAGGTTACAGAATAAGGATGAAGATGAGGATAGTCTGTATGTACAGAAATGGTTCCTTCCTTGTCGTAAATCGATATCTGAGGAAACACAAATTTGTACGAAGGATGTGATTAGATGGATCTCAGACACGTCAATAACTCCAGTTGAAGTGTATGACACACATAGTCAATATACGCCAGAAATGCAGAGGAAAGTGATACAGGTAATGGTAGAGTAACTACAGGATGAGTGCGTAAAAAGGAAGATTTGTTGTCCCACAGAGTTATTGAGTATTTATAAGAGAGCTTTTTCACTTGACACTTCTTTGACTGCTTTAGCGCTCGATTTGGCCATGTTGCTTAGTAAGTGTTCGGAGTCGCCTACTTCTTAGTTGCCTATGAGAGAGGTTCCTACGACATTTGTCCCAAAAGTTATGATTCACCTGCTCGGGATATTCCTGCACATTATGTGTCGCAGTTTGTTCACGTCCCGTTCTCAAGACAGGAAGTGAACACTATTAGGCACTCTATTCCCAACATTAGGAAAAATCCGAAAGGGTTCTATAAAGAAATGGAGTCTGTCTTGCAATCCTCAGTATTCACCTTAAGTGACATTTACTTGTTATTTCCTGTACTCCTGCCCGTAGATTTGTGGAAACAGGTTAGGACTATAGACGATGTACCAGGGTTAGGAGATACATGGGCTAACATAACCAGAGTCGATGGAGAAAGGCCAGCAGGTGAGAGACTGCCTCAGGTGATACTAATTTTACCTGACAGAATCATTGCAAAATTGAAAACAATAATTCCCTAAAAGAGAATTATTTAGGACAAGCTTACGGCCTGTGTCCAAGGGAAGTCTGAGGGTGCTACTGAGTTCTTCAATCGGTTCGAACAGGTATTCTCGGATTTCAGTGGACAAGATTTAGGCACAGAGTCTGGGAAAAGATTATTTGTGAACAAATTTGTGCGTGGATTGTTGCCTGACATCCAGTCGCAAATTATGTCTTCTGAGAGCGCTTGTCAAGCAAAGTCTCAATCAGAAGTACTGCAGTTTCTCATAGTACTGAGTAGGCTCAGTACTATGAGAATCGTGTCAATAATGAAAAGGACAGAGTCGAAAAGAGAAAAGGTGATTTAAAGACAAAAGTATTATTATAGCAAATTGTTAATTTGCAGTTTAGATATCAGTATGTTCCACAGGGAAATGTGCCCTTGGGTCCTGTAAACATTAACCAGTGTGCCTATTGTAGGCAAGAGGGCCATTGGCATGCACAATGCCTGGTCCTTCGACAAAGGTCAAATAACATATTTGGAAATATGGGTAGACGATCCAGAGGTTGCCTTGGTGTAGGGGGCCCTGGTGGGGGTCAGTTTGCACAGGATCCATAGCAACCTTTTTCACAGGATAATCAGGCTCCGAGTGTGGATACTAGAAACCTATTCGATCATCCTTCTGCTGCTTACCTCTCTGAAGAACTACCTTTTGATGACATTTTGTTTTGTTAGGATTGCCCGAAGCAGGGTTTGGAACCAACGTCTATTCCCGTTAATCAGAAAGGTCCCTACATTGAGATGATATTGGGAAATAGGAAACATCTATTCTTGATAGATACAGGGGCACAAAAGTGTTCCATTGATCATTCGCGGGTTCCAAACATTCCACTGTCAGGGCAAACCAATGTTTCTATAGAGTTTTCTGGCACACCAGTTGTCTGTCCAGTTTCTACGCCGGTACCTATTTCTTTGGGTCCTTTTACAGACCACTGTCCATTTCTTTTGACTTCGAATTGTGGAGAGAATTTTCTGGGGTTGAATCTGTTGAAGGAATTAAAAGCGGTAATTCATTGTTCTTCTGACGGAGTGTGTTTGATAATTTCACCACAGCAACTTTCTGTCTCCCTATTCCTGACTAGACCTTTGCCGTCATAATTCAGTGATGTACCAGAGTGCTTATTAGCAACTGACGACAATGATGTCAGCGTTTTACAGATTGAGCCTGTTAAAATAGTCTTGAAACATGGAGTAAAGCTGCCACGTATTCCACAATATAAGATTTCAGTTGAGGGTGAGCAAGCTTTGAAATGCATTGTCTCCGATTTTGTGCATCGAGGGGTGATTGAGGAAATCGCAGGTAGTTTGTGCAATAGTCCAATTTCGCCCGTGTACAAAAAAGGCGATAATGCAATTCCATTTAGTTTCATCATTGATCTATGTGCCATCAATAAGGTCGTCTCTCCACAATTTCCAATTGTGCCTGATGTGACGACGATATTAACTATGATTCCGGCTTCAGCTACTTACTTTAGTGTATTGGATCTGAAGAATGCTTTCGTTAGTATTCTTATACACAAAGACAGTAGATATTTGTTCGCGTTCACCTTAGGGGGACGCTCGTTCACCTTTACTCGTGCACCGCAAGGTTACACGGAAAGTCCTAGATTCTATAGTAGGTCTTTGAAAGAACAGCTTGATACCCTTGAGTTGCCCTCTACTTGTACATTGCTTCAATATGTTGATGACTTGCTTTTAACTGCTGACTCAGAGAGCACTTGTAAGGAGGGCACTGTGTTATTACTTATACACTTGGCTAAACATGGACACAAAGCTTTGCTAAAAAAAAATCAATATCGTTGTCACGAGGTCACCTATTTAGGCTATCTCCTGTCAAAGGAGGGAAGAAGATTAACGCCTGAACGGATAAAACTCGTTTCTAGCATGTCTTTCCCAAATACACAGAGGGAAGTCAGAGCCTTGATAGGTATGGCTTCTTACTGTAGGCAGTGTATCCCCAGTTAATACGTGGATAGGCAGTTCTACATTGGTACAGCCAGTCTGGATATACTTTCTTTCTGTGGCATGGCATGTTTTATGTTTACTGTTTGGGAGCTCATATATGATAAAACCAGCATGCATTGGTGCTGCCTGCATGTACAAGGATGACAATACTAGAATATTTTGTGGGAAACGGCATCATGTAAATGTGATGGAAAATGTTCCTGTGCACATTCGGTGGCATGCATCTACTGGATTTGTCATGTGCTACCATGCCCTTCTGATTGAAAATTGTGTGTTCTTTACCCATTTTTCAGAGAAAGGGTGAAATGGTGAGCCTCGTTCTAACCCATTATTTAAAACACATTCTCAGGGTAGCACTCTCCCCTGAACACTGTTGGTTGGTTCAGGCTTTATTTCTATGCTCAGTCGATATCGCATTTTCGGAGCAAACATTTCCATTACTCCGATTAAAGAATTCACCAGCGGTGAAGGAAGACAGTAGTGCATGATGATTGATTTTTAAATATGGAATCAGTCAACGAATTCATCCTCAAAAAATGTATTCTGGGTGACCTTAGTATTTACTGAGCATTACATTTACATCCGGATGACCTGTGCCATTTTGGGTCTTTTAATTACTACCAAAGTCTTTTCATGTCTTCCAGTTTCGATAGTTGTTAATACGGAAACTGTCCATTCTACCAGTGAAGGAGATCATCTCGTTGAGCGCGCCCATCACATTAGCCCGGCCCTCCATGCCCTATTGATTACAGCTGCCTTCCTTCTGAAAATCTTTCCTCATCTGGGTCCTCCTTGTCCCTCCTCTGAGACAGAAATTAAAGGTGTTAGTAACATGCCTGTATATTTAAACACATACATTCCTATTATAGAACTGGTTGCTCACCTCTTCTTTTGTGTACCTGAGGGGTAATGACCCTCACCGCCAAAAGGGGGGGGGGCTTCCTCCTGGTGGCTGAAACCTTTTTGGAAGTGAAATGGATTTTTTTTGCAATAATTCAATAATACAGAAGAGCACCAGACATGCGTGATGAGTTTGCAAGTCTGGGAAAGGCCTGAAAACTAAACACTGAAGTCATTGCTGTGATAACATGACTGTCCTTCTGCCTCCCATTCATGCCCAGTATCCAGATGTTTCTATCAATACCAGAAAAAAAGAGACTAGGAGAATAAAGACAAAATTGCCAAGAAACAAAGGTACAGTGGGCTCGGGAAGGTGGTCCAACACCATCAGTTGAAGGGTCCAGGCTTCAAGAGTACACTCACACTCAATACCTCCCTTGTGGCCCTCGCAATCAAACAACCTCACCTCCGGAACCCTGAGCTCAAAATATCTGATAGCAAATCTTCTACAATTATTTTCTTGATTTCCACACTCTCATGATTCGTTTTTTTGCCACTAACGGTGCTCTGGATAACGCCTTCTGGGGCCCAACAACCTAAGCATGCGAGTACCCCAGTTTTGACTGGAATTGGCTTGTTCCCACAATGCCATTCCTCATTGACTAGCATTTTCTTTTCTTTTATTAAAGCGCAGGCGTAGCTCGAGAGCAGCGGAGCGCTGTTCAGAGTGTGGGAGCCAGAATCTGGGCTGGAATCTTTTAACATTAGCTCAGCACTGTGAGGTCTGTGTATTCACTGGAATTAGTCCTGGGTCGGCTGTTGCTGAAAGAGCCATGTTTGAAGAGATTTGAGAAATTTGGCAATTTTGGCATTCCGAGCCAACACCAGGATCGAGTTACAGAGGTTGGGTGCATGACAAGAGAAGGATTATTTGCTGGTCATCTCTTTGTGGACGAGTTATGATTCAAGCCGGTTGGGTGGTTTCCTGCACAAGGAGCGTGTGCCACCAGATATGTGGAGCTTAGCTGCTACGTACGCTGGTGTAATACTCATGACTGCTTTGTAGATGATATATGCAGTCTTCAACAGTATCCTGGCTTGGAGTTAAAGCCAATGTATTTTGCGTCAGATGGGGGTAATTTGGTCAAATTTCTGGGCTCCCGTAATAAGACGTGCTGCAGCTGGTAGACTGCTTTTAGGGGACCAAAACGAGCAGCTAGGAGCCATTTCAGTGGAGCATTTCCCTCATCAATGTGCAAGACCCCAGGGGCTTGCATTACAGTCCAGAAGTCCTGCAACGGGTTGAAGGATTTTTTGAAGGGTAGAGATTCTGAGCCAGGCTATATTTGGGCCTTCTTGGCTATGTGTTTCTGGAAGGACAGATTGCTGTCAATGGTGAAACCTAAGGATTTTGCTGAGTCTGAGAGTTATGGATCAAATCCTACTAGGTGCATATCATTGACCCACTGTTGGACAAGTTGTTTTTTAGCAGGCGGACGGATGACGACTAATTCAGTCTTAGATGCTTTAGTTGAGGTAGGCAATCCACATCCAGGACTGAATGATGGCTAGGTAATCGCAGAGACAAATTATAGCCTGCATGCTATTTACTCTCATGGACATCTGAGTATCATCTGCCCAGAGGCTCCATGTTAAGGTTAAAAAGGATTGGTGAGAGGATGTAGCCCTGAGGGACTCCACAGGAGAAAGACCTGGAGTTGGTTAGAAGGCAACAAGTTCATCTGGATAGCCTGGTGTCTGCCTGAGAGGTAGGCGGTAAACCAATTCAGGACAGTGCCACAGAATCCCATCCTGTCAGCAAGGTGGGAGGGAAGAATGCGGTGCTTGACGGTGTCAAAAGCAGCTGAGAGGACAAACAGCATGGGAGGCACAAGACGCCCTTATCCGTGATTTGGTGAGCATCTTCCCACTTGGATGTTGATTGTCTTGAAGCTACACTTGGGCGGAGCCCTGACTGATAGTCATTTAGGGGGTGGTGTTGTTTCATTCTGGTGAGTATTTGTGTAGCAACTACCCTTTCCAAAATGTTGCCAATAAACGGGAGGTTCGTAATCAGCCTGTAGTTGGCCAGGTCATCTGAATCTAGGGTTGTTTTTTCATGAGGTCGATTGAGACCAGTTTTGAGGGTGTCCAGGAATGATCCTTTTGTGATGGAGGCATTGATGATGCCGAGGAGCGCATTGAGTGCCAGGCCCATCACTTGTTTAATGATGGCGGACGGAATTATATTGTCAGAGAAAGAAGTAGGTTTGAGGGAGGCAATCATTTTTAGGATATCCGTGGAAAAGAGAAGAGAGGATTCAGTCCCGAGGGGCAGTGTGCATGCTGAGGTGCAGGGGATGCTAATGCAGTGAGAGGTAGATTCAATGGTTTCTCAGCTTTTGTCTATTCTTTAAATCAATAAAGTGTGATTCTGTCACATTGTTCATGAGTTGCTGCTACATCGGTGTCGGGTCGGGGTAGCATGACTTCTTGATCCTCCTTGTTTCCAATCCAGGAGGATGGGAGTCAGGGTATGGCCAGAGAATCATCAAAGTATGGTTGCAGGTCCTCTATCGCCCTCTGCAGGGGGGTGCAGGATATGCTGGCGACCTGGGGCTAATGAACCCATAGGCAACACCAATCTCTAACAATGTTAATACCCTTTAAATGCCAGTGCCCTAAACTCTTGGCAGGGTCACCCCTCCCCCACATGCCTCCCTCCCGGTAAATCATACATCGACCCGCTTGCCTTCATGGACTGGAGCTGCTTCCGGAATAATGCAGAAGAGTATTTTAATGTTGTCTAATTACATCCCAGAGACGATAATGTAAATTAAGCAAAATTGGTCAGACTGAGGACTTAGACTAATGAAATAGCAATGGAAATAACGAAAATAACAACAATTATAGTACATTTAGTCCCAATAGAATTTAACTCTTAAAAGTCACCAAAAAAGGACAGTAATATAGCAGGAATATGAAGAAACACTGCTGATAATATAGCATACAGAGACTTAAAGCCACAAGAAAGTCTTCATGCCACGAAGCCCATTGATTTTAACACACTCTCAAGCCCAGTCCATTCTATAACACCCTAAAACAGAAAAGGGGTGACATAATAAAAAAGGTGGCAAAGCAAACGCAACAGTTCAAAACAGGGGAACCCCGCCCGCTCGCTCGCTTCAAAATAACACACACAGAGACTAAAATAACCCCTTTGATTCTAACATGCTCCCCAACCTTCTAACCACCCCACTGTATACAAAACCCAGAAAAGGGGTGAAATGATAAAAAGGTGCATAGCAAACGCAACAGTTCAAAACAGGGGACCCCTGCCCGCTCCCTTCATTTAGGTGTGATTCCAACCCTCCCACCAACACATCACTCCAAATGCTTTTTACATCCCACTGGTAGTGACCTCAACCAGCTACAAAAAACACGAGAACGTCATCCTCCACATTGCCAAAAAATACACGAAAACCCCAAAATATTTGAATAAGAGAATAGGTAATGTGTGGTGTGGCTCGCACAGTTTCTGCCATGGAATTGACTTTGGCAGCATGGAAGCTGAGTGCGGGCTTTGAAACGATGGACGCAATATGCGTGAGCTTGTTTACAATTTTGTTTTAAAATAGTCGGGCCATTGGCACTGGCCTTTCCACCGGGTCTAGATTTGCAAGGAGCAAATGTATGTCATTTCTCCCCCTCGTGCAAATGCTGATCAAAATGGCACTACACTGGGCAAAAGTTCCTGCACTACCGGCCAAACCCAAAGCAAACTGAGTGATTGTTAATCTGGCCCCGGTTTTTGGAGATTGTTTCGCTACTAAAATGGAATTCCACTTTAAGCGTTTTTACTTTTATTGAGCAGTTTTCTAATAATGTTCATGTTCTACCGCGTTAAATGCTTTTTGTGAGATCTTGGCTAGAACGTTTAGCAGGGACGTCATTTCACCAAAATGCCTGGGGTAGCGGAAGTGACATCACATGACCCTTGACCTCTGATGACATCACAGGAAGTGATGTCATTTGACCCCACCCCCAAGTTACATCACAGGAAGTGATGGCACACAACCTTTCGCCCCTTGACAAAACAGAAGTGGCATCACATAGCACAGTTCCTCAGTACACTAACAGATGGTTATGTCACTGTAATATGATATACATTTCATACAAGAACGGATCACCACATGTAGCGTTAATATCAGTGTGTATATGACCATATTACCAAATTACTGTGAGTGTAAGCATTTACACTTACCTTGGCTTGCCTGCAGTTACGGTCATCTCGAGGTTCCGGACAAGGCAATAGAAGTTGCTCCTGCTTGGTGTTGGTGTGCTGCGGCCATCCTGCTCCCAGTCCTGTGCCACAGGATGCAGAAACCTGGCATAGAAGAAAATGGCAACACATGGTCATGGTGCACAATTACACTTAAACTAATGCAACATGCACCTAACGAAAACCAAAGAGGCAACCAGCATGCAGAAAAGTACCCCAGCAGTGAGCACTTAACCGGCTGAGCTGTTTTACCAGCTATCTATCCTTAAATGTGCATACCACATCATTTGGTAATGTGTTGGTTATGGGGGTAACATTTCGTATTAACATAACACTTATTATTGGAGTGCTTAGAAGTAGCAGGGATATGTCATGCTGCAGTAATAAACCTGATAATTGTAGTGATAGATAGTTTGTAAAGAACTTGTGAGGTTTTTGTTTAGATATCCTCATAAATGTTTATTTCTAACTGCACAATTGATTCTACAGAATATTGTGTCACAATTGGATAGCTCAGAGAGTTTAAATCATATGGCCCTTTTCTATTCCCGCTGCAAAATGTGCTGTAAAATGTGCTGTTTCAACCTGGAGATGGTTAAAGCTCCCTTGCATCACTCAGTGGGGGAATCTCTTCCCCTGTAGCAAAAATCAAAAGCTGCCACCCATTAATATATGCAGAGTAAGTGAACTTATCCTGAAATGAAATATACAAATTTCGTTCAATTGAGCTAAGGGTGGCGCTGTGGGACACTTATGACTCCCCTTGCTCAGTGCAAAAAGAGTAGTAGGGTTGGGGAAGGGTGGCACTCTGGGACACTTATGACTCCCATTGCTCAATGCAAAAAGAGTAGTGAACCCCCTCCATGCTTGAAAGTTCACAACTGCCACTGCAGTTTGAGATTCCCATGCTTGACAATTCATTTGAATTCTGTGTTTACACAACATGAAGAGGAGAGCAATGAGAGCAGACAAAATAGATTTACTGCCTCATGGAGGTAATTTCAACAAGAGACGCATAATTGTTGACAGTTCTACACAGGCTCACATTGGCAACTGCTGGTGAGCAAAGTGGTAGTGAACTGAAAACTATGAGAAAGCGAAGTCCAAACCTGCTATGAGTGATGGTGACAAGGCACACAAGGCGTTGGTACCCCATTTTCCTACTTAGTTTGCACCCTAATTCTGGGGAAAGCAAGCTATAACACATGCAATGAACTGAAAAACATTAGGAATGTTTTGAGAGAGGGCAATCAAGCAATCCCAAAAGACTTTCCGGATAATGGATGGGCATGGGGCACCAACAACCACAACCTTGTCGTGATCTACGCATTACTCATTTTCTTACCAAGACCCCAAAGGATTACGTTGGTCATCTGTTTTTCTTTTCATCAAGTCTGTTGCATTATTTAAAGACCCACTTTCCTTTCTAGATGCAAAAATGTCACTTTCCAGCTTCTGAAAACTGAACTTCTATTTAAACACAACAAATGGAAAAACGGACGTACTAACTGGGCTAAGTGCGAGCTTTACAACATCTTCACTGAGTGCGACTGTGCCTCCTCACACACCGGTGTCCCAAGGCTGCTGGTACTCGCGCTCATTGCTGAATATCGCTGTTGCCAGGTGGCGACAGGGAGCGCCGCGGTCCCGGGTCAGCGAGCTGCCCCTGCCTCTAACAGGAAGACGCACCAGGTCATGAGGCGGTTCGGCCCGCCAGCGGTGCCTGGGAATAGCCTCCTCTGGCGGTGGAGGAGGCCGCGCATGGCCAAGCCCCTTTCGGCCCCGTGCGGCTCTTCTCGGCTGCATCCTCCACTCCTCCCACCTCCAGAGGTGCTTCTCCAGCCATGCAACATGGCGGAGTCGTGGCGAGGCGAGGTCGGACAAAGTTCATGGTTGCCAGGCAACCATGAACTTGCGCGCTCCAGCCAGCCTCCAGACCTAGTGGAGCCACACCCGCTCCCCAGGCAGGCCTCATGGAGCTTGCCTTGCCGCGCAAAGCAGTACTGGTTGAAAACTATATTTTAAATGCAGCGCCTGCCTTGCTGCATTTAAAATACAGTTTTCAACCAGTTTTCAACCCAGAGGTCGCAAAATGTTTACAGAGGTCGCAAGGGAATCAGCAGAGGTCGCTGTTGCGACCTCTGGCGACCCCCAAATGACGTCCCTGACGTTTAGCATCAATGAGGCGTTGTAGTTGTAGTAAAAAAAAGTTAGTTTTAAAGGGACCGTTTGTTTTTTTAATTTTCTCTAAACATTATGACAATTAAAATGTATTTATCTACTTTATTTTACACCAAATATGTTCTATTCTGGCCTTTAGAATAGGTCCTTATAATTTAAATGTGCAGGCAAATTAATATAGGCAACTCTATAACCGTCACATGCCTGTTTGCTTATAGTTTTTTTTCCAGACAGGGAAACCCAATTATAGCTAATGTCTTCTGTTATTTCAGCTCTCTGCGACCAATGGGTGTGTACTGCTATATAAGAAATACATGTATTATTATGAATAATATTATGATTATCATTATTATTATTAATATGTACAACTATTATTATCATTATTATTACTATTATCATCATTATTATTATTATTATTAGTAGTATTACTGTTCTTCTTATTATTATCATTAGTATCATTATTATTACTGTTGTTATCATCATTATTATTAGTACCATTATTATTATTATTACTATAATTTCATTATCATAAGTATAATCATTATTATTAATGTTATTATTATTATCACTATTATTATTGGTATCCTTATTATTATCATTATAAGCATTATAATAATTTTTATTATTATCATGACTATTATGATTACTGTTATTATCATTAGTATCACCATTATTATTACTGTTGTCATTATTATTATTATTATTATTACTATTATCAGTATCATTATTTTTATTATTATCAGTATTATCATAATCAAAATTGTTATTAGTATTATTATTATCATAATTATCATTATTATTATTTTCATCATTTCACAGAGAGCAGACTAGACCGGCACCACACCACCCAGAGCTAAGGGACCAGGTTCCACTTTCGCTCTAACGCCATATTAATGACCCCGGAGACCAATCACGCAATCACAGCTACCCAGCAACACAATTCCAGTCTCCCAGAATAATTCCTTCTATAAGGCAGACAAGTGCCTTAAAGGGACATGCAGCGCTACACAAAACGACTAAATAAATACATAAATAGTGTGACTTAAGTGCATTGTTGACATGTAACGCCGAAGTAAAGCCAAGGCAGAATGGGTTCCAGCATTGAAGGGCCCGGGCCCTTGAGGGACCTGCCTCTGTATTATTAGAAGTGGCCTTCATAAACTGGTACACTATTCCAGAGTACCCTAAAATATGAGCATTTTACCGCTATAAACCTCGGAATTATAACATGTTATTACATAGTTCACTTCCAGGACAGGGCTCAGTACTCTCGAAAGTAGTGGTAGAGCTGAACACATTACTCCACAAATGGCAAGCAGAAATGAAAGAAATACTCATGGGCTGATTCATGGAATTTGTGCGCCGAAAAACAGGGATTTGTGCGCCATTCTGCCCGCAAATCCCTGTTTATCTTCACGGGCAGAATGGCGCACAAATCCCTGTTTAACAAATGAGGATTCACGGGCAGAATGGCGCACAAATCCCTGTTTAACAAATGAGTATTCATGGGCAGAATGGCGCACAAATCCCTGTTTTTCAGCGCACAAATTCCATGAATCAGCCGCTCTACGTGATGTCTCATGCACTGGGAAAAATACACCAAATCCCATCTTCACAAACATTGCAAGATGTGGACTCCTGATCTGATTACTGTGATTGAAGTGGTTCCTTCCAGACATGCAGACAATGCCTCCAGTGAGGCTTATAGAACTGACCACACAATGCTCGAGGGCTACGTCACAATCTGACACAGCATTACTCTAGAATGCAGAGAACTCTCCGGACGCCACCTGCACAACTACACTCAACAAGTAAGGCAGCATCTCCACGATTATGCAAATCCTACCTGAGGTTGACAAATACTCAAGATGGGATCTCCAGATCTTAAGACAATAGCCAGAATTAACCAGCATCACGGACCGCCTTGTTTCTTGATGATGGCTAATACCCCAGAAGTGGTCTTTACTGCTGAATGCAATACTCAGGGTGAGACTTTCCGAACCTAACACAGTTATCTTAATACCCTGTTGGACACATGAACAGCTGAGCAAATATTATGTTATATGGCAATTGCATAGCGCCCAATGCCATTGGTATGGCCTCAAAGCGCTATGAGGTGACCTTGGATGACCAAAGTCTGAGGTATGAGAATTGAAAGGAGGGTGTTTAGTATGCATGTGTGCATTTTAGAAAGCACAAAGGTAGAGAGGGTGGCTAGGTCTCTGCTAGCGACCCATGGAGATCGATCTGGTTAGTGGATGGGTGCTGTGATAGTCTGTCAGGAGAGTAGGCGAGTCAAGAAGACGGATTATGTGCCCAGCTGCACTGAATTTTTGTTGTGGGAGTTGTCTGCATTCTAACGGCAAAGGTGCTGTGCGTAATGGAGTCGAGCAGTGAATTGCTGCAGATGTATGCAGGTGAGTGGCTGTGCTCCGGGTGGGATATGGCTATGTTCCATTGAGATGGAGTGCTATAAGTACTAGAAAAAACATGTAGTCTTCCAATTGGAATCCTACAGTACTCTCCCTGTGGGAAAAGATGTAGGGTACTGGCACCAGACAGCAGCGAGATTCAAAATGCAAACCTACAGCACTCTCCCGGTGGGAAAAGATGCAGGGTAGTGCCACAAAGCAACAGCGAGATTCAAAATGCAAGCCCAGAGCACACTCCCGGTGGGAAATGATGCTGGGTAGTGGCACCAGACAGCAGCGAGATTCAAAATGCCAGCCTACAGCACTCTCCCAGTGGGAAAAGATGCAGGATAGTGCCACAAAGCAACAGTAAGATTCAAAATGAAATCCTACAGCACTGAAATTCTGGGGCTAAAAATTCACTGGGTTTTAAATATTTTTATTTTTAGTGTTTTATAAAGAGCCAATCAGACCCACTTGTGTATAGGTGCATTATAAATGCCATATATCATATCATATCACCCAGGCCCTCATCGTGCTTGTACTGCACACGTCACAGGTATTGGGTACCCCACTATAATGCTTTAATGGTCAGTTGCCTGGAATGGTCCTGTCTCAGGCCACTTGGTAAATGAATACCGGGGAAGTGGGGGGAGATGTATGGTATTGAATTAAGAGTGTGTATGACGCTGAGATAGGGGTGTGGGGGGTAGACACGGGGCCCTCGATCGCTGCACCAGAGGTTACCAAGCTGCACCCCAGTGACGAGGCGCAACAAGGTAGGAAGCAGCCAGGGGGTTGCATCTGTTCCAGTGCAGAGGCCACATGGCCTAGAAGGTCAGGCTGCACTGGTCCTATTGGAGGAAGGTTGAAGACTGATTTGTGGTTGGCTAGTGCTCTTTTGTGACAGCAGGGACATACTAACAAGCGATGTCATGGAAGGCCCCCCAGAGCAATGCAAGTCATAATTAAACACCTGAAACCTTTGACCCATTGCTTTCTGGTGTATGAATGTACTGTCCTGCAGGAACCCTAGAGATTATGGTTTATAGCAGAACAAGTGTTTCTGTGAGTGTGAACATCAACATCTGGAAAGAGAGGAGAAGGAAAGCAGAATGAGTATTTTTGTCCAGTTGAGTTTAAGGTAGTCTAGGATTATCCAGTGTTACATTTTATTCAGCAGGTTGGGCCAGTTGGGTGATGTCATTGTTTGCAAAACCCTTATTAAGCACTTGTCTATGTATAAATGGCAGGGGCACGACCCTGTCAGGGGAAGATAGACCCTTCCTTGAAGTGGGGAGAGGGAGTTTGATGGTCTCTGTTACCACCTCTCGCTCTGCACATGTTACCAAAGGTGCCACTCTTTGTCACTTGATTTCTTCCAGTGCTTTTTTTGGCCAGTGCTTTCTCTTTTCCATATCAGATCTCCAACTCCCAGGATGCACCTGGGAGTAACCTAGAAAACAAGGACCGGAGCCAGGAGACTAAAGTCAAGAGCAGCCAGGGATTGAACTGAACATTTCCTTGCCAAACCCGAGTGAGACACCCAACAGCCGACCACCAAGCCCCAGACATAACCCAAGTGAATGGTGGGGCAATGGAAAACAAACTAGGAGTGAGCAGAGACTGCAGAGGAACAGGAGGGAAATAGAAACTCTCCCCAAAGCAAATTGGAAACGAAATTTACCATCATATAAAAGAAGCAATCCTGAGAAGGAACAGCCTGATCCCCTGGCGTCTTCCACACCATCAGAGACTGAAATCACAAAAGGAGGACAAGCTTTACCTGTGTAACCACGCCCCTGGGGAACAGACAAGCAGAGATTGCCTCACAGAGTCAGGTGACCTCTGGAAAGAATGGAACGGAAGGGAGACAGAACCAGCAGGAGCACAGTACAGAAGAGCAGTGAATGAGAGACAGGCTACAGGAGTGAGGTCAGAGGAGGTGTGAAGGTGGCCTGAGGGAGGGGCCAGGCGAAGGATGGCCAGGGGAGCGCAGTGCTACAAAGTTGGTGTCAGAGTCCACGTGAGGTATTTGTGTAAGAGAGAGGGACTAGTTGCAAGTAGTAGAGTGTCAGAAAAGGGAGCGGGGGTGCAGAAGGGGAGTGAGAAAGAAAGACAAATATTGAGAGATCGAGGGGGAGAGAAAGTGTCGAGGGAATTCAAGAGAGAGCATGAAAGTCTGAGAGAGAGAGAGAAAGAGAGAGAGAGAGAGAGAGAGAGAGTATGGTGGTAGAGTGGTGAGATTGAAAGGTAGCTATCAGGAGTACAGTTGTGGGTTGAGCGAAGCAGGGGGAGACGGTAGTGGTAGGAGACAGACAGCGAGAGTGTGGTAAGGGGTAGATAGCAGAGAGGGTGTAGCGGCCACCATCCTGGTTAGTGGAGCCTGCGCTAGAGTGGACCTAGCCTGGAGCGAGCCCACAGGACACGATGATGGCCATTAGTGGAACCAACCCTTTAAAGTTTAATAAAAAAACATTGAACTGTCTCCGAGAATGTGTGCGTGTGTCTTATTGAGTCCATCTGTGACATGTAGAGTTCATCAGAATAGCAGATTCTGATGGGTCTAGTTGCAAATGAGTTCTTCAAACACCACACACCCCCTTTACTGATCCACTCTTTCAGCAAACATCTGAGCATGAGCACTATACACAAATAAAACCACTGAGATGTGAAAACAGCCCCTCGTACCCCAAAGAATACTGTTATTCTAGATACGACTTCCAGATATGGGGTTAAACACATATGAACTTCTCAGCAAAGCCAGAGGCAACACCACAGAGGTGGCCTCCATATTTGGACACAACACGCCATGAGCAACATGAAGTCTGCTGGACTTGTCAGTAGAGATCGAGTCATCAGCACAGATGCAGTCTTCACAAATTGATGCAACGCGCCAGGCGTGGCCTCCAGAAGGGTGAGCAACATGATGTTTTCTAGACTTGTCAGCAGAGATGGAGACATCAGCACAGATGCAGTCTCCACAAATTGATGCAACGCGCCAGGCGTGGCCTCCAGAAGGATGAGCAACATGATGTCTGCTGAAGTTGTCAGTAGAGATGGAGACAACAGCACAGATGCAGTCTCCACAAATGGACGCAACGCACCAGACGTGGCCTCCAGAAGGGTGAGCAACATGATGTCTGCTGAACTTGTCAGTAGAGATGGATACAGCAGCAGAGATGCAGTCTCCACAAATTGACGGAACACACCAGACGTGGCCTCCAGAAGGGTGAGCAACATGATGTCTGCTGAACTTGTCAGTAGAGATGGAGACAACAGCACAGATGCAGTCTCCACAAATGGACGTAACACACCAGACATGGCCTCCAGAAGGGTGAGTAACATGATGTCTGCTGGACTTGTCAGTAGAGATGGAGACAACAGCACAGATGCAGTCTCCACAAATGGACGTAACACACCAGACATGGCCTCCAGAAGGGTGAGTAACATGATGTCTGCTGGACTTGTCAGTAGAGATGGAGACATCAGCACAGATGCAGTCTCCACAAATGGATGTAATACACCAGACATGGCCTCCAGAAGGGTGAGTAACATGATGTCTGCTGGACTTGTGAGTAGAGATCGAGACATCAGCACAGATGCAGTCTTCACAAATGCACGCAACAGGCCAGACGTGGCCTCCAGAAGGGTGAGCAACATGATGTTTTCTAGACTTGTCAGCAGAGATGGAGACATCAGCACAGATGCAGTCTTCACAAATGCACGCAACAGGCCAGACGTGGCCTCCAGAAGGGTGAGCAACATGATGTTTTCTAGACTTGTCAGCAGAGATGGAGACATCAGCACAGATGCAGTCTCCACAAATTGATGCAACGCGCCAGGCGTGGCCTCCAGAAGGGTGAGCAACATGATGTCTGCTGAAGTTGTCAGTAGAGATGGAGACAACAGCAGAGATGCAGTCTCCACAAATTGACGGAACACACCAGACGTGGCCTCCAGAAGGGTGAGCAACATGATGTCTTCTAGACTTGTCAGTAGAGATGGAGAGAACAGTGCAGATGCATTCTCCACAAATGGACGCAACACGCCAGACGTGGCCTCCATAAGGGTGAGCAACATGATGTCTGCTGGACTTGTCAGTAGTGATAGAGACATCAGCACAGATGCAGTCCCCACAAATGGATGCAACACACCAGTCATGACCGCCTGACAGGTGAGCATGATGTCTGCTGAACTTGTAGGTAGAGATGGAGACATCAGCACAGATGCAGTCCCCACAAATGGAGGCAACACACCAGACATGGCCTCTAGAAGGGTGAGCAACATGATGTCTGCTGAACTTGTCAGTAGAGATGGAGACATCTGCACAGATGCAGTCCCCACAAATGGATGCAACACACCATCCTGGCCTCTACAAGGGTGAGCATGATGTCTGCTGAACTTGTCAGTAGAGATGGAGACAACAGCACAGATGCAGTCTCCACAAATGTACTCAACACACCAGACGTGGCCTCTTGACGGGTGAGCATAATGTCTGCTAGACTTGTCAGTAGAGATGGAGACAGCAGCGCAGATGCAGTCTCCACATATGTTTGCAACACGCCAGACGTGGCCTCCAGAAGGGTGAGCAACATGAAGTCTGCTGAACTTGTCAGGAGAGATGGAGACCACAGCACAGATGCAGCCTCCACAAGTGGATGCAACACTCCAGACGTGGCCTCTACAACGGTGAGGAACATGCCTGTTGAACTGGACCCAGATCTCTGGGCATCGGCTCCAAAACTGGGCACAGTTCACATAAGCACCTCCCATCTAGAGACAGTACTAAAGGAGCACCTCCACCTCCCAACTGGCAGAGAATTCCGGATGTGGCACTACACTTCAGAGAACACAACACTCCAGATGAGGGCTCGATATCACTAAAGAGGGCCTCTAGATACAGAGGGCCTCCTAAAAGTCACCAAAGGCTTTGTAAGACGAAAATCACTGCTCCCTCCCACCCTTCCTCACACACGCTCTTGCTAAAATTGATTTAACTACAAGGAAATCCCCTAGTTGCCCATTTGCTGCATTAATTTGAGTTCCAGAAAAACTGTTTCTCATCTCACTGTGATGTGTCCAGACAGGGCTTTTTCCACCCAGCATCCCCAGTGACATGTTAAGCCAACAGGCCCAAATTACGTTTTTAAAGCGGGAGCACATTTGTTTTGAGGCCTTGGAAAGTCCAGAGGGAAAACCAAGATGAGCTAAAAAGAAGCAAAGAATTAGTCGAGCAAAACGCCCACAAATGCAGATTACATGTCTATCTGAGGCCTTCTGGAGAGAAAGCCTGCGCGCTGTGATGCTCGGCGCGCTCCCTTAGCACTTGAGAAAGACGGTTCTAAGCAAATGGCAAGCTTTTTCGTTCCCTGACAGTGCAGTCTGACTTCTCCGTATATTCCCATGTGCGCTGAACGTTTTTGAAAGTCAAGCCACAGTTTGTAAGGATATTTTTCTGGGTTTCGCATTGTGGAGCAGAGGGGTCTGGGGAAACAAGTCTTTGAGGGTCCTAGACAAAGCTTCTTTGTACGGGAGCCACGGACAGCTTCGTGTCCCCTGTGCCGGGCTGTCAGGCTTGTAATAACTAGCTTTTCATGTTGCACTTGACAGAGCCTCGCAGGGCGCAATGCAAATAACAGATGTTAATATTAGCCCACCTAATAATGCTCATTGTATCCAGGGATGCACGGTGGAGTCTCGCTCATGCGAATTCGATAATGCGGCTTGCAGGCTGCACTCAGATCCCTGCAGCACGCTAGCGCCCAGAGGTTAGGTACACTGCTTTACCTAACCTCTGGGCGCTTCAGCGTAGACATGGAAGGGGAAATAGCAAATAAGGAACAATGTCTATAGCTATATCTAAAACGGCTGTTTTAAATAGGTGTATGCAGAGTCCAGCCAACCCACGCCCCTTGAGTCAACATAGTAATATTTTGATATTAATACAGTGCTTTCTTCCAAAGCACTTTACATGGCACCTATTTGCCTACACCATCATTATTACCCAACCGAAATTGGTACTCCTTTTATCAACCTTGGAAAGAAGAAAGGCTGACTTAACCTTGCCCGGATTTGAACCTGCATCCAGCAGATAGAACACAGATATGATATGATAGGTTATTTATAATGCGCTTAATACCCAGAGGTCTATAAGCGTGGACCCAGGGATCGAACCTGTGTTGCCCCGTGTTGTCTTGCTTCCAAGGCGAGCACGCTGCCACTGAGGTATCCCCCGGAGGCACCCTCACAGCAACAAGCGCTTAACCCGCTGAGCCATCTTACTGGCTAATGCTGGTGGGACCAAACAAGTGCTAGAACTGCTGGACCCCGATCTACCAAGCTTTTTTCAATGGGGCTGAACTATTGCAAAACACTTATGTAAATGGTCCCTTTTGTTTTCTAGTCAAACAGTGGCCCTCCTCTCTTTTGAAAGCCTCCCCCAAAATCCTCTTGGTATCCCCAGAGGCGCCACCCTCCAGTTTGAAGACCACTGTTCTAAAACAAACGATCCAAACACTCTGATAGTACTGTCATGGGTTCAGGTCATTTGTTGCCAGTGTGATTTGGGACAATGACCACAAAACAAACCATCAGTGCACAAGACTCACCTACATCAAAGGCCATCTTGCAAGGGGCGGCCATTCTTGGAAGCCGCATATTGCATCCCTCGTGTAGGATTAATTGTATCTCCCATAAGGCCTTGGTGTGTGAGGTGATCTTACCTGGTAAGGTTCATGGCGGCCTCCTGATTGGTGAGTAGGATGGGCATACAGCTGGAGATCGAGCAAGAATAGGACGCATCTGTAATCTTTAAGCTGGCGGCTGTGTTGCTTCCCTGGCTTCCCTCAAATGAGTTTGCTGGAAGAGTTATGGTGGTGCGGTCGAGGTTTCAATGGAGTTGGAGTATTGTTGTATTTTGTTTAATTTTGTGCAAACACTGTGCGTACTGTGTAGACCAGCCAAGCACGCCTAACACTCCCCAGATACTTTATTGCAGAACAATGATAATGTGTATTATTATGAACACAAAGAAACATACACACAAGTCTCGGGAGGATAGCTAGTGGCAACATGCTCGCCTTGAAAGCAAGATGACAGGGAGCAACACAGGTTCCAACCCCGGCTCTGCGCTTAGAAACCTCTGGGTATTAAGCGGTTATCATATCAAGCATGTAACACAGAGCAACATCACTCTCCTAGTGAGTACTTGTAAAGTGTAAGGTGTAAGATGGGGAAACTACCAGTGGCATATAAATAAGCATACTATTACAAACAGGAGCATACGAGTAAGTACAACTCTGGTCATTTGGATCATTGCAAACAATGAGAAGCATACAAAGTAGCAGAGAACCTGCAATGCACATAATGAGAAGCATACAAAGTAGCAGAGAACCTGCAATGCACATAATGAGAAGCATACAAAGTAGCAGAGAACCTGCAATGCACATAATGAGAAGCATACAAAGTAGCAGAGAACCTGCAATGCACATAATGAGAAGCATACAAAGTAGCAGAGAACCTGCAATGCACATAATGAGAAGCATACAAAGTAGCAGAGAACCTGCAATGCACATAATGAGAAGCATACAAAGTAGCAGAGAACCTGCAGTGCACACAATCAGAAGCATACACAGTAGCAGAGAACCTGCAATGCACATAATGAGAAGCATACAAAGTAGCAGAGAACCTGCAATGCACATAATGAGAAGCATACAAAGTAGCAGAGAACCTGCAATGCACATAATGAGAAGCATACAAAGTAGCAGAGAACCTGCAGTGCACACAATGAGAAGCATACAAAGTAGCAGAGAACCTGCAATGCACACAATGAGAAGCATACAGATGAGCTAAACACCTGCAATGCACATAATGAGAAGCATACAAAGTAGCAGAGAACCTGCAGTGCACACAATCAGAAGCATACACAGTAGCAGAGAACCTGCAATGCACATAATGGGAAGCATACAAAGTAGCAGAGAACCTGCAATGCACATAATGAGAAGCATACAAAGTAGCAGAGAACCTGCAGTGCACACAATGAGAAGCATACAAAGTAGCAGAGAACCTGCAATGCACACAATGAGAAGCATATGCATGAGCTAAACACCTGCAATGCACATAATGAGAAGCATACAAAGTAGCAGAGAACCTGCAATGCACACAATGAGAAGCATACACATGAGCTAAACACCTGCAATGCACATAATGAGAAGCATACACATGAGCTAAACACCTGCAATGCACATAATGAGAAGCATACACATGAGCTAAAAACCTGCAATGCACGTAATGAGAAGCATACACATGAGCTAAAAACCTGCAATGCACGTAATGAGAAGCATACACATGAGCTAAACACCTGCAATCCACATAATGAGAAGCATACAAAGTAGCAGAGAACCTGCAATGCACATAATGAGAAGCATACACATGAGCTAAACACCTGCAATGCACATAATGAGAAGCATACACATGAGCTAAACACCTGCAATGCACATAATGAGAATCATACACATGAGCTAAACACCTGCAATGCACATAATGAGAAGCATACAAAGTAGCAGAGAACCTGCAATGCACACAATGAGAAGCATACACATGAGCTAAAAACCTGCAATGCACATAATGAGAAGCATACAAAGTAGCAGAAAACCTGCAATGCACACAATGAGAAGCATACACATGAGCTAAAAACCTGCAATGCACATAATGAGAAGCATACAAAGTAGCAGAGAACCTGCAGTGCACATAATGAGAAGCATACAAAGTAGCAGAGAACCTGCAATGCACACAATGAGAAGCATACAAAGTAGCAGAGAACCTGCAATGCACATAATGAGAACCATACAAAGTAGCAGAGAACCTGCAATGCACACAATTAGAAGCATACAAAGTAGCAGAGAACCTGCAATGCACACAATGAGAAGCATACACATGAGCTAAAAACCTGCAATGCACATAATGAGAAGCATACAAAGTAGCAGAAAACCTGCAATGCACACAATGAGAAGCATACACATGAGCTAAAAACCTGCAATGCACATAATGAGAAGCATACAAAGTAGCAGAGAACCTGCAGTGCACATAATGAGAAGCATACAAAGTAGCAGAGAACCTGCAATGCACACAATGAGAAGCATACAAAGTAGCAGAGAACCTGCAATGCACATAATGAGAAGCATACAAAGTAGCAGAGAACCTGCAATGCACACATTGAGAAGCATACAAAGTAGCAGAGAACCTGCAATGCACATAATGAGAAGCATACAAAGTAGCAGAGAACCTGCAGTGCACATAATGAGAAGCATACAAAGTAGCAGAGAACCTGCAGTGCACATAATGAGAAGCATACAAAGTAGCAGAGAACCTGCAGTGCACATAATGAGAAGCATACAAAGTAGCAGAGAACCTGCAATGCACACAATGAGAAGCGTACACATGAGCTAAACACCTGCAATGCACATAATGAGAAGCATACACATGAGCTAAACACCTGCAATGCACATAATGAGAAGCATACACATGAGCTAAAAACCTGCAATGCACATAATGAGAAGCATACAAAGTAGCAGAGAACCTGCAGTGCACACAATGAGAAGCATACAAAGTAGCAGAGAACCTGCAATGCACATAATGAGAAGCATACAAAGTAGCAGAGAATCTGCAATGCACACAATGAGAAGCATACAAAGTAGCAGAGAACCTGCAATGCACATAATGAGAAGCATACAAAGTAGCAGAGAACCTGCAATGCACACAATGAGAAGCATACAAAGTAGCAGAGAACCTGCAATGCACATAATGAGAAGCATACAAAGTAGCAGAGAACCTGCAGTGCACATAATGAGAAGCATACAAAGTAGCAGAGAACCTGCAGTGCACATAATGAGAAGCATACAAAGTAGCAGAGAACCTGCAGTGCACATAATGAGAAGCATACAAAGTAGCAGAGAACCTGCAATGCACACAATGAGAAGCATACACATGAGCTAAACACCTGCAATGCACATAATGAGAAGCATAGACATGAGCTAAACACCTGCAATGCACATAATGAGAAGCATACACATGAGCTAAAAACCTGCAATGCACATAATGAGAAGCTTACAAAGTAGCAGAGAACCTGCAGTGCACATAATGAGAAGCATACAAAGTAGCAGAGAACCTGCAATGCACATAATAAGAAGCATACAAAGTAGGAGAGAACCTGCAATGCACATAATGAGAAGCATACAAAGTAGCAGAGAACCTGCAGTGCACATAATGAGAAGCATACACATGAGCTAAACACCTGCAATGCACACAATGAGAAGCATACACATGAGCTAAAAACCTGCAATGCACATAATGAGAAGCATACAAAGTAGCAGAGAACCTGCAGTGCACATAATGAGAAGCATACACAGTAGCAGAGAACCTGCAATGCACATAATGAGAAGCATACACATGAGCTAAACACCTGCAATGCATATAATGAGAAGCATACACATGAGCTAAACACGTGCAATGCACATAATGAGAAGCATACACATGAGCTAAACACCTGCAATGCACATAATGAGAAGCATACAAAGTAGCAGAGAACCTGCAATGCACATAATGAGAAGCATACAAAGTAGCAGAGAACCTGCAATGCACATAATGAGAAGCATACACATGAGCTAAACACCTGCAATGCACATAATGAGAAGCATACACATGAGCTAAACACCTGCAATGCACATAATGAGAAGCATACACATGAGCTAAACACCTGCAATGCACATAATGAGAAGCATGCAAAGTAGCAGAGAACCTGCAATGCACACAATGAGAAGCATACACATGAGCTAAAAACCTGCAATGCACATAATGAGAAGAATACAAAGTAGCAGAAAACCTGCAATGCACACAATGAGAAGCATACACATGAGCTAAAAACCTGCAATGCACATAATGAGAAGCATACAAAGTAGCAGAGAACCTGCAGTGCACATAATGAGAAGCATACAAAGTAGCAGAGAACCTGCAATGCACACAATGAGAAGCATACAAAGTAGCAGAGAACCTGCAATGCACATAATGAGAAGCATACAAAGTAGCAGAGAACCTGCAATGCACACAATGAGAAGCATACAAAGTAGCAGAGAACCTGCAATGCACACAATGAGAAGCATACACATGAGCTAAAAACCTGCAATGCACATAATGAGAAGCATACAAAGTAGCAGAAAACCTGCAATGCACACAATGAGAAGCATACACATGAGCTAAAAACCTGCAATGCACATAATGAGAAGCATACAAAGTAGCAGAGAACCTGCAATGCACACAATGAGAAGCATACAAAGTAGCAGAGAACCTGCAATGCACATAATGAGAAGCATACAAAGTAGCAGAGAACCTGCAATGCACACAATGAGAAGCATACAAAGTAGCAGAGAACCTGCAATGCACATAATGAGAAGCATACAAAGTAGCAGAGAACATGCAGTGCACATAATGAGAAGCATACAAAGTAGCAGAGAACCTGCAGTGCACATAATGAGAAGCATACAAAGTAGCAGAGAACCTGCAGTGCACATAATGAGAAGCATACAAAGTAGCAGAGAACCTGCAATGCACACAATGAGAAGCATACACATGAGCTAAACACCTGCAATGCACATAATGAGAAGCATACACATGAGCTAAACACCTGCAATGCACATAATGAGAAGCATACACATGAGCTAAAAACCTGCAATGCACATAATGAGAAGCATACAAAGTAGCAGAGAACCTGCAGTGCACACAATGAGAAGCATACAAAGTAGCAGAGAACCTGCAATGCACATAATGAGAAGCATACAAAGTAGCAGAGAACCTGCAATGCACACAATGAGAAGCATACAAAGTAGCAGAGAACCTGCAATGCACATAATGAGAAGCATACAAAGTAGCAGAGAACCTGCAGTGCACATAATGAGAAGCATACAAAGTAGCAGAGAACCTGCAGTGCACATAATGAGAAGCATACAAAGTAGCAGAGAACCTGCAATGCACACAATGAGAAGCATACACATGAGCTAAACACCTGCAATGCACATAATGAGAAGCATACAGATGAGCTAAAAACCTGCAATGCACATAATGAGAAGCATACAAAGTAGCAGAGAACCTGCAGTGCACATAATGAGAAGCATACAAAGTAGCAGAGAACCTGCAATGCACATAATGAGAAGCATACAAAGTAGCAGAGAACCTGCAATGCACATAATGAGAAGCATACAAAGTAGCAGAGAACCTGCAATGCACATAATGAGAAGCATACAAAGTAGCAGAGAACCTGCAGTGCACATAATGAGAAGCATACAAAGTAGCAGAGAACCTGCAATGCACATAATGAGAAGCATACAAAGTAGCAGAGAACCTGCAATGCACATAATGAGAAGCATACAAAGTAGCAGAGAACCTGCAGTGCACATAATGAGAAGCATACAAAGTAGCAGAGAACCTGCAGTGCACATAATGAGAAGCATACAAAGTAGCAGAGAACCTGCAATGCACATAATGAGAAGCATACAAAGTAGCAGAGAACCTGCAGTGCACATAATGAGAAGCATACAAAGTAGCAGAGAACCTGCAATGCACATAATGAGAAGCATACAAAGTAGCAGAGAACCTGCAATGCACATAATGAGAAGCATACAAAGTAGCAGAGAACCTGCAATGCACATAATGAGAAGCATACACATGAGCTAAACACCTGCAATGCACATAATGAGAAGCATACACATGAGCTAAACACCTGCAATGCACATAATGAGAAGCATACACATGAGCTAAACACCTGCAATGCACATAATGAGAAGCATACACATGAGCTAAAAACCTGCAATGCACATAATGAGAAGCATACAAAGTAGCAGAGAACCTGCAGTGCACATAATGAGAAGCATACAAAGTAGCAGAGAACCTGCAGTGCACATAATGAGAAGCATACACATGAGCTAAACACCTGCAATGCACATATTGAGAAGCATACACATGAGCTAAACACCTGCAATGCACATAATGAGAAGCATACACATGAGCTAAACACCTGCAATGCACATAATGAGAAGCATACACATGAGCTAAAAACCTGCAATGCACATAATGTGAAGCATACAAAGTAGCAGAGAACCTGCAGTGCACATAATGAGAAGCATACAAAGTAGCAGAGAACCTGCTAGCGCGCCCATATGAATACGAGTAATACTGCACGCAGAATACAATGATTAAGCAGAACAATGCTAACGTGAAACATTCCAAACAATCAGAGGCATGTGAATAAAGCAGAAAAGCTGTAATGCAAGACAGGCAAACACCCATAGTGGGAAACACACAAAACACATATATAATGTTGCAAACAAAAGTATATGCATAACCAAAATAATGGTAATGTGTAATAGTGCAAACAACCAGACGCATGTGAATAAAGCAGAACACTCATATTGCAGAACAGAGGAATTGCCCTTGTGTATATGTAGAAAGTGTGACCGACCCTAGCATAGGAATAAGGAAGACATGTGCAATGTGCAGCTTTATGAGCAAGCATAATCCTACAAACATTCATAAAGTGTATTACTACTATAAATGGAGAAATGTAAAATCAGAACACTCTTATGCACAATATTAACAAGCACACGCATGATGTCTTTCATTCTGAAAAATCGGAGGCATGTCAATACGTACACTTATATGTAACACACTCAGAATATTTGACGTTCCATACAAACATACAGGAGGTTACTATAAAATGGTCAGTGCCATTAGTATCTTTATGAGATGTGGGTAAGGCTTTTGCTCATTAAGGTGAGATCTGCTTCTTACTGATGGCATGTGTGCCTCTCACAGAAGGAACTATAATGAGTTGGGTGTACATGTTGTACTCTTACGTGCTAAAGAAGACATTTTACTAGATCCCACATTATGCAATGGGCCACTGACCTCACAGTGACTTCTAACTGATAAAGGACAGTTGATAAAGGCCAGCAGAGGGAAAAGACTGTTCCTTGCAGGCATTCCTAAGAGGGATGATATTTGACATGTAAACATTTTGCAAAGCTAATTTTATTCCCTAAGGGCGCACACCTCATAGTCCAGCTGATTGAACCTAGTGTTTAAATGAATGACACCCAACAGTGAGGATTGGCTGGCAAGAAAACATGGGGGGTTTAGATGCAACTGAGGAGTCATCTTACACCCTATAACACTAGCTGTTTAGAACAGCAGTGCCACACAAACCACAGAGGCAGCCAGACACTAGGCTCTTGCAGAAGCCACCTTGCACAGAGCTTGAGGACCCAGCTGATTCACAAGCTGGACTGCCTGGATTGCTCTCCAGATCTGTGGTAGGATCACATTCATGACAGAGCTGTGGGACCATCCTTAAGAGGCATTGTTAGACAGGTAGTGGACAGGTTTGGCAGCAGTGGACCTCCCCATTGTGTCTCAAATCAGCGGGCTAGCTGGACAGCAGCAGGTTCCTTAGGAGTCATATATAGGGGGTTGACTGGGAAGCAGTGGGTTTATTTAAATGTAACATTTAATAAGATAACTGGGAAGCAGTGGAACCCCCTAAGGCGTCAGAGTGGGTGCCACTGGACAGCAGAGGACCCCTTCAGGAGTCACAGTAAGTGGGAAGGCCAGACAACAGTGCTCTCCACTCACTTAGCAGTTACAGTTAGTGTGACTGATCTGCTGAATGCTCCCTCCCTCCCCCTCAACACCCACTTAGGAGTCTGATTTACAAGGATGGCAAGGCAAGTGTTCCTCCCTAACCTGGGCAGAAGAGACCCATTTAGGATATACAATAAGTGGGATTGCAGTAGCAGCAGTGGATTAGTAGAGGTCATCCCTGCATTAAAAGTTGCATTCATTTTGCTGGCTGGACAGAAGTGTGTTCCTTTAGAAGTCACAGGGTGTCGGATGGATGGGCAGTAACTGACCTCTTTATGAGTCAGTTAGTGGGATGGATGTGAAACAGTGAGTTCCTTAGACAAGCTACAATTAATGGGATAGCTGGAAAACAGTGGGCCCTCCCTTTAGGAATCACAGGGGGAATGTGTGTCATCACTTAGGAATAACAGTTAATGGGATGGCTAGGAAACCGTGGGTCTCAGTAGATTGCTTTGTGCAGGTGGCACCCGTTTTCTAGATGAATTCTTGATTTGGAGTAGTTGACTCCTCTGGGGCCACTGCAATGCCATGTGGCATTTTTTTAGGGAGCAGGTGTTGCAGAGGTCGCTGTTAAAGGGTGTGTAGAACTTGCTGAGCACTGCCAGACATGGAAGCACTGTTAGATTTGTTTTTTAGTGATCAAAGATGGGATCAAGATATCTAAAAACGTACAACAAATTCAGTCCGATATTTGCCTATGTGCAATTTACCTACTCCCTGCGGACTCAGTATACTGTGGACCGTATTATAGTGAAAGGATTCAATATGAAATCATCCAGTACAAGGTTATGAATACATACAGGTTCAGAACTGCACTTTATCTCAACCCAAGGGGATCACATATTCTCAGGATAGCCCTTTAACACACAGACATAGCTATTGCAACATCACTCTCTGGAACGTGCATGCAAAAGCGTAGGTCTTCGAATCCTGAATGGTAGATCGAAAGGTGATAACCTCAGACAATTGACTTTTATTTCAACTCAAGGCATCAGCGTAATAAATCATGCTATCACTGATTTACGCCCCTCCGAAATCAATGGCGACATTGACAAAGAACAGCTCTGAACACTCAAATCAGAGCAGCCTCCCTACCCCCAAAAAATCCTTTATAACCTTCCCTCCACTTTTCTCTGGTCATAAGAGAGTAGAGACAAATTTGGTTTGGGGGTGTTTCACTGTAACAAAAAAAAAAAAACTGCGGCAAACTGACCGAAAAAAACAGCATGCATGCGGTCACTTTTCATATGGTCAAACACCACCACCCAGACCCCTCACCCCAAAACCCTATTCCCTACTTACATGCTCGCCACCTGATCTGCTTCAACCCTGCAGCATCAGATCTGTCCCTCTAAAGCGTGTCAGATCTGACGGCACAGGGTCCCTTTTTCTCAGTTTTTCTTTTCTTTTTTTTAGTCCCCTGCCTCCAATATCGAGGAAGCAGGGGACACCCCTGCAACCCTCCAGGCCAATACACATCGAACATGGGGAGTGGGGGACACCCCCACAACACCTGCTCCACATGTTTGGTAGGTATTGGCCAATTTGTTCAAATATATTCGGTCAAATGGTACGGGCCAAATTCGGTCAATTGTACCACTCCCCACTCACCTCTTAGTGTCAGTGTTCTCCAAGGGTCGGTCCTGGGCCCACTTCAATTCACTCTCTATAGATCTGCTCTTGGCACTTTGATCTTCTCCAATGGTTGGTCCTATCAACTCTTTGCCGATGACACTCAGATCTTATTCGCTGTTCCCTCCTTTTATGACAAGCTACGGTGAAACATTTCTAACTGTGTTTCCGCCATGAAATACTGGATGGCATCTCTCTTGCTCATGATCAACTCCACTAAGCCTAAAGTTCTTGACTTCCCATCCAAACAGGCTATCTCTTCCTCTCCCCTCTTTAATTCTTCTCACCTGACCGCTTTCTCTACTCTGCTTCTGCTCACAGCCTTAGTGTTGTCTTCGACCCAGCTCACAACTTCTCGCTCTTAATCTCCAAACCTTCCACTGCAGGAAGACTACATCTTCGCCCCTTAAACACTGCTAAGCACCTAATGTCCTCTTTAGTCCTCTCTCAATCTGACTACTCTGTCAGTCTCCCTTATGGCCTTCCTAAATATGCTTTTCCACCTCTCGATAAATTCATCAACTTTGCTGTCCGTACACTCTTCAACCTCCCTGCTTCACTGCCACCTCCACAGGCCGTGGTCAGTTAGGCTGATTATCTATGAGACTGAGGGCACAGTATAAACTCATTCTCATCACCTTCAAAACTATACACAGGCTAGTTCTTCCTTACCTATCTGCCCATCTCACTCCCTACTCTCCCCATCACTTCCTGCTATTATCCTAGGTTCACCTCCTTGCCGCATCTTGTGCATCTTGTGCTTCCTCTCATTACTGCTCTCTCCTCCTCACTCCCTTTCTATGTAATGCTCCTCCTCTCCCCCTCTGACGACTCTGACTCCGTCACTATTTAAATCCAGCCTACTAGCTCTCCACTTTTCTGAATAACCACTTTCGTAACATTCTACACCACCGCAGCTCCCTGCTCTCTTCTCCTCCTTCCTCTCTACGACAACCCCAAAGAACCTATACTTCACCCCTTCCACCTAAAACGTAGAACTTCCTCCACTATCCCAATCCTATATCATGCTCTACTGTCCTCGTCCCTGGTTCATGTGTTTACCTACCCATCATCATCTATTCTTATATCCACATTCTCTCACGCATTGTTAGGGACACAGGTCCTGCACTCTGCGCCGGAAATACATTGCTTTCCCTGTAACCTCCACAAATAAATAAATACTGCTTTTGGATCAATATGGTGTATTTTTTCTTTCCCTGATCTATTTTATTTATTAATGTTATTATGCATCTTTACATATTCTTGTCACATGGGTTTACTCTGTCTCTATTTTACGGCACTCCGTCACTCGTTGGCATTAGAACAGTGCTTTACTACATTTTATAATAAATACAAAATGCATATATGTCTTCACGCAATGATTTACACTCTGGTAATTCAGGTCTTAAAGAGAAACCTCATTTTCTTCCCAGGACAAGATAGAAGCTCTCCAGCCCCTCTTTATTCTCCTCTCTAGGATTCACCCCCTGCAGTGCAAGTAGACACCCCATAAAAGCCTGGGGAGGGATGGCTACAGGATTCAGGCAGAAATACCAACCACAGGTGTCATTCATCAGTCGCAGATGTAAAGGGAAGGTTAATATGACTAGAGAGATCCTTTGAAAAGATGCCCTGAAACCTCACTGCATCTCTGGACAATAAAGTACAAAGCCTAGGAACAAACCTTTGAGTGGCAACTTCTTCACTCTTAAATATATGTTTAATAAACTATATAATTCAATACAATGCAGTAGGGGTTGTTTTACTGGCATGATATATTCCCAAAGTAAATAGATGGAACTTATAAAATAGTGATCCAATTTGTTTTCCACTTTTCTCTTAAAGTGCAGATTGTTTGATGCGCTTTTTCTTCTCCCGAGGAATGCATATTCAAACATTACGGATCTGTCTGCAATTCTTAATGATTGTCCAAGGACGATGCAGAGCTGTTCTTGACCTGTTGTCCTTGCACCGGCTTCCTTGTTCTCGCAAGAGGTGGAGAAACAGATGTCTCGAATCTCTTTGTGTGTGTGGTGGTGCCAGAGAACCCGCCTCCCTGGCTTTACCTCTCCAGGATCACAGTGTGGACAGGGTCTGTCCTCTCTCGGCTGATTGTTGTGCTATGACAGCCAGGCTCTATTTCCAACTTGCGGTCACTCAGTCTGTAGATATGCGAGTGTTTGTGCTTCGTTCTTTTTTCCCAAAGTTATTTCAACTGCAAGTTAGTTTAAAGTTTTGCGACAGTGATCTGTAGCCTTTGGCTTGCTGTGCACTCAAATAGATAGTGTGTTGCTTCTTGGGGACCTGTTCTCTTCTAAGTCCCGAGTAAATTCTTATCCTGCCTTTGATTTCTCATGCCAGGAAACTTGACACACTGCAGCAATAACACTGCAATTCCCTCATATATTCTTCAAGGTTTAGTTTCAAGGGTTTTAATATGTGTTCTTTTCATATTTGATCTTGCAGAGAATAGTACTTGAGGGATGTGGGGCTACTGTGTTTGTAACAGCACTAGAATTTAAAATTGTGCTTTTGGATGTTAAGTAGCTGGGGGAATCTCACTAGTTCGGATCTGCACAGATGATCTGGGAAGTCTTTATACACTCAAAGCATCTGTTTGCAGAACTGGAGGTGCAGAGTTTCTGTGGGATTTTCAAGCCACCTGACATACTCTTTTTGAGGTGTTGGACGCCAAGCTTCACTCCCATAAAGTAGGATAGGGGCCATGTGGCTGTCAAATGTTTTAGCATTAATTCTACAGGTGGATTGAAGTATGGTAGCTACTTCTTGATGGAATAAAATGCAAGAAGTGCTTTGTCTTTAAGTGCTTTTATTGCCAGCTTAAAATTTCAGGATGCACTTCTTCTGAGTTCTAGGCAAGTGCAGTCTGTGGCATGCTCAATTTCTGTGCCATTAAAGAATAGTTTGAATTGTTCGCAGTTGTTCTTTGCTTTAGTTTGGAATATCATGATTTTGCTTTTTTTGGTTCACTAGCAAGGCCCAGGTTTGCCGTATCCTTCGAGGAGGGTAAGATTGTTTTTGAGGTCTTCTCTGGTGGCTGGCAGTATGACCAGTTCTTCCACATACATCAGGAATTTCATGTCTGAGCATGGGCCTGGGATTTCTCTAGGAATATAGGGAAGCTGGTATCCAGTAATTATAACAAATAAAAAACAGAGAATGAAGTATCTGGGAGCAAGCTAATAAGCAAACCAAATTAAGCCCTTATCTTCAATAAGTAGGAGAGATAGTGTTAAGAAAAGGTCAGAATGATTGACAGTATCGAAAGCAGCAGAGAAGTCTAGAAGAAAAAGAATAGATGAAAAGTTAACATGACGAGTGGGAGAGATGTAGTTGCTGACATTGAGGAGAGCTGACTCAGAAGGGTGCAGAGGTCAGAAGCCAGATTGAAGAGGATCCTGGAGGTTGTGTGTTTCAATTATATCAGTGAGCCTGTTGAAAACTACATGCTCTAGGATTTTGGAATAGTGAGGTAGAAGGGAAACAGGACGAAAGTTGGCAGGACAGTAAGGATCTAGGTCGGTTTTCGTAAGGATAAGGATGTCAGTAGCCGAATTGTAGGATAATGAAAAAGTGGCCCTCTCAAGAGAGGAGTTAAAGAGGGAAGTAAGATATGGAGCAACACTAGGACCTTTGCATTTCACTTTGTGCAGGAATAAAGGGTTGATGGAAGCTCATGAATAGTTAGCCCTAAGGAGAAGGGTAAAAGACTCATCCATGTTAGTGGGGGCAAATGAACACAGTGTTGCAGGAGAGGTGGGTAGAGGAGGATACAGAAAAGTGAGCAGATGTGGGATAGAGGTTTTTGTTGCAAGGGTATTTTGAATGTTGGGAATTTTAGAAGCAAAGTAGATAGTAAGATCACTTGCAGAATGAGTAGAGGAGATGGAGGAAGGTTTATGAGGTGAGAAAATTGAGTTGAGAGATGTTCGGAGGTGCCTAGGTTGAGAGGATTGAGATTAACTCAGAGATCGTGTCTGGCAGATTCACGAGCAGAGGAGTTGATTTGAAGAGCAGTGAGGGAGAATTGGAGATCAAAGGAGTGTCTAGATCTTTGCCAAGTGCAAACGTTTTTCCTTTCAAGTGTGGGGATGGAAGGTGTAATCCAAGGCCATGGGAGGAGGGCTTTGGAGTGGGTGTAGTAAGAGGGAAGTGAGAGGAGAAGGGAGCATTAAGAGTAGCAATTAAGTTAGTAAAGGCTTCATCAGTTAATGGAACAGTTCATCTTTCTTTGGAGAGAGGTAGATTGACAATTTGGAGGAGGGACATTTGCACTTGGTAATGGAAGTGGTAGATGGAGAGCAGGGTCTAAGCAGAAGTGGAGATTGAGGCAAATATGATGGAATGATCAGAGGGAGAAGAAGCAGTGGAGATAGAGGCAGACAGTTGAAAGAAGATTAGAATAAGGTCAAGGGAGCTACCATTTGAATGGGAGGGCAGAGAGTGGACAGAAGAGAGTGAGTGGTTAAGGAGAAGAGAGCTAAAGTCAGTGACTAGAGGAGTGGAGAGAGAGGGAAGGTTAAAGTCACCAGAGATGATGAGACGATGATGGGGAGGAAGGGAGTCATTTAGTTGAGAGAGGTGGACATTAAATTGATCAATGCGACCAGGTGGCTGATAACAATATGATATGAATACCATAGGGAGCAGTGATTGTGGCGATAGTGTACTCAAAAGAGGGAGACATTACGCTAGACAGGGGAGTAGGAGAGAAATAAAGTTTGGAAGATATGACCAGCCAGTTGGGCTTAGAGAGTGGGCGAAGGTGTAGGCAGGGTTGTGAACGGCATCCATGGTTGCAGAGTCTGAGGGAGAAATCCAGGTTTCTGAGGGAGAAATCCAGGTGTCTGTAAAGGTTTGGTAATGAGGTCAAACGAGGGAGACTGGGAAAGAAGGAAGTATGAGGCAAAGGAAGTCGTGTTACAGACAGAATGTGTATTCCAAAGACCAATACAAAGAGAGCGAGGTGTAGAAGCGTAGTGATGTTTAGTCTGAAAAGTAGAGTGGCCCTGGGGGTAGAAGCGAGAAGAGGAAGTGTGATGAAAGTTAGGGTGGGAGGCCTTGTGAATAGAGAAGAGGGGCGACATTGAGGGAAAGAGATGCCAGGGATGGGAAGAGAGTTGAAATGGTTTTGAGCAGAGAAAAATGAAGAAAGAAGTAGAAGAGAAAGAAAGAGTTATTAAGAGTTGTGCATGGTGAGGGCAGGGCTGAGCAATGATTGAGTTGGTACTTACAGGTAAGTAGCATGACACAGAAAGGCAATAGCGCATAGCTCATAGGCTTTTAAAGTGCAAAAGTTGCTAGGGGACAGCATTGCACTGTATAATTATAATTGGTTATTTATAACACACTTAATACCCAGACGTTTCTAAGCACGGACCCGGGGATCGAACCTGTGCTGCTCTGCATTGTCTTGTTTCCAAGGAAATAAGACAACATTGCCCCTGAGCTATCCTCCCGAGACAACTATATACATAGACAGTAGTAAAGAACACATCATGGACATGCATGAAGTATTTCATCAGTCAGAGTCATGCTCTGTTTGCATTTTAGAAGCGATGCACATATAAAGCAATTGCTGCTCCTGATCTGATCATGCTTTAGAAGCGAGTTCGATACAAAGCATGTGTTGCTTTCCCAGGGAGCTGGAGTAGCTGTAAACAACCTTATCATCCTTACCTATATATGGGAAGGAGTGGATGGGTATGAGGTGCTCAGTGAAGAGGTGGATTTTTCACTCCTTTCTGAAATGTACTTATTTATTTAAAACAGGGGGAGGGCGGTCTGGGTAACTCTCTACCAGCACGAACACAGCCCATTGACCTGTTCTTGGGTGGATGGCCCCTGGGAGAGTCTCAACCAAGTCTTTAGCTCACTGTTCTTTTCACAGAGAATACATTTTCCCGCTTATCAGTCTTTGTCCTGCCCCAGGGGCAGTCCAGCACCGAAATGCTAGGCAATTCTCTGCACAAGAGTACCACAGCAACCCATACACGTGTTTCAGCCTAGTTGGGCATCATCAGTGAGGTGAAGCTGTGCCTCTCTTGGCGACGTGAGCAAGGGGTCCACATCTGGATTCCCCTGGTAATTTAGGGTGAGACCCAAAGTTAATTGTTATGCAAAACAGCGGGGGTGGGGGATCTGGGAAACTCTCTACCAGCACAAACACCGCCCATTGACTTGTTCTTGGGTGGATGGCCCCTGGGAGAGTCTCAACCAAGTCTTTAGCTCACTGTTCTTTTAACAGAGAAGAAATGTCCCCACATATCAGTCTTTGTACTGCCCAGGGGCAGTTCAGCACCAAAATGCTAGGCAATTCTCCTCTGAACAAGAGTACCACTGCAACCCCATACATGTGTTTCAACCTTGTTGGGCATCATCAGTGAGGTGAAGCTGTGTCTCTCTAAGAGCAAGGGGTCCACGTCTGGAGTTCCCTGGTAACTTAGGATGAGAACCAAAGTTACTTGGTATGCAAAACAGGGAGGTGTCTGAGAAACTCTCTACCAGCATGAACACAGACCATTGCCCTGTTCTTGGGTGGATGGCCCCTGGGAGAGTCTCAACCAAGTCTTTAGCTCACTGTTCTTTTCACAGAGAAGACATTTCCCCACATATCAGTCTTTGTCCCGCCCACTAGGGCAGTCCAGCACCGAAATGCTAGGCAATTCTCCTCTGAACAAGAGTACCACAGCAACCCCATACACATGTTTCAACCCTGCTGGGCATCATCAGTAAGGTGAAGCTGTGTCTCTCTAAGAGCAGTGAGCAAGGGGTCCATGTCTGGAGTCCCTTGGTAAATTAGGGTGAGACCCAAAGTTACTTGGTATGCAAAACAGGGGGCGGGGGGTCTGGGAAACTCTCTACCAGCACGAACACAACCCATTGACTTGTTCTTGGGTGGATGGCCCCTGGGAGAGTCTCAACCAAGTCTTTAGCTCACTGTTCTTTTCACAGAGAAGAAATTTCCACACATACGGCTGTGTTTGTGCTGGTAGAGAGTTTCTCAGACCCCCCCGCCCCCCTGTTTTGCATACCAAGTAACTTTGGGGCTCACCCTAAGTTACCAGGGAACTCCAGACATGGACCCCTTGCTCACTGCTCTTAGAGAGACACAGCTTCACCTCACTGATGATGCCCAACGAGGCTGAAACACGTGTATGGGGTTGCTGTGGTACTCTTGTTCAGAGGAGAATTGCCTAGCATTTCGGAGCTGGACTGCCCCAGGGCAGGACAAGGACTGATATGTGGGGAAATGTCTTCTCTGTGAAAAGAACAGTGAGCTAAAGACTAGGTAGAGTCTCTCCCAGGGGGCCATCCACCCAAGTACAAGTCAATGGACTTTGTTTGTGCTGGTTGAGATTCCCAGACCCCCCTCTGTTTTGTATTTATTTATTTATTTGCATTTTATAGTTTGCCAGCTATGAAAACATTGACTTAGTAGTGAACCAAGAAGGGGCTGAGCCGAGGCCTGGTGTTCAAAGACATGGAAGGTCAAGATCAACTAAGTGCAAGGAGAGATGTGTGAGGGAGTAAAGCAGAAGTGCAGCGATAAGAGCAAATCAAACATCGGTCAATAATACAAGGGCAAAGCGCAGATGTGGGTTAAATGACAGCGGCGAAGGTGCAGAGGTAGGTCCTTAACAGCTTCTGGGCAGTTAAGGATGGAAGGGGACAGCAGACAAGGGGTATGAGCACCCATCCCTTGAGTTAGTAAACTTGCAGGAATGAGGGAGCAGGTCCAATGCGTGAAAGGGCACTGTTCCATGTTCTAGGCACAGGGTATGAGTAGGCTTCTCTTAGTCGACTTCCATGTTTGCACTGGTTAAGTTTGAGTGTATGTATGTCATGACCCCTTGTTCTATATTGACTCCGGAAGTTGTTTGCGATTCAGCCAGTGCTGCATTGGTTGTCCACGTGTGTTATGCAATGAGGGGGTTCTTGGAAATGGTGCAGACTGGAAGCTGCAGTCCGTACAGCTCTGTCAGAGTGCGCTGATAGGGTTAATGTGGCTTGCAGGATGCCCTACAGTGAGGTGTAAGCAAGTGATTGCCACCGTCCAGGTAAGGTAAGACCAAAGTTTGGATTATGGCTTTGCACTCAGAGACGTAAGCAGATAGGGTTTTAGAAGAGTGAAACCAGCCCCACACCTTTCGGGCATTCTTGAAGGAATGACCAGTGTTGATGAGACGAGTAGCAATGCTGACTTTGCGTTTGTAGTGCACTGCAGTGTGACTCCACCCAGCTTCATGTGGGGGGCCAGTGCTAGAGTTGGGCCTTTGTGGAGCTGTCGGGGAAGATGCTATATTCGGTCTTCACAGGTTTCAGCTGGATGAAGCACTCACAAGCATCACTTGGATTAAGGCGAAGCAGTCTTTGAGTTTGTGGATGTTCTTAATTGTGGTGACGGTCAGATAAGTTTGAGTGTTGTAGGAGTGCACTGGTGAATCCGGATTTCCTTGTTGGTGGTGTGCAAGATAAAGATGGCAGGAGAGATGGTACAGCCTTGTGGTAGGGGGGACTCCATATAGCGTGGTAGTCTTGTGTGTGCTGCCTTATTGAACCCCAAGAATGCCGAACCACTGTTGATTAGCGTGTGGTGGTTGAGACTGACAAACGCTTCAGAAAGGTTGACGATAGCCAGGAAGCGAGGGTCACTATCGTTGTGATAATGAACTTGCTCTTTTAGATCTGTGTCCTGGTCTTAAGTCGGACTGACTGTTTTATGTGAAGCAGTTTATAAGGATTCCGAATTGCAGCTGGAAGACCGAGCTCTTTCCTTGATTATTTGGTGTGATTTCGTGCTTGTGCAATCAAGGTGTCACACGTAACATGCGTGAAATGTCTATTGCGCAATCAAGAAAGGGAACGTTGGCCGAGCAGGTATGGTAAGTGGGGAGCGGGGATGAGTGTGTTGGGGGGGAGGTGAACGGCCTTGGGAGAGGTGGGGACTTTTCTGTAGTGGATGTGGGAGTGGCCGGGGTTCTGGGGGTGTCCCCAGATAATGGAAGTAAGGAAGAGGGGGGGAGAAGAGTGTTGGCAGGATGGAGGTAGAAGGGGGTTCCGAAGATATCCCTCAGAGACAGAGGAGAGGGAAGGGGAGGTTGGCAGTGGGGACAGGGAATAAAAGTGAAAGGGAAGGGGAGGTGGGCAAAGGGGGCAGGGAATAAAAGGGAAAGGGAAGGGGAGGTGGGCGGTGGGGACAGGGAGTGGAAGGAATGGGGAGGGGAGGTGGGCGGTGGGGACAGGGAATAAAAGGGAAGGGGATGTGGGCGGTGGGGACAGGGAGTGGAAGGGAATGGGTAGGGGAGGGGAGGAGGGCGGTGGGGACAGGGAATAAAAGGGAAAGGGAAGGGGGGTGGGCATTGGGGACAGGGAATAAATGGGAAAAGGAAGGGGAGGTGGGCGTGGGGACAGGGAGTGGAAGGGAATGGGAAGGGGAGGGAGGTGGGCGGTGGTGACAGGGAATAAAAGGGAAAGGGAAGGGGAGGTGGGCAGTGGGGACAGGGAATAAAAGGGAAAGGGAAGGGGAGGTGGGCAGTGAGGACAGGGAATAAAAGGGAAAGGGAAGGGGAAGGGGAGGTGGGCAGTGGGGACAGGAAATGAAAGGGAAAGGAAAGTGGAGGTGGGTAGTGGGGACAGGGAATGAAAGGGAAAGGTAAGGGAAGGTGGGCGGTGAGGATAGGGAATGAAAGTGAAAGGGAAAGGTAAGGGGAGGTGGGCGGTGGGGACAGGGAATGAAAGGGAAAGGGAAAGGGGAGGTGGACGGTGGGGCAAGGGAATGAAAGGGAAAGGGAACGGGAGGTGGGCGGTGGGGACAGGGAATGAAAGGGAAAGGGAAAGGGGAGGTGGACGGTGGGGCAAGGGAATGAAAGGGAAAGGGAACAGGAGGTGGGCGGTGGGGCCAGGGAATGAAAGGGAAAGGGAACGGGAGGTGGGCGGTGGGGCCAGGGAATGAAAGGGAAAGGGAACGGGAGGTGGGCGGTGGGGACAGGTTAGGAAAGGGATACATTTCCGAACTCTTGTTATATGAAAAACCAGACTCAATGGGAAATCGACACATTTCACGATCAATTCATACAATCAATTGTCTACCCATTGAATGTTCGGAGCAGGATGGGTATGTATTTACTGAGGTCATAGGACACCTAGGCGGCTGCATAGTGGACAGCGAGAATGTTAACAAAGTCTCTATCTGGAAACATCTACGTATGTTAGGATTATTAGATTATTAGAATAGGATTATTATTATTATTGTATGTTGTAAGGTTCAATGGGAGCAACAGGGGTGACATGCTTGGTACCTTCCATGTGGCCCCTGAGCTGGACTATTGTATAGAGAATGACTGGTTCATTGTGTTGCACTGATCCAGTGCGTAAGGTGACAGGAGGGCAACGGAGGGGCATTAGGGGATTGGGTAAGTGGGTTGCTGCAATGTCTGTTGGCTTTAAATAAAGCTCTGCTTCTGTTGGTGGTTTCTGCAAGGGTTGTCTTTCGTCTTGGGAGGATAGCTCAGGGGCAACGTGCTCGCCTTGGAAGCAAGACGACAGGGAGCAACACAGGTTCGATCCCCGAGTATGCACTTAGAAACCTCTGGGCATTAAGTGTGTTCTAAATATCCTATCATATCATATCAAGGGCCTTTGGGTGAAGTAACTTCACTCTTAAGTGAGGATCATAGGTCCCCAATTATTTGCATGTTGCATCTTGATTGAGTTTCAAGCTATATCTCCCTTTCATTGCAGGGGGGGTGTAGTGCATGTCATGGCGGAGCTGGTGTCAGGCTGCAGGATTACAATGTCAGTCAGTCATGGTTGGGTGAGGTTGAGTGCATCCATAAGGGTTGAAAGTTAGAGGTGGGATTATCAGTGCGGTCGGAAGTGGTGGATAGGTTGGGAAGCTCGTGTTTTGGTACTCAGTAGTCCTTTGAGGAGCAATACTGCCGTTTGGGAGGGTTTGAATGGACATTGGAGGGTGGATGTTGTGTAATGAATGATTAATCAATTATTATTTTTTTACACTTGGAAAGTGCCCAAGCCTAAGGGCGTCTCGGCGCTGTCATGAACAAAGTTGCACACACAGATAGTGAGGAAAAGGGAGGGAGATTGAGGGGGGGAGTAAGATTGTAGTGGGAGACTCTCACTAGGCAAAGAGTCAGGTTTTCAGGGACTTTCGGAAAGGGCCAGTAAGCCTCCTCGGCTCTTGGGGCTGGAGGGAGGTCATTCCATTGGTTGGCCGCCACACATGAGAAGCTATAGCCTCCTCCTCTAGCTCTTTGAACTTTTGGTACAGCGAGGCGGTGCGCGTGGATTGTTCTTACCAGTCTGTTGGATAAACCGTTGGTGGCCATCCAAGCATGGATGGTGGAGTAGATTTTAATAATTGAGTGGCAGACAACTGCGTGAATACCTGAAAGGAGGAGGGGGATTTGGGTATCACCAGCATATTTTGTGTAGGATATGCCGATGGAAACCAGGTGGTCAAAGAGGGGTCTGGTGAAAATGTTGTAGAGGGATGGGGAGATACATGAGCCTTGTGGGGCTCCACAGAGAATCGGTATGGGTGGTGCACTGGAGGATTCAGAAAAGACCCTCATAGATCTTCCTTCTAGAAAGGAGGCTATCCACGTTTCAGCTTCGTGGGAGAAGTTGGCTGCGGTTGTTAGTTGGTGGCAGAGTGTCTTATGGTCTACCAATTCAAGGGCTGGCTTGCCTTTGTCTTTGGAGGTGTTTAGCTGGTTTTTCAAGTCTAATAGTGCTGTTTCAATGCTTTGGCTTGGTCAAAAGCCTGATTGGCGTGTGCCAAGGATATTGTTGATTTCAAGATAGTGTTGGATTTGGTTATATTTGGAAGATTAGTATAATGGAGTGGTCAGAAACAGGGTGTTGCCACTGGTGGGAGTTCTACTTGACCATTCCCTTGTGGGTTCACTGATTATTACTTTTGCCACTTGCATAAACCAAACAGATGACATACTCATGTTTCTCTACTGATTATGCAAAACACTGGACAATAAAGATGGCCGCAAATTATTATAACACATTGGACAAGGCAGACCCCTAGACCACCACCACAGCAGATCAGAGACCTCCTCCGTCATATCATCACTGATGTGGGTGACGATGATCAGTTATAGCATCCGCAAGCACAGGAGAATCTCGATAGTAAGCCTAGCCCATCCAGTTTTCATTATTATTATTATTATTATTATTATTATTATTATTATTATTGAGCACAGATCTAGCCTCGAGAAGCAACTGAGCACTTTACAGAGGTATACACCTGTACAGATGCATAACAGAGCACTTTAAAGAGGTATTCGACAGTACAGATGCTTAAAAGAGCACTTTACTGAGGTGTACAATACAGATGCATAACGGTGCACTTTGCAGAGATGTTCAACAATACAGAGGCATAACTGAGTGCTTTACAGAGGTATTAAACAGTATAGATGCATAACGGAGCACTTTTCAGCTTAGGTCCCATGGCAAGGTGTGAAATAGGGATTGCAAAAAACAGCACGGGTTCATTGTGATTATAGCATCAACTTTCCCTTTATTTTTAATTTTGCCAAGCAATTAACATTGCTGAAATATTTGCAGTGCTCCTTATCTACTATTAAAATGAATTAATTCATCAAATTAATGTTGTCTGTTGAAATTGTGTGTTTGTTAGCTTCTGGAAAGGTATATGCCTCAACACATTGATCTCCAAAATATAGAACCCATCACACTCCCTAGCACTTTTGAAAATCTGTGTCTGCCCTCTTTAGCGATACAACTTCGTATCTAAAACATACCTATATATTATTATACATTGAAAAAGCAAACACCACCTTGGCTTTAAAATTTTCCACAGAGGTAAACCGCTGTGCACCCCCTTTTTCTGCATACAATACATGTATGTTGTTGACGTTGAAGGGTGCATTGGAAAGAGGGCAATTACGTTATGTTTGCATTGTAAAATGTGTTTTGCGCTTAAGCGCAAAACCTCCAATCCCAACTTCCCTGGCAGGGAAGTGGATACTTAAGCCTGCACTTTTCCCAAAATGTTATGGAAGTAAATTGAGGGAGAGACTCCCAAATAAATTGAAATGTCAATCAATTAACACCATCTGAAACCATTAAACACGTATAACCTTTCACCAGACAAAATTTGAAATTAATTTGATTTGTGTCTGTGGTAGTGCAGATGAACAAAAACCCACATGTCACCGAATGGATCCAATAAACACTATTTGTAAGAGGTTGGCTGGAATTTCCATCAATAAAATATGAGGGCCAATATTTCCAATAGAGGTTCACTTGAGAGCCATGAGTAACCACTCTCAGTTGCCAAACATATCACAAGCAATCTCGCTATCTACCAACAGTCCCATGCAGCCATGCCAAGCTTACAAATCACCCTTCTTTACAGAGGACAGATCCTCATTCACCACTTACGTGTACATTTCCGAGGCATCCTACCTTCACTTTATGCATTAAACATATTATTGATCCAACAGAGCTAAGACCAAACCCTCCACCCCATGGTACACCCCCAAGCTAGCCACCAACAAACGCTCAATCAGAGCCGTAGAGAAATGGTGGCACAAAAAACATATCTCGGGAGACCTCACCAACCTCAAATCTCTGCACGCAAACCATAAGATTCTGATTACAGAGACCAAAGCTGCTTACTACTCCAGCACCATTGTGGCAGCCTCTACCAGGAGCCAATCCCTCTTTGAATTAGTAAAGGATTGTACCAAACCCTAACCCAAACCCGAAGTACCAGCAACTCAGGAAAGATGCAACAGAATCAACACATGTTTTATTGAAAAAAGCCCATCGAATCAACCTCTCACAGCATTAGCATCCCCTGTGCCCCGGCATGCACACCGCCCCTCTGGACCGAATTCTCTTCTCTATTTCCCCTGGAACTCCTAGAAATGATTGCCTCTCTCAAACCTACTTTTACTCTGATGATATAATTCGGGCCTCCATCATTAAACAAATAACGGGCTTGGCCTTCAATATGCTCCTCAGCATCATCAATACCTCCCTCACAGAAGGACCATTCCCGGGCACCCTCAAGACTGGTCCCATATGACCTCTTTTGAAAAGAACCGATTCAGATGACTTTGCCAACTACAGGCCCATTGCATACCTTCAGTTTATTGGGAAAATCTTGGAAAAAGTAGTTGCTACACAACTACTCACCAGAATCAAACAACTCCACCTCCTAATTGACTATAAGTCAGGGTTCGGCTCAAAGTGTAGCATTGAGACAGCCACCATCTAGGTGGTGAATGATGTTCTCCGAATCAAGGATAAGGGAAACTCATGCCTCCTCGTCCTCCTTAACCTCGCGGCTGCATTCGACATCGTTCACCACTGCATCAGTCTCTCCCTCCTTGCTGACCGTATGGGATTCTCTGGCACTGTCCTGAATTGGTTTACCTCCTACCTATCAGGCAGACACCAGGACGTCCAAATGAACTAGTTCCATTCTAACCAACTCCAGGTCTCCTGCAGATTTTCCCAAGGCTCCATCCTCTCAACAGTCCTTTTTAACCTTTACATGGAGGCTCTGCGTGCTCTCCTCAAAGATCTCAACATAGTCATCCACCAATACGCAGGTGATACTCAGTTGTACATTGGAGTGATTACGTGCAGGACATCATTCGTATCCACGATTACCTAGCGCTCATCCAGTCCAATGGACGCTCATCCCGATGCAGAGACCTCACAGTACTGCGCTTCTGTTAAAAGATGTTGGCCCAAATGCCGGTACCCACACTTTGAACAGCGCTCTTCTGCTCTTGGGCAAGCCCTACACTTTAAACAATAAAGAATAAAAGTAAAATAGAAATATTTGCATGACATAATGCTTGCATAAGCGAAGGCATACATGTTAATTGCATAACAATATCCACAATGCTACTAAAAAATATCCCCACTTTGGGCTCTTAAGCACCCTGTGTGCTCTTATTTATGTGTTGTGCACCCTATATCTGGAGCACGTTACAAATGCCAACACAAGTGACCCCTGCCATCCTACAGTTCTGGAAGGACCAGAAGACCCTCTCTTCAAAGAACATCTCACCAATCGCTTATCACTTCACTCAATCCTACTTCTCCCCATCTGGAGCCCTCACCTCTCTGCTCGTCCTACCCATTCAAGCTCCTTTGCCACCTTTGCATCCGACCGGCAACCCATTGGGGTGTGCACCCAATGTATAGCACTGCGTTGCTTTCCAGCTATGTTATGTTATGTTGACTTATACAGTGCACCGTTACCACCACTGAGGCATTCTCCAGGTGCTCACGTGGCGCCACAAGAAAGTGGATGGAGTGGATTACTGAGCGTAGAATGATAGGATAGGTCCACAACCAGGAGAAAAGGGCATCTGTGTGTGTTGGATTGCAGATGGGATGATTCTGGGTCCTGGCTTCTTGTAGCTGTAAAGGTGAGGCCCAATGTCTGTATTGTGTATTGTATGTGAATGTCTGGTCATGTTGGGTGTGTGTTTGTGTGCTTTTTGGGTAGATTAGCTGGTATTTTTGGCTAGGGTTGTATGCACTGGCGTGTTGTATCCATAAGAATAAGTTCCAGTGCCTGGGTTTTTTATTTGTGTGCAAGTGTTACTTATGTTGGGTTTGTGTTTGTGTGTAGTTTGGGAAGCCCATAGGGGGTGCATAGCACATGGCAGGTGTGTTGGAGGGGATATGGTAATAGGCAATACTATTGTACTCCCGCCCACACCACACTCCCCTTATGTGTTGCTGTAGGTAGTCTGTGTCAGGCACGTCAGGTGAACATGGGCAAATGCAGAGTGGCCAACTTAAATGGGAGTTGCCCTTTAGCTTGTGGCCGTGGCCCTTAGCCGACTGGCTGCCCGGGAAAAGGCTGCCCTCAAAGTGCCTCTTGAAAACAGCTGTTCCAGTCATGTGGGGGGCACAGACCAACGAGAACCAAATGGATGGGCTGTGGAGGAGTGGGGATGGAGAATCGGAGGATGGATGAAGGTGAATGGTAGGAGGCAGAAGGAATCAATGATGCAACTAACTGCCTGAACCAATTGCTAAGGGGTTGGGGGGGGTTAAAAAGCCAGCAACAACCAAAGGACTACATCACAAAGGTAGTGCACTCTAGAAGCAGACCAGCTGAACAAATGGGTTGGGATGCAAAGGAAAACACCAAATAAACCCTCCAGAAAACCAACTACTAGACCAAAAACCAATTGCAAAATATAAACAAATTCCTCCAGAAGGCACCCAAAACAAAGCCAAAAAAACAGATTGGAATCAAATCAAAGAACTCACAAAGCACCAACCAGGCCCCCAGGCTGCTTACCAAGTGGTCTCTGTGCAGGATGGCCACAGATTGCATTAAAGAATGGAGGGGGAAGCAGGGAGAGATGGCTGCCAGGATGGAGGCAGAGACACAGTGTACATCTCAAACATAGACACTGCCCTTTAACAGTAAGATTCGTCAGCAGAGGTGAGGATTGGTCACCCATGGTTAATGGCAGGTGATTACTGCTGCTGGCATCCTCATTCCTGCTGGAACAGCTCACTGACATGGTTGGATTCCTTGAATAAGGAGTAGAGGGTCATATTCTAAATGGAAATCATTTTGCTGTGCAAAACAAGCATGAAAGAAAGCGCCTTTGTGTAGCGTGTGTGTGTCTGTGTGTGTGTGTCATTCAGAAATAAAAAAACAGAGAAAAGACATTTAAAACACCATCCTGTGAATCTCATCAGTGTACTCTTCATTTCGGAGTTTATGGAAGAAGTCTGAGAAATGACACCAGAGGGGAATAAGGCAATTGCACTAATGTGGCCAAAAGTGCAAACGTCAGAAGAGGTTCTGTCTCAAGTCTTTATGACCCAAAAATGATGCATAGCATATAATGGAAAATACGAGTGAGTAGATAAATGCATATAAACTATCTAGTCAGCATAGAAAAAGTGGTAAAGAGAGATGAAATACAGGTGACTATGGTTTTAATAGGATTGTATGTTTTAGTGTATTATTGATTTAAGTGGTGAATAATATGATGCTATATGTTACATGATAGATAGATGCAAACCTGTATTAGATAACTAGATAACAGTGATGTTTGCTGTACAGAAAGTAATTGTTCAATATGACGATAGATGAGTAACATGATACTATCTGACTAAGAGATGTGAATGAGTACACTAGCAGAATGAGATATGTGTGGTGAACATGTGAAATGCAAATGTGCAATTTCACTTTGTTATGATTTTAGATGATGTAATATTAATTTGTAAAGTTTTTATGAAACTAAACAAATAAATGTAAGTAAATAATAAAATAAATAATGGAAAATATGCTATGCACAAGTCTCACATCATTTGAGGGAGTCTCTTTGACAGTCTATCAATTTAGCCTATCTTAGTGTTGTTGCCAAGCTTCCCTGAAAGGTAGTCAATTGGCCCACTCACTTTGAAATGCTTTCATAAAGATATCTCCCTGAAGTTGTTACAACTTTAGTGGAATCTTGGTTGTCCAGTTGCAGAAGGTTTCTACTGGATTCTGTTGCAGGAAATGGAGTATTAACATTGGGCTGAGTAAAAAACCAAGGGACATCTTATTAAATAATACAAACTGAAAAATCTGTACACATCTAGAAACAACACTTTCTAGCAACATGACAACGTGTGATTAATGATTGAAGACAAACAGGAGACTTGTGGAACCCCGTAGTTGACCGAGGTGGGGTTGGATCAAAGAGGGGTCATGGAGAGAAAGTGTATGCTGCCAGTAATGAAGGAGGTGAACCAGTCGAGCACAGTATTTGAGAAATTCATCCTGTGAAGTAGGATGTTGAGTAGAATGGTGTGAGCAATGGTCATCAATTGTGTTGATGGCTGCAGAGAGTTTGAGGAGTATGAGTAGTGCTGTGTGTCCTTTGTCTGTGATCTTGTGCAGGATATCGAAGATGTGAAGCATAGAAGTCTCTGTGCTGTGTACAGGTCAAAGGTACGATTGGAAGGGGTTGAGCAGGTGGTGATGTGTTGTTGCAGTTGGGTAGTGATGATGCATTCCATGATGCTGGCGAGGTATGGCAGGATAGTAATGAGCAGTCATTTTCAGGCAGAGTGGCGTCAACATATGGGTTTTGAGGAGGGGTGAATTTTTCCAGTTTTGAGTGCAGAAGGGTTAGCACCATGTGAGAGACAGCTGTTGATGATGTTGAGGCAATGGCAAGCGGGGGTGGTGATAAAACTGGATGCTGCTTGAGGTGGGCAGGCATAATCCAGGAAGTGTGTAGGTTTTGTTTTGGGAGGAAGGGTGTCGAAGATGCCTGTGTTTATACGGTGGAAGGTGCCCCATGTGTTGGAATGTTTTTGAGCAGGGATGGGAGTGGGAGAGAAGAGGGGAGGGCTTGCCTGATGTTGTTTATTTTGGAGTTTAAGTAGTCCATGAGGGAGTTTCATACTGCAATGTATGTGGAAGATTTAGATGGTTGTTTGGAGAGGGATTTGACAATGTTGAATACTTTCTGTGTCCTGCCGGTGGCAATTGGAGTTCTTGGATTTAATGTGTGGCTTTGGCATTGTGTACAGCTGCTTTGTATTGGTTGTAGCAGTGTTTGAGTGGTGTTCTGGAGGCGGAGCATAGGTTTTTTTGCCACTATGATTTTGGGTGTCTGGCTTCCTGCTTGATAGAGAGGAGGAAGCTGTTGAATCATGGCTTATGCTGGAGCTGCAGGTTTCTTGTGACTTGAAGAATGCTATTTAGTTGATTGCCTGTATCATGATGGCATACATTCCTGAAGAGAGTGGAGTGATGTTTGTGTGGGGGGGATCGAGGTGGTATTAAATTGTATTGTATTGTAGTTGTCACTTATAAGGCACCTTTTACCATTATTATAGTCTCAAAGTGCCAGTAGTGGAAATGTCCTCGGGGGGGCCGAAATCCAGAGTGTTGGAGATCATGGAGTAGGATTAGAATGTGTGTGTGCATTTGGCCATGATAAGGCTTAGCAGGGCTGGCCATGCACTGGTAGAAGCAACCCACGAAGGTCAGGCATGTGGATGGGTGCTGAGAGGGGTCAGGAGATGTGTGAGTGCTGGAGACTACCTATGTGTCCAGCTGTCCCGAATTTTTCATAGGTCTTCGATGTAGACTGATTTCAGGGGTGTCTAGGGTTAGTATGGGGTAAGTAGGCTTAAACACATTAAGTTTCCAGCTAGCCTGAATTTTGTCATAGGTCTTAGCTGCATTCTACTTAAGAGGGGTTCCCCGGAATGGCCCTCATATCCCCTATGTGGATGTTAACACAGAGAATGAGGAGCGAACGATGTAACTCGCTGTTCAACCAATCACCAGGCACGCCAGAGTATCCAACATATGCAAAGAGATATTCTCTCAGATTACCTTTTAAATCATATCCAATAGACGACTTGGAGGAGATAAGTTCCTCATCAATGGATCAGATTGACTGATGACAAGGTCCAGCCGTGATGAAATCACTGCTGACAACACGATGTAGCATCTTTAGTCGCAAAGCAATTTTGCATCCCTGCATGGAGATGCACTGAGACCCACACATATACACGACGGACATGCTCACACCTTCTAAAGATAGAGGACAGATAAATATACATACTGTCAAGATATTTTCATTTCTTTAGCCAAATGCAGAAACGGATGAAAGCCAACCATACGAGGACCGAGCTTGTAACTACCTTATCGCAACTAATCATAAAGAGCTACAGGGACACATATGGAACCTATAGGGTTCTATCGCAATGAAATAACAAGAAGTATTAGAACACATAGGGAAACCATAAAATGACTGTAGTGAATAGACGTGAAAACACAGGCCTCAAATACATGGAGGGAAAAGGGCAGTCCCTGTAGCATGAAGCACAGAGATGATGTTCGCAGCTAAGGACAAGGGTGGGTTGAAAATTCCTTATTCCCGAGGCGATGAGCCACCTGTGAATTACAGAATGATATCCTCTCAATTTTAGACAGAAAGGTCAGTTTTGTGGTCCTCGCACACATGAACCAGCAGAACCGAACAATGGCTATTTACCTGCTGGCACTCTCTCAGGCTAGCTGACCAGGCCAATGGTAACAATGGGAACGCATAGTCTTTCTCATTACCTGAGTGCTGTGAACGAAACAGGGTCCCAGACCTGGGGGGCCCAATCCAGCCCACTCCAGCCAATCCAGACGCTCAGATCATGGGGTGGTGTAGAATGTTGCATGGGCCAATGGTCTTCGTGCAACCCTGAAACATAGTAATAGATAGTTTTGTGGGGAAGTCTCAGGCGAAGCCACCTGATATGTGAAGACCAGTGAGAACCAGTGGGTTCCATAGATAGTAAGCCCGAACTAACCAAAAGGGGGTTCCCGTAGGTTTTTGGGGATAGTGTGGATGTTTGCAAAGTCCCCATGATAAAGAATTGGGCGACACAGGCTCAGAAGCCAAGATTACGAGAGATTTGTGGTTTCCTGTATCATCTCTGCCTATTGGAGAATAAAAGACAGTACAACTTGCCCCATGACTGAGTCTTCCGTTATTGCCAGGGGAAGGGTTCGGTTGGGCCCTAGATACTCTGCTAACTTGTCATATTGTTGATGCCCCACCCCGGTCCTCTGTCATACTATTAAACTACTATGAGTGGATGGATAGCCATGCCTGCGGCAGGTGTCCACCGAAATGGTGCATTTATACGTACCAACAGCACAGATGGAGCTTATCTTTGATGTCTCTGTGTCATCAGCACGATGTAGGGGCTATTCTAAAGTCTTCTAAGCTCAATAGACTGGCTGACCTAGAAGATCTAATAGTTTCCATAGGATTTCTGATAGTAGGATTCTCTGGGCGCCATGGACAGTCTACATTTATAGCCTTCATAGATATCTTCCTGGTCCTTTTCACTCTGCTAGCAGCCGTCTACTTACTGCAATATCAGGATACCAAGGCTGAGCGGGATCTTTAAGTGTAATGCAAGGAGTACCAGCGCAGATCTGGGTAATAAACATGGGCTAACATTATAGGTGCAGCACAAATTACCATTCCCAGATCCATGTAATGCACATACTGGCCACCCTTCAGAAATGCCCAATGCTGTTCTTCTAAGAGCAATGCAGGTGCCAGCCTAAGTTCTTCAAGAGAAAAGAGACTACTAAAACGACACTGCATCTTCTAATGTAAGCATGTGCTGAACTTCACAATTCTTCAAGTCGTAACACATTTCCTCTAACAGTTCATCTAAGTGTAACACGTTGTCTCTCACAGACAAGTATAACACATTTCCTAACCCAGCAACCTAAGTACAACACAATTCCAAACCCTCACAAACAATATAAGTGTTAAACATTCCTCTGACAGTCCAACTGTAACACATTTCCTGTCCCCAAAATCCATCTACATACGGCACATTTCCTACCCCCAAAATGCATCAAACTATGGCACATTTCCTACCTCCAAAATCCATCTAAGTATGGCGCATTTCCTACCCTCAAAATCCATCTAAATATGGCACATTTCACATCCCCAAAATACATCTAAGTACGGCACATGATCTATCCCCAATATCCACCTAAATATGGCACATTTCCTACCTTCAAAACCCATTTAAATATGGCACATTTCCTACCCCCAAATACTATCTAAATACACCATCGTTTCTACCCTCCAAATCCATCTAACTACAGCATGCATTCTATCCCCAAAATCCATCTAAGTACGGCACATTTTCTATCCCCAATATCCATCTAAATACTGCACATTTCCAACCCCCAAAAAACATCTAAATTCAGCACATTTCCTACCCGCAACAAACATCTAAATACTGCACATTTCCTAACCCCCAAAACCATATAAATACAGCATATGTTCTACCCCCCAAATCCATCTAACTACAGCACATTTTCTATCCCCAAAATCCATCTAAGTACGGCACATTTTCTATCCCCAATATCCATCTAAATACTGCACATTTCCAACCCCCAAAAAACATCTAAATACTGCACATTTCCTAACCCCCAAAACCATCTAAATACAGCATATGTTCTACCCCCCAAATCCATCTAACTACAGCACATATTCTATCCCCAAAATCCATCTAAGTACGGCACATTTTCTATCCCTAATATCCATCTAAATACTGCACATTTCCAACCCCCAAAAAACATCTAAATACAGCACATTTCCTAACCCCCCAAACCATTGAAATACAGCACCACAATTCCCGCACCCAAAATAAGCCTAAATGTAATACATGTCCTACTCCCCCCAGCCCCACTCAGTGCAATACACAAATAACTCACAATACATCTAGCATTACTATCAAGGAGGTTCAGGGTTTATCTTCACAATTTTGTAATATGATTGTGTTAAAGTAGTAAGGAGTGGCAGGATTTTAATTGAGCACAGTAATGGCTGCACTCACTGCCCTTACCAACCTTACCTTTGATATCACTGCCGAATGCCAGGTCCGGCATCCATGGAAAAACAGGGTCCAACCGGGAGTGTGGCTGCTTAGGAGGGAGCTTCTCTTTGCCTGTGCCCTGCTATTAAGAGGGTAGCTTTGGCTTCCACTATCCAATCAGAGTGGCCAGGAGGCGGGAAGATGGAGGGTGGAAGGCCAGGGGAGGGAACCAGAAGCAAAAAGAGTCAGAGAAAAGAAAGAGAAATAACCAAGGGATAAGAAAGCAATATAGAGGGGCTAACATGGGGCACTTAACTGGGCCTGGGCGGCTGCAGCAGGTTAAGCTTGCACTGGCCTGCTGACGATCAAAATACTGTCCTGGATTCCAGCTGAGCAAGGAAGCTGGCATAAGCCAATCAGAGCAGCCTGGAGATGGTAAGAGGGAGGGATGAAGTCCAACGGGGAAGAAAGCAAGATGGAGCAGCAAGAGAGGGGCACTTATATGAGTCGGACGGCTGCAGCAGGACTCTCTTGCACAGGCTTGCCGCTGATTGAAATGCCATCCCAAATACCAGCTGACCAAGGAAGCAGGCCTCAGACAATCACAGCAGCCTGGAGGCGGGACGAGGGATGGAAGAAGGCCAGGGGAGGGAACGAGGTAAGAAGGGGGCTCTTACCTGGGGTGGCTTCAGCAGGACACACTTGCACTAGCCTTCTGCTGATCGAAATGCTGTCCCAGGTCCCAGCTAAGCTAGGAATCTGGCCTCAGCCTATCAGAATAGCCTGGAGGCAGGAAGAGGGTGGGAGGAAGGCCAGGGAAGGGAACCAGGGTGAAAAAAGCCAGAGACAAGAAAGAGAAAACACCAAGGGGGAACAAAGCAAAATGGAGAGGGCAAGAGGGGGGCACTTACCTGAGTCGGGGCAGCTGCAGCAGGGCACGATTGCACAGGCCTGCTGCTGTTCGGAAAAAAAAGAAAATAATGGTATGAGCTGAGTCTGTTATGTGCATGGTTTGTCTGACTGGGGGATGAGAGGGTTGTGTATCAGGTTGGAGGTGTTGTATGGTAGAGTCAGTGTGAAGGGCATAGCAAAGTGGTCTGACCACAACACCCAGATTCCTTTTTTGACTGAGACATGATTTTTGCTTGAGATAAAAAAAGGTCCAGGGTGTTGCCAGTTGTGTTTATGTGGTAGGGGATGAATTGTGTGAGGTGATAGAAGGTGAGTGGAGTGAGGATACAGTATGGGGTTAGTGTCTGGATGGGAACTACCAGGGTTGAGGTCACCAAGGCAGATATTGAGGCAGCAGCAACTGTGGTTGTTAGTTATGAAGTCAGTCAAGTCAGTGTGGAAGTTGGGATTGTGTTGGGGCGGTAAATGAGGTAGAGAAAGGTGGAGTGTAGCATGTGAGAAAGAGTGCTTCAACGGGTGTGAATGAAGGGTGTGTAGGCTTGCTAAGTGTGACCACCCGCCATCATCTTGTTTGTGTGGGCAGTCTCTGAGGTGGATGAAATAGTGTCGAGGAAGCATGTCAGTGATGATAGATGTGTGGTGGGTTTTGAGTCATGTTTCTGTAAGGGAGATTATATCCGGGGAGTGAGTGCTAATGAGCTTTTTCATTACATGAGTGTGAGCAGGGGCAGAGTGGCAGCTGAAAATATTACAAGTGAATGCAATTACAGGTTTTAGTGGAGTTCTGTGCTGGAGTTAAGGAACAACAAATGAAACGGGGAAAGGATAATTGAACCCTTAGCTCAGTCAACACTTTGCCCTTGATGGCCGGCGAGTAGATGCCCTAAGGAAATCACTTACATTCCCAAAGTAAATCACTTACATTCCCAAAGTAAATCACTTACATTCCCGAAGTAACCCGTAAATAGTTCTGCGGGAAAGAGATATGTGTTCTAGCACCTTGAATCATCGTCTCTTGTGCTAGATGGAATTATCAATAAAGATCGAAGACCAAATAACTGGACGGACCCTAAAATCTGGCAAAGTACCGCTTTATTCTCAATTCAATAAAGCAGGGATAACCAACAAACAATTGACTGATGCTTGCACACTCACAAAGAAACTTGATTATACAGAGGTTATAGACCCCAATATGCGGCCTCTATGATGTCATGTTACGTGTAAAACTGTAAAACCTATTGACAGGAAGGATTGGTTAAGGGAACATATGTATCTATACATATGGGTTATCACTTCATTGGCTGCCCCTTATCTGTAGGGAACACCTTGACCTATCTCTAAATAAGTATAATGCTAATTATAGCAAAGAAAATGGCTGCAGATTGGTCTATGCAACATTGAATTTACCTTTACTGTTATTTGCATTCACTCTACGTCTGGCTAGCGTGCGTCTGTGCACTATCCCATTATGACTATGGCATGAGATGCCCGCTAAATAAGAATATTGCTAAATTGTATGCACTATAATCTATGTATGGCTGTTCTGAGTCTCACTGCACAAACTAGGTTCCGATTGACTAGATTTAGTTTTGAATGTATTCTGTGCTCCCACGGACCGACATGGTGTTCATGTTATTAGCACTAAACACATGTCTGCTCTGCGCACCCTTAAGCGCCCATTTCACTATTCTTTATAAGGCACATTAACCAACCCTATTCACGTGCCTGCCCCTAACGTTCCAGATCTCACTTGCACCAACAAGCTGCACACTGCCCTTGGTGCCGACATTGTTATCGCGTACCCAAATCTACTTATGCCATGTACTACCCATACCTACCTGAAATCTTCCTACATCGCTTAGTCCCTCATTATAGCATGGCTAGCCAACTGCCACCTTGCCTCTTGCAGCGCTCTAACTACGTACATAGTGCTCAATATGTGCAAATGTATTGACAAACTGTATGTGATTGATTGACATTATTTTGTGCATGTGCTCAGATGCCCTGAATGAATAACTGTTCTTCCTATGCGTATATGCCCGAATTTGTTTATATTTAACATACTGCCTTTCAAATGAAGCTATCTGGCCTCCATGGGCCTGCCTGCTGCCCATAGATTCTAGATAATCACTAGGGTCTTCAGAACTTTGATCTATCTAGCCGACTGCGTACCAGCATCCTAGCAAATTACTACCTGAAAACTGCAGCTGTGTAACTTCGATGCACATTCATTACCGTGCATGCTCTCATCGCCCTAACAGACCGCGTATCAGCATCCTTGTTGATTTTTGCCTGAAAACTCAGAAAGTTTGAGAAAATCTCAGTCGTGTATGCATTACTATTTCAGTAAACTGTGCACTAGCATCCTAGCTGTGTATCACCCGAAAATTTCAGCTGTGCATGTATTATTCGTGCTAACTAACTACTGCCTTATAACTCAGAATTCCAGAGAAAATCTCAGTTGTGCTGGCATTACTATCTTAGTGAACTGTGCACTAGCATCATAGCTGAGTATCACCCGGAAATATTCAGATGTGTATGTAGTATTTGCGCTAACTGACTGTGTTTTAGTATCCTAGTTGACTACTGCCCGATAATTGCAGAATTGCAGAGTAAATACCAGCTGTGTATACACTACAGCCTTTAACTGACCGCGCTCTAGCATCCTACTTAGCTTGGCAGCGCTCTAGCATCTCACTGAATTATGCCACTATACTTGATTTGACTGTCCCCAAAATCCTAGATGATTACGCACCATTATCCCACTTGACAGCGCTATAATCTTTAAGCCCAGCCCTGATCCACTGTTAGCAAAGCCTACCTGGCATACCATACCTTAGATATGCTAACCTGGATCCTCATCATGTTTCTATTCTGCGTGATTCCTCATGACATCCCATGCACTGGCCCATACTTCCTATCCCACCCCAATGGACTCAGCAGACTAGCTTGCCAAAGACACCATCCCATCCCCTGCCCCACCCCTTTCCTACCTAACATTAACCCATTCCAGTCGGCACTCACCAAGCCGCACAGCCCAGATATCTTATACAGAACCCAAAAAGGATTACAGACCACCATCTCAGGCATGCCCAACCATAAGAATACCACTACCAAGACTTCCCACCCCAGTACAGGTTCATTAAGACTTAACCGTCTCAGATCCAGAACTTAGCTCCATTTGACCACTCCAAAGCCAGACAGTAAAAACAACCCCAAACCTAAACCAGCCTCGCACCTCACACACACCTCACCACCCATAGACCAGACCTCCACCTGCCCCAACACCTCCTCACCTCGCACTCGCCTCAGAAAACCAGTCCATACCACTGAAACAATCAAAGGCGCACTCATCAATGCGAGATCCCTAGTCGCCCACGCACTAGATATAGCCGACATCATCTCCCTCAACGAACTTGATTTCATAGCTATCACCGAGAGATGGCTCCACCCAGCCACCGGCCCCGCATTAGCGCTAGCTATACCCAATGACTACACAATCTACCGCGCAGACAGACAAACAACCAAAGGCGGAGGAGTAGCTATCATTGCTAAAAGCTCCCTCAATGTAAGGCACATACAAAACCAATCTTTCCCATCAGCTGAACTACTCACTATCAAACTGTCCACAAACCATACAAGTACTATTACCACTCACCTTATCTATAGACCACCAGGCCCCATATTGTCCTTCAACAACGACATAGCTCTCTTACTCTCCAACAACACCAAACCCAACTCAAGACTTCTCATTCTAGGCGATTTCAACTTAGGTCTCAACGACCAGAAAGACGACAATGCAAACACCATCGCCAACACCATTTCCGAACTAGGTCTCACCCATCACATCTTACAACCCACACATAATAAAGGCAGCATCCTTGATTGGATAGCTGATCTCAACTGTAACACCACCATCCTCTCCAACACACCATGTGTCTGGACCGACCACCACCTCATCACATTTACCATCAACAAAGGTACCCAAACACCCGGCCCTGCTCCCATTGCTCCACCGACACTCACTAGAAATAGCAAAAACATCACAGTAGAGAAACTCCTCCCTTTATTCCAACCCATCATCGACCTCTCACCCACCATCACTAACCCCACCGAATTAGTTGATCTGTACAACACAACCATCCTTAAGGCCTTAAACACCATAGCACCTCTCAAACTTCGGAAAGCCAAACCACGCGCGCATCTCAATTCCTGGTTCACTCCTGAACTAAAAATACTCCGCAAAACTAAAAGATAAGCGGAATTATCTTGGAAACAAATGCCCTCCACTAACAACAAGACATTGTACGAACTTGCCTCCAACATCTACAAGACAGCCATCATCCAGACAAAAAAACCATGTATAATGAAAGAATCTGTAATGCAAAATCCAACACCAAAGAGCTTTTTAACATTCTCAGAGACCTCAAATCCCCCTCCCCTACTCCAGATACCTGCATCAAAGACATATCTTGGTGCACTAACATTCAAGAAGCACTCCTAGGCAAAATTGCCATGCTACAAACCAAAATTGCAACTAAGAAAGAAAGCCTCACCTTCACCGTCAACCCTATCCCCCTCACCCACCCACCTATAGCGGATGATAACAACCTATTTGAGTTCTCCACCATATCCATCAAAGAGGTGGAAGACATAATCAACTCAATGAAGCCATCTGCCCGGCACCTATTATCAAAGACGCAGCGAAACATATTGCTCCTTTCATTACCTCATTGATCAACTCCTCGTTCACATCCAGCATAGTGCCCAACAACCTGAAGGACTCTTGGGTTCTACCCCTACTAAAGAAGCCCACCCTCGACCCCAGTGTCCCCTCCAACTACAGACCCATCACGACTGTCCCCTTCCTCCTCAAAATCCTTGACAGAGCTGCCTATCTACAGATACAGAACCACACCAAGAAAAACAATTTATTAGGACTTAGACAATCAGGTTTCCGACCCAAACACGGCACCGAGACTGCATTGATTGACCTCAAGACACAAATGGACAACATCAAAGACAAAGGCAAACTTGCACTCCTTCTCCTCCTCGACCTGTCGGCGGCCTTCGACCTGGTCAACCATGACATCCTTTGTAAACATCTAACTTCAGCAGCCAAATTCTCTGACAAAGCCAATGCTTGGATCCAGTCCTTCCTGAATAACAGATCCATGAGGGTTTTTGCTCCGACAGCCTCTGCCAAACCAACCCCAGTCACATATGGTGTCCCTCAGGGCTCCTGTGTCTCCCCCACGCTATATAATGTATTCACAAAACCCCTTTTCGACATACTGGACCGCCTGGGGGTCATTTACACGAATTACGCAGACGACACGCAAATACTTATCCCATTAACAGGCGACTATGTCACTGACAATGCAGTACTTAACAACATCTACTCCATTATCTAAGAATGGATGGCTAAGCACGGCCTTTGCCTCAACGACGACAAGATTGAGCTTACCCTCCTAGGCACTCAACCCAGACTCAACAAACTGGACAAACTATATCAGACATTCTCTATCGATGGAAATATCATCTCTGTCTCCAACAACGTCAAAACCCTTGGGATCTACCTTGACTCTTCCCTCACACTGACAAGACAGATCAACGCCATCTCTTCTGCCACTGCTTACACCTGCAAGCTCATCAATGCCAGTAGGCCAGACCTCTCACCTTCCAACTGTATCACATTAGCCAGAGCGCTAGTCCTCTCCAAAGTCGACTATTGCAACGCTCTATACCTGGGCACCAGCCAAAAAAACATCAACAAGATGCAAGTTATTCTAAACAACACCCTACGAGCAGCTCTGAACATATCCAAACACAAACACATCTCTGACACCAGAAGATCATGCCACTTGCTATCTATATCTCAGAGAATTGAATATAAAACGCTATCGCTTATGCACAAGTGCCTAACCTACCAAGCACCCAGATACCTATCAGACAACCTCACACTCCACATCCTACCTCAACCAACCAGATCAACCAACCAGATTCTTCAAGTCGTAACACATTTCCTCTAACAGTTCATCTAAGTGTAACACGTTGTCTCTCACAGACAAGTATAACACATTTCCTAACCCAGCAACCTAAGTATAACACAATTCCAAACCCTCACAAACAATATAAGTATTAAACATTCCTCTGACAGTCCAACTGTCCCTAGACACAAACTCAAAAAAGCAGGTGGCGCAAGCTTCCCCGTGCTTGCCTCTAAACATTGGAACTCACTTCCTCTTGATCTTAGATCTGAACCATCCTTTCACAGATTCAGACACAGCGCCAAATCCTGGTTACTAACCAAAGAAGCCATGAACTACTAACACTATACTACTAGCTTTCCCATTACCTGCAACCTTGTAAACTATGTACTATGACATGATTCATGCATGCCATACCTTGTATCAATCTGTACTTGCCTGATATTGTACCAAATCTGTGTACTTACTTTCTACGGACCATTTTGCATTGTACTGTATTATTCTGATATGTTGTTTTCAATCTAAGCGCCTGGATGCCCTAGGGCCAGGTGGCGCTATACAAATAATAAACTAAACTAAACTAAACTAAACTGAATAGCATGTTGCCCAATAGACCCTCTGATTGGTTGGCATGCTCACCCAAACTTGAACTTTTGGCTCGCTAGCAGCACATAAGCAAAACAAAACCCAGGTGCTTGTGTCACATCAGATTACTCTGCACTTTCCCAATTAGTCCATCATCTCTCATCAGTCCAACCATAAACCAAGGTTTCCTGTCTGTAGTTGACCTTGTAGTCTTCTCTCTGTTCTGGGACATTCAAGCACAACACTATCTTCTGCAGGGGTTTAATGAATTGCCCTTGTTTTCGACTTCTGAATCACGTGTGAGGAGACCAACAATTTGTCAATTATGACCTCTTATTTACTGCTATTTGATTTACTTACACTGAGTGCTCTTGCTCCTCTTGGCCTCTAGGGACTGGTTCACACCATCTTGTAGGAGCATTATTCATTGCTGATTGTCCAACACTTGTCTCTTGCAAATGGTTTCTTCTTTAATCGAACAGAACTATGTCTTATGTATACAGCTTATCTGGAAGGCCTCCCTTTGTGCCTTGCAATCATTCCGTGAAATAGCACCCTTACTCCCAGGCCAACATAAACTCCTCTTTATTTTGCACACAAAGCAAATTGTCCAACATCTCCTGACTCTGCACCCCTGATCTATTTCTGAGGTGCTGGATTGAATCTTTACACAAGCCAACATCCATTTTCTTATCATGGGCGTCCTTGCCACGTCATATTTTCCTCTATAGCAAGATTCTATATGTCGCATCTACCTTGTGTTACTTCGTATATACACTTATTGGTCATCAAGTTACTTCATCTTCTTTATATATTATTACATTATCATTTCGTACATGTTTCTCGTGTCACTTCAGTTACTTCTTTATTCTTAAGTATGTTCATATAGTTTCTGTATGTCTTCATATATCTTCTTCATGACATCACTCTGCCCTCGTCGGATTTCACTCAGTGCTACATGAAGTTCAATGGTGCGTGCTGACATCCTTCCACTCTATCATTGCGAGGGTACATTCGGTATGGCTGCCTGAGTGCATATCATCTCTCATACACTCCATGCAGGATAGGCACAACACATGGGGTCCAACATATAGCCCTTCTCCTGCAGTTCCAGTATGACAGCAGTGAGGCAGTGACAAGGGCTAGTTAAAACGCATTGACTTGCTCCTCTAAAGATATAAACAGGAAACAGGAAGCAAGTCCTATTTTGGCAGGTAAAGCAGCAGCTACTTGATCACAGGATGCTCGTAAAGAGCTGAATGGAGAACTGCAGGCTACAAAATGGCACCTGTATGGGGTGAAGGAATCTACCCTACCTTCCGCACATAACTGGTCGCCCCAGGGCAGGACACCCCTAATTGAATTTCTCGATAAAGCTTGTCTCCGATCACCTGATCAGCCCATAGCTTGGCCCTGGTTGGTTCTGTAAGTTGCCCTGTCATCTGCAGGAAGCCTTAGGCAGCTGGAATGAGCACCATTGGTCGTGTCACACTGACTGTGGGGTTCCTCTCAGCCCTGTTGAAGCCTCTTTGGAGAATGGAAAGACCTTTCAAAGATGGCAGTTTTGGGGTCCGTGGTCATGTGATGAGCCCGTAGAGTAACCCTGGTTGGTTCTTGTAGGTTATAAGCAAAGCAGAGTTAGATCCTGCCATACGCGGGTATATAAACTTCAGCATCTATAACAACACACAACTGTGTACTCTATGAACACATATTGCCACCTGTTCTGTAGTCATTCTTTTGTAGCCCTTCTAAATATCACTGGTCTGCAACCTTTGGCTCTCCAGATATTTCAGACTACAATTCCCATGATATCTGGCTATTGACCATGCTTGTTAGAGAAGATGGGAGTTGTCGTTCAAAACATCTGGAGAGCCAAATGCTGCAGACCCCTGATCTATATAGTAGAGCCACAAGGCTCCAAGTTTAATTTCTGGAGTCTAAAACTCTTAAGCTCAGTACTCAAGAAAGTCAACTTGTTCAGCAACATACCTGGAGACCCTCTGATATTAGTGCACCATAAAAGTATAGTACATCAATCTCAAAATGAGATTACTTAAGTAAGGTTGCCGGGTACTATTCTAGCTAACACCCACTTATCTATTATCTTCCAGCACTAAAGTCGGCTAATTTGCAGATGTATGCTGGGGCAAGAACTCAGTCATGCTCCTCACCTGCACAATCAGTTGCAAAACAGTTTCTAATCGATTTAACCTGGTGGCTTTCACAATTCCCATTGAGAATCCAACAGGATCTGTATTTATTCTGACAAGTGCAGTTAACTGTGGGTTTCTTTATTTATTTACATTTTTAAAGCACTCACACAGCCCAGGGGCATCGAGGCGTTGTTACAGGCATATGTCTCTTAGTTGCATATTTATAACGTGCTAAATGCCCAGAGGTTTTTAAGCGCGGACCCGGGGATAAAACCTGTGTTGCTTCGTGTCATCTTGTTTCCAAGGTGGGCACGTTGCCGCTGAGCTATCCTCCCAGAACATTTTTCAATGTAGATTTACATGGCCAACTTCCCCTCCGCCCTACACTGTTCTGCACAAATCATTGCATGCCTCGGGCAACATCCATAAACGTTGTCATATGGCAGCATGTGTGTATATTCTCACCCACCTACCCCAGCACCAGTCCTGAATCTCTAATCGGACTGTGTCCAAAGTCACATCTTGCACATCCGAGCCAAACCAATGATATTAGAATTTCAATATGCTTAAAATATTACTGTTATGGAAACTTGTAATCTGTGTATGATTACTCATGTTGTTTGTGCTGTCTTTTCTTGTGTTGTGTATTTTTGTGTTCGGGGACAAGTGTGTAAAGTGGGGTTGGGATATTCTGTACCATTACAACAATATGAGATGTTTTCATCTGTTTGCTATGTTCTGCTTTTGAAAGATCTCTCATTGGATTACTTACGTTACCCTTCCTTTGTTTTTTTCTTGTATTATATTTGGTTAACTCTGTTGTATACTGCTTGTATTTGATAGATTGAAAATAAAAAAAATTGCTAATAAAAAATAAAAAAGTAGGAATTACAACGGTTCTTGCCCGCTAGAGTCTGATATCTAAGAGGCAACCCTGGTCCATTTTCCTGTGACCCTGCGATTAGTCAATGTGCCCAGCAGGACAAGGTGGTTGTAGAAGCTGAGACCTGTATCACTATTCTGTTAAAATCTGCCATTAAGTCTGACTTTCAGAGTGTGGGCCAAGGGGATGGTTCCCCAAAAGGCCCTAGTGTAATTTGTAGCATCACCAATCATACCATTGCTCACCCTATCATTTTGCTTTTCTTGTTGTTACTATTTCTTTTTCAACTAAGGGCTCCAGTTTCCATACGTGACTCTGCTTCAGTGTCAAGCCAGGGGACAGGTGTCAGTAATGTCGCAATCTTTGCACATCTAGCTCGGGAGGATAGCTCAGGGGCAACGTGCTCTCCCTGGAAGCAAGACGACATGAAGCAACAGAGGTTTGATCCCCGGGTCCACGCTTAGAAACCTCTGGGTATTAAGCACGTTATAAATAACCTATCATATCATATCATATCTCAGGAGCTGCCATGCTGGCTTGAATTCCTGCACGATTGCTACACAATTGCTATACAGTTTGATTATCGCCTCCTCCTACATGGGCAGAATGTGTAGATCTTTCTGCAAGGGTGCTAACAGCTCTGCCGACAGCTCTTATTCTAGACCTGTCTTCATACTGCAAGAAAAAGATTTTGTGCATCCTGCAGGGCCCAAGAAAACCCCAGAAATAGCAAAAAACAATTCCAGTGCAAGGATTCTCAGACTCCTCCTCTCCGGAAAGTACACCATGCAGAAGAGCCAAGTCCTACATCAACATAAGGTGCCGTGTAAGAACCCAAGGATTTTGCAAAGGCGTTAAGCTATGGGCTTCTGAGCAATAAGAAAAGCAGCGCTATCCAACTGTCCATATTGGATGGCACAAGAATCCAAAATGGCCGCTATAGGCGCTGCAGCATCGTTTGGTTTCCACCTAGTTACACTGCAGTTCATTCAGCCACAAGACATGCCAATCAGTGCAAGAGCAGCATAAAAGTGACCAAATGTTTGAGAAGTGACCCACTCCTGTAAGACATTGACCAAAGAAGGTATACAGAGCTCTCAGATTTCCCATTGCCATGTGGGAGTGGGTCATCCAGTCCTGTTTTTTTTTTGTTCCCTTTTCATTATGGAACTTATTTTTCTCGTTCCCATTTCAAATGTAAGACAACTACAAGTCCCAGAATTCCAGGCAAAAACAGGAGAGGGTGGTCTTCTCACGCATGGCCACAGGAAACGTCAGCATTCAGGGAACATGCTAAAGGTTATCATGACTGACAGGTGTACTGTTTGTGGCATTGAAAGTAATTAAAAATAAAGAATACAGCTTTTGGACTGTATGCCACTCCTAAATCAAGCAACGCACCCCTAAAAGTTATTTTTCTTCGTCCTCCTCCTCTTCCTTCTGTCAAAATTGATGATGTGCGCCCCTAATTTGGGCTCTTAGATGGTTTTTAGCTCCATCTACAAGCCAAAACTATTACATTATAGTACAGCGAGAGAGCAATGGCAAATGAGGAATGAGGAAGGATACAGAGTCTGTGGGTGTTGTTTGGTATTTTACTACCCATGGCCCTGCTCATCCCTATGGCCATTCCCACACAATTCCAGCCCATCCTTGACAAAACCGCCTCCTCAGGGGAACTCTTTGAGCTTGCTTTAATCAAGCCTGTAAATCAAAGTTTGCAGTGCAAGTGCCTGCTAGTGGTTCAAGTGCACGAAAAGAAATAGTGTAGCTACGTTCCCTGCTGGCGCGCACCCGTCCCGCAAATCCCTTTGCCACGCCCACTCCCGCGCGCAATCCAAATCCCCAAATACGGCTGCTTTTTAAGAGAATGTTCAGTTTCAAGTTTCAACTTCTTCCTACACTTTTATTTTAAAACTAAACCATCCCAGAACAGGTTATTTTTTAAACCAAAGTATAGGAAGAGTAGTAGTAAGAGTTTTTTTGTTTTTATTAGTTTTTCTTTAAAGTAGTGGAGCACCTCTCCCAAACTCCCCCGACCCCCACCAGGACCACTGGAGTTAATTACTTAAATGGAGTTGTAAATGCCACGCTACCGGTGTAATAAACATTTTTTTTTTAACCAGGTCTGCCTTCAGCCACTGGATTTATGAGCACAATGCATGCCCTTCCCTAAATTCCTGTTAAAAACAAGCATTGGCAAAGCCAAGCGTTTTGGCTTCTGTATAGGTATTATGCATTTGCCAGGCACTGCTGTTAGATTCTGAGGTACCTGCACCATGTTGCACCTGCTGCCATAAATGGCCAGTTAATACCACTATGGCAGTGCCTGGCAAGTGTCTTTCCCATGCCTACACAAAAGCCAAAACTGTTGGCATTGCCAATGCTTGTTTTATATGTGTTAGCGATGGAACGTTGGTCTTCCTTCTTTAGATGTTTGAGTGCAGCTGGAAGTGACACTGGCAGAACTGACCCGGAAGCACCCTCCGGGGGCGTTGGCATGCATGGAGGGTGTTTGATCTTATGTCTGTTGTTAGGTGGACCTTTCCACCCCCCTGACCCATTGCTCTCCGCCCCTGCTCCCACAGTTATGTGACAACGACATGCGATCAGCCAGCAAACCTCATACGAGGAAGTCTTCCCCACCTGCCAAACATTTGCTCTAAGCAAAGACAAGAGTCAGACATTCCATCACTATCTTGACAGGCCTGGTCTGCATCTAATGCACATTTCCAATGATATGATAAAATATGATATGATATGATATGATAGGTTATTTATAAGGCACTCCATACCCAGAGGTTTCTAAGCGTGTACCCAGGGATCGAAACTGTGTTGCTCCATGTCGTCTTGCTTCCAAGATATGCACGTTGCCCCTGAGCTATCCTCCCGAGACAATGCGCCATTTTTGTTGGATTAACCTGTTAGTTGCTCTCTGCCTTGTTCGGTGGATGCGCAGTCTTAATTTCTGGTGCTCATCTGCATAAAGAGTCACGTATGCAGGGCACTATTCGGAGTCAGTGGCCTGATAGTTCTTCGGGGGATGGGACGGTTCATCGTGAAAGAATTTGTCGACTACGAATTAGATGAATTTTTTAAAATCACATTTCTGCGAAAATATATGTGTGGGGGGTAATCGCGAAAATAAAGATAGGTGGCAGTGTGCTGGGGGACGTTCCGGGGGTCACTACCAACATATGTTTGCAGGCAAATTGAATTAAAGAAAAACACAATTAGATTAAATGGTATTCGAGAAATTCTTTCGATATAGACAGATAAAACATTCTTGGATCCCTCGCAGGTCACCTTAAGAGCCTTCACCTTGGCCCTTATCATCTAAAAAGAACAGGGGAAATGACAACAGACATGTACATTTTATTCTGATCATCTGATATGTTTTATAATGCGCCACCAGACAGGCTAACCTGTATCAAGGCACATGAAGGAATTGATAGCCCGCTTTGAGGAACAAGAAAGTTTGAATAGTTTTCGAAACAGGAGACAACCCTTGATTTAATGAAGGTCCATAGGACGATTATTCTACATAACACTAGCCATTTCGCATATTTAATCTAATGCCCATACATATTTTAATATTGGTATCTGTGTCTATTGAATTGGTTATGGCTCCTCTTGGAAGTTTATTCTGTATTCTACTTCTGAAAGATACGTGGTAGATATCTATCAACAATATTCTTGCAACAATTATCAGCAACAGTGCCTTCCAATGTTAGGACATTACCTTTTCCACTTCTCATTGGATTTGTACAGGGAATTAACTCTACAGTCCACTTAGCCGTATGTCTGCTTTTATTTGTACACGTCACTATCTCAGGAAAGTGGAGAGATGACAGATCAAAAAAGCAGGAATAGAAAAAAGAGAGAGAGCCAAGCAAAGGCTGGTGTTGGAGGGGGAGATAGAAAAGGGGGAGAAGAACGGAGAGGGAGACCAGCAAAGGCGGGTGTTGGAAGGACTCATCCTCAAGGAACTGCACTGGCGGTTGCAGGCACCATGTCCAAGATGGTATGCATCACCTACAAAGCCCCACCCTACTTGGCCGAGAAACTGACCATCTTCCGAGGCCGGTGCACCACCAGAAAACACATCAAGCTGGAAACAAAAAACCGAAAGTGGGAAAATGAACAGGAAACTGGCCTGCTTTCTCTGTGCACCATGCCTACGGAACATGTTACAAACCCAGCTAAGAGAGACTCCCTCCATTCAACCATTCCGGGAGTTCATGAAGACCCAACTCTCCAACAAACTCCTGGGAAAATAGCAGTGAATGTTTGATCTGTGGGGCGCCCTGTAAGTCTGCCCTTCATTATGCACTGGTTTGCCCCGGTTATAATGACCTTAGAGCCCAATACCTTAAGCCAATGTTTAGATTGAAAGGCATTGAAAGGGCTAGAGATGCAATGGACTTCTGCAGGAAAAACCAAATCTTCATTTTTATATTTTGGAGCCAAATATGTATACAGGGCGTGGCTGAGAAGGTTGAGTTTGATCCGCATTGGCGGGGGCGGGGAGAGAGGGGGCATTTTGTATGCATGTTTTGACACTCTTTTTATATTATACGTGTGTTGTCGGCTTGTGATCATTGAATTAAGTCATTGCCGTTATACGTTTTATTCGATTTTACGTGTAATTTTCTATGTAATGTAATAAGCTTTGATGGCACAAATGCCGAATTAAACTTTTATCATCATCACGACCTGGTAAATAGCACCACTCATGCCTAATTCTCCCCCTCTCCGCCTTCTGCCTCTATCCATCCCAGCTAGGTTTGCAATGTATAAATCCCACACACCTGTATCCCCAAGGTGTACGTTAGTATTCCCTCCCTCACTGATTCCACATCATCTCACACACACGGATTCATATACTGCAAAGGATTAAACTCTGTTACATCGAAATACTCTACCTTTAGCCCTACAGGTGTTTTGGACTACAACTCCCATCAGTCCTAGCCAGCATGGTCAATGGTAAGGCATCAACAGTGTTGTAGTACAACACATCTGGAGGGCAAATGTTGCAGACCCATGCTCTATACTAGTAATGCCACTCTCTGTGCATATTAGTATTGTCTTATCAATAGGCCTGTACAGACATGCTTGAAACAAACTTGAAACACCCACATTTTGGGTGGTTCCTCCAGGACGAAACTCTGACACATTATTTGAGTAGTTGGTCGGAAGTTCTACCCTATGGCTTAAAGGGGGCAACATGATTGGTGTCCCTATCAGTCTTGGCCAGCTTCCAGAGAGGAAAGAGGTAACTGCTGGAGGAAGGTTTGAGATATTTAGGGAAGGCTGAATAAACAGCAGTGAAGCAGGGTATGGGGATGCTACTTGTAAGAGACTGGGGCCCAGTCAGAGAGGGAGACCCTGGGCTTGTTATGCTTACACAGTCAATTTTCTGGAGTGGGCGAACAATCCAAGTTCTTTCGAGGGAGATTCAGGAAGGTGGGTGACACACCAGTCAGTGTCTGTCTCTTGAAGTAAGTCAGAATGACATGTACCATCGGACGACAACTGAGCGGGGGAGCCGGAGGAGCTGCAAACCCTGAGGGCAGATTGTGGCCGAGGAACTCTCACCTGATTTTGCAAGGAGTTAGCAGTAGAGATTCCATGAGGGTGGGACAGTGTTTGTCTTTTGAACCGAGTGGACAAGACATATGTCAGTGGGTTATACCAGGGGGAGCAGGAGGCCTCAGGAACCCATGAGGGCAGCTCAAAGATCTGGGCATATTTAGTGCAACCTATCAGCACTCAAATGCCTGGAACAGGGGGAGATATTCTGCTTGCAGTCTTTTCACTCCTGCACTATCATCTTCGGCCTGCACTCGGGAGGCCAGAATTGTACATGGCCAGTTGAAGTTATCATCGAGCTGACGTAACACACCCAATCCACAACTCACTCAGGGTTTATGAGTGAGTACAAGAAAATGCATGGGTATTACAACACAACAATGAACATCCAGCGAGAGTGACACAGAGGTTGCACCTGCGGTGCCTTCCCCTCTCTTGGGGCAGAAAGGGTGTGTGTGCAGATCATATCTGATGAAGATTAGGGAAGAACAATGGATGGAGAACTTGAACGCATTCCATATTCACTCAGTCAGACAGTAATGATGTTGAGACGGATGAGGATCTAGTCCAGGATACGTTCATCTGAGCCCAGACAGGCAGAAGCCTTGCTGTTGGCAAGCAGGGAAACTGTGGAAGAGGAGAGTGATACTACAGGTGTAGGAGCTGTAGTATTGATAGAAGCACACGCCGGCCTGGTCACGTACTCTTTGGGAGGGTGCCTGCCGCAGATCGGAAAGCACATCACATCATTATGTGACATCCAGAATGCTACCAATGCCAACACAGCAAGCACTCTTACACCTACATGAGCCCAGGCCACTATGAAGGCGGCTCACTATGAAAGTCAAAAGTGCTGCAGTGCTTCATAGAGAATAAACAGCAACCACATCAGGCCACTCCCCTGCACTTGCGCGATCTCAATGTCAACTGGCCTAGTAAAATCGTTGTCTCTGTCTTCCCTCTGTTCCCACTCCCTTGCCTCGTCGCGCTTTGAAACATTTGTGTATAGGTGCTTTATAAATGCCATATCATATTGGTTCCATGTGTTAATGTCCCCGCAAAAATATAGCCATACAAAAATATCACCATATTTTTGCCACGATATTAGGCCATGGAACTTGCAGGGGACACCCCCACAACCCTATATTTTTTTTAACAGAGCGGGGGTCACCCCCACTGCCCCATGTCCCAATAACCCCAAAAATTATCCCCACTAATAATATTGCCTATGGCCATACACCATGACCATGTATATGGCGATATTATTGGTGGGGATAATATTACCTGATACCATCATATCATATCACTTGCACACTATGACGGAAAGAGGTACGAAGGCAAGGGTCAACGTGTGCACGACATCTACATAGTCCCATGTGCATCTGCACCATTCACAGACACAGGAAGAGGTCAGAATGTCAGGGGTGAATGTCGCCATGCATTCACACAAGCAGCATACCTCCACCAGTCTGCAGAATTACCCCAGAAAATACTTCAGCAGGCTCCGTGGGCTGGGTACTACAATAGTGAGAGGGGAAAGGTTCCCTTCACCATGGGCACCAGTGAACAGAGCATTGACTGCAGAGCTTCTGGGCACACTGAGGGGCCTTTACCTACTCCAGCAACTATGAGTGGCCCCGAAGTAATTTGGCACCAGGAAATCCTGTGTTTCAGGGAAGAAGCAAAAGGGGCGTTGACTTCTGAAAGAAGATGTAGGAGGTGAAAGCACAGTGACTAGTGATTCATAGTTTGAATTTAGTCTCTGTGACAGCACACAATGCGAGCTTTCTTAATAATTGGCAAGACCATGGACTGCTTTGCGATTGTCTTTCAATCGACATGCTTTGCCTGCAATTGTAAGTCTGTTAAAGCAATGGTCGCAGAGGCCCGAAATATCAGCTTTATCAGGCCAAACAGGAACTGTGCCCACTGCACGTCTGCCACAAGTTGCCACTGCACAACCTGAAGGCTTCTGCGGCCACACGTCTGAACTCTACATTGCACATGCTGGAAAGGCTATGCGAGAAATGTCATCACAAATGACTGCAACACTCACAACACAGCTGCAAATGGGGCATGTTCAATGCTGTGTCAGTGACAGCTTCTGTCTAATGTCTGCTCTACACTGACCTTTTCGAGGAGGGCAACCAGTGGGATGGTATCCCCGCAGTACCTGCTTGAGCAACACCGGACTAATATGGTGAGCGCTTGCGCCTTGGCAGGTGATGCAGAAGCAGCGCCGCTAATGAGCAACCTGCTGTCAACCCTGTGTGGCGAAGCACTGGTAGTTGAATGTAAAGCTAGCATTGAGTACCTGCTGGCTATTTTGTGGACTCACATCGCAAAGTGAGAGTGGCACAGAGCACGCATTAGAAGGCGGGGCACTGTGCAAATGAGCAAGGCTACTTTCCTGCAGCCCTTGCAACATCAACTAGAGAAAGAACGCAAGCAGAAGGACGCGCACTAGCCTGCGCACCCATGCGCGTTTAGCGGTATTACCAGCGGTAATACCGCAATACGGATTAACGATTACCAGCATTGGTAGATGTGGAATTTCCACCTGATTATGAGTTGTGATTGGTCTGCATTTTGAAGTCCTCAAGGACTTCATAGGGAAATAAAGGAAGTTACAGTGGAGGTAAATCTACTGGCGATAATTCCTCCCGTTTTCTGTGGGTAATAAACCTTGTTCACAAGCTGGAGGTCTTGCCTCCTGTTTGCACCTTGTAAGAGGAGGATTGCCCCAAACTGGACGTCATTCAATTGCCTCCAGTTCTTTTTTCAGTTGTATCCACACTTGTGATGAGGCCTAGTCTGTTGTGCCATCTCATGACCCGGAGACGGAAACGAAAAACACTGATAGAACGTGCATACACTAATGTGAGTTGGGAATGCAGCACACAAATTAAGTGTGCGTACATTAATGTTAGGCAGACGCGCAACACACAGATAAAGGACTTGATTCGTGGAATTTTTAGCATGGTGCAAAGCAGGGGTCAAGTCCTAAAAGTAAAAGTGGGGGGACTACTCACCAACAAACGCAATGGGGTGTGACATCACCAGAAATTAGCATAACAAGGTGAAATTTGCACATTTCATTAATGTGGCTTTGCCTAACGACCCAAATTGCACAGGACGAATGGCAATTGCCTTTCATAAAATAAACATGCACACAACCAAGAGAGGATATTTTCTTCTAATAGTGTTTATAAAAACATTAAAAGAAGTGCATGTTTTAAGCTCCAAGAACCAATACAAATGTTTTCCCTGGAACTTCCATTACCGAAGTGGGACATTTCGCCTTTAGTTGTTTGTTAGTTTTCATCAGGTTATATGTTGCAGTGGTGAAGTGTCCGGCCTGCAAACCTCTACAAAAGCAACAGTGGACCAGGGGATGAGAGATGACACCTTGGCGCCCCCAGACATTTTTCACAGGGGTGGCCACACTTGAAGTCTTGGGGTGGCACACCAAAACAAACATACATAAATGAATGGACCAGTGGGGGGCCCCGTGCCTTTATAACGGTGGCCGTGGCCCCCTTGGCCACCCCTCGGAGGCGCCCCTACTTATATCCAGTTTATATTTTCAAATATATCGATAAACCAATTATTATAATACAAAAAATCAGCTTTAATAATGAATTTAAATAAAAAATTGATCAATTAACATACATAATTCACACAATTTCATTGTTACAATTCCATTAAAAAACAATATATTGGGCTCACTGACAGCAAATTCCCACCATTCGTTCACTTTCCTTTCTTCCTTACACTCTACTGTGCTCTCATACAAGTGACCATTTAAATAGGTCGCTATAGTCGACATTTAACCTGTAGGAACAAGGACATACATAGTTGGTTCACCTAATGAATAGCCAAAGGGGACCAGAGAACATGGAACATTGTTGATTATAGTGACTATATAAACGGTCACTTGTTCTATGAGAGCACAGTAGAGTGTGAGGAAGAAAGCAAATTGAATGAATGGTGGGAATTTGCTGTGAGTGAGCCTGATATATTGTTTTTTAGGGCATTTTATCAAGGAAAGTGTATGAATCATGTATGTTAATTGATCTATTTTTAATGAAATTAATAATTATTCAAACTGGTTTTGTATTATCATAATTGGTTTATCGATATATATGAAAAGATGAACTGGTTATAAGGTGTCATCTCTCATCCACTGGTCCACTGTTGCTTTTGTAGAGATTGTATAGCCCGAAGGGCCAGGTTGGAACTGGGCATTCCCCTTTTTTGTTTGATACGGCCTGCAAACCTGACTGCGGTTCGAGCCCTGAGGCCGGGTTTAATTAATAAATTCAAGGAAGACTTTCAATGTTTCTCATTTTAGCTGGGGGTGGGGGGCTGAGTCCAGCATCTGAAAAAAGTGGGTGGACTCTGTTCAACCGCGTGTACCCTCGACTTGAGCCCTGGTGCAAAGTGACTTTGTACTGCCAACAAACACCCTGATTCACAGAACGGTGCAAAGGGTATTCTTGCAGTGTAAAATTACTTTGCACCTGTGCACAGTCAGTGCAAAGTCACTTTGTACTGCCAAAATGCACTGTGCATCGCTCTGTGATTCAGGGTGTTTGGTGGGAGTGCAAAGCCACTTTGCACAAGTGCAAAGTTACTTTGCACCATGCTAAAAGCTCCATGAATCGGGCCCTAAGTGTGTGCACATTAATTTGAAGTGGAATTGCAACGCACAGAGTGTGCGTACATTAATGTGTGATCCCACTAATGAGAACAAGTGGAAGATTGAGTTGTCCCCGATTGTCACTTCTCAGGGAACTTTGCCACCTCTGGGAGTTGTTCCTGGTACGTCTATTCCAAAGCATGACGGGAAAATGAGCCTGTGTGTGTAGAGAGGATGCTGACATGAAACGAGACATCCTAGTAACGCAACCTGAGCAGAGAGGATAGGAAATAACCCCGGGGGCAGGTACTGGCTGCGAGTCCCATTCCCTTGGCACGCTTCTGGTCGGTCCCTGCCAAGGCCTCTTGCTATTGGCGAGGCTGGCCCTCCACAGGTACGGAGGCCTCTCCCGACACCTCCGCGGGCATTTCCCACGTCTGAGCGCTGAGTTGGCTTGTCGCGCTTGTTTGTGCGGTTTCAGGGTTTTCAATGTGCCGCCCCAGGGCTGGAGAATACGGTCCCGTGCCAGGAAAGGATGTTTACTCGCATTCTGCAGTCAGAGTTTATGATCAAGAATGGCAGAGCGAGAAGCAGCGAGAAAATAACATCGACTGGCACCGCTATAGGAGCATGAGAAAAGTGCCGGCCTGGGCCCTGCTTCTGCAGGATGCTGCAATCCTGAGCCGATCACAACGACTTCATAACAGTACGACACTGACACTGTGCTGAAGACACCCTGTTCTATTCATGCGGCTCCATCGGATGATTCATGACTTAGAAAATGAGTGGACAACCGAGGGCCCGATTCTGAGGTGCATGCAAAAATAGAAAAGTGTTGTTCCTTAGAGGAGCAACACTTTTCTCAAAAGCACCATATTCTGCTCAACTAAGAATGTGGTGGCCGGCATCAATGCCTCAGCTTTTGCATGTGCCTGGTTTGTGCCCTGACAACAGATCTATTGTCCATCATTAATTCAGGGTAGACACTGTGAGGCATTCTCCTTTGTAGAACCCTTCTTCTGCAGGGTTAAACGAGCATTGGAAATGCCAACAGTTTGGGCTTTTGATTGGGCTTGTAAAGGTGCTTGCCAGGCACAGCCGTAGTGGTTTTAAATGGCAATTGATGGTAGCAGGTGCAAAATGGTGCGAGTACCTGGTCATTTAATAGCAGTGCCTGGAAAATGCCTAACATATATACACATGCCAAAACGCTTGGCTTTTCCAATGCTTGTTTTAAACAGGACATTAGTATAGGACAGGCATAGTGCTTACAAATTGAGTGGCTGAAGGCAGACCTGCATGACATTTCTTTTACACCAGTAGTGCATTTGCAGCTCCAATTAAGTACTTAATTCTCAGAAGACTGCTCTGAAAAAAACACTGACAGGCTCTTCAAGCACATATTTGGATAGTAAGGCTTTATTAAAGCAAGCTGAAAGAGTTCCCATGAGCAGGTGTTTTGGGTCAGGAGCAGCAGGAACTGGGTGGCAATGGCTATAGGGATTAGCATGGCCAGTGACGGTCAATGGGTGGGCACAAAACCAAACAACACATACAGGCTGTTTGCCCCTTCTCATATGCCATTCCTGCCTATCTGTTCTCTAATGCAATAGTTTCGGCTAATAGGTTCGCAAGCAACACCTAATAGCCCAAACTAAAAAGGGAGTTAAAATACAGCACTTGTGAGTTGTCAGTAACATTTCTGCCCAGGTTTTTCCTTTAAATGCTAGCCTTTTCCTGGATGGTAGCACCACTTTTCTAAATTACTGAAGGCCAAACAAGACCAGAAAATAATAATAGGGGCACACCTTTTAAACATCCTCTTAGTGATATTGGTGCACAAGCAACAGAAGATGTTATGAGAGGACCGCTCCCCTCTAGCCCTTCGACCCATCTCAGAGTGGAGGTGTTGGAAACTAGAGGGGGGAATGTCGGCTTTCCATTCCTGTTATAGCCACAGCTCAGAATCAGGGCCTCTGTAGACAGTTATACGGAGATCCGAATAGCCTGTAGGCTATTCTGGATTAAAAGGAGGGTGAGTGTTAGTCACAAGAGGTTTTCACTGATCTGTGCTTTCCTTCACTACACGTGCACGTGTGCTCAGTTGCTTAAAGTACCTAGGGGTTGGTAAACCATGAATCGTGCAGGTATCACACGCGCTTGTCCGGATTAATGAGTGTAGAGTTCTTGTCACATAGAATAAGTAAATAAGAATTGCTGACACATGTTTCGACCTATCCGGTCTTTTCCAAGGCAAAATGTTTCTTCTTAGCTCGATTGATGTACTGCCTTGCTGCATGACCAGTATACGGTTAATTGGACTGGGAAGGGTCCCTCCTTAGTAGTGGTCTCTGCCTCCGTCTGGTGTCCGTGACATGCACACGGACGCCAGACGGAGGCAGAAACCACTAATAAGGAGGTGCTCAACACGGACTTCAAACAAATGTATTACTCGAGGACTACCCAGGGAATCTATGCTGAATCCAGGACAACAGTCATATTACACTCGGTTTTCCGTGATTTATTTGAGAAAACCACACAGCTCATTTAAAGGAACTATTGGGACCCTTCCCAATCCAATTAACTGTATACTAGTCACGCAACAAAGCAGTACATCAAGCGAACTAAGGTGCAGGGGCAGGTAGAGGCTCTGTGGGGGCTAGTGAAGTTCTGGCAGACCATGCAATGCACCAGAGAACCTGGCTAAAGACTCTACAATTGAGTTTGATATTTTCTATTTTGCATTAATTATTAGTGTTCGTGCATGCTGAAACAAATGTGCTGGTTCAGTAACACTACCAAAAATGCAGTGGCTTGCATGGAAAATTAAACCTTGTCTTGGTGTTTAAAAGAGTATTTTTAATTTTAATGAGCATGTAACCTCCGAAAGATGAAGGTTATTTTCAGAGGCCCAATGATGTGCATTATCAGCAAAAGAAGCTAAACAAAGGGAATGGATCAACTATTTATTAGTGCCAACATTCTTAAACTTTTAAAATGTTCATTTATAATGACTTGTAGTCATAATAAGAACGTTGGAAATGTCGTAATGAGTAAAGCAAATTATAAAATAATTAGAACTATATCAATTATTCTCTGAAAGAAGATTATCATATCACAATGGACAGTATGCTGCACCCTTATGAGAAAGGGTGAGTGGGCAAGTAGAACCAATGAGGGTTCCTGGCTGTTTGCATAAAATGGAAGAAAATGTTGGGAGCATAAGAATGATCACACATCTTTTTAGTTGATGTGTATGTTTGTGACAAAGGGATTAAATGCTTGAATCACTGAATAGCCAACTGGCTTTCTGTTCATTTAATTTTTCACAACACTCACCTTAGCATTGAAGCAAATGTAACCATGAGCCATGTATACTGGTTCATACAGCCTCAGTATTGACGACTGTTTCCCGGGAAAATGTTTTTTTTCCGCCCATATGAGGAGGGAGCATCACTGGGTTGGGGATCTTTGCCAAACTTTACCAAGGCCTTTCCAGCATGATTCGTTACCACGGAGATAAGTGCATTAACTTTAATGAACTTTAAAAGCAAATGAAAAGTGGAGGACGAAAATATAATTTTCAGAAAAACACAGCCATAGCGGAGGAGACGTTCCCGTGCAGTTGAGATGTAGCTCTCTTAGCTATTTCTGGCCATACCCTCTCCTCTTTTTAAAAGTGTTTCATGTAACCAGTTACGATTTTGCTTTTCCTTGTCTTTTGCTACAGCCGACTGCAGTCAGCCACGTCACTTCCGTACAGCTCTTATTCAAGAATCTACATGGCTGTAGTACATCAAATATTTAGCACATGCAACGGGACTGCAGCTGTAGAGTCCTCCGGGTGATCATGCACATATGGGTACGTATGTCTGGAGCATATGCCATCTGCAATGGTCTTAACATCATTGTTAAAATATCTAATGTCCCTATAGGCATGTATTGTAGACAGATGGATCAAGCAAGTAATCATTGACTAAAATGTATTCCTTGTTTTACAGCCGGTATTAATGAGATCTGGATAAATGATACATATTATTTTTGGCCAACACATGTTTCACTCGTAGAGCTTCCTCAGGACCCATTACTATCCTGTGTGTTACTGATCTATTTAAGTTGTTGCAGGTGTGTATATACAGTAACAGGTGTTTTGGACGTAGCAGATTCTATCGAAGTAGAATTAATCAAATTTTGTTCATCAGCATTTCCCCAAAATATATGTGGGGGGTGGGTTTAAGGCAATAATGAATGTAGGGGTGTCAAGGGGTGGGTGGTTGCATTTGGGTCTCCTCTGTATATATTTGCGGCAAAATAAACCAACAAAAAAAGAAAATCAATGACATCTTTTCGGCCAAATGACATAGAACTGCGTATGTTATTGATCAGCTGAGCATGTGCTCATGTCCATTGCAGCCAAGCAACGAGTATTTAATATCCTCGCATTTGGTGTTTCAGTAATGTCCCACCCTAGTCCAAGCATTGTCTCCTGCCCCTGTATGTGCAGGTGTTACGGATGCTTATTCTCCTCATATGCTGCATGTGGGCACAGTGAGCACTGCGCTTGTCCATCGGCTTGGCTGCACTTGCGCACGCACGGCATACTGCGTCTTCGCAGTTGTCTCCTAATACAGCCGCTGTAATGGCCGTTGTTAATTCATTGCCTTCAAAAGCGTTATGCATGCCTGTGATAAATCAACATCCGGGGCACCAGTGGTCCATGAATGAATATCGGTTTCTAAACCATCAAGTAGCCCCACACCTCTAGTACACCAGAAGGGATCCAAGCAGATTGGAATAGAAGTGAATTGGAAGACCTCCTAGTCCAATGTTGGTAATGTCGACGGAACGGCAGGCTTATCTCTGCAAGGTCGTGGATCGTTGGTTAGTTGCAACACAGCAAAAATACAATTATTACTCAATGATAAAAGGGACTGTCCAGTCAAGGTTGTGTACAAATATCTACTTTATTATTAATACAATAGAAAGTTCTAGCACTCTATAAAAAACAACTCACCCTGGAAAGGAACACAGAGAACAGACAGTTTCATGAAGGAAAGGGGAGCACTCTGGTTACTGACAGGAGGGTAGTTGGTAAAGTAATCAGTCTTACTGTTCAAGGTTATTTGGTTCCAGCACCAAGAGGGCAACGGGTAGTTACTGTCTCCAGGGGCCTTCGGAGAAGGACCAGGGCGGGGGCAGAACCACAGTTTACCTGGTGTTGAAGAGGTTCTTGGTGCTCGACAGCGTTGAGGCGGTTCCAGGGTGCTTTGCAGCTCCTGAGTCAGAGTCAGTTGTGAGAGACTGCTGCGGATAGCAGGCGCAGGCAGTTTGGCACGGGAGGCTGGATGGACTGCTTCAGGCTGGCTGGTGCGGCAGCTCAGGGCCAAGAATCATTGTCTCTGTGCTGGTTGGCGGATCTGGGACGCTGGTCGTGGAATCCTGGACGGCTCTGGTGACTGCGACATGACAACAGTCGCGGTGCAGCTGGATGCGGTTCGAGGACTCAACTGTCTCTTTAAAAGATGGAAGCTGGATGATGCTTGTGTGGCACTCCTCCTAGCTTCTTCCCAGGGCTTATGTCATCCTTTCAAGGCAGACGGCCCAAAGCTCAGGAGAGTGATTGCAGGCAACGGCCTTGTCCTTAGTTAGATACTCTCTGGCACTTCCTCCCTAGGAAGCTTGCTGGCAAAACCTAGCAGGGCACGCTGTGTGCTGGCTGGGTACCAGTACTGGAGCTGCTGGACGGGTCCTCTGAGTCTGGTATCTCCTTCTGTTCCCTGGGAGATATTTAGGGGAGGGATCTTGCTTCCATCTTGGAACACCTGGCCTTCCTTCACTGGTGGAAGATGTAAGGTATACTGTACATTCAGCCCCGGTCCAAATGAGTCCTTCTTCTAACTCCTTTCGAAATCATCGGATCATCTGCCAAGTGAGGGGTTCAGCCCTCTCTTAAAGCCAAATGGGCCCCAGTGATTGGTGCAGGCTAAGTTAACCTTAATGAACCAATCATGTGTCCCCACCAACACTCTTCTGTTATGCATGAGGTCAGGACCAGAGTGCTCTGCAACAGAACAGATAAAGGGTGACAACATATAACTAACTCCCAGTCATCTCCCTGTCTGATCAAAATGTCTCTCTGGTTAACTGAGCCCTGTGTGACTCTTGATTAAAGTGCAGGTCTCCCTTGAAGTTTGTGATGGGAGCAGACTTCCTGTCTTCCCTAAATCACATCCTCTGTCCCTCTGAATAGGGTCTGCTCTGCAGGGACACCAACAGTAACTGCTAGGCCCAGACAGGCCATTCACTGCCTTTCATATTGAGAGGTGGGAACTAGCTTCAAGCTGACATATTGCATACCAAAGGGGTGTCAGCCCTGCTTTCCTGTTGTCTTGTTCAGCAACCAAACCCATTCAGGCTTGCCTCAATTATCTCTCATTAGTATGCACTGCCACCAGCTGAATTAACACAACAGGGAAGCAGATCCATGGAGCCTTTCATATTTAAATTAGGCTGCCCATGGCGGGAGGAAGGTGTGCCTTCCCCATTCTTGAGATGCTTTGATGTACCCTGGCTCGCACATTCCAGCTGAATATGACAGGGGAATGTAGGCTGTATTTTCCTGGAGTACACTTGACTATGCATTTCTTGCAGGAAGCAAATGAAATGCGTCAAGAATGGCCTCACACATTTCTCAGAGGTTGATCTCCCATTATTCATTTTCATTTATCAAAAAATCAAAAAGCCCAGGCGAGAGCACTTTCCCCGTGCGGATGGTCGAATTTCTCACAATGCCCACGACTGAACGGAATGGGATCACCATCCTCAAATCTTCACCAGTCTAAGTCCCAAGACCCAAATGTCTTCTAGTCATCTCCCTCAGTGTCCGCAACTAGACCCCTCAAGCTAAATCTAGAGACAATCCGGTCATCTTTGCATTCTAGGACTTGTAGTACACAAGTTAACAGGTCCCCATGTCATTCGACAGATGCTCATCCAGTCCTGTTTTCCTCACTGCATTCTGGGAAAGCAAAATATGTCCCAGCCCAAAATGCAAAGTAAGCAAAACAAACTGGGTGGAATATTCCTGACTGACATTGGTCTGCCTGAGGGCTATGCTCGATAAAGGACCCTTGATACTGTCTGCGTCCTTGTTAAGCATCTTTGAGCAATATTTGGTGTATGTCTCTGGTTGTGAAGATGACCTTTGGTGCGATTACATTTTTAGATTATGAGATAGCATGTTATTTTGATATTTTGATATTTGATCACACTATGTTTTCTCTTAGCACTTAGATTGTCAGTGAAACGTAGCACTGCTCCTTATACAGAGATGGAGACCTGGAGGTAGATATTGTTGTTTGTACAGCTAAACCTTTTACTCCTCTCGCACACCACACCTCCGCAACCAGCGGAAGGCACGGGATCACTCCACACACCCTGCGCTCACATGTAACACAAACACTATTGGACATCACCTCTGGCGGAAGAACGAAGCTACCTTTAACGACAAAAATTTGACTGTAGCTTCCCACATACCTCTCTATCGCCTTAAACACGACCCTCCCCTTTTAGTTTATTGTATACATCCTTCCACCCATCCCCACGCCACAAAACACAGGTGGACACCCTCTCATAACTTTAATGGCTGAAATGCACACACGCATAATAGCCCCCCCCCAATGTTCCCATATTTTGGACTCCGGTCCCTCCAAGGGCGTACAACCAACAGTACGTTGGGACCATGATTATGGTGAAAGGCGCTATACACATGTCAAAATGAATGCATGAATGCATGAATAAATGAATTAATTTACTCTGTAAAATAGGTGCGAGGGTTAAGCAGCTGCTGAAGAGATGTGGGTTGAACCTCCAGAAGCAAGTTTGAACCCCACCCGGGACAACTCAGTCCATAATTCTTAAAGAGGCAGTAATTCTGCAGTAAGTGCCAAATGGAAAGTGTTATTATTGTGCTTGAAACGCATGAACCAGAAAATGAAATAGGTCGGGTTCTTGTATAGAGCCTAATAGTGTCATCACGCACTTCAAAGCGCTGTAGCTAAGAGTAAAGTATGGGTTTTTAAAGGGACATGTCCTCATTCACAACTACTTAGCTTTTCATTTTGATGTGAACCCCCTTTATTGCCGCTCTGTTTGGTGTGCAGAAGACCATGGAATACAGGTTTGCTATTTTCTTCTCTGCGTGACAACGTCACACAGAGGAGCTGCTCAGCGGAACAGAGGGGACATCGCCGACGTACCATGACTAATGCGCATTGTACTCAACTCTGCTTGGCTTAATCTGACACAAACGCCGTCGTCGGACGTAATTGAAATTAACTTTGCTTAATTACTTCCCGCGCCGTGTCACTCCTGCGCGCGCATCATTTCTTCATTTCAAGTGACAGGCGCACTCCCAGCCGGCGCGGGGGAGAGACCGCGCAATGTGTGAATGATTTATGGAAGAATAAGGGGAAAATCAATATCAAACAACAACAAAAAAAACACACACCATGGCTTATCAGAGCCGAGACAAGCAGAGAGAGGAAGCGCGGGTGAGAACGGGGGCTGCGATTAGATAGTTCACCTTGGCAGGCGGGGGAGTAAACACAGGTGAGGAGTGACAGGCAGATAAGGCACTGTGAGTGACGACACTGGAGGGAGATAGTGCACTCAAGCGGTGTTGGGCAGGGCCTGTGCAATTCTGCCGCAGGCAAAGCGCTGCTTTGCCACATCCTGTGCACCGCGGCCAAACACGCTGTTTCGGCGGCTACCATGCCACCGCTGCCCAGCTTGAGGCTCAGTGTGCTCATGATCGGTTACGTCACCGGTAATGCATATTACACCTCATTCCTCTCGTCCTCCTCAACGGTCTAACCTCTCTTTCCACAGCGCTTTAAGTGGGCTGGGGATAGCCAGGGCAGAGCCCCGGCAGTCCTTCAAAAAGGGCTCCTGAGCCATGGCCCTGCTGGGGCTCACCCCCGATAAGCCCCAGCAACCACGACCCTCAGGCAGCCCATTTAACAGAGCGGCACTGCCTGGTAAAAGGGCTGCCTGCAGGTGTCAGCCCTTGGGATTAGAAAACAGAAAAGGTTTTGACTCTTCTTTTTTTTGTAGGCCAAAGCGCTGATACCTGCAGTCAGCCCTTTAGCCGTGCTGTGTTGCTGAGTTAACAGCTTCCTGTTTTGTGCTGGCTCTTTACTCAGAAACAAAAGGAGGAGTGGGGCATCCAAGCCCCTTCCTGTTTCAGAGTTAAGATCTGACACGCAGCAGGCAGCACTTTCACTGAAGAAGCCAAGTGATTAAAGGACTGCCTGCACGGGACACCCCCGCAGGCAACCCTTTAACCACTCGGCCCCTTCTATGGAAGGGCCACCTGTTGGGTGTCGTAGGCACAGAAGGAGAGCTGGTGCGCCCAGTCTCTCTGTATTATGTATGTATTTATTTATTTATTCATGTATTTATGACTTGCTGCAAGCCTGGGATTTGGAACAAAAAGGAGGGACTGGGTGCACTAAAGGTAATAATGCCAGTGTACCCAGCTCTTCTGCGCTTAACAGTCCCCCCTTAGGTGAGGGTGGTGTGGGTTAAGGGACGTGGCCTATCTAGGCCACACCCCCTAACAGGAGCCCCCGCTCAATTTAGCATCCCACTTAAAGCACAGCGTTTCCCACTTTGAATGGTACAAAACGACCACCAGAACTTCAAGCATCCTGCATGATAACCGAGGAGACAGGGAAATCCATCTTTAGAAATCTTTTTATAAGCTATTCCATAAACATAAAAAGAAGACTCCTTGTCTGAAAACGAGTGCCATCTTTGAATTCCTTTTCATCATTCCTAACTAAGCATCTAAAGACGGATTTAATCTCCTAAATGTCCACTAATCTATACTCAGAACTTTAAATAAAGAACAGTCTCTAGACCTTCTTATTTCCTACATGGTTATGGAATCTGTCTAAAACTGAGCGCCATCTTTAAATCTATTAATATATCTTGTTTGTGAATGCAGAGAGAGAGAACTGCCTCACCTTACTGTGCTCGCCTGTGATCAAGCGCCATCAGCTACATTACGTTTTATTTCTTAAAGATAAAGTGATAACCCCCGACTCTTATTTAACCATCAACAGCCTGTATGTTCAAGAATCATTGATTTATTCTATCCCCTATATCTATGCCAGACTGGTTGTTATCTCACTGGGAAACAGTCAGCACCTCCTGAATACTCACGTACATTTCATCAATCCTTTAGTCTCAACCCAGAAAGGCATACAATTCATGATACGATCTAAGACCATCAATAGCAGATCTGAAATAAGAAATAGTGTTTACTTCCTGCTGTCTCAGGATTCAGTCCAAATCCCCTCCTCTGTCATCATGCATAGTTCTCTTAATGCCACAGATTTGAATTCCATTCAATTGTTCCCCTGCATTATTGGTATACCAGTGTACAGCAAAAGGATATTTTTCATCTTTTGTTTTCAGAGCTCTTAAATGTTCATATATCTGCATTTGTAACTGTCTCTTTGTGCTGCTAATATAGATTTTCCAAAGATACAAGTAATAACACACACTACAAAGCTGCATATGCAATTAGCAAATTCATTAATATGAATAGTTTTATCTTTGCCATCTGAAAAAGTTGTACAATTATAAGTATACTTGCAATAATTACAGTTCACACATTTAAAGAAACCCCTTGCTGTTGAACGTTACCACTGTGCATCTACATTGCTTTTACCATTTTATTTTAAATAACTGCGAGCTATTAGATTCCCTATTGTGGCTATTTTCGTATGGAAAGTATTAGGCGTTTCTTCAATAAATTCGAACAAATCTTTAACCAACATTAAGCTATTCCAATGTTTCTTCAACATTTTCTAAATGATATTACTTTGTGTTGCTTACTGTGTGATGGATCTAAATTTCTTGAGAGTGTGTTCTTCATAGCCGATCGTCTCTAGCTATCAAATATATTTTCTTTGCTGCTTTATCAATTATGTTCTGATTGTATCCTCTCTGAATAAATCTTTGCATTAAAATATCACTTTGTTGTTTGAACAAATCTGGAGTGCTACAATTTCTGTTTCCCCATGCAAATTCTCCATATGGTAAATCCATCATTATGCTTTTAGATCACAACTATTTGCACATAGCCTTGTTTTAGCATCTGTGGGTTTTCTGTATGTGTTAGTTTCAATCTTATTGTTACAGATTAGTATTTCTAAATCTAAAAACAATCTGCATTTTTTACTGTATGTGTTTGTAAGTGTACATTTAATGCCAAACTCATTAGCTTTTAAGAATGTTACATACTGCCCAAGATCCTGTTCCCTCCCTGCCCATATCATAAGAATATCATCAAGGTAATGCCACCGTCTGATGAGGGAATTTGTCTGATGTTTCTGAATGTATCTTTCTTCCAGAAAGCCCATACACAAATTACGTACTGACGGGGAGCACTTTGAACCCATTGCTACTCCCGACAGTTGTTGATATGCGTGCTCATTGAAAATTAACAAACTATTTTTCAATATCAAATTTGTTAGATCCACCAACATTGTTTTTTCCATCAAGTATGTGTCTGACCTTCTACTGTAAAACTATTCTATCACCTCAATTGCAAGTTTGTGTTTGATAGGCGTATATAACGCTAACACATCTAACGTTACCAACCAGTAGCTCTGTTGCCATGTAATGCCTGTTAACAAATGTAGCATGTGCATGTTGTTCCTTGTATATGAAGTAAGACATTTCACCATTGGATTTGGAAAAAATGATCAACAATTTCTGAAAGAGGTCCCATAGTTGATCCTATTCCATTGACTATTGGCCTTCCTATAGGTATTGTTTCAAACGGGTTGTGTATCTTTGGAAGAAAATATTTAAACAGAAATGTTGGATATTGAAATTTGAATGTTCACATAATCTGTTTTATTAATCATACATTTTCATATCACAGCTTAAGTGCAGTCAATGCTTGTTTTTTCAAACTAATTCAATGTATCCTGGTATAATTTGGTATTGTCCTTCTTCTTGGAGGTGATTTAAACTGATCTGAATGTAAAAGTCTTTATTTAATATAAAAATGTTCCCACCCTTGTCAGCTGCCTTAATCACGGTTACCTGATCTTGTCGTAACAGTTTTAAATTGTTCTTTTTGCTCAATGGATATGTTATATTTGATGTATGGTTTGGATTTTTTAAATCTATCGTTCAACTTACACATGTCTTTAGTAATGGGGTCAAAGAATGTATCAATCATGTTCTCTTTTGGTAAAGGTGGAATAAGTCAAGATTTAACATTTAAAAAGTTCTCTCTGCTTGTTCCCTGTTCCATGTCAGCATCATTCAACATGACCCCCTCCTTCCTCCAATGACAGTAGCAGTTTTATGTGCTCCAAATCCATTAATGAGTGTGTTGATTCTTCCGTCACCACAATACTTTCATGTGTAATGTCAGTATTCAGCTTTGCAAAAAAAGAAAATATTTAGTTAAATATTCTGCAAAATGTGTAAATATCAACATACAACTCTATTGGTCTTAACATAACATTAGGTGCAAAAGTGAATCCCTTTTGTAAAACATCAGGTTTCTCTGTGAAAGTTGTTTTAGACAGGTTGACAATAGTTTTGTCACACCTCAGGGAGTCAGGTTGCGTCTGAATTCAGATTATAATTATACTTGTTCTTTTATAACGTACTTAATACCGGAGACCAGTTTATAAGTGCAAACCCGGGATTCAAACCTGTGTTGCTATGTGTTGTCTTACTTCCAAGACAAGCACATTGCCCCTCAACTTTCCCCCGGCCTAATATTGTTAGAATTCCTCTTCCTTCTTCCCTTTGTATTCCTTTCCTATCTTACCTCTTGATCTTTTACACCTACAGTTGTCTGATCTATGTTCTTTTTCTTCTACTAAAGATACTTTCTTTTTTTTAATCAATTTCTATTCGTTGAGATCTATTACCTCTTCTGAAGTATTTCAGTTCAGCCAAATAGATCCTTGTAGGTTTCATTGCAGCACTCACTCGTGGCTTCACTCAATTGCTCATTGCTATCTGCACTTTCTGCATCTAAGCTCACTGGTATAGTCATAGGGGTGTTTCCTGTTGACTCTCCCCTAGAGTCATATTTAGGTTGATATGTGCATATACGATCCGATTTTTAATCTTTGGTATTTTTGAAAACTGTTCTCAACTTTCTCAATGTAATCTCATCTTGAAATTCACGCAATATTTGCTCTAGTTTATTCAAATTATTTGTAATGTTTTCTGGATGAACTTTTTTATGCAATTCCTATTTTAACTCAATTATAGCTCGTTCTGCCTTAGCATGACATTCTTTCCACATGTTTAATTAACAGTCTCATCGTGGTATGTGATGATTGTGATAAAATATCATCCCATAATTGAGATAGTTCTACATCATCTTCTGCATAAATATTAGGAAAAATAGAGATCCTTAGAACACAAGGTATGATTCGCTCTAAACATTCCTTCAATGTTACTATTTCCCAGTACTTTGTAATCGCTCTTTTGTGTAGCTTTTCTAATTTTACAATTTATTCTCTCAGAGTTTCTTCTCTGTGTGATTTTTGAGTAGGAAGTTGGTCTTCCTAACCAGTGAGTTGTTATGTTGTAAGCTACAAGGTTGGATATATCATGGAGAAAAAAAAAAATCAAAACTACTTCAGCCTCCTATATGTTATGTTCCATGTGCTCAATGTCTAATATACTATAATCAGTCTCTGGAAACTAAATATACAAAACACCATAAACCCTAATGCACCATTTGTAGATCATATTCATTTTGACAAATTGGGCACTTTTCAAAATTTCCGCAGGTTTCTGCATCCCTGTAACCGGAACTGAGTTTGCAATCAACCACCCACTAGCGCACCTGGGGACAACCCCCAAGGTCCAGAAAAATAATGTAACCTCAAGAGTACTTAAGAGGAAGCCCTACCTAACTCAGTGTTCTTGTAATGTATACTAAATAAGCCTACTAGGCCGGGGACTGGGGATGCAGATTTTATATGTGAGGTACGTTTTGATGTTCCATTTTTACATTTTCTTGCAGCTATAAACTGACTGTATTGCTGCAAGTGAACTCACACTTGTTCTAAACACCTGCATCAGAGAACACAGCCTGCTAGGACCTCTCTGTGAGCTAAAGACAACATAGAACAGAACATACTTTCTTTGACTGATAGATATGAACTCAACAAGGTGCATGTATCTATCAAAGAATTATTAAATGCAGGTTATTAAATCTCAGAATGTTTAGTAGGATAGCATACAGTGCTCTTAAAATGTCCCTTGTTGGATTTAAACTGTTAGGATGGTCCTAGATTTAAAGCAGGTTAAATGTAGTTTGCATCTATTTTAATTTTGGTAGTGGTTGTCCAACATTGATTTCAATGATTTCAAAGAAGGAAACATGTGGCTGAAGCATGACAAGAAGGTGAGTCATTGTAGCACCCAATTCAAAGAGCAAACTGCCAATTTCAAAGGGACTCATTAAAAAAAAAAACCTCTGGTCACAGGCTGACTCAGGGGAACATATGGCTATGGGGAATGAATCAACTCTCCCAAATAGTGAACAGACACTACCAATTGATATTAAAAGACTGTTTTCAATTTAGGCATTTTGTGCAGCCATAAAACTAAGAATTTATTTTAATTTCATGCCATTTTTCTTGTAATTTCCAGGCGGTTTTGGGACATAAATTGCATTTACCTGGGACTTTGAGGACTGAAATGGCCAGTTAGACTAGTTTTCTGGCTGATCTGAATATGCGACAATTATGAGATTTGATTAAAAGGTGAACATTGAAATTAGGAACATGCTTGATCATTTGCAGATTCATAATGTTTGTACATTTTACGAAAAGGACAAAAATGTGCCACTGGGCCATGCTACATCGTACTGATTTGGAGATTGGCTCACTTAATTCCTTATGACAGCTAAAACCAAATATATGTTTCACATGGCAGGGGCTAGTATAATGATGAAGTTATGATACATAACTAGTTTTTTCCAAAAAGTGGTAAAGAGAACAGAGAAAGGTAATAAATGCAAACAGAAAGATGGTGTTCTCCTCCCCTGAACCAATCTGGGTGGGGGGTGGACAGAGGGGTGGTAACTGTTCTATCTGGGCGGCAGCGATAATTAAAGGGTACTCCCCTAGACTGTAAAATTATTGACGTCATTTCTGTTATATAAGGGGAACTGTACTAGGACCCAGACACACAAAATCCAGGGAGACAGGCGAAGGAGGACAGAGCAAAGGCTGCTGAACCTTACCACCTTTGAGAGAGCAGTGACCAGACCCCTTGTCCTATCTGTCCAGAGGGTCCTGAGATCCAGCTTGCTTTCCTGAATCCTAAACCAAGGCTTGCTTTGAAAGTAGCCTATAACTCCAGCCCTAAATTCCCTAAGCCCTTCATCTTTGTAGTAGTACATTTAATCCAATACCCCATTGAAAACCCCAAATTGCCAGTGTAATCCAGTCATCTCCAGTCATCTCCCCATAGAAGTATCTTTTGTTTGCTATTTATGTTAGCATATCTCCTTTGAAAACAACTCTAATTTGTCTGTGTACATCCTTAGTATTTTTGTAAGTAAATCAATTAATTCCACATTGAAATTCATGGTACACGATTGTTGCAATTCAAAATCAACCATCTTGTTCCTGGTGTTTTTAGTTAATTAGTATAGTCATTAAAGTGTTGCTTCAAAATAATTATTCTCCTTGTAACTAAAAACCGAATGTGTCTGTGTATTGTGTGCATTACCAAACAAATTCCTATTTGCATCTGTCAGTTTAAACCCAACCCGTTGTTCCCATTGTGAGCAATCCCTTTTGCCTAGAAGTCCACCTGTTATGTGCCTCTGTCCTTGTCATTGAAAACCGATTGTCCTATTGTAAGCTAAACCCCTTCCCTGAGCTGCCAATCATTGTAAGTCCCAGTGTAAACACATTTTCATTTGCCTCTGTATTTTTCCCTGTGCAGTTGTTTTCTCCCAAAACCGATTTTCCCATTTAATTTCTATTTTTGCCCTGGTTTGCTGATTAGTATTCTCAAAACTTTCCCTATCTCCTAAGTGTAAGCAATACAAATTGCCTTCTATTCTGTCCCCTAGCAGTTGTGGTAAATAACCAAAACCCCATTATTCCCTTTTGCTCCAAAAAAAGGTTTTCCCTTTCTTTGCTGGCTTCCCATCTAGCGGTGGTGGGCTTTACCCCAAATCCGATTATCTCTCTCTATTCCTACTCCTTGCCACTGCCTTCCATTAAAAGGAATCAAGTTTAGCTGATGTGTGGGGGTAAGTGTTGAAGGGGGAGGGCTAAACCGTTGGTGCTATCCGTTTGTAAAAATTGTTATTTTTCTGTTTTGTCATTGAAGACCTGAGTGCTGGCCTGGTTCCTAGTCCATTGTGACACAGGGTGTTTGTGGAGGTTGGTTGCGAGACGGGTTGGAGGCCTACCCAAAAGAATACATAGTACATTAAATATGAAAAGTGTGCTATTGTGCCCCACATTCTTTGCAGGAGAAGGAGTTCCTAGCTGGCGTGTGCCGTGCAATGTCCCGTGACATGTGGTCTCAACATTCCATATGCCAGTTAGTCCCCCACTTATTATTTTGAGACTTGCAACACGCTTTTTAAACAGAAAGGCGCCTGCAGTCAGACCACAGTTCTCTTAGCCTTTTTCCTAAGATTGCTTCCAGGCCTCAGCCAATGGGAGCCTAGGCAGTTGGTGCAGGGGCTTATGGGTATGGATAGGTGGTCATTTGTGGTGTAATCAAATGCCCCAGCCCACAGAACTGAAGGGTCCACAGGAAATGACCTGCCAGCACTCAGAAACGTGCATGCAGAATTGGGTCTATTTAGGCAGACTATGTGGGTGTCTTTCTGCAAGCGAAATCCAGAAAAAGCTAAAAAAAAATATATAATCCAAGTGCAGACTGGAAAAGCAAATCACCCTTGTGGGCTGAGAAATAAATGCGTAATATTTCAATGATACTGTCACTCATCAAAAGGGGGTACACTGTGACAATTCAGACCCACTTTCCAGCAGAAAAACGAACAGCATATAATTAAAAGTGTATTGTATTAATGACTGAAAGAAACAGCCCTGCACTATCAGTGCAAAAGTAAAGTGAACCCTGATCAGTAAAACACATGTATGTCAACGAATGAAGGCTGATGTTAGAATTTACAATCTTTGACTTCACTTCAGCCAAGGACAAATGGTGGGATAATGGACAAACTTCACAAAGGACTTCCACCCTTGAAAGCCTGGCTTGCATCCCAGATGTGTACAACTGCAATACAATGTGGGCTGCCTGAAAGGTGTTGTCCCTGAAGGCTGGGCTCGGTGCAGAGACAAATGGCTGTGGCTGGTGCATGCCCAGAATGTAAATGGGAGTGTGAAAATGAGGACTACAATGAAGAGGAGCTGAACTATGAAAGAAATACAAGAAATATATGCCTTTCAGTTCGAAATTGTGGTCCCTTCAGATACGACACAGGCCTTGTGACATCACAGGGTAGAACTGGTTCATTAGATACAGTTGGGGAAATCTGTGTAGCAAATACATCCCCATTTACAATCTGTAGCCATCGACTTCAATCAGTAAAACCTCAAACACAAAGAGACTAATACAAACCCTGATTACAGGCTGGCCCGGAAAGACAAATGGCCTGGAGGCAGGAGAGCTACCATTTGTCCAACATGAAGATGTATTATTAATTTAAAAAGACTATTATAACTTAGGCCTTTTTCTAAGCAACCACGAGTCCTGCTGGCTAGATGCATGTTTCATTTTTTAGATCATTTCCAGGTGATTTTGGTGGTATAAAATGTATCCTCCAGCAGCTCAGGTAACTGTAAAGGCCATCTAAGATGCTTTTCTCGCTGATCTCAAAATGTTCCAAATGTGAGAGTTGGAGTGCTTGTGGAGGGTAAAATTAGGAATATGGGTAATAAATCACATGTTCCTAACTATTATGCTTTTTGTAAAAAAAACTGTGGGAAATTGCCAAACGACTGTGCAACATGGTGTAGACTTGGCTGTTGTTTTATTAAATTCCCCCGGATTAGCTGAATCAGAAAATATATACATTATGGCAGTTACTAGTAAATCACACAGTTTTTGTTACATAATTAGTTTTTGCCAAAAGTCTGACCCAAGAACAAATGGTGATTACAAAGGGGAATTGCCATATGTCTGCTCCAGACCTTAAACCAATTCTTAGAGATGGGCTGGGGTTGGGAGGAAAGAGAAGGCTAACTGTTCAATGCTATTTTTGAAAACTCTTGCACGGTACTCCCCAACATTGTAAACTTGATGTTGGCATTGCTGCTCTATAAAGTTGAATGCACTATGAGAAAGGTGAGAGCTGCTGAAACTTAGCATCTGAAAGCCGCAAGGAATCACCAAAGGAGATTGCTGAGATTGCATCCGGGTGGAGCTGTCTATTTCTGGAAAGGCCTAAAAGCTGCCTGGGTCCTATGGAGGAGTGTTGCGGGCCAGTCTTGAGAGTGGAGTGACCAGACCACTGTCTTATCCTCCATGACGGAACTGAAATGCAGCTGGCTTTCTTGAACTTTAAACAGGGGCTTTCTATGCAAGTATAACTGAGCCCTGGGAAACTAAAAGGTGAGGTAATCTGCTTGCCTTCAATCATTTCCCTTCATAGTGGGTGGTGCGGGGGCAAAACTGTGTAGATCCTTAGCCTAATTAACTAAAAAATATTAATGTAATTAATTCCCCTTGGCAGAACACCACAGGGTGATTTTAGTTAATATTCAAAATTAACAAAGCTCATTCCTGGTGTGCGCTGAAAACTATGGAATGTTATTTAATTGTACGATCCTATTTGTCCTGTTGACTCTGACTTCTTTAGGAAGAGGGGTATTTTTACCCATACACTAAACAAATCCCTAAACTGCCAGCTTCCCAGCATTGGTCTTTAAGTGAACGGGGGGCTGAAATCCCCAAATTCTCCAATCATCCCGATTTTTGATATCCATCTTCCCCAACACAGGCCTGTAAGTGGAGGGGGGTCTACAATCCCACATTTCTCCAATCATTACAATTGGTGCTTTCCAGCTTCCCCAATGCAGGTCTTTAAGTGGAGCGGGTCTGAAATCCAAAATTCTCAAATCATCCCAATGGGCCTCATTACGACCCAGGTGCTAATGGGTTAACGGCGCCGTTAACCTATTAGCGTCTAATTACGAGGTCCCTTTGCAGGACCCGACATTAACGGCTGGTTTTACCAGCCATTAAAGTAGGGACCCGCAAAGGGACCTTGGTGCTAAGTACAGTGCCGCAATTTGCGGCACCGTACTTAGCGCCTTGCCCATTCCCATTGAGCCCTATGGGGCAAAAATGGGAATGGGGAAGGGCCATGGAGGAAAGGGGAATTACCGCCCCGCCAACCTTGTAATGGGGTTGTAATTCCCCCTTTCTCCATGGCAGAGTCGGTAAATTACCGGCATGGACCATGGTTCTATTAGCACCATGGTCCTCTGCCTGGGTCGTAATGAGGCCCAATGTTTGCTGTTCAGCTTCCCCAACACAGGCCTGTTAATTGGAGGCTGATCTGAAATCCGAAATTCTTCAGTCATCACTATTTTTTTGTCTGACTTCCCCAACACAGACCAAAGTAGGGGGGGTCTGAAAACCCCACTGCTAAATCACCCTGTCCTTATTTTGAGTAACGGTGTGGGTGAAATCACAACTGTCATATGCATTGGCACACATCTGTAATCCAACTGCTAGCCTTTTAAGCATGCAGGAAAATCGAAATTGTGCAGCATTGGAAATGTAGAGACATCATTTGGGGATCACCAGAGATCGAAACTGCGACCCCTGACGTCCCCCTTGCTATCCCTGTGGTATCCCTTGCTACCCATAAAAAAAAAAAAACACATACATTTTTTTAATGGAAGCCTCCATGTGGCTCTTTGTTTGTGGAGTGGACATTCTTGTTCAAGCCTCTTAAAAAAACGGGGGTTGCACGAGTGTAACACTTTGAGCAGTGATCCTAAACAAGAAAGGATCGGAATATCAAAAAATGTGCCTTTCTGGAATTCTACACAATAATTGCTAGACTCATTAAAGGTTTATTTTAGGCACACTTAAGGGGCTGAGTCACTGATTAAGTCTGTTCTTAAACACCTCAAATTCACAATGCAGACAAAAGCCTCCAAAAAGCATTTTCAGTACTATAAGCATCCATTTCAGACTACGCATTTTGCTTTTCGCAAGTTGGAGTTATAGCATTTTTTCTTCTGTTGTCTTTGTTCAGATCATCACACAAAATTCCATCTCGGTGTCCTTGGTAAAAATCCTTGTGCCTAAAAACTTGTGTACAGCGTAGAAATATTTTGCAATAGCACATCAAGTGGCACTTAATTTCATTGTGCCACAATTAATGCTTTGTTGTAATGTGTCTATCTTTCCCATCTTCCTGGCATGCTAAGAAGGATATTTGTTTGCATGTGTGAGGTAACGAATACCCGGAGTATAGGAAGTCATGTGAGCGTGCTGCTTTCCTTATTTTGCCAACCTCGGAAGCCTGAAAAATAGATCCATGCAGGCTTGACATGTGACCAACTTTCCCCCAGACCTGCAGATGAATTGGCCTGCTTTTAAATCTCACATACTAGTTTAATGGTATACACTACAGTGTAATTTTCTTTCTGACTTTGAGAACATTCATACGTGTAAATGCTCTTTTTACTATAGCCGGTAAGATAGCTCAGTGGGTTGAGTGTTTGCTACTGCGATGTTTGTGTGGCCTGCAGGTTTAAGGTTCAAATCCCAGCAAGGCCAACTTATCTGTTCATCCTTCTGAGGTTGATAAATGAGTACCAACACAGGTTGGGTGATATTGTATGTATATTTTTTACTACATAAATCGAATAAGCATAAGTGCTATATAACAACACATCATTATCATTTGGCCTTGGACTTATGCTTGCATTCTTGGTTATTTGGGCCACATGCATATTAACAATACATATGATGATCCATTCTTGTATGAAATATATATCACATTAGTGATATTGTAACCATATTTTTCGTAGTGTACTTAGGAACACTGCTATGTGATGCCACTTCCTGTTTTGCTAAGGGGTAATAGGTTGTGTTTTACTGCTTCCTGTGATGTCACGTTGGGTGGTGTCAAATGACATCACTTCCTGTGATGTCATCAGAGGTCAAGGGCCGTGTGATGTCACTTCCGCTACCCCTGGCATTTTGGTGAAATTACATCCCTGTGCAAATGTGAAATGATTTTATGTGTGGACTAGTTTTGATCATTTAATTTGAAATTTGTAGAAAGAAACGTAATATAATGTATGTTTTTCCTAACCCATTGGTGTGATTCACTTGAGTAACAAAAAGTTAATTGTGAGCCACAAAGAGGGTGGTGTGTGTAGTTTAGTGTGATTTCTAGTACCTTTAATTAACATAGATACAAATAGATTTCCTATACCTGGCCTGTTTCTTGGCTCACCGTGGGCACGTGGGGGGGGAGATTTGTGTGACTCTATACGAGTCTTCAGTAATGCCAGCACTAAAAAATAAAAACGTAAGCGAGTATTGCAGGGCTCTTTGATTGGGGGGTGGGAGGGATGGAACTCCCCAGGTTACGGTTGCTCTCAATATAACGTGACAGCCTATAGATCTGACCCCATAAGCAGAAGTTCTCCCCCTCTGGTGGCAACAGTCTAGTGGGTGCCGTCAGCATTGAGTTTATGATTCTGTGTGTGAAATAACTTGTGAAAGATGTGTGAATGTCAGTAACACGGGGGAAGCCTTAGTGTGGCCATACTCCTTGTTCGGGGTCACTCATTGCCTCACGCAAACAATGAGTTTGCAAAGAACCTACATTTCGAGTGTGGGTGATTAACAAAAAAGGACTGTGTTATTGCACAGATATTGGCTTTCATGCTAAATGTATTTAGTCCCAAAATCTGGAAGAACACACAATGTACAATGAAACTGATCCCAACAAGAAAACACAATAAAAGTGTACTTATGACGTAGGCAAGGAAAGAGGAAAAAGTATTTTTTTTGTTTTACTCCATTTTAATATTTACGGTTCTAGGTCTTTAAGATAAACACACTGGAGCCTGGAAAAGCAGTAGAATTTGGAAAAGGGGATTGTTAAAGTAGAGGGTGCACGGGCTCACTGGGCCCAGGGCAGCAGAACGCCTAAATCTGCCACTGTGTTCAAAGCCACAAACTGAAGGTACGTATTGTAATTGCTTATTAATAATGCGCTTCTTAATACCCAGAGGTTTCTAAGCTCGGACCCAGGGATCAAACCTGCATTGTTCCACGCATCGTCTTGCTTCTAAGGTGGGTGAGTTGCCCCTGAGCTATCCTCCCAAGTAAAGGGGACACACTGGCAGTGTCTAAGGAAATCAGCCTTCTTCCCGCGGCCAGAGAATGTCCTAGTACCAGTGCTGTCTTCTCTTAACTCACTTGGACCAGTTTAGTCCCAAGCCCTTGAGTCTGTCTGCTCTGAGAGACCTGGCCTCTATGCCTGCACCTACATTGAGTCGAACAGGCGAAGGCACTGATAATAATAATAATTTGCATTTATATAGTGCTACGAACCCACAGGCATCTGAGTGCTCCTTATTATTACCCACGGTGTGTGGTGCTCATTTATCGACCTCGGAAGGATGAAAGGCTGAGTTTGGCCCTGCCAGGATTCAAACCTGCGTTGGCAGGCTCTGCACGGATGTCAAAGGCTCTGGCTAGCATCATCTGAGTCTTTAGGTTATCATGGAAACTCTACATGAGGCCATTACAGAAGACCTACGACTGATGGGTACATGAATAATACCTACCTCTCTGAGCAACAAAGACTTCAATATGTGTAGCAACTATTTCTAAGAAAATACACACTTAAGTGTCTTAACTGGAGCTTGGGCTACAAACTGGACTTCAGCACTCAACTAAGGTGAGCGGCACTAGACAGATTATTTAATCTCATGTGCTTTACATAATGTACTGGGGATTCTGGAAAAGTAATCCTGTTCACGGTGTACAAATAGACTACAGTATTGGTTCAAACATATAATAATGTTTTGTTTTTTGTTGGCCCTGCCAGGATTCGAACCTGTGTTAGCAGGCTCTAGCTGAATATCAAAGCAAGCACTCTACTTGCTGTGCTATCGGCTATATAGTGACCATTCATTATGGTCTTGGTTTACATATAGCAACTTCCCATGATGCTTTCATTCATTCAATCAATCAGTGTAACTTATATAGCCCCGCTTCACCATGGCATCAGTGCGCAAACAGGAAACCGAGGATAGACCATGAGAGCTTAAGCAAACAGATACATTTTGTAGATACATCATAAATTGATTGTATTCCTGGATCTGCTGTAGGCTTATTGGATGGGAGTTCCACAGCCTAGGGCGAGCCACAGAAAAAGACTGTCCTCCATAACCATCAAGACGATATCACAGGACATTGAGCAGGAACTGTGAGGCTGAACGTACAGATCTGGTGGGACAGTAAGTAGGGTGTTAATTTACTCTGAAAGGCTTTACAGTCTTTGTCCTGTTGGGCCCGATGCATAAGGCAAGAAGACTGCAATTGTGTTCGTGACTCAGCACGTAGCCAGTGTTGGGAAGGGGACACAATCTTCCCACACCCACAAGCGCTTTCGAATAAGGCAACAACCGTGAAAGGTAATATAAGAGGTCAGTGGGGAGAGGAGTGCCCTTTAAGGCTTTTACACAATTACATTATTGCATGCTTCGTAGAGGTACTGCCCATGCGGGAATAGCAGCCATCCTTTCCATTAGCAGCCATATTGGAACACAAAGCTTAAAGGCAGCACAGTAGTCAGCACTACAGACCTAGGCCACGAACATGAGCAAAGGAATATGTTGTATCCCGGGCACTGCAGGGCACGGATATGAAAGGCCAGAGATACAGAAATCCATTAACCCTTCATGGTCTGAAAAAAATGCCAGCCTTCGAGCCCTGGGAAGAATGTGCCCAGCAGGGCCAAGGGAGGAAGGCTGCGCATCTTTGGAGGATACGAGCCCACGAGCAAGAGGGCACGGGCCTCCAAACCCCACCAGTCCCAACCCTAAATTACAGCACCCAAGTGCCCTAGCTTTAGGACCATTGAATTCCAAGGTGCCAGCCAGCCCCAGACCACTGATCATACACCTGTTACACCTCTGATCAGAAAGCAGGGCTTTCCTGACTTCACTTCTATGTCACGTGATTTGTGCTGCAAGGTGCAGGGACAGATGAAATGATAGCCCAGAACTGGGGTGGAAGAACTTGGAGAGGTGCCGGCCTATCTGGGAGCCAGTGAGCTGTGTGAGTTAGTATGACCTCGGCTTTCCATCCTGTGCCCCTGTCTGCTCGTACCAGGTGCACTGCCACATGGAGATGTGTTGTTTAGTTTTTCAAATAATTGCCAATTCCTCGGTGTGGGACCGATGACTAATGCAACATCACCCACGTCCGAGAAGATGGATGGACAGGGCTGCGACCAATGGCCTGGCATCTCGTATGGAGCAGGCTGTCCATGTATAGGGTATCACCAACCAGCTGAGCAGGTTTTTACTATATGTGATGATGTCACTGATGATGCCTTGTACCTTCATAATGTGCTGTTCATGCAGATTTTGGCAGAACGTTTCGCGGCAGCACAGTTCTTTGTTGGCGCTTCCCATTTGTGTGTGGAAATAAACCATGTTATCCTTGCAAGAGGTAAATTGTGCTTTTTTTCCTATTGGCTGTATGTTCTTTGGTGTGAGCGTCTGGGGGCTTTCCTACACCAGTGCAATTTAGGTCTAGCTAATGACACTGGCGCACCATAAGGAACCCCGGCGTCAATCGAACTGCTTCATTTTGAGAACCTGCATATGCTACAGCACATATCCCGGTTCCGCGTGCAGTAGAGCAGTGCAATAGTCAATGCTGCCGTTTATAGGAGCAGCGACTACTTGAGCATGAAAATTGATGGGAGTAAAGGGCAAAAACATTTTTAGTTGTTTAGCCTAATGAAGCCACTGTTATGGATGGCACTGACCTGAGATTCCATAAATAGTGAAGAAGAACATTTCACTCCAAGGTTTTTTACAACTTTTTAGGGGTAGGGAGTGGGCTAAGATCAAGTGGCCAATGAGCTAATGTCCAGCAATGAGGAGAAAGGAAATCACTGTCTTATCCCCACTTAGTTTGAGACGATTTAGGCTCATCCAATTGCCAACTGCTTCTAAGCAGGTTATTAATCAGGCAGCCTTAGCAGAATCGTCCAGCTCAAGTCTAAAAAGAATCTGTGTGTCATCTGCATAACAAAAACACCAGAGAGAAAATCATTTCAAGGGAGAACATTCTAAAGCTACTCAGACTACTTTGGAATAGTGCCACGTACACCTGCATCCCCCGTCATTGCCCTCAAGCACACATAGTTTCCAAACGACTCATGTAAACCCCAAGATGATCATCCACATTGCACATGAGCAACATCGGGGACCATAAAGAGAGCTACAGAGATTCATGAGGAACGATAAAATGACTGTGAGATTCCCATTTCCACAATCCTTGAGGGCCAAACCTTTGCCTCGCAATGATGTCAACCAGCCGAAAACCCACCGAGCCAGGTCAAAGAATGGAGCAGCAGCCACCTTCCCCAGAAGAGAAGGCCTGGGGCTTTATCATGTCATCATCTCTGGATGTAGGAATCTAGAACTACCACCGAGACAGGTCAATGGATGGAGCAGCAGCCACCTTCACCTGGAGAGAAGGCCGATTGGATCTTCTAGACCATCATATTTTCATTGTAACATAATATGAATGTCATCATACAATTGATCAATGGTGACAGTCATTTCAGTACATGATTTATGCCCCCACCACATACTATTCCAGCTGAGTTTGAAACATTTGAAAAATTGGTCACTAAAACGCGAACCGAAGGACAGGCTCGAAAAAACCACTACCAAGATAATCTTACTCGTGAAATCGGCTGATAAAGGTGGTGGGATTGTCATTATGGCAACAACCAATTACAACAAAGAGTGCTTACGCCTTCTTGCGGCCGAAACATCATACAAGATTTTGATGAGAGATCCCACCACCAGACTCCAGGAAGAGATTACAAGCTTAACCAAAAATGCGGAACAGGAAGGTTGGATCTGCGAGGGAGAACATCATTTCCTAAATAAAACACACCCAAGAATTACTGCATTTTACATTCTTCCCAAAATCCACAAGAACCCTACACAACCACCGGGAAGACCTATAGTGTCTGCATGTGACTCTCTCCTGGAATTGTTATCCTTATATACTGATTTTTTCCTTAAACCCTTTGTGAACAAGATGCCATCTTACATCAAGGATTCCTCCACGGATGTTATACAGATACTGCAAGACCTGAATTTACCGCAACAGTGTATTCTGGCCACAATGGATGTTGAAGCTCTCTATACATCGATACCACAAAGAGAGGGTCTGGAAGCTCTTAAAACGTGCCTCAACAAAAGGGATGATGTGACTACAACACCAACAGATTTCATTTTAGAATGTGTGAGGCTCGCTATGTCGGAGAATTTATTTCTATTTAAGGGTCAATTATACAAACAAATAAAAGGTTCAAGCATGGGGGCAACTTTTGCCCCCGATGTTGCCAATTTGTATATGGCCCAGTATTAATCAGATCACATACATAATGACCATAACCCTTTCAAATCACAAATACTTCTATGGAGACGATACATCGACGACGTTCTGCTTATATGGACTGGCACAGAAGTCGATCTGGATCTTTTCCATCAATTGACCCCCCGAGCGAGGTCAAAGGATGGAGCAGCAGCCACCTTCCCAGGAGATAAGGCCTGGGGCTTTCTCATTTCATTATCTCTGGATGTAGGAATCTAGAACCCCCCTCCCCACAGACCCCCCTAGCCAGGTCAATGGATGGAGCAGCAGCCACCTTCCCCAGCAGAGAAGGCCTGGGGCTTTCCCATGTCATTATCTCTGGATGTAGCAATCTAGAACCACCACCGAGCCAGGTCAATGTATGGAGCAGCAGCCACCTTCCCCAGGAGAGAAGGCCTTGGGCTTTTCCATGTCATTATCTCTGAATGTAGGAATCTAGAACCACCACCGAGTCAGGTCAATGGATGGAGCAGCAGCCGCCTTCCCCAGGAGAGAATTCCTGGAGCTTTCTCATGTCATTATCTCTGGATGTAGGAATCTAGAACCCCCACAGAGCCAGGTCAATGGATGGAGCAGCAGCCACCTTCCCCAGGGGAGAAGGCCTGGGACTTTCTCATTTCATTATCTCTGGATGTAGGAATCTAGAACCACCACCGAACCAGGTCAATGGATGGTGCAGCAGCCAACTTCCCCAGGAGAGAAGGCCTGGGACTTTCTCATTTCATTATCTCTGGATGTAGGAATCTAGAACCACCACCGAGCCAGGTCAACGGATGGAGCAGCAGCCACCTTCCCCAGGAGAGAAGGCCTGGGACGTTCTCATGTCATTATCTCTGGATGTAGGAATCTAGAACCCCCACAGAGCCAGGTCAATGGATGGAGCAGCAGCCACCTTCCCCAGGAGAGAAGACCTGGGACTTTCTCATTTCATTATCTCTGGATGTTGGAATCTAGAACCACCACCGAGCCAGGTAAATGGATGGAGCAGCAGCCACCTTCCCCAGGAGAGAAGGCCTGGGAATTTCTCATTTCTTATCTCTGGATGTTGGAATCTAATCTGGATCTTATAAAGGCCTCTGTATGATCCCTCACCAATAGACTAAGAATCCACTCCCAGAAATCTGGAAATGTGGCAGCAGGGGGCAAAACACAGACTTGCCCAGTGAGTCCAGTTAACCAAAGACCCCTCAACAGGGTCAAAAGTGTACTCCTCACCAGTAGAGCGAGGGACACCCTCAAATCCTGCACATACCCTTGGAATAGTGCAGGCAAATCAGGATCGAAATTCCCCGGCAAAGGACGTGGAGCCACCAAAAGCACATCTCTATTGGCCTTCCTTTGCCCCGCCTCATGGATTGAGGGACTAAAGAGTACGAGGTCCGTCCCTCCCTACCTGCAGTTATCAGGCACTAGAAACCCCAGCATCTATCCCCTGCACCGAGTATTGCCTGTTTGCGGGGGGCTTTCTCAGGCATAGACTTCAGTAGCTGAGGCAGCTTTTGGTGCCAAGGGGGCAGCTAATAGGGCACCAGCTGGAGGCTTAGGGTGCACTGGGCACCAGGAGGGGTTGGGGGTGGCTGGCCCCTCTGACTCCTCCCCCCCGCCCCAGCTCTGCCACTGGTATACTGGAACACCACATCAGCAGGTTTGTGAGCTTTGGGCACTGGAGACTTTTTCTTGATACTATTCAGAGAGTGATAACATGAATGGGGCATCAAGCACCGGCTACCCTTCTTGTGACAAGGAAGAGTCAACAAAATATGCAAAAACTCCTTCTACGAGTCCTACTCAATTTTCTCCCCGCACTGTGTGAATTGCGGATGTTCTCTTACTCTATCTACACTATCCTTTATCTACATTTGGGATTCCCCAGAGAAGGGATAGTTGATAACAGGCAAAAACAAGAACTGGCAATGCCAACAGTTTGGACTTTTATGCAGAGGTGGTAATGGCATTTGCCAGGGCAGGCACTGTTGTAATGGTAATAATTGGCCATTAATGGTAGCAGCTATAAAATGGTGCAAGTACCTGAGCATATAGTGGCAGTGCCTGGCAAATGTCTATTTAATACCTATACACAAGCCAAAACTGTTAGCTTTACCAAAGCTTGTTTTTAATAGGACTTCATTGAAGGACATGCATACTGCTTATAAATCAAGTGGCTGAATGCAGACCTGGTTAACATATTTTAATTACACCAGTAGCATGTTTACAGTTCTAATTAAACTATTAACTCTCAGATGACTGCTTTGAAGAAAAACTGGCACGCACTTCCAGCACAATGTTTGATGTTAACAATTCATAAAGCTCTTGGGTGAAGAGGAGAAACGCTTTCCGACTGGAAAAAGTGAGTGTTCCGTGAGTGTTCTTGCTGGCAGGCTGAGTGGAAATGAGAGGACGGTGCTGATCACATTCAAAATGGCGGGTTCCATACAAAGACCATTAGGGGATGCCAAGTGTTCCGAGGAGGAGGTGCATTGTAGCAAAGTTGCAGGCAGTGAATAGATCTGTCCCTCCTGTGCCTCAAGCAATGTGAAAAAGAGAGCGACCATTGCAGAGGCATTTAGAGCGGCTCGAGCGGTGGCCACAAGAACGGAGAACGGAAGGTGAGGCAAAGCTCACGTTGTGCGGAAGACTTGGGCCAGTGGGGGATATGACTTCCAGTTTAAAGGCTGCACTAAAGTACGTTACAGGACAAAGAGGAGGCTCACCATCCCCAGCTGGATTGTCGTGCATGGGTGCGACTGGTAGTGCGGACTGGATAGATACAATCCCCCCTCAGCCTGTGAACGGCGACTTCCTGAACATAACCCCCTTCTAATCACAGGGCAGCCAAGAGCCCGAGAGCACTATTGAAAATCAGCTAAGTTGCGGCTGAGGCCTCCCCGCTAGCCCTACACAGGAGTCGGGTGATTGTTGCAGGGCCTGAGGTACCTGTGATATGGAGAGGACACACAGTGAACTACAGACACTGCAACCATAGTCTGAGCTGAGACGGGGCCCGGTGGAAGTGGGGAAAGATAGACTGAAGACAGGGGCAACAGCATGGGGTTTGTGACAGAGAGCAGCTCCACAGAGGGGGGACAAAAGTGGGCATAATAAAGCCTAGAACATCGAGACTGATGAATACATCAAATAAATAAAATACAGTAAACAGCAACTGGATAGAGCAGGAGAGACCTATGCCAGAGGGGGATAAGACAAAACCCCATGCAAAGCAACATCAAACAAACATTGAAGAGTTTTTCAGAAAAGGAGAGCAAAAACAAGACCCTACAGAGAAGAAAGGGTGAACAAAGACAGACAACCAAGGGCCACTGATGGAGGGAGCGGATACTGGTGTCCCCAGAAACAATTGCAGCCCTGAGATCATCAATGGAATCCCGCATTGATGAAATTAAGTGTCATGTGAGCATCCTGCGGCTGGATGTGTGAAATTTACCGAGCAGGTTGTGAGAGACAGGACGATAAAGTGGCAGAAATATCGACTACCACAAAAGACTTAAAAGTGACTGTACGGGAACTAACGAAGAAGATTCAGATGTTGCAAGATCGGGCGGAGGATGCAGAATGGAGATCATGGAGAAGTAATATAAGGGTCCTGGGACTTCTGAAAGGGCTGGAAGGTAGAGACCCGACACCATATATATCTAACATGCTGCTTCAAGAAATTGGTCCCGGATCAGTATCACAGGAGTTCACAGTAGAGAGAACCCACAGATCATTGACCAGAAGACCACCCCCACCCTGGGGTCCCACGCAGACTGATCATTGCTAAGATATTAATCTTTAGGGATAAATAAAACATCTTGACCTTCTCCAGAGAGGGGCTGGGGGATCAGGAGAGGATTAGCCAAGCTGGCAATTTATCCAGACTACACTCTACAAGTCCAAAGAAGGAGAGGTCAATTTGTTCCGACGAAAGAAATGCTACGGCAATAGGATGTGAAATACATGTTACTGTTCCCGGCAAAGCTGAAAGTGATACATGAAGGGAAGACCTTATTTTTCGATGCCCCTGAGGACGCCAAAGCATGGATGGATATGAATAAAACGAAGCCGATGGCGGAGAAAAATAATAGCACATGCCATCATATTGGAAGGAGGAATGTCGCAATAGGGAGGAGCTTTGGATGCAAAGACACCATAGAGTGCTATGATTATGAGAGTAGAAAGAACAAGGCTGTTTTGTTAAGTCCCTTTTACTTTTTCTAATTGTTGGAACTGGAGGCTGGGGACCGTGAAGTTGGGAAGCTGGCCCTGCATATATAGTTCCTAGTTCTAGTTTACGAGTTCTTCCCCTTGGAAGAATTGGCAGATACCGGTCGGTATCGACCCATCAAGTTACTGACAAGGCTGGAAGGAATGATGGTTATGCCTCTAGAGAAGATTTCCGATGGCTGATTAGCTATAGTTTCATACAGGTTGTTTTGGTTATCACATGGCTTAGTTGTATAGAACAATAATGAACAGAAGTTTACAATAAAAAGGTGGGGGTCAAGAATGGAGGTTTTTGCAGTGCCTACAAGAGGCTTGTGGACTAGAGGAGACGATGGGGAAGCCTGAATGACAGAAGTACTTAAAATGTTGTCCTGGAATGTCCAGGGACTGAATGACTATGTTAAACGGATTAGGGTGGTGTCATAAATGAGACGAAAAGGTTTTCAGATGGCACTACTACAAGAGACACACCTTACCACAGAAAGACAAGTTAAGATATTATGGAAATGGGGGAAGGGGTTTGGGTCAGTCTATTCCAGTTATGCGAGAGGTGTGCTCATTTGGGTTGCCCCAACAGTACCCTTTCGGGAAAGTAGTGGTCTGCACAGGCACTGAAGGGAGGGTAGTGCTAATATGTGGTTTCCTTGGAAGTACAGAGGTTTGCCTGATAAACACCTACGCCCCCAATCAAGAACCACTTTCTTCCGTTCCTTGCATACAAAGCTAACCCCCTATCAATGGATGATGTGGATCTCAGGGGAAGATTTTAATTGAACCCTAGATCCTAGGCTATATAGGTCAGATGATAAACATGGGACTCCATCTCCCCCTGCGTAGGTCCTGAGGACATTACTAGAGGACCTGGAGTTGCAAGAAATCTGGTGCTGGTTAATGGGACCGAGGAGCGAGTTCTCCTATTACTCAAGTGTGCATGATTTTTACACGCGCTTCGATTATTTTTTTATGGAGTAGATTCACTTGGGGAGTTTGTGACAGCCTCGTACAACGGTAGGATGCTGTCCGACCATTCCCCTTTCACCGTAGGATGGATAATGAGCAATAAGCTGGACCCAATACCCACATGGAGATTGCGGGTTGAGACCTTGTGGGATGGACCATTCTGGGAAGGTTTAGCGCAACATGCAACAAATAGAAGACTATTTCAGTATCAATGAGGGGAGAATAAGTAGTAGGGGGACATTGTGGGATGCCTTTAAAGTGGTGATAAGGGGGACTGCCATGGCAAAGTCTGGTGAGATCGGAAGGGAGCTGGAGCAAGATTTAGCATACATTGAAGTAAAAATTAAAATAGATGAAAGCGCCCCTACCAGGGAGTGGGAAGACGGAGCATACAATTATGGCACTAAGGCGGGAATGTATAGAACATTGGGAGAGGCTGGGAAGACATAGTTGTGCCAGATACTCGAGAAGGTACATGGACAAGGAGATAACCCGGGTATACTACTAGCGTGGCTGTGTCAGAGCACGGATAATCGAGAAGAGATTACTGAAAGTGAGGATGAGTGCAGGGAATTATGTCGGCCATAGAGGGAAATTAATTAAACCTTTCAGAGATGCTATCAAAAATTATATAGTGAGGGGGGAGACAACAAAGGCCAGGAGATTATGGAAACCCTGATAGACGTAGACCTTTTCACCTTAACTGTACAACACGTGGGAGAGTTAGGAGCACCACTTATGATAGAGGAGGTGTGAGAATGCCAGGTGGAGATGGCCTATCAGTTGAATTCTACAAAGAATTCATCGACGAAATAGCCCCAAGGCTGTGTCGAACCTTTGCAGAGGCACAAGAACAAGGAAGTTTGGCCCATAGCATGGAAGAGTCTATTATAATCCCAATCTTGAAGCCTGGGAAAGAAGGGAGGTATTGTGAATCATACTGCCCGATATCCTTGATTAATCATGATACCAAGATACTTACAACGGTTTTAGCAGCTAGATTGCAGACAGTAATGTGGCTAGTGATCCACCCGGATCAGGCAGGGTACGTTCCAGGGAGGGCGACATCTGAGAATCTCAGGAGATTACACGGAATCATAGATGGAACACAGGAGTGGGAGGAGGGGTGTGTGATAGTGGCATTAAACACAATTAAGGCATTCGACTCTGCTAGATGGGAGTGGCTATTTAGCTCCTTAAGAAGCTTTGGAGTGGGAGAGGGGTTCATGGAGTGGATTCAGATGCTTTATTCTGGCCCTGTAGTGAGGGTACGGATAGGCAAACAGGTGTCAGAGAAGTTTTCTGTCTGGAGAGGCACCAATCAAGGATACCTTCTGTCCCTGATGTTCTGGCCCTATAAACACTAGCAGTGTTTTTGAGAAGAGAGTTCAGAGACACTGGTCTCCCAGTGAATGGAACACACCATGTTGTTTCATTATACGCAGATGACATGCTATGTGAGTGCGCAGCCCTGAGGATCCAATCTGGTTGTATTGGATAACTTTACAGGGTTGTGGGGATTAGCAATTAGTAGGGCAAAATCCTGCATATTTCCACTGGCAGGATGGGTAGGAGTGGAGGACTTGTGACTCCCGAACCTGGGATTACAGTGGATTGTTGACACATTTAGATATCTGGAAGTGAATATATAACATGATACAAAAATGACCCATCATCAAAACAACACACTGAGAGCAAAAAGCGGGTTAGTGAACTCAATTAAGTTCTGGGAGAAATGACCCCTCTCAGTGATGAGTAGAATTGCTCTGTTGAAAATGGTTGCTCTCCCCGATTGCTGTATCACTTCCTTACTGAATATTCTGTACCTTATTCCAAGGCTGTTCTTTAAAGAGTTCAATATGATAGCAGGGGGGTGTATATGGGGATCAGGGAGGCGCTAGCTAGCCCTGGATATGCTACTTAGAGACGACAAGGACAGAGGAGTGAGACTCCCCCATTTAGAATTGTATTACCTGGCTGGAAAACTCCAACACGTTGCAGGGTGGTTGGTGGACCATTGAGCATACTGAGTGCAAAATTGCCTATTTACTAAAAGAAGTTCTGTGGTTCTGAGGAAGTAGAATCAGGGGCCCCCTGTCTCCTACAGCTAGGCAAGAAAGTTTGGACCAGGACCAAGATGTTGTTGTAGTTGGAGGAACCATACTCCCCCCCACATTCCCTTAGCAGCAATATATGGTAGAGACACTGGAGAACTAGTACAGATCAGGACATAGTGGAAGGCCAATGGACTGGCGATGGTGGGAGACCTGCTTGCAGTTTGGAATAGGCAGGGGACAGCACTTGGCGCGCTCCAGACTGAAATATGAGGAGAAGAAGAGGTGGAGTGCCATTCTGCTCCCCCCTAGAGGAAGATAGTGTTCTTGAATTGTCCTTTGCCACTTCTGAGGGTGGGCACGGTGTGCCCAGGGTATATCAGGGACTGCTGGAGACAATAGCCGGTCAAGTGGCACAGCGAGTAGAGCGCTCGCTTTGACACCCGTGCAGAGCCTGTTAACGCAGGTTCGAATCCCGGCGGGGCCAAACTCAGCCATTCATCCTTCCGAGGTCGATAAATGAGCACCACACACCGTGGGTAATAATAAGCAGCGCTCGGATACCTGAGGGTTTGTAGCGCTATATAAAAGCCTAATTATTATTATTATTATTATTTATATCAAGAGAGAAACCCAAGGGGAGAAGTAAATGAGAATCAGATATAGGCAGAGCGTTTATGAAGCCTGAATGGGCTCAGGCATTAAACTACACGAAAAAAGGTCTTGAGAAATATCAGATTGAAGTTGACCCATCTGTTGTGCATCATAGAGCTTACACGACATTGCATCTCATTTCGCAATTTCCAGGCTCAGAAGTGAAGAAGTGTCCGAGGTGTGGAGAGGGGATTGCAGATATGATACATATGTTTTGGGCAAGTCAAGTGATCGGGGGGTTCTGGCGAGAGATGGAAGAGAGGCTCAGAAGAGGTGGCATAACCAATTATAAATGGACCCCGGAAGCCTGTCTACTTGGATTGTGTAGGCACCCTAAAAATGCTATATCAGAAAACAAGCTGATAGATCTTGCCTGGGTATTGGCAAAAAGAAGGATTGCCATGGCAGCAGAATCGGTAGAGGGTCCACACATGAATGGGTGGTGGGGAGAGCTGAGGCGGTGGTCCATGGCTGAAGCTACTGTGTGGTATGAGGTGATCCAGACTGGTAGCATAGACAACCTGGCAAATGTGACAACTTGGAACGCCTTGGTACATGCATTGTTTAGCTCCCCCAGAGGAACAATAAACTGCCGAGAAGGGAGAATGAGTTCAGAGTAGGTCGGTAGAAGGGAGCTGGTGAACTTCTGGAAGAATGTCAGCCATGTGTGTTGTTGTTGTTATTGTTTGGCTGCGTGGGTTGGGGGTGAAACGGGAAATTCGGCTGAATACTGTTTTAAGATGTAAGCAATGTGATATTATAATGTGATTAACCAGTGCAAAAAGCAATAAAAGAGTTAAATAAATAAATTTAAAAAACGATTCAGAAAGCTCAATGAGAAACAAGGGGTGTGTGTTTTGGACGGAGAGAGGCAGGAGGTGGGTGGGAATGGCTATAGGGATAACCAATGGCTGGGTAAATAACCAAACCGACACTTACAAGCGCTGTGTCCCTCATATGCCATCTCCGCTTAGCTATACTACAATGCAAAAAGTGCCGCCTAATGGCCAAAACTTAAAAACAGCAGAATGACCTGCAGGAACCCCCAGCCCAGCATTCGGATGCTGAATACACTTCTGTGTCAAAAATATCTAGGCCGCACGCGGGAAGCGGTGCAGGCTTTCCTCCAGCCCAGGTGTCTGCAACCTTTGGCTCTCCACATGTCTTGGACTATGACTCCCAGGATCCTCCACCATTTACTATGCTGGCTAGGGCAGATGGTAGTTGTAGTCCAAAACATCTGGAGAGGCAAAGGTTGAAGACCCCTGCTCTAACCTAACCACTGCGTCCACACCAGTTCCCCAGGCCAGTAGCTCCCTCTCTCTTTTGATCACAGGGTTTACTGCAACCTATCAGGGAATCCAAAATCCAGCTGCAAGCCGACAAATTGACCCACCTAGTGAGAGGTAAAATGTGTGCTTGGTGGCATTGTCATATCAGCACAATCGACTTCGCCGGAGGAGTAGAAGCTCCCGACAAGACTGCAGGAGCAGTGCAATGGCGTGGAGGAGAAACTGGAGCTTCCTCCAACATTGCAAAAAGGCTGTGTCCTTATTCCCTCTTTGCCAGAATTTCGCCGCCCATCCATCCCAAATGCGCGGATGAAAGCACTTTAACATTTCCTGGATGAAGAATTCCAGCTGCAAGCTTCAATTAACGCTACGTGGCGTAAAATCCACTTTTCTATTCATGCACCCACATTGTAATGCACGTGGGTGCCCTATCTAAGATGGCCGCCTGGGAGTCTTAGGCTTCCACCTCTCCTTGCCCACCCCCACCCGGATCCATTGACCTCCCCTACTGGCTATCCCAGTCCACAAAAGGGCCAATCACCCACCGGCAGGCGTAAACCGGCCCTCCTCAGGAAGGCCCCGAGAGAAGGCTGCTTCCTGTCCCAGCCCTCACAGCACAATCGACTTCACCGGAGGAGCAGAAGCTCCCGACAACACTGCAGGGGCAGTGCAATGGTGTGGAGGAGAAGCTGGAGCTTCCTCCAACATTGCAACAAGGCCGTGTCCTTATTCCCTCTTCACGGGAATTACGCTGTCCATCCATTCCAAATGCGTGGATGAAAGCGCTTTAACATTTGCAGGATGAAGAATTCCAGCTGCAAGCTTCAATTAATGTCTTAGGCTTCCACCTCTCCTTGCCCACTCCCACCCAGACCCATTCACCTCCCTACTGGCTATCCCAGCCCACAAAAGGGCCAATCACCCACCGGCAGGCGTAAGTCGGCCCTCCTCGGGAAGGCCCAGAGAGAAGGCTGCTTCCTGTCCCAGCCTGTCCTGGCCTGACCTGCCGTCTGCCAGAGACCCTGCTCCATGGCTGCCAACGAGTCCAGACTACTCCTTACTTCAGGTACTCTAACTCTCCAAAAAGTGCTACTCTCCTAGTACAATTACCTCCTGCTAGCTCTGCCTTTATCAGATGCACAAACAGCTGTTGATCATTTGCCTCCATTGTCTCCACATCTGCTAATTTTGCGCTCACTTGTTCAGTATAATGGCCATTATTGTTGCTACACTTACCGCTCACATGCCACATATCCTGTATTGTACCGCACCATCTGTCCTATGCATGTGATTAGAATCATATGAGGACAGTCTGCTCTCCATACCAACGCCTGCAAACTACATGTCTCACACAAATTTGCACGGTCGCCTTAGATTGCTCTGCCCACAGAGTCTGTGATTTTGTATGCACCTAAGTACATAAACCAACTGTAGCTGTGCCTTGCTTATTGTTGAGATAGCCTGGCATGCTCCCATGTCGTTGCTGACCCAAGCTGCCCTGCATCATTCCCGCATGTGGTCATACTGCTATTGTCTCCAGTAGCCCTCTTCCTTAACCCCGTATTGTTCACTGTTGATGATGGCCCACCGCCAGCTGTCCTCCGCTCCAACTTGAACTTATATGTTGGATCGTGTGTTGATGACCTCTAGTCAACTGCCACTCTACCTGCCATGTCCGCTCATATACTGTTGATTTCTTCTGCCTGTATTAGCTGATCCTGCTAGCCTGCCCCCGTTAAACTGCTGTTGTTAGACTACTGTCTGTATTATTTGACCTCCACCCCATTAGCCTATTGTTAATTTGCTGCTGTTACACTGTTGGCCATTCGCTGACTACTCCAATCCTGCTCTTGCCTACCTTGTAATAACTTCCTCCTCTAACTGCCTCCATAGCAACATCACTACCCGCTCTCAACCCAACCCTCCCACGCATTGATCTGTTTGCACTACATAGCTACCATGAGGCTAGTGCCTCCACATGCTTGCTTGCCCAAACTCACTTGCTTGTGCACGAGGCTAGCACCTCCTATGTGGTGTTTGGATTGCATACTTGAACGAGGCTAGTGCCTCCCCATGTTTGATTGCCTTGCAACTGCCTGTGCCTGTACTGCCCTGATGTTTATTGCTGGGACTGGTTAATTAGTATGCAGCCAGTGCCTCTCCATGCCTTGCCTTATTGACCCACAACTGCTTGAGTCTGTATTGATCTATTGCATTGATTTGTTTTCACTACACAGCTAGCTCGAGGGCACTGCCGCCATTTGCTTACCTGCCCTAACCTGACCTGCAATTGCCCCTCCCCTGCACTGATTGCATGTCCGACCTCTTGCCTAGAAGCCGCATTAGCATGAGACCTAGGACCTGAATGATCCGCTTGCCCCAACCCGACCTTTGTTGGCTCATGCCCGCAGGATTGCTCTCCTAGCTACTGATTGATCGTGCATGTTATCCGCCCTACTGGCCTGTATCTGTCTATGCCGGTACTGCTCTATTACATCAACTAGTATGATACTTTCTGAGCTTGTGGCCAGCACCCCACCATGTTCGCTGACCTTACTGAACTGCATCTGCCATAGGCCCTGCACTGATTGCATGACCCACCCTTCTATCTGGTAACCACACTCTAGTCGAGGCCAGCACGCTCAAGGACACTGCAAGTTCTGCATGTCTTAGTCTGCTCCGGGGCGGCTCAGGCCCGTATCGACTGCTCACCCATCCTCAAGTGATAGTGCCAACTTACTATCTCTCCAAGAAAGTTTCTGCTATCACTATCTAGCATGCTCCCCTAGCCACCAGCCAGACCGCCTACCTTTCACTCATTATAATAAGTGTCACACTATACAGCATGCTACCACACTCACCCACCCCCATGCTCTCACCCAATTCCCACAACACGTCAACTACTAGATCACTCTCAGATATGAATGACACCCAACCTCTACCACTAAGTAATCCTTGCCCAACCTCAGCTAGGAATGTACGACTCAGAGCTAGATTAGCCAAAATCTATGAACCTCCCATCAGTTCTATTCCCACTACAACAAGACTAAGGACTATGCCAACCCGGTCCGGCCAATCCATTCTAAACCCAAACCCAGCTCCTACCTCTGACCTTAGGCCTCTAAATAGTCCAGCCAAGTATAGTAAACCTAAAAAGATACAAGTCCACCACCCTACCATACCTACTGCGAGTCCTCAGATTAAGGGAGCACACCGCCAGATCGTTAGTAGCACACTAAAGAAATTGCTGACCTGATCCTCAGAGAAGACTTTGACTTCCTCGCCATTACAGAGACACGGCTACACCTGGCAGCAGGCCCCATGCTCATGCTAGCAGTCCCGGATAGTTACTCCATATTGAAACAAGACAGACTAAAATCTAGAGGAGGTGGTATTGCTATTATTTACAAGTGCAGTCTCTCCATGAGATTAGCTACTCCTGTTAATCTCCTCTCTTGTGAATTACTCTCTGTTAAAGTTCCACTCACTAATGCCCAAACCCTCAATATCCACCTGATTTACCGCCCCTCTGGCCCCCGTGGAACATTCAACGAGGACATTAACACCATTTTGTCCAGCAACCTCAATAGTTCCACACAAGTACTTATTCTTGGGGACCTCAACATGGCCTTTAAAGACCCATCTGACCAGCTTGCTATCACTACCCTCAAAACCCTTTCAGAAACAGGATTCACCCAAAGAAGCAACGCACCTACCCACGATAAAGGTAGAATACTTGACTGGGTGGCCGACTACAATTGTCAAGCCAACATCCACTCTATTGCACCTTTAGCTTGGACTGACCACCACCTTGTGTCATTCATGCTTTCTACCAATAGACCCCCACCCCAACCAGCCATCAGGGCTCCACCCACGCTGACCAGAAATAAAAAGAGTATTACTGTGGAGAGACTTATCCCGATCTTACTCCCTACCCTCAACACGCTCCCTGACAATTCGGATCCCGAGACCTTGGTCGAAGAATACAATAAAATCATGTCCTCCTCGCTGGACCTGATTTCCCCCCTCAAACTTAGACAAAGTAAGCCCAAAACGCATCTGAATAAATGGTTTACACCATTCCTCAAAAACCTAAGGCAGCAAAAAAGAAACGACGAGGCCGCCTGGAAAAAAATACCATCAGCAGCCAACAAACTTAAACTTACTAAATTTTCAGCCCTTTAAAAAAAAGAAATATGCCTAGCAAAACGAATCTCTTTCGACATGCGCATACCCCAAGCCAAATCCAATATGAAGGAATTATTCTCTATCCTCAAAGAAATAGAGACTCCCATAGCACCACCTGACACGTGCATCAAAGACAGAAAATGGTGTTCAGAGATCCAAAACGCACTAGCCAATAGGATCTCTACTCTACAAAACAAAATATACTGCAAAAGAGCCTCCTTAAAACGACCCCCCCATCCAAACCAACCGAGAGTACTACAGCTAATGAATCTACCCGATTTAACTTCACCAAAGTCTCCATACTTGAATTGGAAAGAATCATTTTGTCACTGAAACCTTGTAACTGTCAGGGCGACCTCTGCCCCGCTCAGCTCATCAAGGATGCCTCCCGAGACCTCTCCCCTTTCATCACGAAGCTAATTAATGCGTCCTTTTCCACTGGCACCATCCCCACCAATCTTAAACAATCCTGGGTACTTCCACTCCTAAAAAAAAACACCCTTGACCCATCCACGCCAACCAACTATAGACCAATCAATACCATACCCTTTCTCCTAAAAATCTTGGATAAGGTTGCCTACGTACAAATCCAGAAGCACTTGGAAGCACACCATATATTAGGAGCTAGACAATCAGGCTTCTGTCCCCAACATGGAACCGAGACAGCACTCATTGACCTTAAGACCCAAGTCGATGAACTCAGAGATAACGTTAAAGCCGCCCTTCTCCTCCTCCTAGACCTCTCGGCTGCATTCGACCTGGTCGACCATACTATCCTATGCACTCACCTTAACACAGCCGCTCACTTCTCCGATGATGCCATTACCTGGATCAGATCCTTCCTAAATGGCAAAACCATGAGGGTTTTCTCGCCCACTGCAGCGGCAGAACCTATAACTATCACCTGTGGCATGCCACAGGGCTCATGTTTCTCGCCCACACTGTACAACATTTTTACCAAGCCCCTTTTCGATGATCTGGATCATCTCGGTATCAACTATACTAATTATGCAGATGATACCCAGATCCTCCTCCCACTTTCGGGGGATTTGGCCTTGGTGAATAAAGTGTACATCATCATCCAGGCATTGATGGCCACACACGGACTATGCCTGAATGATGATAAAACCGAACTCATCATCCTGGGCACCACCTCTAGCCTAAAGAAACTAGGTCCTGTCTATTCCTCATTCATAATCGATGCTAACAGTATCAAAGTAAGGCAAGAGGTAAAAGCGATGGGTTTTTACCTGGACTCAAATCTCTCATTCACTAAACAGGTTAACTCCTTAGCATCCTCTATGGCCTACACGTGTAAACTGATCCGCACAGCTAAGCCACTTCTCTCCGATATTAGCTGCACAACTCTAGCCAGAGCCCTCATCTTGTCTCGCCTGGACTACTGTAACACCCTCTATCTAGGGTCTACCAAAGCTATTACCAGAAAAATCCAAACCTTACAAAATAATGCCCTCAGAGCGGCATTAGGCATCTCCAGAAGAGACCACATCTCTGCGAGCAGCCGTCAGAATAACAGGCTCCCAATCAACGAACAAATTCTCTTAAAAACTCTGTAACTTACTCACAAATCTCTTAACAACGCTGCGCCCATCTACCTGGTCGACAGATTACACAGAGAGACTTCCTTGAGACCCTCCAGAACAGCCTACAAAGATTATCTCTCTATTCCTAACTTCAATCGCTCCACAATAGGTGGCAACAGCTTCCCGGTGAAAGCAGCCAAACTGTGGAACTCCCTACCTCCCACTCAGAGAACAGACCCTCCCTACCGAAAACTTCCGGACTAACGCTATCCTATGGCTGAAAGCAAATGATCATTAAATGCAACAATTGGCCAGGTTTTACTGCGAGGAGCACCGCCCCTCCACCCCACTGTTTATTTGTACACACTTTATTTTACCTACACTTGTATATACCACCAATGCCAGTAAGTTGTTTGCTTACTCCTGTACGTTATTTTATATATATAGTGTACTTATACTTGTGTGTATGTATATAATTACGCTGTTGTAACTAAGCTTTGCATATCCATGTAACTGCTGTGCCCTGTTACCTGAGGGTATGTTTGCGCATTATAAATAATAAAACAAACAAACATCAAAACCAGAGCAGCATGAAACATTGTTTCTAAAGGCACCTACTGTATCCCTTTGCAAGCACTAACATCTTGCGAAACCACAAGTGGGTCAGAACTTCTGGCACGGGGACATTTATTTATTTGTTTCATTATTTATTTATTTATTTTGCAATTTTTGTAGCTCACCCAACCCGGAGGCATCTGGGCGCTGTAGAAAACAAAACATTAAGAGAAGAGGAGCACATAGGTGCACATTACAGATAGTTCCTGGATTGGTGTGATTGGTCAGGTCAGGTGGGACACAGCGTGGGTTTCATGGGATTTGTAGTTTTGTTTTTTCTTACTGCCGCTAAAATAATGCAGCATGTTAAAATGGTCGGTAGGAAGCCACAGTGCCCTGGCACAGACTGGCCTTCAGGACAATAGGGCAATGCCCAAACCAAAAACACACAATGCTAGTGTGGGCCCATTTGATTGGTCACAGTGAGCCACTTTTTTGGTCATTGCAGACCAGTTTGATGAGTTACTTCACTTTGCGGCTAGTAGTTTGTGCCATTGTTGATGAATACATAGGGCCTCATTACGAACCTGGCGGAACGGGTTAAGCGGCGCCGTAAAAGGTGACGGCGCCGTTCAACCCGTTCCGCCACATTACGAGGTCCCCTCGCGGGACACGTTAAGCACGCCTGGGAAAACCAGGCGTGCTGACCGGGTCCCGCGAGGGGAAGAGGGAGCAAACAACGGGCCATCTCGTTATGGCCCGTTGTTTGCTCCCTCTCCCATTCCCATTGAGCCCTATGGGAGCTGAAATGGGGAAGGACCGTGTCCGGGTCCTTGAGGGAGGAACTACCGGGCCATCCGAACTCGGAATGGCCCGGTAAGTCCTCATTCCAAGGACCCGGACACGGATGCGATTTCGGCGGCAGCCATGCCGCCAATAGCGGCATGGCTACTGGCCGAACTCGTAATGAGGGCCATAGTCTTTAAATTGCACAATGTGCAGTACAACTCGTCCTTGCGTCCTACTCAAACTATCGGCCACAAAAGCAATGAATTGCCTCTCGCTCCTGTGCGCCACTTTTTCATCGTTTTGCCCCCTTCCGACCTTCCCCCAGAGATGCCCCCTCGCGTGTCCCTCTTGTGCAGGCCACATTTTAAGAAATACATGCGTGCAAGAGAACCTGCAAATATGTGATTAGCACGCAAGCACAGCTGCACACATGTGCTGCTGTAAAGTGGCCCTGCCCAGCGCCCTCACTGGACTGAAACGTTGCACGTCGCATGTTAGAGAGCCAGCATAACAAACAGACCTCTTCATACACGCACGTGGACACACCATTGAAAGTTTAAAAGTGACACACGAATACTGAGTATTAGCGGCAGACACGGCTAACAGGCATGAATATGAAACCTGAAAGCACCCCCCGCCCGTTCATATGTCGTTGAAGCTGTACACGTGCAGGTGGCCTTTATTTATCATGTGTCCTCGAATCCTGGATGTGTTTGTATTCGGATTTGTGACGGAGGATTCGTTCTTTTTTTTCCTCAGGGCCGCACAGAGCTTCCTATTGGCTCCGAGGAGGGAAGTATCACGCATCTCCTCCATCTTTTCCCGAAGTATTCCTTGAGGGTTTGTAATTTTAGAACAAAGACAAAGGCTTCAAGGCATATTTCTTCTGTCCCAGAGGCCTTGGGCAAAGCGCCTGGCAGCAGAACAATCAACACGTGTGGGCCCCCCAGGGAGGGCGTGTCCATACAGCACACTGCGCCCAGGAGACCCCAGAGGATGAGCGCATCAGTGCAGCCTCCTCACAAGTGCTGAGAGCACACTGGTGCCAAGCACAGAGAGGCAAGCTCTACCCTCCCAAGCAATCTCTGCCTCTCAGCTGCCGCGCTTAGAACGTTGCCAGGCAGCTGGAGTGCTATTTACTCTCACCCAGCTCAGTGGGTTAGAGTGCCTGTTGCAGAGATATATGAGCAGCTTGGTGGTGATAACTGTAGAATTACTGGTTTGGATCTATTTGACCTAAAACATTTGACCTAATCACATTTCATTGAATTTATTTGATCTTTTTTCTGTCTAAAATGCGTGCAGATACCCCCCACTTCTCCTCAACCAAATCTATACCCTTACCAACCCCCATATATATATATATATATATATATATATATATATATATATATATATATATATATATATATATATATTTAATTACATTTGACGGAAGAAAAGGTCAATAAAAATGTGATCAAATGTTTTAGGTCAAATGTTTTAGGTCAGTTATGCTAAAACCGAATTACAGCATGACTGGCTCATCCTTTTCTCCTTTTGAAGGCAATAAAACAATTGACGTTAAAAAAGTAATGGCGTGTTACCTGGTTGTTAAGTTGTAAAAGCGGACAAGTGCAATCATTATGATGGCATGGATTACTGCCCACTTCCCCGTCTTGCTATGTGATAGTATATTAAGCTTGTTTTGTAAAGTGTGACTTTCAGCATTTCCACGCCGCTTCTTGGAGCTGATGGCTGTCTCCCCAAGTGAGTGCTTATTTCACCAGGTGTGGGTTGCCCTCAAGGAAAATTCCTGCGGGGAGAAGAAGCTTTGTCTTTGGATCAGGGTGCTCCGACTGCGGAGGGCCTCAGGGATCTTGCGTCTCCCCTATCCAATATAACATCTTCACAAAGCCCTGTTTCGATGATCTGGATAATCTCAGTATCACCTACACCAACTATGCAGATTATACTCAGATCCTCCTACCACTTACTTGTGATTATGACAAGGATTTAACATTGGTGAACAATGTATATCTCATCATCCAGGCTACCCATGGACTATTCCTGAATGATGATATGACTGAGATCATTATCCTGTGCACTACACCATCCCTCAAAAAATTGGGCCCCAAATACTCAACCTTTAATATTGACGACAACTCCATTACTGTCGCTAAGGAGGTGAAAACCCTGGGTTTCTACCTGGACTCTACCCTCTCCTTCAACAAGCAGGTTTAACGCCATGGCCTCGGCTACGGTATATACTTGCAAATTGATTAGAGCAGGTAAACCCTTCCTGTCAAATAACAGTTGTATAACTTTGGCCAGGGCACTTATTTTGTCACAATTAGACTATTGCAGCGCGTTGTACATAGGGTCTAATAAACAAACAATTGAGAAAATCCAAGTCCTCCAGAACAATGCCCTCAGAGCAGCATTGGGCATCACCAGAAGAGATCACATCTCTGACATCAGAAGAGCTAATAACTGGCTCTCTACACACGACAAAATTAAAGTAAAAGTTGCGTCACTTACATACAAATGCCTGAACAACGTGGCACCTTGCTATCTGACAGAGAGACTCACTAGGAAAGTTCCGATAAGATCCACCAGATTATCCAACATCAATTGCCTCCTAGTCCCTGGATTCAAGCTTTCAAGAGTTGGGGGCAATAGCTTCCCGGTTAAGGCTGCCCAAGTCTGGAACTCCCTGCCCCCAACACTAAGAGCAGACCAATCTTACCCAAATTTCCGCCAGAACATAATAAGATGGTTCAAAGACTCAGACCATTAGGCCTGCTCCTTGACTCCCACCTAGTGTACTTATAGGTATACTGTGTAGTTATTAGTACTTACTGTCCATTGCATACCATGCCTACACCTCCACCTTTATCTCTATGTATATGTTTATGTATATGTGTATGTATATCTTCTCTGTCTTGTGTAAAGTCATATGTATTGTTTTACGTTGCTATGTAAGAACGCCGTAAATCATCTTCTGCGCAGCACCCTGATACCCTCGGGTCTGGTGCACAATATAAATAACAAAACAAACAAACAATGCACAGGCGAAAGGACAGTAATTATGCAGTAACTCACTTTCTATTTATAGCATTTGTGTAACGCCCAGACCCGAGGGTATCACAGCGTTTGTACAGGTGAGAAAGTAGGTCATCAAATAGCAGCGCACTACGGTATCAAGTTAGTCACATTTTTAAAAAAAGACAGGTTTTCACAAGTCTCTTGAAGGCAGGGTAGGAGCGCTCATTTCTGATAAGAGGAGGAAGTGAGTTCTGGAGGGTGGAGACTGTGAGACCGAAACTGATGCCTCCTTACCCTGGTGCGTTTACAAGAGATAGGTTACTGGATCATCGAAGTTGATGCACCAAATGTCTCTTGGCACTGGTATTGTTCAGGTAGAGAGGGGCTTCTTTGTAGATGCAGCAGTAACAATGGGCAAAGTTTTGAAGTCATTGTGGGCTTTGATGGGTAGCCACTGGGCACCTCGCTGTGTTGTGTTCTGAAGGACGAAGCCCCGTGCTGCGTGCAAGTCTTCATATTGGAGGAGTTGGAGCTTGTCCAAGTTGGTTGCTGACGTGCCCATGAGTAGGGCATTACAGTAGCCCAGTTTTCTGAGTATAAGCCCTCTTACAAGCGTGAGACAGTTACTTTGTGAGATAATTTGTCTAATCAAAGAAATTAGTTTGTATTATTACACCTAGATTCCTGATAACTGCACAAACGTGCCCTAGAAGTGCTATCACTCATTGTATGGGGTGTTTAGGACAACCGGCGCTGTTTGGTGGTACTACTCTGCTATTCCTCACACTCCTGCAGTTCACACACCAGGCCCCCTTGAATCTACAAAAATGTCGACTTCAAAAGTTCGACCTGTACAATTACTGCACATTTGCCCCATACCAACATTTCTGACTGAAGTTGCAGTTGGAATTTTGGTGCGGGCAAATTCGGGATGTATGCAAAAAAAGCATTACACTGAATAAGGGGAGCAGGGGTTGCAGCAATGTCCCCCGCTAACCATAATATGGATAGCGCGGGACGATAAAGTAAAAAGAAAAAAGGGACCCTGCGGCGCGAGTTCTGAACCACGTTAGTGGCAGGGAACTGATGCCACAGGGACAGAGATGAGTCGCTGGCACACACAGAAGCGTGACGTTGGAAGGTAAGTAGGGAGGGGAAGGCAAGGCAGCTAGGGGATGCAGGCCAAAGTGATCTATGTGATCACTGCTCCATGCTGTAATGGAGATCGACATTTTCAGAGCCAACATGCACTTAAACACTCACACTTGCCTACTCACAGTCATCACCCTACCCTTCACACAGGGATTCCATGCTTGTCCCAGCATAACCCACCTCTCCCTCGCATGCCTCCTCCTATTCAATCCCTGCGCTAGGCACATCCAGAAAGGCACACTGGACGTTCCTCTCACTCCAACCTGATCTACCCCTCTTGCCTCTCTCTACCCAACCTCTGCCTCCTCGCCATCTTCTACCCTGAAACTATAGCTCAGGAATCTTCTGTCCCCCCTCACTGAGCATCTTGACTCGCATAAACCGGTGGTTGCGGCCCAGTCTATCATCATGATATGGTCACCGCCATGACATGTCTTTGCCCACTGTCCACCATTCCGATGCTGCTGCCTTCTCACACTCTCACCAGCCAAAGAGGCATGGGAAACGGGCGGGTACATGATCAACAGGCTAACTTCCCATCCCCTTCCTTCCATCAGACTTTCACCAACTCTCCTTTGAATGCACCGCTCCTCACTCCCAAAGCCGTGCTTTTCTCTAAGCCTACTGGCCGACTCAACTCACCCACCCCCCCTCATGATCTGGATCTGTTGCTTAACTTCCTTCCCACTGGGGCCGCCATTGCTGTCTTTATCAGACTTCAATACGCCTAACATCTCCACCACCCTCCAGCTTGATGTTGGATCCCTACTGTGTGACCACGGCATGGCCGCCACCCATGACCCATGGACCCACTTCAATTGACCCCCTGGTCCACATGTTCCTATCAACCTCCCTCTTCTCTTCTGTCATCTCTGTTGATCCCTCTCTGCTCTGTCTACCGCTTTGGGTGAAGCTATGTCTGTCTCCCTCCACAACCTTCTCTCCCCATCCCAATCACACGCCGGCAAACTGTACACACCGCTTCCTGCTGTGCTGCCCCTCTTCCTCACTTTATCCCCTGGTCCCCTCCTGCTAACAGCTTTTCACACTAAGTGCCAACTAACATCTTAGAGATCAGCGGCACCTTAACTGCGCCCCTTTCTTTCCCACCTCCTCTCTCCTTTTCCATTGTCCCTCTCATCACTACACCCTCCCATCTTGTCCACTTCTCTCACCTCCGAAACAAGGTGCCATTCTCCAGAAACCATATTAATCGTGTGCTGCTACTCAACCTTTTGATCCTCAGTATAGACACTGGCGCCCCTCACCTGTTGCTGCCTCTCCTCCTTCTTTAAAAACGTTTTTACAAACTGGGATCTTTCCTGCATGCCTCAAAATAGCACAATCGCACAAGCCCCCTGAAAACATGATGCAGCCAAGCCTCACAACTCCGACAACTAATGCCTTGAGTCCCCTTTCCCTCGCTACACCAAAGTCCGTGAACAGTTAGTCTTTAAGCAGATCAGCAGCTTCCGTGAAGTCTTCCATATGTGTGACTCTCGTCAATCTGAGAAGCACAGCATTCACTGATCAGAAACTGCACTGAGCCATCTCTCAAACATTCTTAGCACTGCCCATCCCTCCAAACTCTCCTCTATACGCATCCTGCCTGGCCAATGGGATTGCTCTGCCCTCTGTTTTCGTCTTCAGAAACGTCATTTCTAAGTGAGGCACTGCCGTAAAAATACATCTTGGCCATGTTTTCACTTGTTGGTTGCAGTTCCTTTGTTTCCATTCCACATTTATTAATGTGACGGGCCCCAGGATGCCACAGAGGGTGCGAAGGAATGGTGCAAGCATGTGCCCATCCCAGTAGCAGGATGACTGATGGGCATTCCCGGGATGAGATGTGTCCCGCATGCCGCAGCACCTTCTACCACTTCACCCGACCCTCATTGAACGGCACTGGCTCCGATATCTTCAAATCCTGCTTCATCATCTACAGGCCTGCCCCCCACCACACCACACCCCCACCCCGAAGTCCCCAACGTATCTCACTGAGAAGCTCAGCACTTCCGGAGGCCTGCGATCCACCAGGAGTAAGGGCATGTGCAGACTTGAATTACGGAAGGAAAGAGCCAGAAGACAGGCAGTCTCTGGCACCTGATTGTTGTCAATATCAGACTTGCCCCTTCTCTTCTACAGTTCAGGAGGGAGCACAAGACCCCAATCTTCCAGGAATGGCTCCTCCTTAACACCTAGGTCCACACACCCTCCAGTCCCCACCCTACCTGAGTCTGGGTGATCTGCTCCCCACTGTTTCCTCCCCTGGTTGCTAGTAGGTCCCTTGCTGCCTACTGCCTGCCCTCTCCCTCCCCTTTTATTCGCTCCCTGCTCCCTTGTTTCTCTGCTTCCACCACTGTTTTCTTCCCCCTACGACTGTAGAGTGTTCTGTGGCTTCCCGAAGCTAGGCTCGTGCACAATACATACCCTAATAATAATAATAATAATAATAATAATAATAATAAGAATAATAAGAATAATAAGAATGTAGATTGGTACTCAGATATAAAATAATACAAGGCGTTATATGGATTCACAGCCTTTTCCTCAGCAGTCTGTAGTGTCATGATCATGGTCCCCTGAAGCACTCTCCGTGGTTTGGTGTTGTTTGGTCGTAGGTAAACTGCTTGTGGAAAATTGAACGGAAAAAAAAGTGACTGCATATGCATTCAAAGTTACATTTGCTCGTAAATAGCACACTGCACCTATATGTGTTGGCTTTATGAGGGCAGCATACCCAGTCAAAATACCCCACCCCCTACCTCCCAACCTTACTTATCTGCCTGGTTGTCTCCAGTTCCACGGCAACCATGCAGCGTCATATCCGTCCCTCTAACACGGGTTGGATCCAACGGCGCAGGGTCCCCTTTTCTTTTTTTTCATTTTCTTAATTATTTTTTCCGTCCCCCATCTCCCATGCTGAGGAAGCGGGAGACACCCCTGCAATCCCCAACACCAAACATACCGAATATGGAGTGCGGGAGATCCCCCCGCAAAACCCGCTCCACATGTTCAGTATGTTTTATAATCGATTTAATGGTACTGGCCGAATTTGGCCACATTTACCAGTCAATCGATTAAAATTGGTCAATTAGGCTAATACCGTCTCCTTGACCAGCCTGTGTATGATGATGGGTGATGCCCAAGTACTGCAGCCATGTTCTCCACTCTCTCCCCTGTAAGCAAGGGGAATTGCCTGTCATGATGTCTTCCAGAGTGCAGTGAGTAACCAGCATTTCTCCATTTGTTCAAGGACTCATCTTGCAGCCATAGGCACGATTCACCGCCGAGGTACCTTCAACATGTGCCCACTGCAAGCAGCATGCGCTGACCATCAGGGAATCCACAGACATCAATCCCAGGGTGACATTCTGAGTGCAGTGCATGTGATGAGTGCTGCCTTCATTGAGTGCTTCCTGATGATCATTCATGAGTTTCTAAGTTTCCAGTGTTCCTTAAGTGTTTCCAGCTATGACATTTGTAATCCCAGTTTGGGAGTGACTACAATGTGCAGTGGAACATTCAGTGTGGGATTAGGCTCAGTTTAAACATGTGAGAAACAAGGCCAGTGTCCTACACTACTTTCTGCTTTCAGTTTCATGAAGGGACCAATGGTCTCCAGCAATGGACTGGCCGACTAGAAAAAGGCAGACTCTGAGGGTTAGAAAGATTGGGACAGTCATCCCTTTGAGGTGCACCCCTGCTAGAGAAGAAATAAGAGCCAAAGTAGAATATGAGCTTGAGCCTGGGTTCGTGCTGCTACAGTGGCTCTGGTGCCTTAACACTTAGAGCTGAACTAGTGTTGTTTGGCAGTGCCACCTTGAACCCTTGGATAACATCCCTGCATTTGGCAATAGCAGAACCAACCAGGTGATGCCCACAGATGATGCATTTGACTTCCTTCGGGTATTTTATATGCATTTTGGGGTGCTGTCCTCTTCTTATTTATATAAGAGGAGTAATATTGCATGTGAAGGTGTCAAGTGACCAATATCGGCCAATCAATGGAAAGAAGATAGATGCCAGGTGAGGAAACAGAGGCTTCTGGATGAAGCCGGAGATCAACAGTTCTCTGCCTTGCCACAGGGACACACATTATGAACTAAACTCTTATTTAGTTCACAATTTATTGCAGTTAAAACTATGTAAGAGCTCTCTAGGTGGGGTCACAGTTGGAGACCCGAATACATTTGAACCTCACTGCAAATGTAATAACTTGACCATATTAAATTCTGGCCACACATATGTCCCCGGTCTCAAATTGTCATCAGTAAGGCACATATGTGCCACCTTGGAAACCATATTACATAGGCCAGGCAAGGAAGAGGGCACACTAGCTGGGCCTGGAAGACTATTATACCATTCTATGAAAATACATTTTGGGGACTAGAATGAGCACACCTTGTACCGAAATCGATTCAGGATTGTTATGATTTATTTTCAACATTAACATTCCATAATGAGTCACTCTTGCTTGTCATCATGAAAAAGGATGCACTTATAAAGGCTCCTCTTAAGTGAATAAGGAAGGTTCATTCTGCCAGGAGTCAAGTCTAATTCATCACATGTTCTCTCCCTTCTATCTAGCTGCAACGCTGGCTAGTGTAAAGAGAGGGATGCAGAGCGAGGCAGCTCTGGCTCAAGCCAATTAATATTAATACTAATCAAAATAATAATAATAATAATAACACCATGTATAGTCAACATGCAAACAAGAGTATATGTTTTGTGCATTTGATAGAGAGCATGCCTAGCTCCTCGAGGCTGCAAAATGCTGTCCACAGAATGGTCATTGTAGTGGGAGCATCACAAGCATGGGCCCTGTGCACAGAATGTGTGCTTGTGTATGTTGTTAAGGATTTAAAGGCACGGTACACTCCAAACCAGAACTCTTTCTACTGGCCAGGGGTGCGGCACAGAATAAAAACGCTTTTAACTTTATTGATTCAGATTATGTTTGAGAAGGCAGCCAACCCGTCTCACACACCCCTTAACGTACAACCCGTGTCGCAATGGAGCATGAACCAGGCTGGTGTGCAATAATGAAATATTTATTTATTTTTTTAATTTTGAATACAAATCGAACACCTTCAATCTAGGGCAGAAATCACCAGTGAGGTTATAATTACACAGTAAAATGATAGGATAACCTTAGTTTAACCTTCTACATCAAATACACAATGCACAAGTGAATGAAAGCACGATTACTTTTTGGGTAGTATTTTCAAATAGCAACACAGTTAGGCATTCTCCCTGCAACACTCCCTCAAACCACTGTTAACCAGACTTTGTGTGGGTGGAGAGGTGTAGCAAGGAGTCAGGTATATGAATGGGAGGGCAAAATCGGATTAAGCTGCCTTGAAAAATGAGCAAAATGGCACACAGAATTACTGATTCGTTATTTTACATGTGCGTTGAACGGATAAGGCAAACATTTGTATGGCTGTACTGCAGAATCAAGGAAACTTACAGAATACACGGCAAGGTACTAAACAACAGGCATTCAATTTAGAAAATCGACTTTGGAAGGAAAAACAGTGCAGAAAGAATCACACGTGGCAACATTGTAATTGCTTCATTTCACGGGTTTAAAATGGGCAAACAACTCCAGAAATGAGGTAAACAGACAGAATCGAAAATCAGTTTTAATGCTAAGGTACAAGGACACATAACAGTTATTATACTAAGTGGAAAAGGTGACTCTGGATGGGGACAGTATGGGATTATTTGTAGGAATAATTAATAGGATTTTAGAATGAAAGCAGTTACACGGGAAAAATCGATTTTAAAAGGAAAATGACAGGTTCTACTGAGGCTATTTTTTTAGTGGCTAGATTATTAAAGAATGACGCTGCCCGCAAGAAGGTTAAATTGCAATGTTAACCCATCCACGCCATGTGCCTCTTTATATGGGAATTAATTAATTGATTCCAAATAGTACTAAGGATTTATACAACATACTGAATTGATTTGGAAAGACTTTCGCTAACACATGGAGATTGACACAGATTTTCCTAAGGACAGAATACTCAGAGGATTCTGACAATTTAAGAATTTAGTAGGGTATTAGTAGGATTTCTATGGGATTGCACATAATACAAGGTAACAAAGCAATGGATGCAGCTTTTTGGTTACTGTGGTGGGGTGATACTCACAAAAGCACTTGAATGGGGTAGCTTGGACAGGCAGCCGGGTCACTGGACAGCGGGACAGGGGTCTGGTCACTGCGCAGCAGTGGCTCTCCTCTAGCGACACAGCAAGGCAACCGGGGTCCGGTCTTATTGGACTGCGGGGTGCATCCGCTGGGCAAAGCAGGTCTGGACACTGGATAATCCAAAAGGTTTTCAGCAGCCTTTCTCCCTGAATTCTGGGATTTTTGTAGGGTTTATTTCTGGGTAAATAGTTCTGCCTGGATAGGAATCCTTCTCTTTTTGGGTGCACATGAACAAATAAATGCAGCCATTCTACGGAATGGGTGTTCTATGTTCCATCTCGCCTCATTTGTGCTCCTCAGAGCCAGCGCAGCCATTACTTTTGCAACTGCTAAAACGCAGATTTGGTGATGCCAGGGAATAAGTGCTCAGCAGGCCCAGCACAGCCATTATTCCTGTAACTGCTGAAAATGCAGTTTGGTGGCAGTTTGGTGGTGCAGGGGAGCTCTGTTGGGCTGCTTAATGTACCCCACACTGTGTGGTCATGCTAATATGGTAATACAATTTTTCACTAAACAAGAGCTGCTGAGAGACGTTGTAGGAATATTATTTTGGGGAAAATGCTAGATTTCACGCATTATTACACAGCGAGGGTCAATCAGATTGCTACAATAGATCTGATTTGTCCTCGCTGAGTCATTACCAACCCCGCAAAGACTTACCTGCTGTGCACCGAGCATTGCTGATCATTCTTGATTTGTGACTTGCCACCATGGACAGGGAGAAGGGACTACTTGTAGTCCACATACCCACACGTATAAGAAGCCATAGAAGCCATCTGCTCTTCTAAAGTCAACATCAGTGTTCAAGAATCAAGAGGATGAGGGTATCATTGATTGATTGTATCCGCAATGATTGATCAATGGCATCTGATTCGCAACCATTTATTGAACTTAGATATAGACAATAATGTCAACACATGATTTATGTGTTTTGTTTTTGTAGAGAGTCAGATGTGCGTGTGATCTCTGCTGCCTGTCCCCACACCACCATCATACTGGAAGAACAGCAAGAGAGCACTGTGTGTGACACCAGATATCGCCTCAATACTGCATCGAAAATATGCGATACGCCATGCACTCAGGCAACCGTATTGAATGTACCCTCGCACTGACGTGGTGGAAGGATATCTGCATACACCACTGACCATAGAAGAGATATAAGTGAAATCAGAACAGAGTAAAGTGACGTCATGAAGAGAAGACACATGGATGCACTAAAACGATATGCAAATACTTAAAGAATGAAGATGTAGCTGAAGTAACAAGAAAAACATGTAATCAAATATGAAGAAATCATATGTACTAAGAAGACAAGTAAGAAGAGAATCAATAAATGTATATAGGTAGAAACGCAAGGAAGATGAGACACGTAGAAGCTTGCTGCAGGAGAAAATATAACGTGGGTAAAGTGGCCATGATGGAAATATGAATGTCGGTTTTGTATAATAGTGAGCTGACAAGCTTTGAAGGGATAGACCTGAACTTCAGAGCTTGCAGGTGCCGGAAAACAGCTTCAAGCGAGGAACAAAAAATGTCTGCTTGGTTTGGGATCAAGGATGCCACATCAAGAGGCAACTGCAAGGCAGAAGAGGAGTCAAAGATTTAAGCTAAATACGCAAAACATATTTCTATTAGATTAAGTGAAAGAAAAAACATTTTCATGCTCCAAGTATTGAACAATTAAAGATGCAGAAAGCAGATGCAAAACAGAGCAACCAAGTCTTGAGATGCCAAGAGAAGCAATAGCACACAGCTTAATTCAATTGAAGAGCATTAAATAAAATGTTAACGTGTACAAAATCATGGTCTCCACATACTTAGTGCAAGACTCGAAAACAAGGCCTATTCATTAAGCTTCAACTGAAGATAGCGATGCACCTACACTCCCTTAAAAGTCCTAAAGAAGAGAACAGTCAGCAAGGTCAACTGCAGAGAAGAAGCCTTGGCCTTGGGTCTAACTGATGAGAGTTGGCATGCTTATTGACCAAGTCGGTAGTGGTCTGACGTTGTCCCCCACCTGGGTTTCACTTGGCTTACATGCTGCTAATGAGTTGAATGTCCATGGTTGGGAGAGAATGCCAACCAATAATGAGGGCCTATGAAGCAGTGTATCATACATTGTTGCAGAAGCCAATCCGTTGCTGTCATTCTGCAATTAATATTTATTATACATAGTAAAAGGTAGTTGAAGGACTGCCTGCCTGATAGGGAGCAGCCAATTATGTTACTAACACCTAAATACAGTATAGGTATATATATTGCCTTAACCAATCCCTCCTTTCAATAGGTTTTTACTGTTTGCCACGTAGGATGACATCATATTTGATGTACATCGAGATATAAAGCCTTAGTGTAATTGAAATGTAGATGAGAGTGAGTGAGCTGCAATCCGTTTGTACACCAGGTTTCCCTACTTTATTTGAGCTGATAATAAAGTAGTATGTTTCCATATTCTTTGAGTCTGTCCAGTTATTAGATCGTGTATTGGTAATTCCATCTGGCACTTGGAACGCTCCAGGTACAACTGCACATTATATGTTTTCAAATAATAAAAACCTTTCTACATGCAAACATGTCATCTTACTTTTTGTGAATAATGTGTCTCTTTTCCCATTTTTGTTAAGTTTATTTGCAAGGTGTAGACAACTTCTTTTACATGTGTTTGTAAATACTCTGCTTTGTATCCTTCAAATGTTTTCTTGTCTAATAAATTAGCATGAATTTGAAAATCATATGCAAATAATGGGTATTTCGAATTCAGTTCCTTTATTACCATGGGCATTCATTAACCATACTTCGGTAAGTAATTCTTTATATTTTCAGCAGGTATGAATATTTCATGAACTCTATACAAACCAAAGTTTGTCCTGATGACTTAAAAGCAACATTTGTTTGAATGTAATTAATTAGCACAAATTGCATTCAAATATTTCCAAATGGAACACCCTGTTTTGTCTTTCGAGAATCAGTTAATGTCATTTGGACTAATAACCTTCTTATCCCTTTCTTGATGTCATATCCTGTTCTCCTTTCAAACAATAGCAGCACCAACTTTGGGATCTTGCAAAGGTGCAACATTGCTGTACTCCAGAACATATTTCAAACTGTGGTGCATCCAGCCATCTCAAATGTCATGGTGGCAAAAACGACTCTTCCCTCCAGATTCTGTTCAATCCCATGTTGAACAGGGCCCGGATACATTATTTTCTATTTTGTGTGACGTTAAGTACTTGTTCCACGGGCTGGAATGGGTGTTAATGGCCCAGCAGCCCAAGTTATGTGCCTGAGCGAAGCAAGTCCAGGGATGAATATCGGTTTCTAAACCATCAATCAGCCCCACACCTCTAGTACACAAGAAGTGATCTGAACAGATTGGAAACACAAGTAAATGATAGACCTCCTTGTCAAATTTTGGTAACGTGGACGGAATGCCAGGATTATCTACACAAGGTCGTGGATCGTTGGTTAGTTGCAGCACAGCAAAAATACAATTATTATCCAATGATAAAAGGGACTGTCCAGTCAAGGTTCTATACAAATATCTACTTTTATTATTATTCAACTGACAGTTCTAGCACACCGCAAAATACAACCCACCCTGTTTAGGAATGCAGAGGACTGACAGTTTCAAGAAGGAAAGGGGATGCACTCTGGATACTGACAGGAGGGTAGTCAGTGAAGTAATTAATCACAATAGTTAAGGGATACTTGGTTTCAGCAAAAAGGGAGCAATGGGTCATGATATGTCACTACAGGCCTTCTGAGAAGGACCAGTGGTACTGAACCACATCGTACCTTGTAGAGGTTCTTGGTGCTCGGCAGTGTAGAGTCGTTTTCAGGGTGCTTTGCAGATTCTGCAACAGAGTTCACGACAGGAGAAAGCTGCAGGTATTGGGAGGCAGGCAGTTCGGTGAGCGAGGTTGGATGGGCGGTTTCAGGCTGGCTACAAAGCAGCTCGGGGTCAGGAATCGTTGTCTCAATGCTGGTCGGTAGGTCTGATGCACTAGTCGAGGCATAACAGATAGCGTGAGCAACAGCGGCATGACAACCGTCAGCGGTGCAGTCGGTTGCAGCTTGAAGGGCTCGACTGGCTTGAAAATGTCCTTTAAGGCAGATGCTGGTTGATGCTTGTCGATGCACTCCTCCTAGTTTATTCACTCGGCTTGTGTCATACTTTAAGGTGGGTGGCCCAAAGCTGAGAAGAGTGTTGCAGGCACCGGCCTCGTCATGGGTTTGGTTCAGAGACTGTTTGGCACTTCCCACCTAGGAATCTTGTTTGCATATCCTAGCAGGGCACGCTGTGTGCTGGCTGGGTACCAGTTCTGCATCTGCTGGAGGGTACTTTAGATGCAGTATCTCTGTCTGTTCCCTTATAGATGTTTAGGGGTGGGATCTTGCTTCCCTCTTCAGAAATACTTGCCTTCCTTCACTGGCGGAAGCTGTAAGGCAGACTATACATCCAGCCAGGGTCCAAATTAGTTCTTCTCATTACTCCTTTGAAAATCTTCAGATGATCTGTCCAAAATAGGGGCTGAGGACTCTTTTAAAGCCAAATGGGCCACGATGATTGGTGTACTCTAAGCCTACCTTAATGAACCAATCCTGGGTCTCCACCAACAATCTCCTGTATGTGTGAGGTCATAACAACAGAAAAGGGGTGAAAACATGTAATACTGAGTCCCACCCATCTTTGTCTCTTTTGTGGATCAAAGGGTCTCTCTGTTTAATTGAGCTCTCTTTGGCTCCTGAATAAAGCCGCAGGTCTCCCTTGAATCTGTGGTGATAACAGACTTTCTGTCTCCATCAAATCACATACTCATACCCTCTGAATGGGATCTCCATGTGAGAGATGCCTACTGTAAAAACATTTTCCAGATATGACAGGTTACTGCCCTTGATACTGAGAGGCCGGAACTGGCTTCAGGTTGACACAGATGCATATCAAAGGTGTTGGGGTTTCCTGACTTTTGTTAGTCCTGCGAGCAGGCCTCTCGTGGCCCTGTTTAAGTGTACTCTCATCAGTAAGCATAGCTGCCACCAGAGGGGGCAACAAAGGATACAGCAAATCCATGGAGCTTTGTCATTTAATAAGTCTGGCCATGGCAGGAGCAAGGTTTTGCCCTCCCCCATTTGAGATGCCTTGATGTAGTCTTGGGTGTCACATTCCAACTAAATGTGACAGGGAGGACTGTGCATTTTGGCTGTGCCCACTCAGAGTACACAGGTCTATGTCGTAGTTGTGCAGTGGGCATAGGAAAATGTGTGAGGATTAGCCCCAAACATTTTCTGGAGGTTGATGTACCATTATTCAATTTCATATAAAAAAAAATTAAAAAACCCAGGTGAGTACACACCCACCGGGTGGATGGTCGAATCCTCACAGGAAGACTGTGATCTGTGAGCAAGGACTGTGAAGGTGGGCTGTGATGAGGAATTGTGATTAAGGAAAAGGACTGTGATGTAAGAGAAGGGCTCTGATTGAAGACTTTGAGGAAGGAGGAAGATTGTGAAGAAGAAGAAGGGCTATCATCAATGAAAATAACTATGACGAAGGCCAGTGATGAAGTAGAAGGACTGTGATTAATGAGGAGGACTAAAGAGAAAGATAAGGTTAAGGAATGTGGTGAAGGAGGACTGTGAATAGTGTTTGTGATGAGGAATTGTGGTTAAGGTCAAGCACTGTGATGAAGGAGGATATATGATAAGGAGAAATCTGATGAGTTAGAAGCACTGAGATTGAGGACTGTGATGATCCCTTTGATGAAGGAGAAGGACTGTGATGACTGAGAAGGGAGGACTGTGAACGTGAAGGACTGTGATACATGGAACACTATTAAGATGGACTCTAACAAAGGAGAAGGACTTTGAAGAAAGAGAAGTATGAGGATGGAGAATGAAGGACTGCAAAATAAGCCTGCAATGAAGGAGCAGAAGCGAGAGAATGCACAGGATGCATGAGGACAGAGAGATTGAGGAGAGTGCAAGGTTGAAGGGTGCGAAGAGAAAATAGCAATACATAGAAACAGACAGGTGGGTAGGAAGGGTAGCCCATGGAGAAATACAACCAAGTCAGTTGACATAGATGCAGTAGGGAGAGGTTGGTGATGACTGGGTGAGATTCTGAAGAATGAAAGTGGCAAAGTTGAGAATGGTGTCAATTGGGTAAAAGGAGCAAAGAGGAAGGCACAAGAGAAGGCTCGAGTAGTCATTATGACAGCAGAAAATCGGTTCGTAAATGAGGGCTTTAGCGGTGTGGTTTTTGGGAAAAGAGTAGATTTTCCGGGTGTTACACTGGTTGATACTGGCAGGGGCATCAGAAGAGGCATTGAAATGGTGGAGCGTCAATTGGTGTCAAAGGATGCCTGAATGCTGCAGGGCTTGAAGGAGGAGGGGCAGAGGAAGGCTGGGGCGGAGAAACTGTCATGTGGGGGATGGCAGGGGCCTTTAGAGATCGGAGAGAGATGACTATATACAAGAGTGAAGTGACAGTCAGTGATGGATGCTGAAAGGCATTCAGAGAACCTGGAGGAGAGGTCGAGGGTAAGGCAGGAAAAGATAGGGACACACAATAACACACCTCCCGTTTGCAATGTGCTGGTGCTTATGGACTAACATTTCAGGGGATATAGAGTGGATGCATGTGGGACTATATACAATATAGAAATTGTGAAGGGCTTCATTACAAATTAGGTGGTACTGGAAAAAATGGTAGTAAGGTCACCGTCATTTTATTACTGCCACTTTATCGCCAATTTCACACACTGACAAATGTTCAGTTTGGGGGTTAAGTGGGGGTTAGTACCTCTAGCACTTGATTTGTCTCCAAAAGATTTACCATAGGCAGAATTACCGCTGGTGGTAAATCCTTCAAATCTCCAATTAAGTCATCTGGACTCGAGGAATGGGGAACACGATTCATCAGTCTGCTCCTCGTAATCAGGTGGAAGTACTGTAATGGCGAGTGGTGGAAACAGTAAACAAGGTTGGCGGTACTTCGACATGGTTAAGGCTACATGGATATGCTGTATATATACATAGTAAGGTAGGACTTGAATTCCTTTGTATATACATAAATGAAAATAAATATGGGCCAGAATTCTTTTAAAAGGTCCAATACCTCTTGATTGCAATTTCCCACACAGCAGCTAGAAGGAAGTGAAAAGCCAACATTTCTATTTACATTAAAACCTAAAATAATTCGATTTTTATAAAACATATTTTGGAGCAGCAGCTCTTTAATTAGGTTGTGAATTGATTTTTTTTAAGAAGATCCTAGCAGGCATTTTGGCAACATCTAACAATCAAGAAACCATCTATTTTGTTTGCTTTGTGTTTCTCCTTTTCAAGGCCATGGAGAGCAAGCATGCCTCTAGGCCGGGCAATGGTGGCGTTCATTAGCCATCTCCTGGCTTTGAATCTTGGACCGCTCCAGATGACGCCCTCCCGGCCTTTTCTCTCTCCAAGGGATCGGCTCCTTATTACTGCTTCGATGGCGTATTTTTCAAGACGCGTGCTGCCGAGCATGGCGGTGATATTAATTCATTAGGAATAGCATGCACCTGGGTCCCTCTCTGGAGCACTCCCTGGGCCCAGGGATACATTTGTTCATAGATCCGTAGGACTGTAGGGTTCCCATTGACTGCAAGTCCACGGTCATCGTCAAGTGCGCGTATTCCAAAACCACCACATCCCCAACCGTTGCCTGATTCATTTTTTATTCCTATATTTTGACTTTTCGTTTTCCCAAGTTATGTAGACAAGAACAGGTGCCTACTAAAATAACTATGGTAAACATCGCCCACCCTCCACCTCTTCAGCTGGTTTCCTTCCATTAAGATTTTCATTGGCATTGTTATCCATGATTACCCAGACGAATAAAACCAGAGGATTGTGCAACCAAGAGCCCACCATAGGTACCAAAACTCAAGTACAGTCGCAGCACAGATATCTCGTCCTATATTTGCCAAATCGGTCCCTATCACATATCCTTTGGCCAAACCAAACACGTTAATTCCCCGACCCGTTCCCTAGATCGCATTTTTAGTTTCTTGGTTGCGTGGTGTTTTCCATTGATCAAACAGATCGTCTGATTTCTGAATCCCGGGTTCCGGAACTGTCATCGGAACACCAACCAATTCTAGGGTAGACTATTGCAATTCTCTATATTTGGGAGTCCCCGAATATCAGCTGTCTCATTTGCAAAAAGTACAAAAAGGCCACTTTACGTCTGTCCCGGGGCCTTTCTAAACTCTCATCGGTGTCATCAGATCGCTGCTCTCAACATTGTCTCCCAATCAAAAGTCGAAGCAAATTTGAGATTTTGGTCATTGTATTCAAATGGCTGCATGACATGCAGGTCCGTTGCTAGGGGGGGGGGCTAAGGGGGCTATAGCCCCTAATCTTTTGGTTATAGCCCCGGATAGAATCTCAGGAGCTACAGCCAAAAAACTAGCTAGCCCCCAGTCCAGAGAGTTCCGACATTAGCATAGCCCCGGGTCTTTTCCAGACCGAGCAACTCCGCTGATGAAATGGCTCCCATCCATGTGTAGTCCACCATTCATCCTCGCAGCCTCACTCTTCCGTCGACTTCCTTCCCGAGACAAGTGTCTGTTACAAACTGCAACATCTGGGCTTGGCGCCAGAGGTGAGCAGAGTGTTTCTGTCGCTGCACCACGGCTTGGGAGCAGCTGCCACTTACTCTGAGAATGATGGATGATTAGCTGTCATTTCGAAAATCCCTTGAGACATGTTTGTTATGTTAAACCTTGTTACAGCATTTGGTTTCTCTAATTCGAGATGCTAGCGCCTTGGCACATTTCAGTTTCCATGTGGTGTTTTATAAATAACCCATCAGAAATCAATAGTTCTTGGTTACCCTTTCAGTTATATAGTATTTACTATCATTATCTGTCCTTTGTTTCCATAACAAATCAATACCTCCCCTTGGTTTATATTTGTATTCCAATCAGACACACATTTCTTAAAGCAATGCTCGTGACTAGAATGTGCCTTTTCTTCTGTATAGGCTGCAGCATAGCTAAGGACATTTACAATACTGAAAAGTTCCAACATGAAATGTCGTCTGATTGGATGAATGGGAAGAGCCACGCGAGCAGCATTAGTTGATGAGATTCTGACAATGCTGATGTCTTTCATCACATCCTTTAGAAAGACCTAAATCATAGATAATGGATTCCCTAAGAAATACAATATACACTGCTGCTAGGTCCAGGGTCTGCAACCTGTGCATTGACTGATGTTAGGGACTGCAAATCCCATAATCCCGCATCTGTGACTGTGCTCACAGCTGGTGCTGATGGGAGCTGTTGTCCGAAACAGCTCGAAGTGCAAAGGTTGCTGATCCCTCTGCTAGGGTATGTAATCTCCATTCACCCTTCCTTAATGCAGATAGAGCACATACCACCCACCCCTCGCTTCCTGATAAACTCATACCACTCGTCGGGTTATCTCACCACCTCTCAGGTAGGCAAGGGCAGCAATGAACACGCCATGAAATGTAGTGAGCGGCGGAGATGATACTCTCCAGCAGACAACAGGACAGAATGCGCGCCAGATCTGCAAAGCCAAGAAAACTGCCGGAACACACAGGTGCATATCACACTCCATGATTATCAAAGATAGCTGATGGCAAGGCCACCCACCCGCAAGCATCTGCTACCACACACAATTCTAAGACACATCGCACAACTCCTCTGCCATTGGAATGCAGCTGTCCCACAATGGATAGCTGCCTTCTTTCCGTCAAGCTGGACACATAATGAGTCTCCTGCACTCAATTACTCTCCAGACCACCTCACAGCACCCAACGACATGCCAGCTTGACATGGGTAACTAGCAGGGACTTGGCCACCCCTGCCCACCTTCGTATTGGCTAAAATGCACACAAACATTCTAAATTCCGATGACGAACTTCCCTTACCTTGGATTTCGGTCCCAGAAGTGCGTTCACCTACAGCAGTTTGAGGCCATACCCATGGGAAAAGGCACTCTACAAATGACAATTTGGATTACATTACATTGTATACAAACTGGACTCATCAGTCTTGCAAACTCAATACGATTCTACCACTCGTACTTCTTCAGTTCTCTGTCTTGAGCTCTGTACTTGATTGCACAACGTCAGGTTATTTCATATTCTCAGGTGCATCCTCCCACTCAGCTAGACCCTGCTAGCTTAAAGCCAGGTTTGTACTTGATTTCCAGATACAGGCGAGACGGAAATGTGTGATTGGTTTCCTGGGTCAAATGCATAGTACATCACTCTTAACTGAATTGCCTCCCCTTGCTTCTTGGCCATTCCAATGATAAAGGACAGGTTGGTGGTTTGAAGCCTATGACAGATGCTTAAGTCTTTGTATTCTTGTCTATGCATGGCAAGCTTTCGTACTGATAATATTTGTTGATCGTCCAGTCCCCCTCCTCCCTGCCGCCCAGTAAAGCTGCACCCCTCCTCTGAGCTCCTCTGTATCCCACCCCCCCGCTGCATATATGTTCTGCTGTTACCTCTGAAAAGTGCTGCGTTATGCATCTGTACTGCTGTGTACCTCCGTAAAGCTCTCTGTTATGCATCTGTAGTATAGTATACCTCTGTAAAGCGCTCCATTATGCATCTGTACTGTTGTAAACCTCAGTAAAGCTCTCCATTTTGCATCTGTACTGTTGTAAACCTCAGTAAATCACTCCGTTATGTATCTGTACTGTTGTATACCTCAGTAAAGCACTCCGTTGTGTATCTGTATTGTTGTATACCTCTGTTAAGCGCTGCGTTATGCATCTGTATTGCTGTATATCTCTGTTAAGCATTCCGTTATGCATCTGTATTGTTGTATACCTCTGTTAAACGATGTGTTATGCATCTATATTGTTGTTTACCTCTGTAAAGCTCTGTGTTATGCATCTGTATTGCTGTACACCTCTTTAAAGCGCTCTGTTATGGATCTGTATTGTTGTATACCTCTGTAAAGCATTCCGTTATGCATCTGTATTGTTGTATACCTCTGTAAAGCGCTCAGCTCCTTCTCGAAGATTGGTCCGCACTCAATAAATGCATTAATAATGGCCCGCTGTTTTATGGGACGTGTAGTAGGTTTAGGTTTCTAAAAGGGAGAACGGCTGTCGGAGAGGATTGTTTTATCTAATTGCCATGCAAAGGTAGGTGGCTGCATTAGATGCCCCAAGCATGTATGCCCATGAAGACATTGCCATGGAAAGAGGATGCCAAAGGGCACTTCAAATGCGGCCGCCAACATCGTTGTACAACCTCTGCTTGTAGTGCAGGTATTAGAGGGCATGCAGAAGCTCCAGTGGTGGGCGTGATGGGATGCTTGGGAGTCATTCCTTGGGAGTCATTCCTTTGGTGGGTGTCGCTGCAGCGGTACACACCCGTACAGAGTTCAATCTAGATGGCATAGCCGTTCAACAGGGAGGAGATTTTGCAGGAGGTGATAACTAATAGTTGTGTGGTCGAACTCCGAGATATACAGGAGGTGGCAGAGAGATACGCAAGACCAAGGGGAAGCCAAACTTAGAGAACAAGGGTCCCGAAAGCTGCGGTAGCCAAGAAGTCTTTGACATTCCAGGTGCAAAAGGTCCTCGACTTTCCTGATTTGGCGCCAGCGACTGAAAAGGAAAGGAAGTGGCTTATTATCACTAAGAAATCCTTTTTAGCAGGAGAGGTAAAGCCAGGACGGCTTAGAGCAGATAAGCTGAGGGTTCCTTGGAATGAGAAAGAATACATATTTTGGGACGCCGAGAGTGTTGAGCCACCGTACCAGTGAAAACAACATCCAGTCAGGATAAGGGATGAGGTGCCTTGGTCCCCGGAGTACTGATATGTCCTGGATTCACAATGGGTAAGATTCTATTTTTGCCATGGTAGCAGATGCTGCTGACGATGTTTCTGGGCTTTAATTTGGGGTATGACATGTTACATCAGATAGTTTTTGTTAATAAGTTGTACCTTTCTCCGCTGTTTGCCCATGGGCTGTTTTGGTCTATTCCTGGTAAGGGTCCTAGAAGTGGGAGAGGGCGGCAGAAAAAGAGATGTGTGCACACAGAGAGCAGTTAATATGAACATCAATTGCACACTATATAATCTTCCCCCAACGGAAAAGGGATTTGCAGGGTATATCACCAGGACAATGGGTGGGCGTTTACTGTTTGGGTTTCCTTTTTGAGGTGTGGGCCACCCATGAGAGGGTTCCCCTCTTGTTTGTAATTACATATTAAACTTGCTAATAACATTTAAAAAAACAAAACAAAGGAACATAGAGAACAAGGTGTGAAGGTTAAGGTGGATCTGGAGTTGGTCAAGAAAGTTATTTGAAGGATCCTGGATGGTGAGAGGAGGAAAGTAGAAGATGCCTGCAATGGCCAGGCGGATGGTCAGTATTTTGAGTACTTGTGATAGTGGCTTATTTGAGGGTCACCACAGTTGTTTCGTCATGGAAGGAATGATTGATGAAGTATGATGAGGCTTGGGCCTGGCAGCCTTCACAGTGTGTAAAGTGTTTATAGGTGTAATGCCCTTGGGTGAGAACTGAGAGGTTGTCACCTACCCTTCCAGTATAATGTGGCTTGGAGGTGGGTCCACGCTCAATGTAGATACGGTGTTTGGGACTGGTTGCTGATCTGTAATGTCTGTGTTACATTATGAGGTGGATTCAGAGGTAACTGGTTTCGTCGAAGGTTCTTAGATCTTGGTGTGAATTTATTGGTGAAGAATGTTGAAGCCTTCTTGGGAGCTATTCACTTTGCCGACTGAGCAGGTTGCCTTTCTGCGGTTTCTTTTTCGTATTGGTGAGCCTGGGTGAGGATCTTTCAGAGGGGCTCTTTCTTGGTCGAGAAGATTCCCTTTCACTTTTTCTGACGAATCGATCTTACAGCGTCTGTATTAGACATTGTTTTATTTTTACTTCTGAGGAATTACCAGGTGAGCGACCCTTATCTGACATTAGTAGAAAGGTGGTGGTGGCCGATCGCAGTATATCCACACAAGAGGTGCCACATCGCAGCGTCGGGATTCTTTTATAAAGGGAGTTGTGGAACAGTGGTGGTGGGTGCAGGGTTTTGTGAAGTTTAGTTGTTACTTAGAATTGAGGGTTGTTTCTTACTCATGAAGGGATGGTTTGGTGGTCTTGCCACAGGTGGACATGCATTCGAGTGCAATTGATTCATAGAATTGCAATAGAAGAAGGGGCATTTCTGGGTGAGCAGGTGGGGGTTGTCACAGTAGAGGCTGATCACGGTATAGAAAGGAGGAGGCTCTAGATGGGTAATACAGTGAGTAGTGGTCAGTCAGTGTTCTGGGAAGAGTATTAGTGAGAGGAGAGTGAGCGACTAGTGTGTTGGTTAAAGGTGCTGTGAGTTGCAGGCGTGTGTAGCAATGGAGAATTGTGTTGTTGGTGGACGTGAAGCAGAGTTAGACATTTCACCAAAGTCACATGAAGCACAGCAGCACACAGTGGCCATCACTGGAAGTTCACCTACAGTTCAGAACCAGGTGGGCAATTCATTGTTGGTGTGCCAATTGACTCACATGCTGAGCTCTCACATCTCAGATGAAAGGGTGTTTCTTCAAGCCTTCTCAACCCACCATAACTGTGTTTGTGTTTGCTAAACATGCCCCAATACACCTACCAAAAGGATTGAGACTATACTGCTCTGATGATCCCTAATACGGGTGAAGCCTGAATGCAGTGTCTGCATCCTTGAGAGCTGCATGTCTTGGGTTGAAAAATGCTACATATAAAACCGCACTGCACTATGCACCAAGACATTTTCTTGGAGCAAAGGCTCGACGTGTGAGCTAATTTGCATACCCACAATGCATTGCCCGTCTGGCTCTGAACTGGAGGTGACCTTCCAGTGATAACCACTGGGTGGCAGTAAGCAGAGTATGAATTGGCTGAAATGGCTACCTCTTCTATCAAATCTGAGGTGGACGGGTTTCTTCAGGTGTTTTCAAGCCACCACAGCGCTGCAAATATTCTGGAGTCATTATCGATATCTGTAACATAGCATAATGCGTTTTCTCCTGAACTCTGTGTTAATTTCTGTAATGACCAGATAGTCCTCTATTGCTGCATACACAGGAATATGGCACTGTTGTCTGGAGCATTGTCTATCGCTCTGGTGGAGACATCCTTCCTTCATAGAATGCCACTGTCTTCCTTCACTACTGCTTCCACCAGACAAGAACTGCAGAAGACATTCAAAGCCGGAGTCGCTTATTCATAGATACCTATGCAGGGGCCCAAGAGTCTTTTGGGGCACTAAGAAACTTAGCCCTAGTGGTGCAAGCACTTACTACCTCATTCAGATGCAACAGGAGAGGTTCTCCAGAAAGGATCCCACCCTGATCCGCCTGCCTACCGTTCCTCTTTCCTCTCCATGCAGAAAATCCGAAGGGATCTCTGCCTTGGGGGCCTGCAGGCATGACGCAGATCAGTATGCTGTCAAGAGAACCGATGCCAGTCAATGTCACTATTGATTAGGTCAAAGCCATGCATTTCCGCACTGGTCAGGATACTGATCAGGCAAAGAGGCAAGTGGATTCCAGGCAAAGGGCGGGGCGACCAGCAGTATGCATTTCACACCCTGTGCAGACAATCCATTTTAGATTGGGGAAATTGTAATGAGGTTATCAATGCCTTACAGAATCAGCCCCTCACATGACACAGAGGAACACAGCCTTGGACCCTAGCCACTGGGTCATAAGGGCCATTGGACATTGGAACAGGCATGCTTAACATGTTAGCAGCATGATTCTTGAGGACCCACCCACCGAGGTTGGCTATCCTCTTTCCAACCATTAAAACATCCTCCAGAATTGGAACATCCCACAGCTGCCACACATCAGGTACCTAATTGTCACAGATGGAGGTCTGGATTAAAGCCATGCGGCTGCTGGATGGGGTAAAGGTCAACAAATAAAGCAGTGCCACGTCATTAAAATGCGCACACGAGCTCTGTTTTACTACCATGATGCAAGTGTACCACACTAAGAAAGCACTGGCACTTCCACCCTCAGCAGCAGGGGCAGCTGCGGTGCTTCCTGTTCCTTCCACTCCAGCAACCTCTTTAGGAACACCTCATGCCGGGTGTTGCATGTGGTGGGGCGGCAGCACCTCTTCCAAGTTGTAGCGCATTAACACCACAAACCGCCTTGATGGTTTTCTGCCAGAGGGATCTTCAGTGATCTGGTGATCAGCATCCATGAACTCTGGGCTGCTTGCTTAAGTGATCCACCTGATAAGTTAGCTCATGGAGTTAGTGTGCCTGATGCACCTCAGTGTATTAAACCTTCAGGTTCGAAGTCTGAATGTTTTTCGATGAAAAGTATCACAGTTCAATCCCTTACTTTATGATCTGCCAAAGGGGGAACCTTAGCTACTTCCACTACTAGAAAACTAACTCGGAGACTGAAAGTGGTTGGGGGCCAGGAAGTGGTGAAAGGTGGCATTTAACCATAACCGGAAGTCCCCTAATGTAGTAGAAACTTCGACATTAAAAACATCATTAAAATACGGATGCACTCTCAGGCTACCCATTTGCCTTCACTAAGCACAAGATAAAAACATTGTGCGTACCTACACTATGCACAGCATAGAAGCATAGGGTATAGTGTGCGTTCTCCACATACTTAATATTGTGTGTATAGTGCAGCGTTTACACAGTATCTGTGGCTTCACATAATACAAATGATATCTTTACAGTCTGAATACATGTCACACATGGCACAGCTTCTGCAATGCCTCCAGTCTGTGCACCTACACTGCGAATGCAATGCAAAAGGCGCCGTGTTTACATGCAGCACACGTGTCTGCTGACCTTAAAAGACGTGGTGTTTGCAGCTGGCCTCTGTGTCTAACGTATGATGCAAGAAGTGCTGTGCTCGCTGCCTGACTGTCCACACATGACACATGACAGGAACAGTGCTGTGTGTATTTGCAGTAAGTCATGGCTGCCTTCAGGAATCCCAGGAAACGACTAGTGTCTCTTAACATGTGCGAATGCAAAGCCAGGCCTATTGGGTTTGGCGATGCTTGTTTCAAAGGCAAACGTGCAATATTTATTTGCAAGACGCCCGCCCACCCCCCAACCAATTCTCTTACATTACGTTTTACTTTTCAGGGCGAGGGGGTCAGCGAAGTAATGACGTGGAACGATGGCGCACATTTATAAAGGCATAATATGTTTTGAGTTTCTCCGAAGGGTCACCATTCAGGCCTCCCCGCCTCTGGCATGAAGATCTCACAGCCTCAGAACTCCAGGGTGGCATGGCAGGGTGTCACCCCAGAGAGAAATTACACGTTTCTGGGTAGCACGGGCAGGCTTGGCTAATGCGCGCTTCCCAGTCAATTAACGTGATTACGGATAAACAGAGTCTCAGGACGGCCTTCATTATTCCTGGCTCCAGGCTGGATCGGCGGAAATCAACTCATTGTGAAATTAGAAAGTCAAATACGAATGTCTAGAAGATTTGGGGGTGGGAGGGGGGCGAAGGTGCGTTCGCAAAAAGGATGATGGGGCTCTCGGCGGCACAGGGAAAGTGGCTTAGGTAAGGACCAGAAGGAGGCCCATCCAGTCCTATACACGAGGATGGGACGTGAGCGTTCAGTACAATGTGCTCTAGCACCTTGAAGCGTCTCATGTGCTAGATGGCATTACCAATAAAATGTCTTAGACCAAATAACCGGACAGACTCAGAGAAAATGGTAAAATACTGCTTTTATCTCAATGAAGGAAAGCAGGGTTAATCGTCATTCATAAAATTGTTTCATGCTGGATCGCAGCGCCTTCTTAATTATACTTAGTTTATATAAAGCTAGAGGTGTCATCTATGACGTCATCCTACGTGGCAAAGGCGGGATTGGATTAGGGGAACATGTCTACATATAGAAAACATGAGTATTTGTTTCGCATTGGCGGTCCCTCGTCTGTACGACACGCCCTGACCTACTTCTAAAATACATATAAAATTGATTACTACAAAGAATATGGCAGCGGAGTAATACTTGTAACATTGTATGTGAAAGGGCATGCAAGGCTTTTCTGATTGGTTAGCAATCTGAATCCAACCTTGAACATTCGGCTCAATAGCAGCACATACATACAAACCCAGGTGCTTGAAGATACGTCAGCTCGTCCATGGATTTCCCAATTAGGCCACCCTCTCTTATAGGTTGGCCTCATGCCAGTGTCCTTTGTTTGAAGACTGACCTTGCCAGTCTCCACTGTCCTGGAACATTGAAGGGAGTATAGATAAACCATTATATATGTCAAGCCTAATGAATATCCCTTGTTTGCGAGCTCTTCATCATGTGTTGAGAGACCACAAATTTGTCCATTTCGACAGTGTATTTAACACTATTTGATTCAATTGTACTGGGTGCAGTTGCTACTCTTGGCCTTTAGAGACTGGCTCACTCTATCCCATAGAAATTATATACTCTTTTAATTGTCCTATACTTGGCATCTGTAAATGTTCTTGTTCCTCCTAATCTTGAGTAGTAGGTCCATCGCACATGGTCTGTTCGTTGTACTCCCTTCGTACTTTGCCTTCATCTCTCAAAATAGCACTTGGTTTCAGGCAAATGCACTCCTTTATTTTTCAAGGGAAAAAAACAGCCTCTTCATCATCTTTCCACTTCATGATCCTGGGCTTGTATTTTGAGGTAGCTGGGTTGATTGACATAAGCCATCGTCCATATTCTTCTAATGGTCGCCCTACACGTTGAATATATACCTCTTATAAGCAAGATTGTATGTATTCTTTCTATCTTGCGCTATGGCGTATTTACACTTATTGACCATTGAGTCACTTCCTGCTTTGTGTTTGTGATTACTGTACCATTAGGTACAAGTTTCTCTTAATGTCCCAATTACATCATCATCTCTTAAGTATTTGCATAGGTTCTTATATCTTCTTTATGACATTCTTTCGCTGTCGTCGGGCTATGTCTTAACGCACATCCATTTTGTTCATGGCGGCATTTCGACAGCTCGGCAAAGGACATTTTTCTTGGCAGCATTCCTCGACTATGTCAGTTTGCGGGTACACTCTAAATGGTTGCCTGAGTGCATATCGTCTCTCATATATTTGCGTGGTACAGGAATATTGAACGGATTCATGCAGAGATTCCCAATTGCGGCTCTTTGTCATTTGACTGGGATGGTACTAAGGGGTGGAGATCAGGGAGAAGGTGTCCCCCTGCTCCCCTTGAACAAAATGAACCAAAAGCACAGTGGGACTCATTATGAGATTGGTACAAATGTGGCAGTACATCAATTAACCCCACATTTACCGTTATGCCTGATTCCAAGTAGGAGCATTCCTTCAGTGCTAATTCCGCCGGTGGAATTACTGCCGGAGGAAATACCTCCCAAAAATGTTGGTCATTGCTCTGGAGGAATTAGCAGCAGAGGAATTACCTCCAAAATCTAAAGCATTAATTCCACTGTATTACAAGTTGAAAAAAATACTGTCAAAGCACATCTCTTATAGAAGTAACTGCACACAAGGTATCAAAATGAAGCCACAATGGCGGCCCATCAGTTCTAAAAGGGCATTTGAGGACCACACCTTCCCCAAGCAGCATGCAGCCCCTAGCAGATGGAATCTTCAACTTCCATGATCTCTGTTCATAGAACTGCAGAGGCGCACGGTGCAGCTGAAGGCAAAGATCTCACCAGAAGAGACGTGCGGCGATCAATCACTTGGATAATGCTGTTCCGCAAGAGCCAATCACATCATGCCACTGTTCCTCCACCATGGCGGACCTACTGACCCTGAACTGTCAGAGATGCGATCCCTCCGCTGCTGAAGCTGGTGCCCGTCCTACGCGTCTGTGCCCCTGGCATTCATCAGCACACCATGGGCATGCTGCATGACATGTCGCAGCCAGCATGCTTGAAAGTGCTGGGACATGTGCCTGATGCGCATTTGTGACAAGCGCCGGCGCATCTCACTGTCCACCACCCCGGATGAAGTGCATGCCACAGTGTGATTCTTTAATGGCATAGCACGCTTTCCTAATGTGGTTGCAAGTTTGGACTGCACCCATGTGGCGTTGGCTCACCCAGCGCGGGACAGGCAACATCAGCATTCATCGAAAGTTCAGTTGACCTGGGAAGCAGACGTGGCTGTGAGCCACAGTGCTGAGCCACTGTCCCACGTTCAACTAATGGCCCTGTAGTACGACAGAGCAGCACCCCTCCGGGATACATGTCCACCGACATGTGCCAATGGACTTGGACCGTGGCTAGGCAAAGTGGCATAACGCTGATGATGGGAGAATCACTGAGAAGCAAAGGGCTAGGAAGGGATGTGCACTGGTGCAATATAAATGTAATGCATGCATAGCCACACCCTGTCCTGTGCATCATCTGCATTAGTGCAATCACACAATATGGCCGACTTCCGCTACCACTCCCCGGCGCAAGCCTTACCATCGTATGAGGTGTGGCTCATGAGCCTATTCTCACATTGGCCCTAATGGAATTACAGGCACCAGAATGTATACAGAATGAACTGTGATTTCAGACACAGGGCCTGTAAACCAAATCCCCCCGGGACCCCGCTGTTTGATGAGGCAACAGCAAAGTAGGACACATATGCATGCGGCTAATCACGTCATTCATGGCATGTTACATGTTCTGGGTCACATTCTGAAAGCGGTTCATATAATCACTAACAAACATGGGGCAACACCCAATGGCAGTGTTCAGACAGTCAGGTCAGCATTGACCCTTTGTGCATTGTGGATGTGTTAGTTGTGGTGATGAGAGGTTGGGGCTCTCATCCCATTCCATACAGCCTAACACTCCTTACTTATTGGCCTGGGCCTAACCTGAGGTGCACTGCCTCCTACTGTGCTATTGGAAGTGAGGCAATGTGCCCCTGAGCAAAGGTGTTATCCAACGTTGGATGAACTGCTCCTTACCTCATGCCAGTTACCCCATACTTTATCATTGCTATGTTTTATGATATGTTGTTTTAGGGTTTGTAGCACATACCTAGCCCGAGAACAACAGAGCACTCCACAGCTGAGCGTCAAGCATTGAGCTTGGTTGAGAGAAGAGTAGAGCAGTTCTGGTAAAAGGTGGGCTCTGGTTTTGGCCTTGGTTAGAAGATGCTGGAAGAGCCTGTTTTTTAGTGCCATCATACCAGAATTGAAGGATAGTGAGGGTGTTTTAGATAGACCGGCATTCTAGGAGACTAAGGGCTTCATTACGAGTCCGGCGGTAACTGAGGCGGTAAATCCTCCTGGTTACTGCCGGACTCGTATTACCATTCCGCCTCCGTGACTCCCGGAAATACCAGGGCATTACGACCCTGGTGTCCCGGGAATTCTGGAGGCGGAATTCGGTAAATCCCCATTCCCATTGTGTCCCATAGGACTCAATGGGAATGGGGAAGTGGAAACACCGGCACCATCTCGTGATAGTGCTGGTGTTTCCACGTCCGCCTGCAGGCGGGCGGTGTTGAACCCGCCAGGTCAGACCTGGCGGGAACATCACCTCCCGCCTGCAGGAGTTGGGATCGGGCGGTCCGGAATTAACAGTGGCAACGGGTTTACCGCCACTGTTAATTCCGGACCGCCCAACCTGTAATGATATGATATGATATGATATGATAAGGCATTTGTAACGCGCCTATACACAAGTGTTTCAAGGCGCGAGAGGCCCTAAGTGTTTTTTGTGTTTTCTCTTTAATGAAATGAAATGATATTTTATTTATATTGCGCTCGTACACAAGTTTTTCAGAGCACGACCAGGCAAAAAGGGAGGGGAACAAGGAAGAACAAAAAAGAAAACAGCGATCTCACTAGGCCCAGGGACATTTAAGAAAACGCAAGTGCATGGAAAAAGGAAACAGGGGAAAGTGCATGGAAGGGGTTGGAGAGAGTGGAAAGTGTGGGGCAGACGGTAGAAAACAGAATGAATATTAAATTGAATAAATAAATAAATAAATAAATGCAATAAACCATCGTAGTGCAGCCAGCAAGTGGCAAGTGAAAGTCAGTCAGATAAGATATATCTGATAAGTGCAGAAGAAAGAGTGGGACTTTATGGGTACAGATACAGATCCCTAGTGCAGAGGATGGCCTGGAGGCAGTGCAGGAGGGTGGCAGGGTGAGCAGGTCCCTAGGCCCGAATGACAGAGGGTGGCCAGGTGCATGATGCCAAAAGAAGAAACAGATCAAAAGGGGAGGAGAGAGACAAAGGCAGAGGCAAAGAGGAAGGTCTTGAGAACAGGAAGTTTTGTCTATATCCAATTTTTAATATTATTATTATTATTATTATTATTATTATTATTATTATTATTATTATTATTATTATTATTATTGTATTTATTGAGCACAGACCTAGCTTCAAGAAGCTACGGAGAGCTTTACAGAGGTGTACAACAATATAAAAACACAACACAGTGCTTTAAGAGGTACAGCAGTACATATGCATAACAGAGGTAACAACAGAACAGATGTAGAGCGGGGGTAGGATACAGAGAAGGGGTACAGCTGTACAGGGTGGTGTGTAGAGTGGTGGACGGCATCTAGCAAGTCAGGTGGTGCAGGGGGGAGGGCAACGTGATGGCGTAGGTGTAAAGGAGGAGACACTCCTTGAAGAGGTGGGTCTTGAGTTCTTGTCTGAGTTGTAGGAGCGTGGGGGCGAGACTGATGCCGATGGGGAAAAGGTTCCATAGTCTTGAGGCGTAGGCAGAGAAGGCTTGCTTTCTAGTCCTTTCCTTTTTGCAGCAACGGATTTCAAGTCTGCATGTGTTATTGCATTCTGTCGGTGTGATGTCTGCCGGTGATGTTGTTACCACTGAAAAGTGCTTCGTTATGTATCTGTATTGGTGTATACCTCTGTAAAGCGCTCATTAGCTTCTGGAATCTAGGATCATGCGAAATAAATATAATAATAACAATAATAATAATGATAATAATAATAATAATAATAATAATAATAATAATAATAATAATAATAATAATAATAATAATAATATAAGGGTGTTCCTCCATTGAGTATGAAGTATAGTCTGAATTCCCCAGCTCGGGACACCCGTTGGGCAACCTGCTCTACCAAGTGGGTTCCTTTCAGAAATCTTAGCACCCAGGCAGTTGGCGCATGCTATAACCTTCTGGGTCTTTACACAGTTAACCACCCCCTGATATTTGAACTCAATATTTTAATTTGGCTCATACAGTCACATGCTCTCAGCATAAAATGTCCAGCACAAAAGTCGCGCAAACCAACTAAACGCTTCCCTCGGAATGAAAACTGTATTCTAGCCACAAAGCATTTTTAAACCATGAACCTCAACAGCTCCCCGAAAAAAGCCACCTTCTCCGTCACTTTGCACCCCCAACTCACAGTGTCAACCCCCCCCCCCACACCTCCTGTCTTGGAACTGTATGTCAATCCCTACGGTGTAAACTGTTGCAATTTGAGCACATTTTTGACACAGAATTGCTCATCCTATTGAACCAAAATGTGGTATTGTATCCGCATACTACATTACCATCTTCTCACATTACTTTGCAACCATCAAAATAGTACAGTACCCACTGACATTGCAAGTCTCAGGTCTGTGGAGACCCACCAGGAGGTACCAACCTCAAGAGCATTTTTTGGCTTCGATAAACTTCACTGCCTCCTTCAGCACTGATGAAAAATACAGTTTCTCCTGATATTGGAACCATAGCTCGGCAGGGTGTAACATTGCATATTCTAGATTGTGGTCCCAGAGTAATTTCTTTGCATCTAAAACATGGCGAGGTTCCTGCTGGTCTGCCACAGAGTAGAACAGAAAAATATGGATGATGTGAGAACCCAGGTACAGCTCCTGCTAGTCCCTAGCCAACTTCAGTAGGTGATCCCTGTCGTGGGAACTCAAGATCTTGGCAATGATCAGCCTGGGGAAATCTCCAGGTTTGTGTCTTGGGCGAGTGCCCTGTGCACCCTCTCGACAGCAAAACACAGGGACAGTGGCAGATTATCCAGCATGTTCTTGAGGAGTGTTTTAACCACCTGCTCCATATCTCCAGGCAAAATGTCTTCCGGGACCCCCACTATCTAACTGTTATTCCTGTGGGAACTGGACTCTAGGCACTCACACTTCCCTTTGACATACTTCATGTCTTTGGCCAATGTGTTCACTGTGGTCTGAAGCTCATGGACTGTGTCCTCAGTTGCACGGATGCGTTCCTCTGTCTCGTTGATAGGCTGTACTTCCTTCGCCAAATGCACCCAGATTGTGGTCACATTGACAGTTATGTCATTCAATTTATTGTTGACGAGGAGAGGTAATTACTGACGGGCTCATTGGTCAGCACTCACCCTCGAAAACTTGTAATACAAGATAGCTGCACCATGCAAGGACAGAGTGCAGGATTCACATACTCCGGCAAGAATCAATAATCAGGACTCAGTAAATTGGCAAAGGGAAGTCAGTTTAATGATACATACATCAGCCTATGGAAATCAGCAGCATCGCGAACACCTGTCTTGCCCCGACTTACCCGACCTTCAGTCAAACAGACTTTTTTATTGGCAAATTCCGTCATCATTGACGTCTAATTCAATATAATTGGTTGGGAAAGGTAACTTAAATATAGGGGTTATATCTGCATATGAAAATAAAGCATACGATTGGATCACTCTTATCGGGTGGGCATCTACGCCCATCCCTCTACACCACACGTGATTGACGTCACTAAAAGTACGATGTCCTATTGGTTACAATGTCTATAGGACCCTAGATTACATGGTCCCTTGTGATTGGGCGAGTTAAGCCCCTAAACATAAATCTCCACTTTAATTAGCAGCATGCAGAATAGACACCCTGGTGCCTGGTGTCCAAAAATTCACCCTGCCTCCCTTCCATCAATCAGTGGTTTAGGGCTATGTGTCAATTAGTTGGCTGGGTATGGCCTTGGATCTGTAGTCTCTTATCAGGAAAAGTTATGGCAGCCTCTGGTTCTGGATGACATCAGGCGGTGGTACATCTTTGCGCCTGTCTGGTCACGTGTTGGTCCACCATGAATCTGCTTCAGTTTCCAACCTTTTGTGCATTTAATTCTGTATGCGCTTGGCCACCTGCATGGGCCTCTCTTATCTTGACCTTCACGGGCGGGCTGGCATACTCTGAAGTTGGAGCCTTGTGAGCTCATGCTCACCTCCCCTACTCTGGTTGACCTCGATTTCCCCGGCATGAGCCATCCTTTGTTAAATTTCGATCCCGCTCTTTTCCTCCGCTTGGGCCTGGATATGAAACTTGGCCAGTCAGGCCTTGGCCGCCTGGGAGTACTTCTGTTTATACAAAATGGAGTCGCACGTGTACATTGTGCTGTATTGAGGTAGATGTATACAGTCTGCACATGCTGCTCTATTCTTCTACTTAAGCATTGCAGGCGGTATCGATTACTTAGCTTCTTGTGTTTCAAGCTTATTTACACACGTTCAATAAGGCGGTTGCTTCAATCTTGTCTCATGGCACCATTCTCATATGTTTTTCACAGTGTCTCTCCCCTTCGTCCATTACAATTATCCTTGCAGTTGTCGATACTGGCATGCATAGCTTTCAGTAGCCACTTCTGGTTGTTCACAGGGCTGCCCAGGCCCTTAGTCTATTTCCATTGGCCTTCCATTAAGGCCTTCGGGGTTTCCTCATGGACAGTCTGTAAATACTCGTCGTTTCGTACCAATGGCAGGTACGGTTGTCTGATTGGGTACCGTGCTGCCCAGGGTTGCCTGGTGATGGGCATTTCAACAGGTATTGATCTTCTAATGTACACAGGGCAGAGGCCCTTGCAGCCCTTTGTTGGTTCAGCTGCTCCTCGTACGTCACATACCTTGGCGAGTATTTTACGGGCAACTCGCACTGAGGGGCAGAGGTGCAGGTCATATCTGGGACCTCCTCTGCACTCCCCACTCTGGTTGGTTCATCGACCACTCCTAGTTCCTCCTTTATATTCAGTTTCTTTGATTCCTCAGCTTCTTGCTCATCGTCTCCTGGGTTTACACAAGAAGGCGTGAAGCATGCAATTTTGGTGTCCATATCGTTATCACCCCTTTCAAGCTTCCTGCTGTTTTCACATGCTCATCCTTGTTCCAGGTCATCAATTGGCATTGTCCATTTGGACTGCAGTAAATCCATTTGCCTTCATACCTTCTTCGCTTCTTGGGATAAGTGAATTTTGTTCCCTCTGGTGCAAATTCACTGGCCTTCACGAAGTCCTTTGTCTCCTCATCTGTCAGGTCTCTGGGCTTCCAGCCTGGTTTGACATCGACCATAATTTTCATCCCAATGGCCTTCTTTGCAGTTTTCTGGCACTGTGTGATGATTATCTTGATAACACAGACTCCTAGCAGCACCATTGCTAGCAAGCTCCCAGAAACTTGAATAATTCGGACATCCATTGCGGGACCCATGAGAATAGGTTCCCAAACCAACTGTCATCATCCACTTCGTCCGTTTCATCAGTCATCTGGTTTTTTAAAGTCATCAACATGTTTATGGCCCCTGCGATGGTGCAAATGTGCAACATGATTCTCTGATTTTTGCACAAACACCTCCATCCATTGCTGTGATCATGTCAAGTACATATCTGTTCTGGGGGGTCATCAGTCTAACCACTCTCAGCTCTTCTTTGATCGCATTGAATCCTTTTATTGTGGTGTTGATGGTCTGCAGTAACTCCCATCTGGTTATCTGCAACCATTTGGCATTCACTCCAATTTGGATGTGTGGCAGGAGCATTGTGGTGAATACTGTTGAAGTGAGGCTGAACAGTCTGTGTTCGTATGGAATTACATAGAATGCTTCTTCTGATTTGGCAGAAAAGTAGGTTTCTCTCTTCATTCTGGATACCAGTTCTGCGGATCTCCTCCTTCTCAGATGAGCATCTGCTTTCGGGAAGCTGTCCAGATTCAGATCGTTTTTTGGAATCACCAGTGCGGGAACATGGACATTGACCAATGTACATATGCCCTCCCCCAAATTTCTTGGCAGTATTATGTATGCTTTGGATCCACACACCCAATAGCGGTCCATCAGGACTGCGGTTCCTTATTCCATTGCTGGTGCCTCATATATTCGTCCACAGTTTTGATTTTCCCCCATTTTCCTAGTACCATTACTTCTGAAGCACAGTTTCTAGTTCTCCAACGGTATTATTTGCAGGGGCCCTCCCCTGTCTTCGACCCATGTTAACAGCTTCACCAACTTCGGCCATAGAGGTTTACATAACCTCTGTGAGTTTTCTACTGCTTCCTGGCAGGCTCCAAGGACCATCCAAGCTCAGCAGATTACGACTCCTTCCTTAGGGGAAACTACTGATCCCCAGATCTGCATTTGTCCTCAGTTTTTCCAAATTTGAGCTTCTGCCGTTTTCCCTTGGAAGTTCAGTCTTGAGTTTATTTCCCACCTTATTCCTGATCCTTTGACGTCAGGGTTTTCATATCTAATAGCGTGATTCTTGGTGTGCGCCCTGTTTCTTTTTTTGATATTCTGGACAAACCTGTATTCATCAGGGTAGTCCTTTTCGTTGGCCCATATCAATGAGGCATCTCTTCCCATGAATTGTCCTCTGATGTTGCACATAGCTACGTGTGACATACAGTGTGCTGTGGGGACATCTTCTTCTACAGCCACGAAGATCTTGGACTTTCCCATGCTGTATGGCAGGAGTGCACAGACAAAACATTCTCCTTCTGATTGACTTCGTCCAACTTCCTTCATGTGCTGGGCCCATATGAAACGGACAATGAACTAAACGACTACTTGGACAGCACAGCCCATCTTGGAAACAACATATGGTACCAGCACATGAAGGAAGTTGGACGAAGTCAATCAGAAGGATTGTGCTGTCCAAGTAGTCGTTTAGTTCATTGTCCGTTTCATATGGGCTTCTCTTGATTCTTAACGTTTTCCTGTAGTTGGCCAACACTATTTCTCTGAATGCGTCTGTACTGCGCTTTCGTTCAGGTAGTTTCTCGGGTATCATCCTTGGAGGGGCAGGTTTTATTTCCTGCCCTGCAGTACTATGGGGAGGTCTTGTGTTTCTTCTTCTTCCCTCGTGCATTCTCTCATAGACCTCCTTCCACATGTGGCTCATCATCCTTCCAACATGTGGCGGTTTCGCAGGCTCGGTAGTTACTTCTGGCGTTGGAGCAGGTGTGCTCGTTATCACAGTTGCTGCAGTTTTCTTGCTTAGCTCCTCATGTAGTTTCTTTGCTGTTAGTATTAGCAGAAACACATACTTGACTACCGGCTGTGTCTTACCCATGAGTTCTTTTGTGGCTTCCTCTGTTCTCTTGAGGGATTTTGTCATGCCATCTCTGTCTTGTTGCTCGCTTGGTTCTCTGTTCTCTGGAGCTGTTCGTTTCACAGGTATCTTTTTGTTTTCTGTCGGTTCGGCCTGGGGTCTAACAGCCATTGACACTTGCCCTTGCTTGTGTGCACTCAGTGTGTGGGTGCATGCTGTGGACAGTGCAATGTAGTCATTCATTCCGTGCTGACCCTGTCTCCAGCTTTTCTCGTCATTCATAATTTCAGGTGCATCCATATCACTGCTAATTAAATTCAACTGTAAATCATTCGCTTTATCATCAATTTTTCTTGGGACAGGGATGACAATATAAGGTCTGGGTGCCTTTGTGGGGCCCAGACGCTCATTACCTGGTGGATGCACGGACATTGGGATGCTTCGTGCACCAATAGAAAATGCAGTTCTGATCGTTAACGACAAAAATACTACAATAATCACTATACATATACATATGATTGCCTTGAAGGACAGTTTGCAACACCTCCTTCCAGGAAAGCAGGGACGCCCATCCACTGGTGGCACAACTAAATTACTGTTTTGGGCCCCCATCTCGAACAAGTCTCCATAGTCAATGGTTTATTTCTTTTCTTATCTTGATTTCATTACTTAAAAAGTTCAGCAAACACTAAAGTGGCGGGTGCAGTTTAATGTCCCCCCTCTTGCGAGTGATGACGGAAGTCTCTAGTTATGGAGTACAGATCCTTTGCTAGACTATGGAAAAAGGTTAGACTACCGTTTTTTGCACATCACATTCTTCTTGCATTTGTGTACACAACACATTCCCAGGGCACCTTCCCAATTCGTCTTGGCCCTGAGGACATGCAGGAATTTGTTCGCAGTGACACCATAAAAGGGTGGCTTCGCTGCACATCACGCATAGATAAACCATTGAAAAAATAAAAACAAAAATAAAAATAAAAGTGAATATATGAGAAGGTAGGAAAAAATAAGAAAAAGGTTGAAAAAAGTAAACACGGCAGTGAAGTTTGTGGCTCTGCTCCTTTCGCTTGGTTCTTCGAGGTCGAGTTGCTGAACAGTCTCTCTCCCCTCCCCATTTACTCCACTGCAGGATGATGATGAAAAATAGAGAAAAATAAGAAAAATAGGAAAAGAAGTTCAGGATGTAGTTATCCCCTTTCGATTCGTTCTATGTTGGAAGCATGAAGAACTGTGTCTTTGTTTCCTTGCTCTGCCCCCGGTTGGGGCTACTAAAGGGTTTTATCTTGGATCTCTCCTTTCTAAGGCTCGCCTCAGCAGCAGATGTCCATAATTGCTTCTTAATTGTGATGCAATAGCTCTTAGGAGCCTGTTAAATTGGGCATTCTTTGCTGGATCATTAAGAAAAGTGGGCACATCGACCGTGATGGGTCTACCCACTAGTTCTGGAAAGTTCTCGATGAGGTGAAAGAAGACTGTGAAGGCGATTCTGCTGTCTTCGGGTGTTAACAACATTTGCTCTGTCTCTTTGGCTCTTAGGTCACAGGTCTTCCATGCAGTGCGATCTGTTTTTACCTCCTCGATCTGTCCCTCGCAGGATAGTTTCACTGGAATTCTCTCAGAAACTCCCTCTGAAAGCTGGACAGTTCCATTTGCAGCTGTATGCTATAGAAGAGTGTTCCTATATTTCTCGCATTGGAAGGTGAGGGCGTCAACATCGGCAGGTCTCCCTACCATTTCTGGAAAGTCATTTACTAAGCCGAAGAGGACATTGTGGGCTAGTAGGCTGTCCTCAGGGGACAGGGACATTTATTCGTTTTGCAGAGTCTCAATCACAAGGTTTTTTGCTGTTGTGAACAGTTTCTTTGCTTATCTCCCCGATCTGTCCCTCGGCGGAAAGTTTCACTGGAGACTCCTGAGGAATTCTTGCTGAAAGTTGGTCATTTCTACCTGGAGCACGATTCCGTGGAGAAGAGTCTTCATGTGCAATAAATTGGCTGGATTTCTGAGGAAGGTTGCAACATCGACACCAGAGGGCCTCCCCACCATTTCAGGAAAGTCTGTGAGCAGTCTAATCAGAACATTGTGGGCTAGCTGCGTGTCTGTGGGTGACAGTGGCATTTGCTTTGCCTTGCTGGGTCCCAATCACACGCCTCACTTTTGCTTTGAGCAGTCTTTGCACTTGCCTGCTGCGTGGATGGCTACCACATTATTTAGTTTACTCCATATCTGGTTTAGAAAATGATTGTTTCGGGGATCTCTGATGAACGTCAGTGTATCTGTGGTCCTCCCGACAAGTTCTGGGCACTCCTCAATGATTCAAAAGAATAACGTGTAGGTCACTTCGTCAATGACTGCTTGAGGCGGGAGCATTGGTCTTTGAGTCACTGTGCTCAGGCAACTCGGCGAAGACCTCTGCGATGACAGTCAATAGTTGCCTGATTACCTTCTCGTTTTCTGGGTCTTGAATGTATTCAGTGACACTTGTTTCTCTCCAGATGAGTGACGGGTATGACAGTACCACCAGCTGGAAGTAGGTTAGCACATCCCACATGAGGCTTCTGCTGGGATGAACCATATGATTGCGAACAAAGTCTTTATGCTGGGTCCTTCAGAATAACAGTTTCAGTTCTCAGGACTGTCCGGTTCTGTTGCTTACCAGAGTCTTAGGTTTTTCAGTGGTTTGTGTGGCTTTTAAATGTTCATGAGCTTAACGCTTTTGCTGATATGAATATGTGTTTTTCTTCATTTACCCTGCACCTCTGGCTGCACAGAGTGTTTGGTTGCTTCTTATTGTCTTTTTTATGCCTATAGAAAAGGTTCAGTGTGGACAAGATTTTCCCAAAAGTTCTTTGTTGGCAACATTGAATGTTCATTTAATTGTCCCCTTATCACCTTTCACTTGGTTTGAAGAACTGTCTTGTTTTGAAAGTCTCACTTTTATATATATATTTTTCCTTATTCTTGTAACTTGTCTGCTCATGTGTCCTTCTTCCTCGCCATAGATCTTGTTTGCATCTGCTGAGGTTCTTCTCCATTGTCTGCGGATTCCTCGGCAGTAGATGTAGTGGGAGTGCCTTCTCCTATAAAGGGCTTGACGTCATTCAGGAAGGTCCAGGCTCTTCTTCCTTGGAGCTTGACAGCAGACGGGGTGCAGTCCTCTACGATGAAAGGGCCATTAAATCGGGGTTCGTCCCATTTCTTCCTTGTAAAGTTCCTCACCAACACGCTGTCACCAGGGAAGATGAGTGGCGCACAAAGACTGTGTACTGCGCCTGTCTCAGCACTGTCTGTTGTGGTTTGTGATGTGCTGTTCCCCTTACGCCGTCGCTGCAGCTGGCATGAAATGACAGATGTACTAGAGGTAAGGCAGTCAAGGTAATTCTTCATTTCTTCTCCCAGAACCACCCTAGCAGGCTGGGCATCACATCTAGCCCTATCTCAGGGGATAAGAGGGGTTCTCATTCTTCTACCAGTGATAATTACGTGCAGCGTGAGGTGATGGTCGGAGCCTGGCTGGGTCTGAAGCGCATATAATGCCAGTGGTAGGCAGTGCAGCCATCCCTTCTTTAATGTGAACTTCAATTTAGCTATCCTTTGTTTCAACAGGCCGTTGAGCCGTTCACATATGCCATTTCCTTCTGAGTTATACACCGAAGAAAAATTGTGCTTTATACCAAGCAACAAGTTAATCTGCTCAAATACTGAGTTTGCAAAATGGGGTCCGTTGTCTGACCTCATAACCTCACACACCCCCACCAGGGGAAAACCTCCCTCACCAGGAACTTTGCAGCACAGGCATTGTCAGGGTGTGTACAGGGCCCTGCTTCTATCCATCTACAGAATGGACACACCAGGACAATTAAATACCTGTACCCATTATAAACCTGAATCATATCGACATAGTCGATATGCAGGTGCTGGAAAGGCCCTTCAGGTCTGGGAATGATTCCTCTCATCACTTTCAATGTGTGCCCAGAAGTGAATTGCTGGCAAATTATGCAATTGACCATAAAGAATGCAACATGCTCCGCTAGATTCAGCGTGAACCAGTCTTCTGAGAGCGTTGCCGCAAGACTTTCTTTTGACATATGGAAAGGGTAGTGGAGCTGTTCTAACACTACCTTTAGAAGGGTGACAGGCATTACCGGTTTACCAGTGCTGTCCTGCCTGCATAACCCATCAGAGGGGTTTAAAGAACATCCTCAACGCTTCATATATTCTTCTCATCCTGAGGTGCCTCTCCCTGGAGTTCCATTAACTGTGTCTGTCCCATATTGCTATAGGCTTCTGGAGTGGCTCGGGCTATCATCATTCGTTCATGGGTACGTGCCACCCCCACGTCCATGATTGTCTCACCCTTGGATGCCATGTGCTTGGCTTCCGTGTCTGTTTCATGGTTTCCACGTGACACAAAATCTGTTCCATTGGTGTGAGCGGCGCACTTGATGACCGCTATGCACACTGGGAGCTGTAGTGCTTTTATCAGCCTGTCCAACAAGGCTGCATGTTGCACTGGCGTGCCGTCCGCTCGGAAGTAGCCCCTCCTTTTCCATCGTGCCAGGCCTGCGTGCACGGTGGACGTTACATAGGCGGAGTCACTGTACACTGTTACTTCCTGGTCTACATGATTCTCAATGAGAGTATCAATGCCACTAGTTCTGCAGCCTGTGCCAAATAGTGGGATGGTATTCGTGCACTGACAAGTACTTGGAACTCTCCATTTGCCATGTGTTTGATCACGGCCATGCCTGTATACCTTTGCCCGTCTTCTTGGTCAATTCTCGATGACCCGTAAATGAAGACGACTTCTCCGCTTGGCAGAGCATTCTCTCTCACTCTGGGGATTTCAACATAAAACTCTTCATAATTGGCGCAGTCATGCACGGGTTTTCCCTCTGTGACTGGCTCAGCAATAAACATAGCAGGGTTCACAGTTTTGCATCTCACTATTTTCATCGATGGATTAGAGATAATCACCTCATATGCGGATGCTCTCTGTGAAGTCAAGGTGCCTTTTGTCTTCTCCAATATGGCAAATAATGAGTGCTCAACATATAATGTCATGGAGCATCCCATCACAATGGATGATGCTTTCTCGATGGCAAACGCGGCGGCTGCTAAATTTTGCTCGCATGGGAAGTGGCCCCTCATGACCGGGTCCAAGCTCCCACTGTAGTACGCTAGGGGCTTGTACCCCAGCGATGTTCGCTGAGCGAGCACTGCTGTCATAAAATTGCCATCGGTATGAGAGAAGAGATAGAATTCCTCTGCATAATTGGGGATCCTGAGAACTGGGGCCTTACAAATTGCCCTCTTTAGCTCTGCAAACCCCTTTTCCATTTCTTCAGTCCATTAAATGTTTTCCCTTGTTGCCTGGGCTTTTTTTAAGGCCTGGAGCAAGGACTTGGTGCACGAGCTGTAATCAAAGATCCATGCTCTGACATAATTGCATAGGCCTAAGAAGCTCTGCATTTGTTTTACCGTGAGTGGCTTAGCCGTGTTCATGATAGCTTCAGCCCTCTCTGGTGTTACCTTTTTCCCCTCATGCGAGATTAGTTGCCCTATGTATAACACCTCCTGCTGGCAGTACTGCAACTTGTCCTTGTCCACTTTGTATCCCTTCTCAGCTAATATGGTCAATAGCTGGACAGAGTCATGTTGGCATTGCTCTTCAGTGGTGCTGCAGATCAGAATGTCATCTGCATACTGCAATACAACACTGTCTACCGCAATGTTGCTTAGGTCCATTTGCAGGACTCTGTTAAAAATGGACGGAGATTCACAATGCCCATGTGGCAGCCTTGTACTTTTCAGGCGCATTTGTCTGAAAGTAAATGATGTCAGGTCGTGTGAGTCACGGTGCAATGGAATCGAGAAAAATGCATTCTTCAAATCGATTACCGTGAAATATTTTGCCTCCGTGGGTATGTTGCACAAAATAGTAGATGGATTAGGGACTAGAGAGAACTCGGCTTCGACTATGTAGTTAAATGCTCGTAAATCCTGGATTAAACGCCAATATACTCCCTTCGATTTCTTGACAGGATAGATCACTGTGTTACAAGGTGATTCTGACGTTACCAGAATGCCCTGTTCCATCATGGCAGAAATTGTCTTTGCAAACCCCTCATCCGCTTCTCTGGACATGGGGTATTGTCGTGCTTTTGGTAAGATCGCTCCAGGCTTGAGTTTAATCTTCACCTCTCCTGCCCCCTTCAGGAGTCCTACGTCATAAGGCCCTTTTGTCCATACTGTGACTGGCACCTGGGCCATGTCCTCCTCAAAGTATTCTGGTCGTGCCATCACTAGCATCATTCGCTGTGGCACTTCTCGTTTGATCATTTTGACCCAGAATATGAGACTTACTTCCACCCGTGTCTCCTCTAAGTCAGGGTGCTCTTCGAACAGATCATCATCTGTGACGTCAGTCACTCGATACCCTTCTTCAATGGCGATAACAGCGCACCATTGCCTTCCTTCGTCATCATATCCTTCTACTAAAACACCTTCCCTTTTACTGCGGCAAACTGTATTACCAAAGGAAATATTTGTCCCTCTTCTTCATGCATGGGTATCCTTGGTCTAAAAAGAAACTCGTCAGGGGTCCTCATAGTTTTGCCTGCGAGGCTAGGCAATCCCGCCATAAGCACTCGCACGCCATATTGAAAGACCTCTGGCTCCAGCGGTAAAGCTCTCATAGCTACACGTCCCGAGTATGCTCTGATCATTTCGCATACGTTGGAATAATGCATTCCTGGCGTGGAGCACACTATGCCATCCTCAGTAAATGAGATGGACATATTCATCTTTGTCATTAGATCTCGACCCATGATGTTTACTGGCGACTGACGGGAGTACAGTAAAGGCACATACAGTTCATGCTCTCCCACTGAGACCGGCAGAGTGTCTGTAAAGGGAACTCTACTAGGAGATCCAGTGAAACTCTGCATGTCTATTGCCTCGCCGGACAAGGAAAACTTGCCTTCTCTTACGCATGAACGCGTCGCACCTGTGTCAACTAAGAAGGAATACTCTTTTCCCCCTAATGTGACATTTACACTCGGTTCCCTATTAGGGTCTGGTGTCAGCGATAGGATAGAGCACATCAGAGATCCCTGTGAGCCGTCCTATTTCATATATAGGTTCGGTCCACTGTATGCCTGTGGGTTTCCCCCACCGGAATTAGTGCCCTGAGCCACTTGCGGCAGTGCCTGCTGGGGTTGTCCCTGTGGTACATTCCCCATGTTCTGTGGCTGGACCATTTGCTGTGCACCTTGCTGCAAGCCAGCTGCCTGCTGCTGCAGGGTATAGTTTTGCGCATTGCCCTGTTGTGTGGTAGCCGATTGATTCACCGTGCCTGCCCCCATCCCTTCATTGTCTGCCACATGCCATGGCTTCTGCACATGCGTGCCAAATGTCCTGTCACTCCACACAGCCAACACACTGGTGGTGGTCGGGCCATCTGTCCATCTGGCATAGCTGGACTGCCCATTGGTGTGCTCTGGATACTACCTTGAACATTTTGAAAACCTCCTTGGTTACCTCTAAAGCCTCCCTGATTACCGTGCCATCCTCTTCTTCCAAATCCCCTTCCTCTCGGATAATATCCCACGTTACCCTGATTGTTCTGCGGCGGGTTAGTGGCACATTGCGCACTCGAATCGGCTGGGCTTGTTAGCATGGCTCCCTCAAGCACATACTTCAAGTGCTTCCTTTGCACCAGCTTTGCCTCTTCTCCCTTAAGTGTTGCCTCTTTCTTTCGATTCTTTTCTTACAACAGCCTACACTAATGGGCAATTGTCAACTGGGTTTCGGCCCACGGTTTAGCTTCTATTCCTACCAATGGTAACCCTTGGCACAGTATATGATTGAATACAGGGATAGATTTTGTCCAAGACTCATGTGTTTCAAGCACCCACGCGTCTTGAAAATTCTGGATTTAAAGCAACGGATCCTCCGACTCCTTCATTTTTCGAGTCATTATAGCTCCCATATCGGATGTGTCTGGATATAGCGTATGTAGTGCTTTCCATATTGCTGCTCTACTGTTATTAAACGCTGCTCTGTCATGAGAGGTGTTAGTTATGGTTACCCTAGGGTAGCCTGCCCTTTTCCACACATGGTCTGCTCTTTCTCTGAGTGTAGCAATTGGGAGACCCTTGATGTCCCCTATGGCTAGGGTGACGCCCCCCGTCATTTTTTCTAGCTCATGTATCCACTTCCCAGCTCCCGATGTCAACATTGGAAGCTTCTTTTTGAGATTCTCTCGGTCCATGTGTGGCCATGTAATATATTGCGGTCTTACTCCCCCTTTCTCTAGCAGTGGGAATTGGAATGCACAGTCCTCTTTCTGGTCTTTTGCCAGGGTGGCGTTCCCGCCTTGCCGCCTGCCTGGTAATGCTCTTAGCCTGTCCGCATTTGCAGGGGCTGGACTGTCCAGCGGACTTCGGTGTCCTACTTGTGGACCCTCTAGCATCTGACCATCGTACCTCTTGGTTCCCTGGGTGCTGCTTTTCGCACCGTCTCCCTTCGTCAAACACAGTTTCTTCCGTTTCCCCTTCGGAGTCAGACCATGAATACTCTTAGTTCACACAGCTTCTTGTATCATCTTCGTTCTGCTCGACTTCGAGTCTATCTAAGGAACGTCCCCTACTCCCACTACTTTGGGTGACATCCTCAGTGTCATATAACTCTCTAAGCGCTCATCTTCCCTTCCCTCTTGGGAGATTCGTTCCAGTCCAATCTCATCATATATTTTATCAATCGCTTCCCCGATGCTTCTGGTATCGAAGTCATCATCAATAACTGTCCCGCTTGTACCTGGTACTGCATCACTTGCTGGAAAGAACTCTTCTATGTCTTCCAAGTCTACAACAGGATTGGGTTTTTTCACCTCCCGCTGCAAATATTCTAAATCTCGCGCCCTTTGCCTGCGCTTACGCTCTGCTTCCTCATCCATTTCTCTTTGCTTCTTCGCCTCCTCTCTAGCCTTATCTACTTCCCTCATCCATTCGTTTCCACGTTCTTTTGCCCTTCTACTTTCCTCATCTTCTCTCTTCTTCACTTTCCTTTCGTGCACCCTCCTTTCTTCCTCCAACTTAAGCATGTTCTGCCTGCACTTTTCATAGGCTGCATATTGCGTGCGACTGAGCGATATACCCTGCTCTTCGCGATATAGTTGGTCTCGCCTCAACCTATCCTTTTTCCTTGCTCTCTCGTCTCTCATAGCCATTTCTTTCCTCTTTTCCTTACTTTGCGCCTCAACAGACCGTTCACTTGGCCTTGCGTCATCACTTCCTTTTCCATCTAATTTCAATAGTATCTGCCCTCCCATCCATTCGTCCTTTGCAAATGTTACCTCATCGGTTCCTTTCTGCTTCTTTCCCTCTCTCTCTCTATCGAGAGGTGCACTCGTTTGTGCCTGGTCCATTCTTTCCTCATCTCGCCTCTCTTGTCCCACGGGATCGTGGAGGCCGAGTCAATTTCCTGTTCCTTCTTTTTCGTCTCGTCACTGATACACGCAGGTGACTCGTATGCAGGGTTGCTATAACCTGTGGCTGCCTTAAGTTCTCGTAGTGGGTAAAGGCCTTCCTACTTACTTCCCTCAACAACTTGTTCAGCGGGGCAGGTGGCGCGGTAGGCGTCTCATCCCCCTCCGTACATACATTTAATATCCAGTCTGCGGGAGGTTCTTCTTCCTTTACTTGTTCAAACATTTTCCAAAGCTCGAGAACGGCAAGGCGTTTCTCGAGTTTCTTTCCGCTATATGTGGCATGTAGGAACGTGGTCATGTGTTGTAAGACAGCCTTAGACAATGACCCATTCTGGGGCCACGGCATAAACATTTTATTTGCGGTGCCCTTAACCCACTCCTGGTTGTATTTCTTCAGCCTTGCTGCATGTTTTGGCAATTGCTTGCACAAGTGTGCAAGTGGGGTAACTTCTTCCATTCTTAATTTTTTTTCACCAACAATGATCACACAGTGTTTTAATTTTACACTATTATGAGTGAGCACCACATACGCAGTTTTACTCGAGACACATCAATTCAGTGGCAATTCCCTCTCATTTACAGAATCGCGAAAACCAAAATGCATTGCCATCATTTAATATCACAATAATTCCACATTCAGCATACATAGAACATGTAGGACAGACGCTTGACAGACTAGACAGACACCAGCTGGTCAACGTATACCTGCCTTCTAATTATTACCCCATCATGGGATTTGAACTACCCCTTTATAACGTCTTTAAACGTCATCGTAGCCTAGCGTCCCCCTCTCTGTGGGCTCTGGGTTCAAGTTCCTTCTGACCACTCTTTAAAGCACAGGAACATGGCGAATTTACAGTTTTCTCTCAGGTGCCCCCCGGTATCCCTTACAGTTTTTAATCTCGGGTGCCCCCCCAGTATTCCGCACAGTTTTTAGTCTTGGGTCCCCCCCCGGTATTCCTTACAGTTTTTAATCTCGGGTGCCCCCCCGGTATTCCTTACAGTTTTTAATATCGGGTGCCACCCCGGTATTCCGCGACGTCTGTCTTCCTTTTATACTCGAGTCACTAACCCACTATATATATACCGTCTTCTCTACCTCTAACTATTTTATCTTTCTCCGCCACCCTCCGTTACCTTTCCCCCACTTGCTCTAATGGCTATAAGTCATTTGCCAAGATAATGAGTTTCGTTGTTTCACTCACCGATTATCTCTTTTCCTCTCTGGATCTCCGGGATCACCGTCCCTTCCTGTTCCTGCTTTATGGTTTCGTCCGATCCGCTTCCTGGGGGAATGAAAAGGGTTATGCTTGGAAAAGTGGGTTCCTTCAAACCCACTGCAGATTTTTTGGGAGTAAATACACTATCACTGTCCATGGGAAGCTTCTCAGCCTACTCAGCCGGAATAACGAAAGGACTTGCGATATAACCGAAGATCCAGAGTTACTTTGCACCGTCAGTCTAAGGGTGTCTTATGACTATATTAATCGATTATCAATAATCGATGGCCGAAACCATCTTCTGCTACCAAGTGTTGACGAGGAGAGGTAATTACTGACGGGCCCATTGGTCAGCACTCACCCTCGAAAACCTTTAATACAAGATAGCTGCACCAGGCAAGGACAGAGTGCAGGATTCACATACTCCGGCAAGAATCAATAATCAGGACCCAGTAAATTGGCAAAGGGAAATCCGTTTAATGATACATACATCAGCCTATGGAAATCAGCAGCATCGCAAACACCTGTCTCGCCCCGACTTCCCCGAACTTCAGTCAAACAGCCTTTTTTATTGGCAAATTCTGTCATCATTGACGTCTAATCCTACAAAAAATCATCATGCAATATAATTGGTTGGGAAAGGTAACTTAAGTATAGGGGTTATATCTGTATATGAAAATAAAGCATACGATTGGATAACTCTTATCAGGTGGGCATCTACGCCCATCCCTCTACACCACACCTGATTGACGTCACTACAAGTACGACGTCACATTGGTTACAATGTCTATGCGACCCTAGATTACATGGTCCCTTGTGATTGGGCGAGTTACGCCACTAAACATAAATCTCCACTTTAATGAGCATCATGCAGAATAGACACCCTGGTGCCTGGTGTCCCAAGATTCACCCTGCCTCCCTTCCATCAATCAGTGGTTAAGGGCTAAGTGTCAATTAGTTGGCTGGGTATGGCCTCGGATCTGTAGTCTTTTATCAGGAAAAGTTATGGCACCCTCTGGTTTTAGATGACATCAGGCGGTGGTACATCTTCGCGCCTGTCTGGTCAAGTGTTGGTCCACTGTGAATCTGCTTCAGTTTCCAACCTTTTGTGCATTTAATTCTGTATGCGCTTGGCCACCTGCATGGGCCTCTCTTATCTTGACCTTCACGGGCGGGCTGGCCGCTCTGAAGTTGGAGCCTCGTGAGCTCATGCTCACCTCCCCTACTCTGGTTGACCTCGATTTCCCCGGCATGAGCCATGCTTTGTTAAGTTTCGATCCCGCTCTTTTCCTCCGCTTGGGCCTGGATATGAAACTTGGCCAGTCAGGCCTTGGCCACCTGGGAGTACTTTTGTTTATACAAAATGGAGTCGCATGTGTACATTGTGCTGTATTGAGGTAGATGTATACAGTCGGTGCTTGCCGCTCTATTCTTCTACTTAAACATTGCAGGCGGTATCGATTACTTAGATTCTTGCGTTTCAAGCTTATTTACACACGTTCAATAAGGCGGTTGCTTCCATCTTGTCTCATGGCACCATTCTCATACATTTTTCACAGTGTCTCTCCCCTTCGTCCATTACAATTATCCTCGCAGTTGTCGGTACTGCTGCCCAGGCACTTAGTCTATTTCCATTGGCCTTCCATTAAGGCCTTCGGGGTTTCCTCGTGGACAGTCTGTAAATACTCGTCGTTTCGTACCAATGGCAGGTACGGTTGTCTGATTGGGTACCGTGCTGCCCAGGGTTGCCTGGTTATGGGCATTTCAACAGGTATTGATCTTCTAATGTACACAGGGCAGAGGCCCATTGCAGCCCTTTGTTGGTTCAGCTGCTCCTCGTACGTCACATACCTTGGCGAGTACCTTACGGGCAACTCGCACTGGGGTGCAGGTCGTATCTGGGACCTACTCTACACTATCATTGACAGCCGCAGGCCTTCATGCATTGTATCCATCATGCACTGTATATTCATGGACTCTACTGCCACTTCTGATTCCGACGCTCCCAGAACCTGTGGCTGGTGGTCAGCCCGAGGGTTCACCTTGGCAAATCTGTCCATGTTGCCTGTTTTTTACCACCACCATGATAAGTTGTGTCCCTGGGCAGAAAGAAGTATCCAGAGTTCATGATGACACAAGAGAAAGGTTCTTGGTAAGGTTCAAGAAAGATACATGAGAAGTGTGCATCAGAAAACTACCACTGGCCTTCACTCTCACAGGCCTCTCACTCCAACTGATTCACCTAGAACACAGAGTCACCCACACACAACAGTCTACAACTAACATTCTAGTAGGCATTCCATTAGGCATTCCAGCAAGCAAGCATCCACACTGGGCCAGAGAAAGGAGAACACCGAACATAACACACCACCTGCCCCCTTGGTCATGTTGCATTCTGTAAGATCTAACAGTCCACGACAGGGCACTTCAACACAGGGAGCCCCCACCAGACCCTGTATAGTGAAACAGGTCATCCTCTCTGTTTTATCAAGGGTGCGCACCCATTCCTCTGACCACTCACCGCAGCTCTCACCAACACGCCTGTGTATACTCTGATATACTCTGTACACCACTGCTGGGCCATGAACCTTCAGTGCCACCATTTTTCAAATATCCAGGACCTTCCAGAATGCAGCAGTCAAAGGTGACTTTGCTGTACCCTGTGGGGGCCTGCAACCTCACCCCCTACGCACAGAATCCTCTTCTTCTCCCCCAGCCCCCTGTTTCCAATATGACAGATGACTTTGGGGACCAAGCACAGTGTTCCCCCTGTGTGTGCCGTCTCAGTGCCACAGGAACACAAATGCCTCCCTTTGTCAGAAGTTGATGTTCTGGATGCATGGGGACCAGGGACACACCTTTCCTTGACAACCGTCACCACTGGTGCCATATTCCAGGCCGCCGTATATTGCTCCATGTCCTGCAAGGGGTCCGCACCGTTTCCAGGCCACTTCCTCAATCTCTGCCCTCCAGTGAGCGTGTCCCAACCCGGGGAGTGTTAATCAGTCTGCAATGCCTCCCTGCATTGCTTCCTCCAAATATCGCACCCACCTTGAGAGCTCTCACTGTCAGTTCGGGTTGTGGCTCGGCCAGGCACCCAGGCACTGGCGTAACGGGGCCTCCGCAGCTCCTGTGCTGCTGGGGGGCCTCACCAGCACATGTCCTAGGAGGGGGGCCCCACTTGGAGAAAAAAAAAGAAAAATATTGTTTGGGCAAAAAAGAAAATGTTTTCTTTTTGATTTCACTTTGCATTCATAGAGAAATTATTTCTGTAACAGAAATAATGTCTTTATGAAGGCAGAGCGACCACAAAAATAAACGTTCTTTTTGAAGTCTGAGGGATCCCCCCATCCCATGCAATGAAAGACTCTAGGCTGGAGGCCTCCATGTCATGGGGTGGGGAAGCCCTATGACTTCAAAAAGAAACAGTGGGCATCATTATGAGTTTGACGGTCCGGAAACAACAGTACCGGTAAGCTTGCCGGTACCGTTATTTCCGGACTGGCAAAATACGAGTTCTGCGAGAGGGTGCCTTTCAGCCTGACCTAGCGGTCTGACCTGGCGGGCGGAACGGCACCGGCGCGCAGAACTCAACGGATGCACCGGCACCATTCATTTATGGTGCCGGTGCATCTGGCCTCCCCATTCCAATTGAGTCCAATGGGACTCAAATGGGAATGGGGAGTAATATTTTCCAGCGCCCGGGAATGGGCACTTACCAGGTTCACTGGGGCTGTAATGCACCGGCAATTGCCCATTCCCGGGCACCAGAAAATTAATGACTCTGGCGGCAGCCGTGCCCGCCAGGGTCATAATGACCCCCAGTATCTTTTTGAAGTCACTCTGCATTTATAAAGAAATTATTTCCCTTATGTTTCAGTCCTTAAAGGAAATAATTCCCTTATGAAGTCAACGTGATTCAAAAAGAAACAATTTCTTTTTGAAGTAATAGGGCTCCCCTTAACCCCATTACGGGTGTGCATGTGAGTGTATGGTGAAAGGGTGCACACTTACATTTATAGGTGGGTGCTTGGATGTATGTTACAGTATGGTGAAAGGGTGCACACTTAAATGTACGGGTGGCTGCCTGGGTGTGCCTGCATGGTGAAAGGGTGCACATTTAAATGTATAGGTGGCTGCCTGTGTGAGTGTATGGTGAAAGGGTGCACACTTAAATGTATGGGTGGGTGCCTGGGTGTGTGTGCCTGTATGGTGAAAGGGTGCACAATTATGGATGACTGCCTGGGTGTGCCTGCATGGTGAAAGAGTGCACACTTAAATGTATGGATGGCTGGGTGTGTACGTGTGTGTATATGGTGAATAGTGTGTGTCCTTGTGTTCAGGGGTGCAACAAAACCTACATTTTGGGGGCCCAACCCTTCAAATGTTCGGAGAGGCGCTAACTTCAAGGGTGGTGGGGGAGGGGCACACTTATTTGTGTGGGGGAATCCAATTTCTTTACACATTTTAATGAGACTATTCTAGTGCAGCTTCAATGTTACAAGCAGTTAACTCTCTCCTTTAAGGTCTAAAGCTCCCACGTATGGACTGCTTCGAGAATTGAGTAGTCTCCTGTTCTCTCTCTACCCTTCCAATCACTCCCCTGGCATGCAAGTACTAAACCCACATCATGTTTTCAATTGGCTAAAACATTTGGCATTTGAATGCAGGTGCTAACAGTGAAATGCTTTATATTAGTAATTGCTGGGCTCTTGTTAACAGCAAAACCCAGGCGCCGTTTAACATCTTTGTCCTGTTCTGTCCGGCAACTGCTCTGAAGGTCAGCCAGGTCGAGTCAACATAGCCCAACATTTCGGGGGGAAGGAGTGCTGAATCCCAGTCAACTCAATGGTGTTGCACCACTACTTGTGTTTAATGCCTTGATTACGTATTGGTAATCTTCATCACTCCTAGCCCTATTCTTCCTCATCCCACTACTTGTGTATGAGGCACTCTGCCTCATAAACAAGTATTGGGATGAGGTAGAGGTACATGGAAGTAATGCCTGACTTAGCTACCTGTAATCTTCATTGCTTATAGTCCCACTCTTCCTCATCCCAGTACTTACCTATGAGTGAAGGAGCCTCATATGTAAGCTCTGGGACAAGGAAGAGGGACGTGGAGGAAATTCTGGGCCAAGGAGCTGATTTTGGAGATTGGGGTTGGGGGGGGACTGGGGATGTTTGTGGGTGGGCAGGATTGTGTGACAAATCATTGGTTGTCCATGTCCAGTCTAAGCAGGCATGATATGTGGTATTAGTGGCTAGAGAGGCATTTTGGTGCAGCCAGTCTAGTCATTCATCAGTTTGGTATGACTTTTTTTTATAACTGGGCATTTCGGATAAAGCAGTCCTGCTAAGTGTAATTAGCTGGCAAGACTGGCATTTCGGTGCAGCCAAACTAGTCATTTCTTACTGGGCATTGTATATTTTTCTGGGAATCTGTGATAAAATGATATGATGTAAGTCATTTATAACACGCCTGTACACAAGTGTTTCTAGGCGCGACAAGACATGGGAGGGAAGATAGAGGGAGGACAAGACAAACAATCTTACTAGGCCTTGTGTCATTCAGTTCATGCAGGTGTGAGAACAAGAAGTGCAAGGGGAATGTGAGGGGGGAAGTGCAAGGGAGGGGGGACAGGGCAGCATTTCTCTGAGTAAGTGCAGCCAGGGCAGGCAGTGCAGCCCTGATTAGTGCAAGGAGAACAAGGGACTATAGGGTTACAGTTACAGCCCCTAAGTGCGTGGTATGCCCAGTGGCAGTGCAGGGGTGATGGATCAAGAAAGAATCTGGCCATAGTGAGACTCTGAGGGTAGCCCAGCAACCAGTCGGTACAGCAGACAGGTAGGTCAGGTAGGCCAGGAGGGGAGGGAGAAAGAGAAAGCAGAGGAGAAGATTAACGTTTTGAGCTGCTTCAGATCTTCAGGTGGTCCGGCTCAAGTTTGAGAGGGGCAGGGAGGCCTTTCCAGAGGGAGACACCTGCATAGGAGAGAGATCTACCACCCCACCCCACACTTTGCCTGGGAAAGTGTCTAACCCTTAGAGAGTTGGAGGTAGCTGAGTGAAGGGTTTGAAAAGGAAGGTATTTTGGAAGAGAGCGATAGATGTAGTGTGGACCCGGGCCCGGAAAACTTTGTGGACAATGCAAAGGGTCTTGAACTTGATCCTTGCAGCAACTGGGAGCCAGTGGGGAGATTTCAGTGTGCAGAGTTATGATCCCTGTGCTTGAGGCCAAGGATAAGTGTTGCAGTCCTGTTCTGGATTAGTTGCAGAGGGCAGAGAGTAGAGGAAGGCAGGCTGAGAAAGAGGCTGTTGCAGTCGTCCAGCCTAGAGAGAACCAGGGCTCTGGAGACAGTGAACTTCTGGGGGAAAATGAGAAAGGGGAGAGTCCCTTTGAGGAGGAGCAGCTGGTAGTGGGACTTCTTGGCAATCTCCGAGACGGGAAGGAGAGAAAGAGAGAGTGGAGTCAAAGATGACAACCAAGATTTTTGCCTCGCCGGAAGACGAAAGAAGAGGGCCCAAGGTGGGCAGAGAGAGTGTGAGAGGGAAAGCAGGAGCAGAGGCCCAATGAGAAGGATCTCCATATTACTGGCATTAAGGGGGAGATCGATGGATGTGCACCAATTGTGAATTGCGGATAGACAGTCAGGAATGAGAGAGAGAGGAGAGGAGTCTGAGGGGAGCCTGAAGGAAAGCTGAGTGTCATATGCATAACACTGCTAGTTAGAGTAGAAGGTAGAGATCAGGTTGGCCAAAGGGGCCAAGAAGAGGTTGAAAAACCAGGGTGAGAGGATAGAGCCGTGTGGAACGCCACAGGTATAGAGAGATGCGGCTGAGAGAAAGGGACCAGGGTGCACCTGGGAGGGGCAGTCCAAGAGGAAGGAGGTCAGCCACTCAAGGGCCTGATCCGTAATGCCCAGGTTCTCATGGAGTCGATTAATCACAATGGCGTGGTTGACCGTGTCGAAAGCAGAGGAAATATCGAGGAGGATGAGGACAGAAGGAATGCTGTAATGAAGGTTACAGAGCAGATGTTCACAGGTGTTATGGAGAACAGTTTCCATGCATCTAGCAGCTCTGAAGCCAGACTGATGGTGATGGAGACAACCAACAGATTCAGTGTGGAGAATAAGCTGCAAGATGGCCAGTTTCTTTCACAGTTTGCCCAGGAAAGGGGTTATTGATATTGGGCGATAGTTTTCCAGGCAGGCAGGAAAGGCAGAGGGCTTCTTGGGGAGTGGGTGCACAAGGGAGTGCTTAAGGGGAAATGGGAACATTCCAGTGGCTAGAGCGAGGGTGTCAATATGGTCCTTGATGGTTCTAGAGGAGCAGCGGAACACCTGTTTGGACAACACATTCAAAGATCAGACTTGTCTAGAAACCTCATCAGGTATTGTTAGAGAGAAAGAGGAGAAAGGAGGAAGAGAAGTAGAGCTGGCAATGGGGGGCCAAGAGAGGAAGATGGGGAGGAAGAGGAGATGGGGGACTGGATGTCCTGAGTTTTAGTGGAGAAGTGAGAGGAACGAGCCATACAGAGAGGTAGATATGGCCAAAGGAGGACCTGCGAGGGAACAGGAGAGGTAAAGACTGCTACAGGATTGACCAGTTCCTTGCAGATTTTAAAGAGTTTGGCCATTTTGTTAGAGGCCACAGAGATGCAGGCTTCAATGTGTTTTCTCTTCTTGATGAGTGTTATTGCTTCAACTGCCATTTTGGTGCAACCAGTCTAGGTATGTCTAAATGTGGCCTGGCATGCTTTCCTGTAATGTTATTACACTGGTCTACATTGTGCAGCGAGTTGGACATGTTTTCATTGTGGCATGGCATTTTTAATAGCAAAGCAAAAATGATCCTGTGCACTGTTGGTGACTTGCATGTATTGGATTGGTGTTACCGTACAAAACCATTGCAAACACTCTGGCTTTTTACCCAATTCTTCTCAGAAAGTGTGCTGTATATTGCATTAAAACACATATTTATATCATTCTCCTAGTGCAGTGTGTGGCATACTCCTTCAACAGCATATTCATGCGTATTGCACAAGCGTGATAATCTAGGCCGGCCCAGAGTGTGGCGCTACCCGTGATTTGTTGCTGAGTTGGGGGGGGCTCAGCATGGCTCACAGGGGGCCCCCACATTTTGTATTATGCCATTGCGCACAGGTCCTGCAAAGGTGGCTGGGACAGGTGACAAACACACATGACAAACAGGGGGGTTCAGCCCCTGACAACAAAAGTTCAAAGGTCACCTCCCAAACAGATGGATGGGGGTTCAACAATCCTTTGAAGGTAACAGGAGATGGCTGTCTGCCCTTAGGCCAATTTTGGCCTATATCTGGGGAGGACAGATTTTGCAAGACAGCATGGCAAACTGCTTCAACGAGGCAAGGCACCCAAAGTGCAGAATAATCATCAACAAAAGAGCACGATGGATTAATAAAACAATAAAAAAGAGAAAAGTACAGCTCAAACACAAAGAAAGAGGCAATATAAAATACAGTTTAAGATTGACAAATAATGTGTAAGGAATTGGTGAATTGAAAATGCAACACAGATGAAATGCCTATAAAAGAGTCAATGAAAAGTTTATAATTGGCAAAAAATACGAAAGGAAGTTGAGAATGAAAAATATGACATGGCGCAACACTGTGTCAAGTAAAAGTCATGAGCTTTCGTTAAATGCGGCAGGGATAACGTCGAGTTGGCCCTACTGTGGGATATATTGACCCACTCAGCTGTGCTTTACCCCATCACTTTGCTGCATTGGTGCAGGAAACAGCAAAATGGCTGCACTGGCTCCTGTGCACACCAGGATCTCAAAATTGTGTTTTTACAACAAAAATCAAAAACAATGGCTGCAACAGCCTGCCACACACATTTCGGGTGGGGTGGAACACAGTACAGTAATGTGCCAATGTGCTCTGCAACATTTAACACGGAATTAAGTAAAAAGGCAGCATTGCCTTACTGACAACCCCAAAATTCCTTTTCAGAATGAATCCTTTTTTTCACCCTTTAAAAATGCTGTTTTGAGGCTAAATCCATCCATTTAAAATGAAATGGCTGTGATCAAAATGGTCCTGCCATGCCCAGGAGATGTCATTGTGCATCAGCAAAACTAGGCCTAGTTCATGAATGACAGTACCAGTCAATTTAGCTTGGAAAGAAATCAACAAGGATCTTTATTTTCACTAACACAGCAGCACGCATTCATTTTCTTTACAATGTAGCAAACATCAACTGTCTTCAAAAGAACTTTAACTATCTGAGCCTGGTCAGTTTCATATACCAGTGTCCAGATACAACTCATGATTCAAAGACAAATACATTTAGCTGCAAGGACATTGTGGAAATCTGAGTGAGCTGCCCAACACCGAATTAAAGAAAGAAATGTCAGTTTGCACCACGTGTGAAAATAGGCTGCTTACAAAATAAGGAAAAACAAATGCTTGTGTTTTAAAACAGTACACTGGTAAATAAACATTTTATTTGTCTTCAGAAATATAAAGGGGTTTGTCACTGGGGAGAATATATCACATGTGTTATTTGATGTAACAGGCTTTTTAAATTCTGGATTTAAGATAAAAAATGAAAGATGTTAAACCCAGGGCAGCTTGAGTTAAACAGTTGAAAAACAGGTTTTCTGCCAAAAGGGCTATGTCTCCCAGCAGATTCTGCCAACCCACTGATAATTATTGGGTGGAACAGACTTGTGTCTCTGCTGGAACCCAGGACAATGGAGCTTTCAGGGAAGGAAGCCGGAGGTGTGAAAGACCCTAAAACTTCAATAAGGCTGAAGGAACTCCCTATCCTGCCTGAAATTAAATGCCAGTTGGTGTCAGCTGGAAAGAAAAGAAAATGACAGACAGTGACTCCCATTTGTTCTAAAGACTATTCCATAAGGAAATTTTAAGGACTTGTAACTCAGCAACCACAATTGGTAAAAATGTGGATTTTTTACAGTTTAAAAGTGAAAGTGTGGGCTGTATTTTGAAACTTGGTAGAATGTATTGACACACTCTGGACAGAAATGGTGATATATGTTGAATCACAAGAAAAGTATTAATATTGCAGACCTACATTTTTGTACATACATTCCTCATGACAATCCCCACCCATGTTTAAAGTTGCAGAATTTTGAGTAATATGAATTCCATTGAAAAGCGGGAAAATCTGTCAGAGGGGCGAAACCAAGCCTCATGCACTGGGTGTTTGAATTGAAACGTGAGGAAAAAAATATGTAACCTGTGTACTTGATTTACTGAAAGGTTGAAATTGTGTAAATATGTGTTTGTGGAAAAATTAGATTTTAGTTCCAGCAACTCTGGGAGGTTTCTGGACACTGTTAATATCACCCCATAAACATGACAACATTTTTCTGAGATCAAACCAGCGAAGAGGTAGACGGAGGCTTCTACTCTTGCCCAATCCCAATGGTATAGATGTGTGTAGTAAAGCCTGCCCCTGTCATATACTGTGATGATGTCACCTGGCATTATAAATAAGAGCCTCTGACAACTCACAGGACACACTGATTCCTAACCGATTCCTGATTTCCTGCCTGGCGTCCTGTCCTGTTCCTGTCTTCATCTTTCATGTATTCATCTAGACTCCAGATCCCAACCACAAGGCCAAAACCATGCTGATCCTGTTTCAGCTAGGACTCAATTCTAAAAACCCCAATAAACAGGGAAGCTGTGGTGTTTTGGGAAGCATCCTGAATTAACCTGGCTTGCTGCTCACTAAATGCATGCCTGCTGAAAACCTGCCATCCAGCTGATTATTAGTATCCAGTGATCGGAGGTGCCAGTCCAGTGCCAGTCCAGTACCAGTCCAGTGCCCTCCGGTGACTGAACTGCCCAGCTGTCTTTCCAGGCGCTTGGTCATGTAGTGACCAGAACCCTTGTCGGTCCAATACCCTAAAATCAAGTGGATTGTAAGTATCCTCCCTGCCCCATAGGAATCCATAGTCTACATATTTTGCTTTGTCTCTATCCCATCTCTAAGTCATCCTATACTTATCCTGAAAACTTGTAATATTGTCAAAATCATTCTTGCCACCCTGTCATTGATTTATTGTGATAGCCCCAACATCTTTTAAATAATTTTATCTTGTAAAATCCTAAGCTATTCATCCTGTTTTGAGTGATCGGACTGGTTCCGCCAGGGCAGGCACTGGGGAACTAGGGTTGATTCCGCAGATCAACCCTGGAACTTACTGCGTCACAATCTGGTAGTCTAGCCTGGATGCTCTTGTGTAGAGTAAAACTGTTCCTTGTCAAAACTGATTTCTTTGCCTTTTCACACCTTCATTTTCTCAAAAACACACCTCATTCTATCTATAACTCACTCAATTCCTGATAGAGACCTAATTTCACTTCCAGATTGTACCTACGATCTATAGCTACACCCCAACTAAAAAACCACACTCCAAATCAGTGAATTTCACCCGTTTATATAAAAAAAATCTGGTTAATTTCAGGCGGGAATTGACATTTTTTAAAAGTTTTACATGGGTGATTTTGATTATAAATTATTTTAAACCTTCCATTCAATTTCGAATTGTATGCTTTTGCTCAATCTATTGCTCATGCTTGCTAGTATCTTTCCAGTGTTGCTCCAGTAAAGACTTGTACTTATTTAAGGATTATTGCACACATTCATTGTTTTGTTCAGCCATTTCCGAGTGTCAAATTTTGTTCCCTATTCCTTATTCCTGATTACCTGCTGCTTCTATAGATCCATTCAGATTTGATTATTTGTGGGTTTCAGGGTGAAGTCCTAACTTGAGTTTTATCTTTCTAAAAATCCAAAAGTGTTTATATTCTCTGGGGTTTTCTATCTGTGTTGCTAAAGGGTTGAATTAAGTACCTTGCCTACCTTCATATGTGTTCTTGTCACCACATTGGTGATTGATGCCCCATATATTCAAAGTGTGTGATTTTCTTGAATTTCTAAATAAATAAATAAATATGACCTTTACCAACCAGCCTGGCTCCTGGTCCATTGTAACCCGGGGTATTTGAAAAGGGGGCGGGGGGTGATAAAAGTGATGTATCTCTCAAATATTGAACCTATATATAACAAAATAAGCATTTCAGTTGTGCGCTGCATAGTAGGTGAGACCTGTTGTATTACCTGATTGAAATCCTTAACAAATTTGGGGGCTTGTGCCGGGGATTGACTTGGTTGCCACCCGTGACAGTCTAACACAGCACACTAACCTGCAGGGTAGCAATACTCTGTGTGGTGTGAATACTGGGCTACACTGTGGGAATGACCTTCCCCTCCCGCTACGCGACACCACTAATCATCTTGCTTTTCGTCGAGGATTAAAAACCTTGCTTTTCTAGCTACGCTCCTTTCTGCCCGCCTCCTCAGCGCCAAGATGCCTCCGGGTGTACGTGCGCTCTAGAATTCCTGATAAAATAACATGACATAACATAACACTGTACAAGATCCTCCCAAAACAAATACTCTAAGTACCAGGCCTGTCTGTAAAAGTAAAATTAAATCAACCCCGAAATAATTAATAAAGAAAGAACACTGGCAAGATGGCTGTTCCAGTAGATATCCGTATGGCTAGGGAGCACCTCCTGGTCAAGCTTTTTGCCAGCGGTGAATGGCCAGAACAGGATGAACATGTCTGGCTGCGGGAAATCACACAACAGGTCACCGCCATGAACCTGGATACATGGCAGGACAATGGCCTATTACACCAAGCTCTGAGTGAATTGTACAGGGCCCCAAAAATTTAAGAGGAGCACATCAAAATTGCCAGAATTGCGGCCTACCTATGGGCCTCATTACACGGTAGGCGGTGGCCCAAGGTGCTAATAGCACCTTGGTCCATGCCGGTAAAATACCGGCACCGCCTTGGTGGAAAGGGGAATTACCGCCCTATTCTGAGATTGGCAGGGCGGTAATTCCCCCTTCCACCATTGCCCTTCCCCATTCCCATTTTTGTTCCATAGGGCATAATGGGAATGGGGAAGGTGCTAATTACGGTACAGCAAATTTACCAGCAGATAGTTACTCTACAAGATCAGATAAAGAAATTGGAAGAAGAAAATAATAAATTAATTATGAGAGACCTCCACTCTCAAGAGGAATTTGATCAGGAGCGCCAAAAATCCAATGCCATCAAAAAACAAAGAGATGACCTGGCTGAACAGAGGGGCACCCTAAATCAAGAGAAAGACGCCCTAGACCAGGAAATAAGCAAGTTAAGAGCCGAGTTAGAGGGAGGAGAGTTAGCCCTTCAGGAGATCAATGAATTAAAAACAGAGTATGGGAAGCTACTGGGCAGACGGGTGGAGGTAGCTCTGGAAGAGAACACCCAGACCAAAGGTGCTAAAACTCAGAGGTGAGTCACCTGCCACAGAAATTGTCCCAGTATTCCCTGACCATCCAGGAAGCACAGAGAGACAATGAGGCACTCAGTGTAAAGAATGATGGGCTCCACCAGCAAGTAGCAGCGCAAGAGCGGATCATTGAGACCAGTAAGGCCTTGATAGATGAACAAAAGTCTCTGATATTTGCTTATTACCAAGAAATAGGGGATGAAAAAGAAAAGCTAGCACGGTTGGAGAAAGAGGGTGCTAGACTAAATCCTTACTGGAGGGACCCTGAACAGGTAGAGAGGGACCGGGCAACCCCTGATCATAGCATCAGGACCTCTGTACTCAGGGACTCAAACCCATTCAACACCATGAACACTTCCAATTTCATGTGTACTGGCTCACAGGAGCCGGGTGCCATGGGGCTGGCAGAAGTTAATAGATTTGGTAAAATGGGACTGACAGATCAGCGCCCCACAGAAATTGATGGACGGGCGTCCCTGTACAGATACCCAAAGGTTAGGGCTGATATCTCTGACAAGGAAGACTCCTATGAGGGGAGGGTCGGGGAATTAGCTCCACTAAAATACTGCCTTCCAAGGGACCAGTTGGTTAAATTTGATGGGGAACTAAAGGAAATTAGGCCCAAAAAGAGCATCCTGAAGGCTTCTACCCAGTTAGGGCAGTGGGGGGCGGGTACTCCGCCAACCCTGGCAGCAGGGGAGAGTCAGAAGACTCTTTTGAGCACCACAGAAGTAGGGAAACTAGGCCTCAACATTCTGCAAGCCCTTCTCAAGTTGGCAGAATCCGGGAGTGCCTCGAGGATCAAGAAGGGACCTCCAGTAACATTGCCTCTGCGTCCGAGGGCGAGTGGACTCGGGTGACTAAAATAAAGAAGGCAAACAAACTTACGAGAGCTATGAACAAAGATCCCTTTAGTCAGATTAAGGCCATTAGGAGTGTCATAACTCCATATCATAAAAATGCAAAGTATTCTGTTTGGGAACACTTAGAACTATATGAGCAAATGACTGATACTTTATATGAAGGACAGCCAGAATTGCATAGAGTATGTAAAATGGACCTTCCCCCCTGAATACTCCAGCTTCTTTGCGGGACTGGAGCATCAGAACAACTCTAGATGGTCCACCTACAGGGCGGCCATATTGAAACATTTTTCTGCTCACAGAATCCCCCAAGAGGCCCGCAAGGTGGCCTACAATCTGCAGTGCAGGGAAGATCAGGCCCCCCAAGAATTTGTGCAGGAACTCAAATGCACCTTTGCACAGACCACCAGGAGAGTGCGCACAGATAGTCGGGAGTTCATCACCACCTTCTTTCATGCCCTCCCAAAATGGTGAGGGACTTTCATGAGAAAAGATCGCTGGACTGGATCATAGAGCAGGCGACCTGCATTTATGAGGTCCAAAAACCTGCAGATAACAAAAATCCAAATAAAAACCCAAACCGGCCAACACCACTGCTGCTGCTAAGGTGGCAGAGGTGACGGATTTTAGATCTGGAGATGGGGAGGCCTCAAAATATACCTAAACCTAATCAACCCAGTCAGAGACCCAGACGGCCCTCGGGCCAATCCCTGACAGGTGGTAGTCAGGGAGGTAATCCCACAAATGATATGATATGATATGGCATTTATAACGCGCCTATACACAAGTGTTTCGAGGCGCGACAAGGCAAGGGAGGGGGAACAGAGGGAAAACAGACAATGATCCTACTAGGCCAGGTGTCATTCAGATTGCGCAAGTGCATGGGCAGGGGAAGGAGGAGAAATGCAGGGGGGAAGAGGGAGAGGACAGTGCAGCATGGGATAAGACAATAATAACAATAAGTAAAAGTACGGCCAGCAGGTGGCAAGTGAAAGGGTAAGTGCAGACGCCCGGTGTTGTCAAGTGCTGGAAATGGGACCGTAGGGATACAGAAAACAGTCACTAAGTGCGGTGGTTGACAGGAAGGCAGTGCAGGAGTGAGACTGGCGGGAGAGTGGAACTGGGCCTGATATCAGATGGTGGCCAGGTAAACAGTGCAGTTTCAGTGTCAGCCAGGAAATCAGCAAGGAAGAGGAGAAAAAACAGACGCAAAGAGAAAGGTTTTGAGGTGCTTCCGGAACTGAAGATGATTCTCCTCAAGTTTCAGGGATGCAGGGAGGCTGTTCCAGAGGGAGGCCCCAGCCGAAGAAAGAGATATACCACCAACTTGTTGCTTGGAGAAGCGACTGACCCTGAGGGAATTGGAAGCAGATGAGCGAAGAGCTCGAGAAGGAAGGTATTTAGGAAGAGAGAGTTGAAGGCATTGAGGCCCCAGGCCCCAGAAGGCCTTGTGGACGATGCAGAGAGTTTTGAACTTAATCCTCGCAGCCACTGGGAGCCAGTGCAGGGATTTCAGTCCTGGAGAGATACGATCCCTGAGCTTGAGGCCAAGGACAAGTCTCGCAGTCCTGTTCTGGATAAGTTGCCGAGGGCGGAGAGTAGAAGCAGACAGGTTTAGAAAGAGGCTGTTGAAATAGTCCAGCCTGAAGAGAACCAGAGCTCTAGAGACAGTGAGCTTCTGGGGGAAGGAGAGGAAGGGAAGAATACCCCTGAGGAGGAGTAGCTGGTAGTGTGACTTCTTAGAGACGTCAGAGATGCGAGGAGAGAAGGAGAGTATAGAGTCAAAGATGACCCTGAGATTTTTTGCCTTGCAGGTGGGAGCAGGAAGGGGGCCAAGAGAGGCCAGCCAAAGAGTTACAGGAAAAGAGGGAGCGGGTGTGCTGATGAGGAGAATCTCAGTCTTACAGGCATAAAGGCAGAGGTCATTGGCGGACACCACTCCTGGATAGCAGACAGTCAGTCAGAGATGAGGGAAGTAGAGGAGGAGGCCAAGGGTAGCCTGAAGATGAGCTGTGTGTCATCCGCGTAGCCCTAAAAGTTGGGGCAGAGAGCGGCTATGCGGTGGCCCAAGAGTGCCAGGTATTGGTTGAACAGCCAGGGAGAGAGGTTAGACCCCTGGGGGACACCACATGTAGAGAAAAAGATAGCAGAGAGGAAGGACCCAAGTTGGGGGGGTCGGTCGGAGAGGAAAGAAGTCAGCCACGCCAGAGCCTGACCAGTGATACCCAAGTTATCATGGAGATGGTTGAGCATGATTGCATGGTTGACAGTATCAAAGGCAGAAGAGAGATCAAGCAGGATGAGGACGCAAGGGGTGTTAGAGTCAAGGTTGGAGAGCAGGTCTTCATTGATGTTCAGGAGAGCAGTTTCCGTGCTTCTGGCAGCTCTGAAGCCAGACTGATGGTCATGAAGACAACCAACAGATTCAGTGTGGAGATTAAGCAGGGAGATGGCCAGTTCCTCCAGGACCTTACCCAGGAAGGGAGTGATGGAGATGGGGCGATAGTTAGCCAGGCAGGAAGGGTCGGCAGAGGGTTTCTTAGCAAGGGGTTACACAAGGGAGTGCTTCAGGACGTATGGGAAGACTCCAGTGGTGAAGGAGTGATTGCTCAAATCAGCCTGGACAGGAACCAGGGAGTCAATGTCGTCCTTTATGGTTTTAGAGGAGCAGGGGTGAACCTGTTTTGACAAGACTTTCATAGATTGGACTTGTCTAGAAACCTCGTCAGCGGAGAACAGGGGAAATACAGAGAAGGAGGGAGGAAAGCAGGCTGCAGAAAGGCCAAAGGAAGAGCAGGGAGTAGGGGGCGGGAGGGGATAGGAGGAGAGAGAGGACCCCTAACCCCCTGATTACATCAGCCCACGGTACAAGGGTAACAGACCCATCCGGGGGTATGTATGGAGTCCCCCAGCCCAAGGGGGCTAGGGGGTCCAACCAGGTAGGTGCTGCCCCAAGAAACATCTCTCCTAATTTCCCCCATGAGGGCAGTAATTCCCCATATGCGGGATAGAGTTTCTTTCCCTGGTACCCACAAAACCCCAGCCTGCAGGACAAGCCTCCTTTCATTCCCCGCTTCCAGGAGCTCAGACAGCCCAATCTGGGAGAGGGGAGGCCAGGGGTGGAGGGTTACCAAATTCTTAATACCCAGGGTACTATGGGAGAAGGGATAGTTACCCTTCCCGTGGCTCACCTAGGGTTGACCAGATACCCCTGTACCAGCCGGGACAGGTGTCACAACTGGAGAGCCAGGTCCAAAACCTATCCCAGGAACTGGGTCTCATGTTGAGGGCTCAACAGAACCCTCAGATGAACATGGCGGCCCAGAACCCCACCAACCAAGGATCTGGTACTCCAGAACAATGACGGGGAGAGCACCCCGACAACTCACCGTTCCGGAGGAGGAGGCACGGGGGAAGGGAGCTGTAAAGCCCTATAAGAAGCTTCCTTCCTCACTTGTGAAAAGCCCCTAGACACCCAGGAACCGGAACCCAAATCTCCTGACCCTGAAAACCATCCACCCAAGGAACAGAGGGCGGGTAGGAGAAATAAAGAACCCAAAAAGACCCATTTTGTGGAGGAGGTTAGTGTCCACCAATTTGAAGGAGAGGAAGCCTCAGAGAATTCTGGGGAAAAATCTTCTCTTACAATGAAGGGGGAGCGCCTGCCAAAGAAAATGGATCCCAAGAGATCAAAATGAAGACTGGGTGAATGTGGGGACTGAGTCAGAATCGCCTATCATCGAACCCCAGAATGAGCATTAAGGAAACCAAACTGTCCAAATCAGTTCTGGTGACTGCCTCCAAAAATGGGGGGGCAGCCAGAATCAGAAAAAGGGGAGCCCAAAACTCCCCAAATATCCAAGTGTCATATGATTCTTTCAGATTCCAAAATTCCAACACATAATCCTGTCCAAACTATCCCTGTGTCAGAGTCAAGAATAAGGAAATTGAACACCAAACTCGCCCAGAATGCCCATTACATTTGCCCATTGGAGGAGAAGAAGGGTAGATTTTATGCCCCAGTGCAAGTGCAAGGGCAATGTATATTTTCAGCACTGGTGGACACTGGATCCCAAGCCACTCTTTTGTCAAACAGGGCCTTCGATCAGCTGAATTCAGGCAGGGGGGAGAGATACCAGATCACTCTCACCCCTCTTCACAGACAACTTCAGAACCTTGATTGGAATGAAATTCCTGTTGAGGGGATTGCGGATTTAGAAATAAAAATTGGGCGACACAAGGTGAAACACCCGGTCATAATCATGACTCCAGAGGGCACACTCTGTCTACTGGGGAATGACATCCTGCGTAGGTTGTCCCCCCCTAATAGACTGTGTGAACAAGGTCCTCTGCACCCAGACTAACAGACCGATAAAATTAAAACATAGTGTCAACCATGTTAGCTAAATGGCACATGCCACATGGTTGAACAGATACCTGATCATATTGAGTTCCATTTTCAGAACAACCAAATCCCTGACATGAAAGTAATTGCTGTAGGACAACAAACTGGTGATGGAACTCCTCTCCATTTATGAAAATCAACCGTCCTTCCAGTTTCAAGTGGCATTCCACACTGGAAGGAAATCCTTTCAAATTCTATACCAATTCACAATCTGAAAGTCCAAATTCCATAGTCAAGAGTGATGAGAAACCAGCTCAAAGTTTAGCTGACATTTAATTAGATAACAGCTATTCATCCCTATTCAGTTCAATGAGGGGAAGGAATCTGTTCTCCCCGAGGGTGCGTGAACAACAGCAAGAGCTTCATCGGCGAAGCCATGTTCCGACAGCTCCCAAAAGATCCAGCCATTCCTACATTTAAATTGATTGACAAATGGGAAATGGACCCGGAAACTCCCAATTGCAAACATCTCCTGCTTAGCAGGTGTATGCTCAAAATTTCTATAGGCAACAAAAGCATAGTACATAATTGTTGGGTCGTGGAAGATATCCTTGCTGAATTCTATTTAGGCAATGACATTCTCAATCGGTTTGCCATTAATTTGGACCTGGTCAATTACAAAGCCTAGTCCCGACTAGGGGGCAATCCCATGTACTTTGATGATTCAGAGAAAGCATTTCGGTCGGCCCAATTGCTGCTGTATACAGTTGAATTTCAAATTGGAGAGGTGGTCACCATCCCAGGACAGACACGACTATTCCCACTTGAATGAAAAATTAAAAGAGGACAAAAACTATAAAATCCTGACGTCTATGTTCACCTCAACGCCCATCTCCAACAGCAAGGGTTGGGGGTAAACCCAACACCACTAGTCAACATAGAACATGACACCATTCCAATAGAAGTGGATAACAGCGACCTTAGGAGTATCACTCAAGCCGCAGGCACCATTATAGGAATGGTGGTTGATGACCAACATTTTTCCATGGATCTAGATAATGAACTAGTAGGACCAATCCCCAATGACTGTTTTGACAGTGATAGTGACAACAACATAACATCAGAAAGGATCTTCACCCGTCATGGGAAGGAAATTTCCTAGTGTACTCTTCCTGCCATTATGGTGAGGAAGAGGTGCCCTGTGACATCAGGAGGGATGAGGTGATCTTCCAGGTCCACAAGGACTTCCTACTCTGCCTGGAACCCTCAGTCCAGGTCAATACTTTAACCAGGGACCTTTCCACCCAGCTGGAGGAGGCCGCTGAAATAGCCAAACCAGAAGTCTTTCCAGGCTTCAGGCAGATGGTTGAAGAGAGAGTCAACCTAGCTGATGCCTGTGAGATTCTGGAGCAAAAGCAAAAGTTGAAGCAGGTGTTCTTAGATTTTCAAGATCTCTTTGCTGTGGACTCATATGACTGTGGTCGCACCGAAATCCATACAACAATTCCCATGGACCCTGGTATGACTCCAGTGTTTGTGAAGCAATACCACTTGCCTCTCACATCCATGGAGTCCCTGATAGAAAACATCAAAAACCTTGAGTCCCGTGGGATAATTTGTCCAGTCCACAGCACATTTAATAATCCGGTGCTGGTGATTTTAAAACCGAACGGCCAGTGGAGACTCTGTGCTCTGTGCTGACCTAAGGGAGCTGAACAAATGGGTCCATATGTCCCGATGGCCTCTCCCCTACATTGACCAGGGGCTGGCTCAGTTCCAGGAGTCAAGGGTATACACTGCCATTGGCCTGACCAATGGGTACTGGACCATGCCGGTCAGTAGGGAGGACCAATACAAGCTGGCCTTTACCTTCTGGGGGCAGCAATACACTTGGACCTGGACTGCCTTCGGATACATTAGCTCTGGCAACAAATTCAACATCTACCTACATAAGGCCATGCCCGACCTGGGTGAAAGGGGTAACCTGGCCTATGTAGATGATGTCCTGATCAAAAGCTCAACTGTGGAGGAACACATAGTGGAAATCTGTTATGTTCTGACACAATTGAGTGTTGCCGGAACAAAACTCTAATTTCAAAAGGCAAAGTGGTGCAGAACCTGTGTCAACTTCCTCGGGCATGAGATAACCCCTGAGGGTCTCTGTCCCAAGGAAAAGAGAGTGGAAGCACTCCTGAAACTAAAATACCCCACAACTCTGTGTGAGCTAAGGAGCCTCCTTGGACTGACTAATTACAGTAGGAAGTTCATTGAGGATTACGCAGAGATCAAAGAAGACTCTCACAAGCACATTGTCTAGCTTACCCTGTCAAAAACAAAGGGTTCTTCTTGGAGACAGGGTTCTCAAATGCATCCTTGACAACAGTATTATATCAAAAGCATGACAAGGTCAATAATGTAATCTCCTACGCAAGCAAGACTTTATCCTCCGTGGAGGAAAAATTCAATGAGTGTGAGAAGGCACACCTGGCAATGGTGAGGGCATTGAAAAATTACCGCCCATTTATCCAGGGGGAACACATCATAGTGGAGACTCCCCACCAGCCTTTGCAATACCTCCAAAGTGACAGAATCCAGACCGTAAATGTGAGTAATTCCAGAATTACTTCCTGGATTCTGTCAATGCAAGGCTTTCTTGTGGAGGTCACATATGGCCAAAACAAAAAGAGTCCCCTTGCACAAGGTCTGGCTAACTTGCAATATTGTGCAGGAGAGAACTCTCTCGAGGACAAAAGTCTTAAAATCCAGGACAACATGGAGGCGTACCTGACCTCCCCGCACAAAGTCTCTGAAGAAGACAAGTGTGAGGGAATGCCCACTGTTTATGTGGACGGGTGCTCCTACTACGTTGACAACACCGGCGGAAAAGGAACTGGTTTCCGGTGTTGGGAATGCTTGGGTGAATGATTCCCTGCAACCCTCTGTTGGTACAAAATCGGTCCCTGTAGTAGTCAGTTGGCAGAGTTGATGGCAGTTCATCAAGCCATCCTTACTGCTGTCCAACATCAACTCCACAAGCTGGTCATAATCACTGATTCAGATTATGTCCGGAACGGGTTCGTCGAGCACCTGGTTAATTGGAAAACCAGAGGCATGGTATGTGCTAACAATAAACCGCTTAAACATGGCAAACTCATCTAAGATATTGATGATCTGGTCACCCCTAGCGGGATGACCATCTATTTGAAGAAGATTAAGGGTCATTCCAGAATAGAGGGACCAGACAAAACTGGAAATGACCTAGCCGAATAGCTGGCCAAAACCAGAGCCATCCAGGGGGATCTCCTTGAGATTGAGTCCCTGTTTGGGGAGATCCAGGTCGCTGCTATCACTAGGTCCCAGACAAATGCTCACAATGAACTCTCAACTGGCCAGTGGAGTAAGGAGACCCCAGATGCTGATTTAATTATGGCTCAAAAAGGGGATCCAATCATTAGTAAATGTTATCAACACATTGAGGATCCTGAGAACTTTCCACTGACGGACACCAGTTGCATTGGGAAAGAGGACCTCAGGGTGTTGATGAAATGTCCAAAAATGTTCTGAATCAAAGACGGTTTGTTGGTAAGGATATCCATATCTGGCTTTGACCAGTGGGCGGTCCCTACCTCATTCTGAAGCCTGATGCTAAGTCACGCCCATGATGCGGCCACAGCCCTTCATCGGGGGTTTCATACTACATTAGAAATCTTGCGAGAGGTTGCATACTGGCCACGCATGGGGCAGGAACTCGACAAATACTTGAAGGGGTGTCTTGTGTGTGCACAATTATAGCCAATATCACTCACACCGAGCCCCCCTCCAGAAGAGGGAGATGACACTACCTTGGTTAGATTTACAAGTAGAATTCTTCAGGCCTGTGATTCGCTCCTCTATGAGGAACAATTACATGTTAACTTTAACATGCTTGTTTACTAAATGGGTGGAATGACTCGCAGCCCCAAATTGCAAGGCAGAAACAGCAGCTGCCCTGATGATCAATCACATCTTCTTGCGTTTTGGTCTACCCCAAAGGATTGAGTCAGACCGAGGTAGTCACTTCACCAGTGAAGTGATGACAAAGATTTGGGAGATACTTAGGGTAAAAAGGAAACTATACATTGCGTACCGCCAGTCCTCTAGTGGTGGAGTTGGGAGGTACAATAAAACCATTGTGAGCTGAGCATACTAAAAAGGTTTGTGGCAGACTCTGGGCCAAGTTGGGACATCCGATTACTGCTTGTCCTGATGGTCATCAGATCTATGCCTTCTTCTGCGACTAAGATGTCTCCATTTGAGCTGATGACTGGACGAAGGATGGTGCTACCCCAGCATCTGGTTTATAGATTCCAAGAGCAGACACTGATAAATGCCTCCACAACTCATTGAGTATGTTGAGCATCTGAGAAAACACCTTCAACATGCTTTTGTGTACACTCAGCGGAATCTAGAAAGATCTGCAGACAGCATGAAGACTCATTATGATCTAAAAACATCCAAAAAGGAATACCAAGTAGGAGACAGGATCTACTTGTACAAGTTCCAAAGGAACCAGACCAAAGAGTGCTAATGTTTGCCTAGCTGGCGGGGACCTTTTGAAATTCTAGACAAAATCTCACCAGTTCCCTACAGAATCTGAATCCCCAAAGGTGATTTGACAGAAGAGATATGGTTCCACATCAATCAGCTAAAGAGTGGCCACCTCAGGCACACTTTGCAACAAATAGAGGAACTGAGGAACCGACAGAGAACTCAGAGGGGGATGCATCTGAAACATAGGACTAGTTTAATTATAACTGAATGCCTGAGTATCCCACTGTTGTCAACTCAATTGGTGGGCAGTTAGTGGGAAAATTGTAATAACCTGTTTGTGCTCAATTTCTAGATTTGTATTGATTGCACCATCATTACCAAGGAGGACCTCCTCGGGGACCCGGAAGGAGAAACCCAAGGAAATCTGGGGTGTCACTCCACACCAGAAAATAAACACCTAAGAGAAGGATGGGGGTATCATTCTGCATTCCAACCAGAGGCAGCGAGGGGAAAGTGTTGCATTGTTCGCTGATGGAAGAAGGACTCATACCCAACTGAACCTGCTTTTTCGACAAAGAAATCCCACTTTCCCGACTCCCGCTCGACTGGACGACGTCCAGATGAAGTCGGGGGGGGGGTGTGGGATATATTGACCCACTCAGCTGTCCTTTACCCCATCACTTTGCTGCATTGGTGCAAGAAACAGCAAAATGGCTGTGCTGGCTCCTGTGCACACCAGGATCTCAAAATTGCGTTTTTATAACAACCATAAAAAAAATGGCTGCAACACCCTGCCACACACATTTCGGGTGGGTGGAACAGAGTACACAGTGCAGGAATGTACCAGTGTGCTCTGCAACATTTAACTTGGAATTAGGTAAATAGGCAGCATTGCCTTGCTGATAACCCCAAAATTCCTTTTCAGAAAGAAACCTTTTTTTCACCCTTTAAAAATGCTGTTTTGAGGCTAAATCCATCCATTTGCTATGCAATGGCTGTGATTGAAAAGGTCCTGCCATCCCCAGAAGAAGTCATTGTGCATTAGCAAAACTAGGCCTAGTTCATGAATGACAGGCCCAGTCATTTTAGCTTGGAAAGAAATTAATCAGGATCGTTATTTTCACTAACACAGCAGCACACTATCATTTTCTTTACAATGTAGCAAAAATCAGCTGTCTTCAAAAGAACTTTAACTATCTGAGCCTGGTCAGTTTTATATACCAGTGTCCAGATAAAACTCATGATTCAAAGAAAAATAACTTTAGCGCAAGGACATTGTGGAAATTTCAGTGAGCTGCCCAAAACCGAATTAAAGAAGGAAATGTCAGATTGCACCACGTGTGAAAATAGGCTGCTTACAAAATAAGGAAAAACAAATGCCTGTGTTTTAAAACAGTACACTAGTAAATAAAGGTTTTACTTGTCTTTAGAAATATAAAGGGGCTTGTCACTGGGGAGAATATATCACATGTGTTATTTGATGTAACAGGCTTATTTAATTCTGGATTTAAGATCAAAAATGAAAGATGTTAAACCCAGGGCGGCTTGAGTTACAAAGTTGTAAAAACAGGTTTTCTGCCAAAAGGGCTATCTCTCCCAGCAGATCCTGCCAACCCACTGATAATTATACGGTGGAACAGACTTGTGTCTCTGTTGGAAACCAGGACAATGGAGCTTTCAGGGAAGGAAGCCGGAGGTGTGAAAGACCCTAAAACTTCAATCAGGCTGAAGGAACTCCCTACCCTGCCTGAAATTAAATGCCAGTTGTTGTCAGCTGGAAAGAAAACAAAATGACAGACAGTGACTCCCATTTGTTCTAAAGACTATTCCATAAGGAAATCTTAAGGACTTGTAACTCAGCAACCAAAATTTGTAAAAATGTGGATTTTTTACAGATTGAAAGTGAAAGTGTGGTCTGTATTTTGAAACTTCGTAGAATGTATTGACACACTCTGGACAGAAGCGGTGATATATGTTGAATCACAAGAAAAGTATTAATATTGCAGACCTACATTTTTGTACATACATTCCTCATGACAATCCCCACCCATGTTTAAAGTTGGAGAATTTTGAATAATATGAATCCCATTGAAAAGCGTGAAAATCTGTCAGAGGGGCGAAACCAAGCCTCACGGACTGGGGGTTTGTATTGAAATGTGAGGAAAAAATATGTAACCTGTGTATCTGATTTACTGTGCATCTGATTTACTGAGATCCAGGTCGCTGCTATCACCAGGTCCCAGACAAATGCTCACAATTAACTCTCAACTGGCCAGTGGAGTAAGGAGACCCCAGATTCTGATTTAATTATGGCTCAAAAAGGGGATCCAATCATTTGTAAATTTTATCAACACATTGAGGATCCTGAGAACTTTCCACTGACGGACACCGGTTGCATTGGGAAGGAGGACCTCAGGGTGTTGATGAAATGTCCAAAAATGTTCTGAATCCAAGACGGTTTGTTGGTAAGGAGATCCATATCTGGCTGTGACCAGCGGGCGGTCCCTACCTCATTCTGAAGCCTGATGCTAAGTCACGCCCATGATGCGGCAAAAGCCGGTCATTGGGGGTTTCATACTACATTAGAAATCTTGCAAGAGGTTGCATACTGGCCACGCATGGGGCAGGAACTCTACAAATACTTGAAGGGGTGTCTTGTGTGTGCACAATTATAGCCAACATCACTCAGACACTGAGTCCCCCTCCAGAAGAGGGAGATGACACTACCTTGGTTAGATTTACAAGTAGATTTCTTCGGGCCTGTGATTGCTCCTCTACGAGGAACAAGTACATGTTAACTTTATCACAGGTTACATATTTTTTCTCTCACAACCCTCTACTCCAACAAACATGCCCGCTCGTCACACTCAACTGACTCAATCTGAGTACTAATAGTGGTGCTAGTGCTGTGCACAAGCATCGGGAAAGGAGTGATGAGGGGTAAAATTGTAGGAAGGTGAAAAGAGTCCAGCTAGTTGATACTCAATTTAGCAGAGAAAGGGGTCAGTGCAATCTTGCAGGGCACTGGTGCAGGCAGACATGAGGCAGAGGGAGTTGGAGGCAATGCAGTGGTTGTGGGTGCTGGCTCTCATGATCTAGGGGTAGAGGTGACCACAGTTATAGTTGTTGCTGCTGGCCCTTGAATGGCAGAGGTGGTGGTTTTGCCCGCTGGCACGCAGGAAGTACATACTCTGGTGGCTGCTGGCTCTTGAAAGGCAGAGGTGGTGATTTTGCCCGCTGGCACGCTGGAAGCAAATGATGTGGTGGCTGCTGGCTCTTAAAAGGCAGAGGTGATGGTTTTGCCCGCTGGCACACTGGAAGCAAATACTGTGGTGACTGCGGGCTCTTATAAGGCAGAGGTGGTGGTTTTGCCTGCTGCCACTCTGGAGGCAAGTGGTGTGGTGGCTACTAGCTTACTGAGTTGTTTGCATGGCCAATGAGGAGCCAGATAGTGTTTATATGTGGGGTGTCGCCTGTTGGCACTGCATCCGACAATCAAGGAGGCATGGTGGCTGATGCTGGGATAGTTACAGATGCAGCTGAAGTGTCAGCAGCACTGCAGCTGTCATCCTTTGCATGAATGGCTTGGGTGCCTTTTGGGAGACATATAACATGCTGCCACTTACCATGTTGACCACTGAGGCAGTTCAATGCATTTTCGACAGCCATACTGGGTTATAGACCCCAGGTAGCGTGTGTGTTGTTTGGTTGGGATGTCAAGCCGTGTTATTTGTTGCAGTTGCTGCTGTGCCCGCTCTGTTGGGCTCACATATTGCCTAATTCCTATGGTCCCCTATAAAGCCACACATTATGTGAAGTGGTCCTGGTACTCCAGTGGGTATAACTGAGGTTCATACCTGTTAGGTTTGGTGCTGCTTATAATTACATGTCCATGATGAAAGGCTAATGCATCATTCACAGGCCATGTTGCCTGTGCTTCCTGGCCCCATAATTCAATATGTTTGACATATATGTGCTTAGTACATGGAACATGACTTGATGGCTGTTGGGCCCGTTGCAATGTCTGATTCTCAGGGTCCATCATGCATTAGGACTGCATGTGTCAAGGGTGATTGGTTAGGGTGGTTTGTGATGGACTGGAAACTTTGCTGCCACTCCAGAGTACAAGACACCACGATGTACCTGACTGGTTTGCTACATTGACCAATGTGCATGTCCCCCAGATTAGCCTCTTTTCTGGGTGTCACCTGTTTTGGGGCCTCATTACTGGTCCCACATTCTTGCTTATGGTAATTCAGTTTGAGTATCACCACATTCTGACTCTGCAGGATGTCTGTCAGTGTAGAGCTTCGCACTCATTCTGGGATTGGAAAAGGGACATACATCAACACACCCGAGTCTGCATGGATGCCAACCTTGAAGTCTCTACTTCTCTGCAGGCCACCCCGGCAGAGGATGCTTCTCCTTCCAGGGATGGGGATAAAGGGCCTCAATATTGCTAGTTCCAGTGTCTGCAGTCTCACCCCAGTAAAAACACCACAGAAATGCGGAATCTGCCCTTGGGATCATTCCACCTTCCCTCAAGTCCTACATGTTCTGCGGCAGTGTTCCAACAGCCACCCGCGTGTCCCAGATTCCAGGCCAGGTGGCTGTCTTCCTCTGGAGGCTTGTTTTTATGTGGAGCCCTGATGACTTTGTATCCTTCCCACCTAATAAAAGAAAAACTAAAGACCCACCCCTGTAATAGAAACACAGGGAGTGCAGACTTTGGGAGCAAAGGGGGCACTCGGGGTGAAGACACGGGTGCAGTCAATTGATTGGAGCAAAAACAAAACTTAAGTTATTGAGAAATGTCTTTAATAGACAAAGAAGAGTGGCTTAAAAATCACTACGGTCATTCAGACGTGGGACGAACCCCTTCAAATGCCTTATGGTCTTGTATTTGGGGATCAACAGCATTAAGCCAGGATCGTCGGTGTCGACCCGGGAATCTGGGTGCTTGCGACTCCGAGCTAGTTTTGGGTCACGGAGCTGCGGCACCATTCCGAAAATGCAGTGCTGTTCGGTAGCGGCGACAGCTTGTACGTTGATGTGACAACATCGGATCGGCGGAGGCGGGTGCAGCAAATTAAGGACTGGCCTCTGGTGGTGTGTAGGCTTTGCTAGCGCAACATGGCAGTTCGAAGTAGCTGTGGACCAGGTAGTGATATAGAGTTGGGGATGCCCGAAGACTCAGGGGTCCCAAAGGTAGAGTTGGTTGAGCTACAGCATCAGCTTTGGGTGAAACCCAGAGCTGAAGAGATAGTTGAGAGTCGAGGTTGAAGGTGACTCGGGTGTCGCCCTTGCAACAGCTTGGGTGGTATCGAAGGAGTCCAAACTGGCAGGGGTCACACATCCTTGGTTCTGTGGTTGCTGTGGGACCCAGTTAAGGGTCTCAGAGACAAGGCGTGCCCTTTGTTTATCACTTCCACTCCAGGGTGTGAGCAGGATCCTGGTTCCAGTGCCCAGGTAGCATAGAGGCCTTGGCCCTCAACAGTGTTACCCCAAATGTTCCCTAATGATGCCTAGGAAGTAGAGCTTGCCTTTGCCTTGGAGACTTCTGTCTTCGCGTCTACTGCGGAAGAATAGACTGTAGTTCCAGTTAATCCTTCTTCTTCTCTAAATCCACGGATGAATCAACCAAGGAGGTGGGCTTCCTCCCCTTTTAAAAGTAAAATGCCGCAGCAGATTGGTCCACTGCAAACGTGTTCTTTGGGGTCCAATCCAGGCTGCTTCAACACGTGCCCTTTGCTTCCTGAGGTCTTATTCAGAGTGCTTTCTCTTCAGGAAGTGTGGTGAGCCGGACACTTTGGGGCCCGTAGCAAAATCCAGAACGATGTAAGCCAATTCTTGGCTTAAACTTGCTGTGAGCTACTCTAAATTCACCCTCTTCCTATGGCTGCCTACTTCAAGTGGATTCCAGCGATCAGTACCCTGGTGTGAGAATGCCTTTCTTATGTCATAACTGTTTTTGAAGCACTGGTTCTCAGAGGACCTCCCATACAGGGTTCCTATCCCTGCGGGAAGATCCGCCCTTCCTCACGGGGGATCTTCCTGCAGGGAAGCAGCTTCCTGGGCCATGTTCCACATTATACGGATACACCCCAGCACCCAAAACTCCTAAATCCATCCTTTATTTTGGAGGCATAGATTCAAAGATTAATTAAATGATGAGTTAGCATGAAGCTTCAGGAATGGCATCATGGAACTTAATGAGCAATAAACTTGTGATTGAGCATTTACAGTGCCAATTAAAGGTTTATAGTACACGTATTTTGGAACATCATATACTCTCCAACAGACTGGAAGTATAGTTGTTGTGGAGAATTCTCTGTAAAGGCTAATTTCCCAAACCTAGTGAGTCCCCCAGCAGCTTTGCTGGATTTTTGGGGTTTATTTTTTTCTCCTGCTAAGAGTGAGACTCTTTTTCTCCCACTCTTAGGCATGATTTGAGAATGTCCTTTGACTTTGTAATGTGTTTTATGGGCTATGGGGTCTTTTACTCCATAGGGCTTCATATGTTTTTGGGATGTGTGTTACACAACATCCTCAGTGCAGTAACACAGGGGTGTCACAGTGACCCCCAAACAAAGACTCCATACCCTGGGACTGACTACTGTCTCCCAGGGCATGTAAAGTCACCATTGGCTTTACTAGTCTTAACTTGTGAACAGAACCAGTACAACCGATCATATTGTGGAAGTACTGTTAGGGGTAATTCAATTGCCCCTGGGTCTGTTTTCCAAGGGGGCACTGTCCAGTCCACCCTTGTCGAGTTTCTGGCTGGTGGCAGTGGTTACCACATGAAATATTCCACCGGAATATTTCCTATGGCATTTTCCCATTCATTTTAAACGCACCACTTTTTTTTGGTGCAATGTTAAAGATACCGCTGGGTTATTTATTTAATATTTATTCCCTGGTTGGGTCTTTTTGCCAGGACTCGGTTTTAAAATGGTGTTTGTGTTCGCCTCTGAAACTCCAACCCAAGTCGAGCCCTTTGTTTCACTTTTGGCGGACTTCTGCACAGAAGCCTCCAAAAGTGGTGCTACTCTGTCTGGGTCTACAGGATGTGTGGGAGGGGGGAATAGGCACCCTGGACTGAGTTGCCTTGGCAACTCAAGTCGCACTCTTGTGTGATTGGCCCAGTGGAGAGCCGCCCGGCTCACCACTTAGCATGTTTGATTGACAGCTAGGCTGATGAATGTGGGTTTTGCTGCATAAAAGCAGGGCTTTGGGGACTGGAACTTCAGAAGTCGCCACAGGACCTAACGAATCCGAGGAGGGGAGAAGCTGAGCCATCTACAATGACGACACCACCGGTGGAGCCCTGCTGTACGAAACTCACCACTTTCCCGACGACAGAGTAGATCTTCTTCCAGGAGAGTCTTCTTCCCTTTGAGCAGGTGGGACCAACCAGTTCACCTTTTTCACCTTCCTGGATCGTCTCGTGGTCGAATCACCCGTGCCAAGCACCCCGGCGGCCGGATAGCCACGCTTCACCACTACCGCGAAAAAAAGGGTAGGACCTTTTAACCAGGAAACTCTGCGGCTGGTTTCTTCCCTGGCAGTGCAACGACCTCCAGCTTTCCTCCACATCGAGATCTTCTCTTCCCCTGGATGAAGCCCCAACTTGCACCCACTGCCAGGAACAACTGCCCCCGCTGGAGCTTTCTCACCATTTCAGGGACTGTGTCCCGCCTGGTCTCCCTTGCAACAGACTGTCCAAGGTGTCCCGTAAATCCTTGGCTCTCTATCTTGGGGTGACCTCGGACCTGTTAACATTACCTTTCTAACTTGATCCAACCTCTTTTTGACTTTCCTGCAAAGACTTTGAGTGCATTTCCACTGTGTGATCTTGGGCACATTCCGCCTTGCTCTCTCGAAGAGTGGGCCTGGTCTATGAACTTTTTGCTCTACAGTAGACCCTGCCTTTCTTGACTTGCTGTGGTTCTTTAAAAGTGTTGGTACTGTGTGATTTTCCTATTCTGCCTTTTCTCTCCCTTTTTTTAACAAATTATTAGAGTGCCATCTATGGTTACACGCTCACCTCTGTTTTTCTAAATAAGTGGTGTCTTAACATAGACTTGTCCAATAATTAATTAGGGAGGTCTATATATTTCTAGTGACTGTGTTTGAACTTGCTTGACATATTAGTGCCAGTGTATTTTTACAAGTGTGTTTTTAAATAAATAATGATATACTTTTATACCAAAGCTCTGATCAGTGTTTTATATTAGTGCCAGTGTATTTTTACAAGTGTGTTTTTAAATAAATAATGATATACTTTTATACCAAAGCTCTGATCAGTGTTTGCTTGTACTACTGTATTTCGAGCCCTATTGTGTATACTCTATATACTGCCTAACTCGTCTTGAGAGAAGTCTGACTGCTCAGCCACAGCTACCAGGTAAATCTGGGTAGTACAGACCGCTACCAATTGGGTTTACTGCTAACACCTGTAGTCTTAAACTTTTTGCAGTGGTCCCCAAGGGAACTGCACAGGTTTCTGCCTAACAATAGTAGATATAATAGGTAGATAAAATAAAGGATGTATATAGAGATCTTGAGTGAGTTTTATTTTTCCTGTTACATTTCCAGTTTATAGATCGGCTTTTGAGTCATTGCATTAAGTCACTTTTTATAATGTGCCCCTGTCCACCCAATGGAATCGGTAGAGGCGCAACAGCACAAAGCAAAGCTGTCATCCCTTGCTCCCAAGCCGTCCCTGACCGCAAGAACTCAGATCAGGGCCATAAATAAGAGCCATAAGAGCATGGTCTGAAGAGGGCCATCCACAACATGCATGTACCCAACACACTGCATGGAAATCCTTGGAAAGCAATGGGAAGGGACACTCCCGGTCCGTGTTGCATGGACCTGCATGGAAAGCATGCGAAGGCAGAGATGCATGGCCTGCTCAGGGGCATTATGCAGGAACCCAGCACGAGTCTGAGGTCCATGTCAGGGTCATCAACAGTTCGGTCACATGCAGTGCAACCATCTTAGAAAAGCAGGTAAGAGAAAGCTCAAAAGACACCTGTCCAGTGCCAGACCCAGGCACCAGGCAGGAGCGCTGCACAATCCCACTCAGAGTAGAGAATGTGCACGGTGGGTTCCTCCTGCCCGCAAAGGGCGAAGTGGGCACCCCCTGCAGAGTCAGCATACCCTAGCATTGTGGGTCCACTGCCACCAGGTCAGGCAAGAGTATGGGCTCGGCAGGAGTCCAGGGAAACTGTACAGAAATGTACAAGATATGTCTTGCTTGTGTGACCTATTTTGTGCTCTCTGCATGCATTGTCAGTTAAAGTTTACTTTCCATGTCAATATCATCCCAGGTTCTAGTCTGTCGGTCTCGCGCTGTTGAACAAGGCAACCTAGCACCACCCTCCTCCTGCAGAGACTGGAACAATGTGCTCAGCCATGATTCCACTGCTGGTTGATGATTCATAAAATCAATTTAGATTGTTAACTTAATTGCACTGAATGTACATGGCAGCCTGGTGTTTTCCTGTGAGGTCTGACATGGCTAAGGGGTGCGTAGGGGAGACTACAGTTCAGGGTGGCGGGTCAAGGGAACGCCTAGTGACATAGCTCCCGGCACAACACGCGGCCCAACACAAACCACCAGTATGCGTGCCGCGGTGTGATGAAGTAAGACTGCATGTATCAGAATGCAAATATGCTCACACATTTGTAAGGTGTCTGTGAATTATTTAAGTAATGTGGGTGTACACACACCGGCAGGAACTCCAGGTACCACAACGGCTCTGATCCACTCTCCAGGCTGATCTGCATTTGACATGTGCCACACCCCTCCCGATTCCTTACCCCCCACCCCTATTCCTCTGCAATTGCTCCAGCATCTGCGCTGGCATGGATGTTCATGTCAGCCTTAACGCTGGAAGATCCCTACGGGCTCCACCAGCTTCATGCACCAGCACATGCAGGCGGATCCATACACGCTCAGCAAATGTGAAGAACAGAAGGCAGCGTACACACTTGTTTGGTGGTGGGGAGCCACTTACGTTACAGTGCCGTCAAATTACTCATTTTATGAATGTATGCCGCTTAGAATCTAACGATGCACTGATTCTTATAGTGGTGCCGCTGTGTCTTCTGAGCTACCTTCTATATCCTCTGATCTACGTTCTGCACCCTCTGGGCTAGCTTCTACATCCTTCGGGCTAGCTTGTACATCCTCTGGGCTTGATTGTACATGATCTGGGCTACCTCCTACATATTTTGAGCTATTTTTACATCCTCTGAGGTGCTGTCTACATCCTCTGTACTACCTTCTACATCCTCTGGGCTAGCTTTTACATCCTCTGGACTACCTTCTACATCCTCTGGGCTACCGTTAACATCCTACTGGGCTACCTTCTACATCTTTTGGGCATGTTTCTACATCTTCTGGGCTAGCTTCTACATCCTCTGGGCTAGCCTCTGTATCCTCTAGGCTACCTGCTACATCCTCTGCCTTCTACATCCTCTGGGCTAGCATCAACATCCTCTGGGCTGGCTTCTGTATCATTTGGGATAGCATTTACTTCACACGGGCTAGCTTCTGTATCCTCTAGTCTAGCTTCTGCATCCTCTGGGCTGCCATCTACATCTTTTGCTGTAGCTACTACATCCTCTGGGCTAGCTTCTGCATCGCCTGGGTTAGCTTATTCATCCCTCACTAGCTTCTATATCCTATGGGTGAGCTTCTACCTCCTGTAGGGCACCTTCTAGATTATCTGAGCTACCTTCAACATCCCCTGAGGTATATTTTCATCCTCTGGGCTACCTTCTACATCCTCTGAGCTAGCTTTTGACATCCTCTTTGCACCCTTCTACATCCTCTGGGATAGCTACCTTTTACATCCTCTGGCATACCTTCTGCATCCTCTGAGCTGCCATCTACATCCTCTGGGATTGCTTACATCATTTGGGATACCTTCTGCATCCACTGGGCTACCTTCTACATCATCAAGGCTACCCTTGTCATCCTCTGATGTACCTTCTGCATCTACTAGGCTACCTTTTACATCCTCTGAGCTACCTTGTACATCCTCTGGGCTAGCTTCTATATCCTCTAAGCTATCTTCTACATCATATGGGCTACCTTCTACATCCTCTGAGCTAACTTCTGCATCCCTTTGGCTACCATCTACATCCTCTTGGCTAGCTTCCACATCCTCTGGTCTTGCTTTTATAACCCCTGGGCTAGCTTTTATTTCCTCTGGGCTAGATTCTACCTCCTCTGGGCTACCTTCTACAACCTCTGAGCCCCATTGTACATCCTCTGGGCTACCTTTGATATCCTGTGTGCTAGCTTTTACATCCCATGGGCTAGCTTCTACATCCTCCGGATTAGCTTCAGCATGATCTGGGCTAGCTTTTACATCCTCTATGATTGTTTCTACATCCTCTGGGATAGCTTCTACATTCTCTAGGCAAGTTTCTACATCCCCTTGGCTGCCTTCTACATCCCCTGGGCCAGCTTCTACATCCTTTATGACAGCTTCTGCATCATATGGGTTAGCTTGTGTATCCCCCGGGCAAGCGTCTGCATCCTTTGGGCTATTATTGACATCTTATTGCTAGCTTCTGCATCATCTGAGCTAGCTTCTACATCATCTGGGCTATTTCAACATCCTCTGAGCTACCGTCTCCATCCTCTGGCCTACCCTCTTCACCTGCTGGGCTAGTTTCTACATGCTCTGAGCAGGCTTTTGCATCCCATGGGATAGCTTTTGCTTCCTCTGGACTACCTTCCACATCCTCTGGGCTCCCTTCTACATCCTCTGAGCTACCCTATACTTCCTCTGGGCTACCCTCCACTTACTCGGGGCTAGCTTCTACATCCCATGGGCTAGACTCTACATCCTCTGGACTAGTTTTGCCATCATCTGGGCTAGGTTTTACATCCTCTGGGCTAGCTTCTACATCTTCTGAGCTAGCTTCTAAATCCTCTGGGCAAGCTTCTAAATCCTCTGGTCAAGATTATACATCCTCTGGGCTACCTTCTACATTCCATGGGGTAGACTCTACATCCTATGGACTTGCATTGGCATTTTCTAGGCTACCTTCTATATCCTCTAAGCTACCTTCTACATCCTCTGGGCTACCTTCCACATCCCCTGAGCTCCCTTCTGCATCCCTTGGGCTACCTTCTACATCCTCTTGGCTAGCTTCACAATCCTCTGGTCTTGCTTGTATGTCCTCTCTGCTAGCTTTCATATTCTTTGGGCTAGCTTCTACATCCTCTGAACTAGCTTCTACATCCGATGGGCAAGATTCTACATCCTCTGGGCTACCTTCTACATTCTTGGGCCTACCTTCTACATCCCATGGGCTAGCTTCTACATCCTCCGGACTTGTTTTGGCATCCTCTAGGCTACCTTCTACATCCTCAGAGCTACCTTCTACATTCTCTTGGCTAGCTTCCACAACCTCTTGTCTTGCTTTTATATCCTCTGGGCTAGCTTCTACTTCCTCTGTGCTACCTTCTACATTATCTGAGCTACCTTCTACTTCCTCTGGGTTACCTTATACTTCCTCTGTGCTACCTTCCACATCACCTGAGCCACCTTCTACTTCCTCTGGGTTACCTTATTCTTTCTCTGTGCTACCTTCTACATCACCTGAGCCACCTTTTACATCCTCTGGACTACCTTCTACATTTTCTGTGCTAGCTTTTACGTCCTATGGGCTAGCTTTTACATATTCTGAACTAACTTCGGCATCATCTGTTCTAGCTTTTACATCAACCCGCTCTACCTTCTGCATCCACTGGCTAGCTTCTACTTCTTTCATGATAGCTTCTGCACCATCTGGGTTAGCTTTTGCATCCACTGGCTAAGCTTCTACATCCTTTGGGCTAGCTTTGACATCTTCTGAGCTACCTTCTACATCCTCTGGGCTACCTTCGACATCCTCTGAGCTAACATCTGCATCCCTTGGGCTACCTTCTACATCCTATTGGCTAGCTTCTACATCCACTGGTCTTGCGTTTATATCCTCTGGGCTAGCTTTTATATCTTCTGGGCTAGCTTCTACATCCTTTGGGCAACCTTCTATATCATCTGAGCTACCTTCTACATCCTCTGAGCTAACTTCTGCATCCCTTGGGCTGCCTTCTACATCCTCTTGATTAGCTTTCTCATCCTCTGGCCTTGCTTTTATATCCTCTGGGCTAGCTTCCACTGCCTCGGGGCTACCTTATACTTCCACTGGGCTACCTTCTACATCACCAGAGTCACCTTTAACACCATCTGGACTACCTTCTACATCCTCTGTGCTAGCATTTACATCCGATGGGCTAGCTTCTACATCCTCTCGGCAAACCTCTACAACTTCTTAGCTGCCTACTACATTGCCTTGGCTATGCTCCACATCCTCATCCTCTGGGCTACACCGTACATATGTTGCTACTTCTCTTACCTTTTGTTACAGTCATATCCTGTGTCACCATCTGTCCTTCAATACCGTTGATGTTTTGTTCTTGTTATTTGGGTTCATCGGTGGTTATTTCTTAATTGTCCTGAGTATTTTGTTCTTGTTCTCTTTGATGTAGTGCTACTCCTTTTGAATTCCTCCTCTTCCCATATATGGCTTGTATGTACTGTTCTCTTATTTTGTGAATCTGCCAAGCAAGACTTTTCTTGGAAAATGTGTGTCTGCAGTTATGTGGGAGTTGTATTTGAACCCAAAGCCCCACTCTTAGTTTGTTTGCTGTGGTCACCCCACCACATGTATCTACTTCCTCCTTATGTTCATTCTTAGTATTCTTCTCTGTGCCTCATCTATGTTGGTTTTTCGAAGACCCATTTTCTCAGTGACCAATGGAGGATGAAAATAGCATTGTGGTGGCACATATTTTCCTCATCATATAGAATGGGCGACATCCATAATACTGATGTGGGTGATTTTGTGTGCTGCTGCTAATACCTTATGGAATTCTTCAGTGCAGTCTAATCATCTGCCAATGTGCACCGCTTGGATCATCCATTTTAAGTATCTGTTTGTTCGCTCTCTTTGTCTGTTCCTCTGGGGGTGGTATAGTGCTGCGCCCTTGAGTGTGATTCCATTCTGATAAAGATGTTTTCTCATCCCTTCAGGGGAGAATTTAACTCTATTGTCTATTCCTCTACTCAGCGGATTACTGCTTCCCTTCTGAATACTTCTATGAAGCCCTCTATTATGGATCGGTTGGTATTTCTTCAGTGCACTTCATTTTAATACAGCATCACTGTGGCACACAATTTCCCCATCCTTCATGTGTTCCATGGGTCCTGCAAGCTTTCTCTTGAGTTCCGACTTCTGGTTGCTACTTAATGCTCTGCATAGGCGCTGGCCTGGTTACCAGTATTTCAACTGCATCCGTGTCCTAGAGTTCAGTATTACTGGTGGCTAAGGAAATGATACAATAAGGGCATCAACATTAAAACCTCTGAGAATGTGCTATTTTCATTTGTGCTTACTTTTTTAAACCTGCAGATCACTTTTTCCACAAAGTTGACCTGTGCATTACAGGGGGGGCTGTGTGGCAGTGCGAATGGTGCACTCTGCACTAGTGTATGACAGGCTCCAAGCACTCAGGTGATTAGTGGGAGGGCATTTCACAATGACCATGTTTTAGAACAGCATTTCTGTCCCTGTTTGAGGGATCGAAATGCAGGTGGGACTGCAGTGGTTCATACTGCTGTTTGCCCATTTAGAAAAACCTGTCATGACTGGGTCAGCAATGTTAGGCAACCAACCACACCTGTACCAAATAGGAGCAGGGTAATGATAACTATTTTCTGAGCATTTCAAGGAGAATTCCATTTGTGGATTAGGGATATGCTATGAAATGCATTTGAATGTGCACATCTCGGAAGAGCAAATTCATCCTCTCATTGAAAATAGGAGGCAAGGATTTTTTGGTGAAAGTGATGTGAATTTTTTCATTCTTTCCTAAAGTCAAAATGGATTTTAAATATGTATTTTGCCCAATTTGAGCCAGAGTGACTTATGGCTGGAATTGGGTTTAACTGATAAGAACCGAATTGGACATTTCCTAATTCTTGCGCCCTGAATAGCTCGAGCCGATCTGTAAAGGTTTGCAGCCCCATTTTAGTCGAGCACTTTAAGGCCCACCCAACCCTAATTATGGCTTTGCATTTGCACCGTCAGAGCACGGTGCATGGCACAGAATTCTCCTTCTTTTCTTGCACGCTCACGTACACATGTCAGCATTCTGGCCCTTGCACAACCCCCTCTTCAACTGTCGCACTACCTGCCTTGTCAGTTAGGGTCAATGTGCTTGGACAGTGGAGACTTGCCAGGCAGCAAAAAAGGAAGTTGCAATGCTGCAAGAATACGATAGGGGGCGCGTGTGGGCCTTGGACATTTTAGTATCCTGGGAGCAATGGTAATTAGTTATCAAAGAAGGTGTGAACATCTAACCAGCTGTTTTCCAGACTGGAGATAATGTGGAACACGCAGGAGACACCATTAGAGCCAATCATTCAATAGCAGAGTAAGAACAGCTGTGAGGGGTGCTGTATCAGCAGGTGTATCCCAAACTCTGATCGCCAGGGGGCACTAACGGGATAAGCAGTGTACGCATAGCCTTGGCAGAACCTCATACAGTGTAGCCCTCCACCTGACAGTGTTGTCATCAGGACCGGTTCTATGACAAGCCAATACGATGCAGCTGCCTGGGCTACATGCTGCAGGGGACACCATATTACCCCTACAAGTAACAAGTGTGGCTCTATTCTAGAGGAAGGGGTGGGGGGCAAAATGTACTTCACCTAGGGTGCCAAAAACCTATGCACTGGCTCTGGTTGTGATCAGCACAACATTGACATCCTGATGAGTGCCTAGCCAGAAATAACCACTGCAGTGCTAGGGCCAGACTGGTGTGTATCTGCCAAAGCCTGACAAGGCAATCTAGTACCAGCCAGAAATAACCACTGCAATGTTAGGCTCAGACTACTGTGTACCAGCAAAGCCCAGACATACCAATGTATGTCCAGTCGTAAATAACAATTTCAGTGCTAGGGCCAGACTAGTGTATCTGCCAAACCCTGACAAATAATCTAGTACTGGCCAGAGATAACCACTGCCGTGCTAGGGCCAGACTAGTGTGTATCTGCCAAACCCTGACAAGCAATGTAGTACCAGCCAGAAATAACCACTGCAGTGCTTCGACCAGACTAGTGTGTATCTGCTAAACCCTGACAAGTCAATGCAGTCCCAACCACAAATAACCACTGCAATGTCAGGGCCAGACTACTGTGTATCAGTAAAGCCCAGACACACCAATGTATGTCCAGTCGTAAATAATAATTTCAGTGCTAGGGCCAGACTAGTGTATCTGCAAAGCCCAGACATGCCAATGTATGACCAGCTATAAATACTCATTGCAGTGCATGGGCCAGACTAGTGTGTATCTGCAAAGCCCAGACATGCCAATGTATGACCAGCTATAAATACTCATTGCAGTGCATGGGCCAGACTAGTGTGTATCTGCAAAACGCTGCCAAGTCAATGGGGGTCATTACGAGGTGGGCGGTAAGGGATTACCGGCACCGGTAAGGGCACAGGTGCCGGTCATCCCTTACTGCCCTACTATGAGTTCCCTTTGCGGGTCCTTCCTTAACGCCTGGTTTTGCCAGTCATTAAGGACGGGACCCGCAAAGGGATACCGGGGTCAATAACAGTACCGCAATTTGCCCTATGGGGGCTCAAATGGGAATAGGAATGGCTCTGGTGAATGGGGAATTACCGGTCCCTCCGACCTCGGAATGGACCGGTAATTGCTCCATCCACCAGACCGGAGTCAGAACGATTTTGGAGGCAGCCATGGCGCTAATAGCCTCCAGCCTCCAACCTCGTAATGACCCCCAATGTAGTCTTAGCCACAAAAACAACTACGCTGTTAGGGCAAACTACTGTGTACCAGCAAAGCCCAGCCATGCCAATGTATGACCAGCCGTCGATAATGACTCCAATGTTAGGACCAGACTAGTGTGTATATGGTCAAAAACCTGATGACCTTTGATTGATCCGTTATGGTGAATTTGGCTTTTATTCTCATTAATTAAATTTGGGAGGTTGGCCATAATCCCCCCTAAGGGATTTATATCTACAGCCATCTAATTTACCAGATTCAAATCATACCCATCAAAAGATGCAGACACCGGTGACAGAAGCAGTAGACTCTGAACACCAGGGCTCAAGTGCAGGGTTTTCCGATGGGAAGACTTCTGCTTTTCACACTGAAAGTGTTTGCACAAAATACCAAATAAAAAGAAAATGAGGCATGTGTGCACGAAACCATGTGACCGTATTGCACTGCTCATTCAGTAGTCCTCAGTAGCACAAGGACTTTTTCTAAGGCAGTGGATCTTGATATGATATAATATATTATAATATGGCATTTATAACACGCCTATACACAAGTGGTTCAAGGCGCGATGAGGCAGGGGAGGGGGAACAGAGGGAAGACGAGATAACGTTCCTACTAGGCCAGGTGTCATTCAGATTGTGCAAGTGCATGGGAAGGGGGAATGGGTAAAGCACAAGGGAGGGGAGGAAAGAACAGTGTGATACATGGGATGAATAGAATAAAAACACTATATGTAAAAGTACGGCCAGCTGGTGGCAAGTGCAAGGGTAAGTGCAGACATCAGGAGTCAGGTGCTGGTAGTTGGACTGTAGGGATACAGAAAACAGTCCCCAAGTGCGGGGGTTGCCAGGAAGGCAGCGCAGGTGTGCGACTGGTGGGGGAGGGGACCTGGGCCCAAGATCAGAGGGTGGCCAGGTAACCAGTGCAGTTTCAGTTTCAGCAGGAAAATCAGCAGGGGCGAGGAGGAGAGAAAGCAGAAGCAAAGAGAAAGGTTTTGAGGTGCTTCCGGAACCAGAGATGATTATCCTCAAGTTTTGGGGAGGCAGGGAGGCTGTTCCAGAGAGAGGCCCCAGCCAAAGAAGGAGATCTACCACCAACTTGTTGCTTGGAGAAGCGACTGACTCTGAGGGAGCTGGAGGCAGATGATTGGAGAGCTCGAGAAGGAAGATATTTAGGAAGAGAGAGTTGAAGGTATTGAGGCCCCAGTCCCCAGAAGGCCTTGTGGACAATGCAGAGGGTTTTGAACTTAATCCTCACAGCCACTAGGAGCCAGTGCAGGGATTTCAGTCCTGGAGAGATACGATCCCTGGGCTTGAGGCCAAGGACAAGTCTTGCAGTCCTGTTCTGGATGAGTTGCAGAAGGCAGAGAGTAGAAGCAGGCAGATTTAGAAAGAGGCTCTTGCAATAGTCCAGCCTAGAGAGAACCAGAGCTCTGAAGACAGTGAGCTCCCGGGGGAAGGAAACAAACGGAAGAATACCTCTGAGGAGGTGCAGCTGGGAGTGTGACTTCTTAGAGACATCAGAGATGTGACGAGAGATGGAGAGCGTGGAGTCGAAGATGACCCCCAGGTTTTTAGCCTCACAGGTAGGAGCAGGAAGAGGGCCAAGAGAGGCTGGCCAGAGAGTGACAGGAAAGGAGGGAACATTGAGCCCAATGTTCTTCAGCTCAATAGGAAAGAAAGCTTGGCGGCACCTTCCACAGCTAGAGAGTTGCTATGAACAGTTCTGCAGTGCAGGTACCCCAATGGAAAGGTCTTGCAACACACTGCTGCGAAGTATTGTGTACTTCAGGAGGGAGACTTCAATTTACAGTGGTGAGGTGTGGCACTGGGAGGACTATTGTCTAAAGCGCTATCTGGATGTGTTATTGCTCCAGGAACTTGGTTGTCTGCTTAGGAATCCGTACATAAAAACTAAAAAAAAAAAAAAATGAATGGGAGATTTGAAAGTTACATACGGCATAAAATATCGACCAAGTCCCCCATTCGGTGGCATTACAGTGAACAAGGGCAGCGGGGGCTGCAGGGGTGTCCCCCACAATCTTGTTCACTGTAATTTCAGCACGGGTTGCGGGGGAGGCCCTGCACCCGTTGCAATAAAGTTACGAAAAAGGTCCCTGAAGCGGGTAAATAACTTTAGTTTTTTTCTCCTTCGAACATTTCTGATTGGTTCATTTCTCGGTAATCGTCCTGCTTACATTCAGCCTGATTTTGCTGTACAACATTTGTTAATCCCTTGTTATATCTAGTGCTGTGATTGCCAAAGCTGGGTGTCCCAGTATACACATTAATAATGTCCCCCGCCTATTGCATACCTAGTGGGTCTTCCTTGGCAGTGCAAGATCCGCCCACTGGCTCTTCGTATGCTATGCACCAGATGGCCAAAAAAAAAACAACACAATTTAAACAGCACACATTTGTCGAGAAAGAAGCCATCTGGTCAGGTGACCACGTGGGTGGAGACAAGAACATGGCAAACGTAGAACCCACAGGCAGTTTTCCCAAAGGAGATTTAATGGCTATGATGACACATTTCCAAAGCAGGTCAGCGTAACACCAGAAACCTCACGTTTTGGCAACTGAAGTGGAATGCTCTCTCGATAAAATAGAGAGGCTGTCGGGTGGGATGGCACAGGCCGAGCAGGGAATTGGCGATACTGAGTAGACAGTTGAATGCCTGGATGAAATAGTGGCATCACTGGCACAATGTATGGATGTGGTTTAACTTCTAATTGATAACCTAGACAATTGTTTCTGGAGGAACAACGTAAGAATTCTCGGTACCCCTGAGGCTTCTTGCTCCAGCATAATGGAAGTATTTCCTGGGATGTTATTTATTTATTTATTTATTGTCTGCTTGTTATGTGCTTATACAATAAGAAATACTGCTTCAAAGCACCCACAGGGCAAGGGAGAGAGCAATGGAGTAATGTTGCTGAAAATGATGGGGGGGACATGTCCTCTGGAAAATAAATGCCCCATTCAAATGATTGGGGATAAAATCGTGTGCCATGAAAGTTGGGGGGGACACACACCCCTGTCCCCCCCTAGAATTACGCCCCATGGGAGAGAGCAGTAGTGGGAAATACATTAAAGTACATTAAAAACACAATATCTAAGAGCAGTGGAGGGAAGAGGAAAACATGAGGAATTTACTGTGCCTTGTGAGTGTTCAGAACGTGCAAGTGCAGCAAGGAAGAAGGCATGTTTTAGTGCTGTGGAGTCTGAGCTCACAGGGGAGCCACATATGAAGTGCTAGGAATGTTGCGTGCTACCTGGCCAAGAGGCGTGTAAGTGCAAGCCACCAGGGAGGAGGGTGTAAGTGCAAGTGTAGAAATACAGGAGCTGGACCGATTGGGTGCGGGAGGTCAAGGCCCCAGAGGATGCATAATGGCCCAGGGCACCAATCACAGCAACTGTGGGATTAGCAGTGGAGAGAAGAAGGGAAGGAGGAGGTAAAGAGGAGAGTCTTAAGGAGATTCCGAATTTCAAGATGATTCCGCTGAAGGTACAAGGGGAGGATGTTCCATAGGAGGGAGTCAGCTGAAGAAAGCGAATGACAACCTGCCCACTGTTTAGCAAAATGCTTTACACACAGAGAGCTAGAGCCAGAGGGGCGTAGTGCTCTAGAGGGGGAGTATTTAGTAAGGTAAAGTTGAAGATAGTGTTGTCCCCGGGCCCAGACCGCCTTCTTGCTGATGCAGTGGGATTTGTATTTAATCCGTGCACCAACCGGGAGTGGGTGAAGACTTTTTAGGGCAGGAGAGATGCAGTCCCTGAGTTTAAGGCCAAGGATAAATCCTGCTGCCCTATTCTGGATTAGCTGGAGGGGGTGCATAGAGGGAGATGATAGATTCAGGAGGAGGCTTTTGCAATTAATAACCTTCTGTGTAGTCCTACTTTTCCCAAAAGGTTCACATATTCAATGAGGACGGATTGCACAGAGGCAACGCGTTTGTCTTGGCAGCAATACAGGGCAGGGCAACACAGGTTCAAATCTGGATCCCACGCTTAGAAGCCACTTGCTGGCATTAAGCACATTACAAGAGAACAATTATAATGAAATATAATTATATAGATCACTGGGCCCTTCAGGAACCCAAGATAAGCCACAATGCCCAGCCATTGACTGTGTATTCTGTGATCGCGACCATCATCTCATAGTTACAAATATCAGTGGGCCAACATTTCAGTCTTCCCTGACTTCTGTCCAGCAGTTCAATCATCCAAGGAAATCTTCAACAACACAAGTAAGTGTCTGAAGGATAAGGGATCTGGCAGTCAGTGATTGTCCCGAGAAAGCTTCCAAACCTTTTCCTGTCTGCTGATGAGGTCTATCGATAAGGCACTGGACCTCTTTAATTGTATCATCAGTAGTATAAATCCTGTCCACTGAAGGGTTGCTTTCTTTAATCCAACTCCACTGGCTGCTCTCAATCTTCACCGTATTCTAGGAATGGGAAAGGCTTAAGCTGCTCGACTGAAATGCTGGTTCGATCCTTTGAAAATAAGGTTTAAATTGTCTTGAGTCATTCAAGCCCCGTAGGAATGGCACGCGAGCCAAATCGAGCCAAATTGATTAACGTCTGATTCAGCTCATAGGTTTATATGGCTCGCATTTGGGTAAACACTTTTAAAATCTTTGAGGAGTTTAAGAAACTGTGTGGCTGACTCTCTAAAGCAATGTTGGCATCCGTGATGAGATGTGCTTGTGTATCTAATCACTTGGACCAAAAAAGTGCACACTGTTCTCACAGATGCACACCTTCAGATGCCATGTTTCACTACCTTTGCACATTTGCGCAAATAAGAGGGGTTTTCTGCATATTTCAAAGCAGATTCTGAAACCACAAAAAGAATGCTCTTTGAAATGCATAGAAAATACCCTTATTCCCATGTCCCTGTTTGGAACCAAGAGCAAGATGATTCACAATGCATGACTGGGTTATTACAGACCCGTTAATGCATTGGGCCTCATTCCGAGTATGGCGGTAAGGGATAGCGGCCACCGGTAATGTGACCGGTGGCGGTAATCCCTTACCGCCATACTCCGAGTTCCCTCTGCGCCCTCGCCTTTAACGCCTGCTTTGAGCAGGTGTTAAAGTCGAGGGCGCAAAGGGGCCGCCAAGCCAATAACGGTGACCGTAATGAACGGTCACCGTTATTTGCATCTTCCCCATTCCCATTGAGCCCTATGGGGGCTCATTTGGGAATGGGGAAGAGCCTTGGTGAATGGGGAATTACCGCCCCGCCAACCTTGGAATGGGGCGGTAATTCCGCCATCCACCAAGGCGCTGCCGGTCCGGGTACGGCGTCAACCAAGGCGTTAATAGCGCCATTGGTTAGCGCCGTACTCGGAATGAGGCCCATTGTCTTTTAAATGGAACATTAGCGGTATGAATCACTTCTATCCCACTTGTATATCCACCCCTCAGACAGGGATAGAAATGTGTTATTCTTTTTAAAGCTCCGTCACTGTGAGATGCGCTCCCAGCACCCATAGGGTGCGTGGCCCGTCACGCATTAGTGCTGGATGCCCACTTCCAGGCGATTATTGCCTGCACAGGGGCTAGCCAGTACCTTATTTCCACTGCTGCACCCCCTTTGTGGATAAGTTGATCTGTGCATTTGTAAAAATAAATGCCAATTTTAAAAAAAGCACATTTCTGTAGCCCCCAGTAACACTGAATTCAAGGATATGGACCCAGTATTCTAGAATTCAGAACTATGAAAGATGTGTAGTCGAGACCAGTCGAACTATCGACTACCCGTATCTGGACGAGTGGCTCGAATTGCAGTTGGACATTTTTGATTTACTTCAAGCCTCTGCTCAAAATGATTTACATCTTTTGAGCCCAGTCAAACCTCCATGGTTTAGAGAGGCTCAAATCTTCCTTATGCGGTTACCCCTGTCCCTATCATTCGGTGCTTGCTGAGAACCTCTCTCCTTATGGTCAACATGTCAAGCTAGAGAAGGCTGTTAGCTCTGCACAAACACAGTTGCATAGTAGGGCCATAGGATGGGCATACTTCCTGCCGTTCAAACGCAATAGAGTTTGAGGGTGGCGGTTCACTACTGACCCTAGGACAAAGTGCAAGCTGGGCAAACGTGGTGTCATTAAATATGACTATTTATTTATGAATGCAATATAATATGGCATTTGTATAGCGCCTAATGGCATTGGTATGGCCACAAACCACTGTTGGGTGACTGCCCTTGAAGGACTGAAGTCTAAAGTAGGAGAAATTGTTCTGGGGGGTTTAGAATGTGTGTGTGGTTTTAGCCAGTACAAGCATAGGAAGGGGTGGGTAAACCCCTGTTTGGCGACGCAAGTGGATCTGGCTTGTGTTGGGTGCTGTGAAGGCTATTGGGAGCATATGTGAATCAAGGAAGACTGGTTGTGTGTCCAACTAGTCCACATTCTTATTGTGGGACTTAGCTGCATTCTATGGGCAGAGATGATGTGTGATATGAGATAGAGTAGCGGGTGATTGCAGATGTTTTCAGGTGAGTGGCTGTGCTTGGGATGCGGATATCTACCATCGAGATGGAGTGTGATATGTACCTGTGAGTCATGGCTGATTACTTGTTTCATTGACACAGTGCCGGTCCTATCGTACAGGTCTACTGGAGTCCTTTCTCTGCAAGCTTAGCCCTTTCTTGGAGACTCCTCGTGTGAGTCATTGTTGCCCCGTCCTACCCGTCTGAGGGGCGAAGTTCACCCATGAGGTGGGTTCGGTCAATCAAGACGCAAGTGGGAAGAGCAAGGTCTTGAGTGCCTTCCGGAACTCAAGGTGATCCTCTATGCGGCAGATGCTAACCAGGCTAGAGTCCCATATTGTGGGTGCTTGGACGGAGAAGGAGGATCATCAATTCTGGTCGATTAATGGTGAATTCATTACCCTGCATACATT